>NC_073260.2:54967500-55592500 GCF_029289425.2 Pan paniscus
GAGATTGCTTCTATCTCGTTTTTATGGGAAGATATTTCCTTTTGTACCATAGGCCACAAAGCGCTGCAAATGTCCACTTCCAGATGCTACAAAAAGAGTGTTTCAAACCTGCTCTATGACAGGGAATGTTCAAATCTGTGACTTGAATGCAAACGTCACAAAGAAGTTTCTGAGAATGCTGCTGTCCACTATTTTTATGTAATCCCTTTTCCAACGAACTCCTCAGAGCTATCCAAATATCCACTTGCAGATTCTACAAAAAGAGTGTTTCAAAACTGCTGTATCAAAAGAAAGGTTCAAGTCTCTTAGTTGAGGACACACAACAGAAATATGTTTCTGAGAATGCTTCTGTCTTGTTTTTATGGGAAGATATTTCCTTTTTAACCATAGGCCTGATACCGTTCCAAATGTCCACTTCCAGATACTACAAAAACAGTGTTTCAAACCTGCTCTATGAAAGGGAATGTTCAACTCTGTGACTTGAATGCAAACATCACAAAGAAGTTTCTGAGAATGCTGCTGTCTACTATTTATCTGTAATCCCGCTTCCAACGAAATCCTCAGTTTTATAGAAATATCCACTAGCAGATTCCAAAAAAAGAGTGTTTCACACGTGCTCTGTCAATAGAAAGGTTCAACACTGTTAGTTGTGTAGATACAGCATAAACAAGTTTCTGAGATTGCTTCTATCTCGTTTTTATGGGAAGATATTTCCTTTTGTACCATAGGCCACAAAGCGCTGCAAATGTCCACTTCCAGATGCTACAAAAAGCGTGTTTCAAACCTGCTCTATGACAGGGAATGTTCAACTCTGTGACTTGAATGCAAACGTCACAAAGTAGTTTGTGAGAATGCTGCTGTCTACTTTTTATATGTAATCCCGTTTCCAACAAAATCCTCAGAGCTATCCAAATATCCACTTGCAGATTCTACAAAAAGAGTGTTTCAAAACTGCTGTATCAAAAGAAAGGTTCAAGTCTCTTAGTTGAGGACACACATCGCAAATAAGTTTCTGAGAATGCTTCTGTCTTGTTTTTATGGGAAGATATTTCCTTTTTAACCATAGGCCTGATACCGTTCCAAATGTCCACTTCCAGATACTACAAAAAGAGTGTTTCAAACCTGCTCTATGAAAGGGAATGTTCAACTCTGTGACTTGAATGCAAACATCACAAAGAAGTTTCTGAGAATGCTGCTGTCTACTATTTATCTGTAATCCCGCTTCCAATGAAATCCTCAGTTTTATAGAAATATCCACTTGCAGATTCCAAAAAAAGAGTGTTTCACACGTGCTCTGTCAATAGAAAGTTTCAACACTGTTAGTTGTGTAGATAGAGCATAAACAAGTTTCTGAGATCGCTTCTATCTCGATTTTTATGGGAAGATATTTCCTTTTTAACCATAGGCCACAAAGCGCTGCAAATGTCCACTTCCAGATACTACAAAAAGAGTGTTTGAAACCTGCTCTATGAAAGGGAATGTTCAGCTCTGTGACTTAAATGGAAACATCACAAAGAAGTCTCTGAGAATGCTGCTGTGTACTTTTAATAGGTAATCCCGTTACCAACGAAATCCTCAGAGCTATCCAAATATACACTTGCAGATTCTACAAAAAGAGTGTTTCAAAACTGCTGTATCAAAAGAAAGGTTCAAGTCTGTTAGTTGAGGACACACATCGCAAATAAGTTTCTGAGAATGCTTCTGTCATGTTTTTATGGGAAGATATTTCCTTTTTAACCATAGGCCTGATACCATTCCAAATGTCCACTTCCAGATACTACTAAAAGAGTGTTTCAAACCTGCTGTATGAAAGGGAATGTTCAACTCTGTGACTTGAATGCAAACATCACAAAGGAGTTTCTGAGTATGCTGCTGTCTACTATTTATCTGTAATCCCGCTTCCAACGAAATCCTCAGTTTTATAGAAATATCCACTTGCAGATTCCAAAAAAAGAGTGTTTCACACGTGCTCTGTCAATAGAAAGGTTCAAAACTGTTAGTTGTGTAGATCGAGCATAAACAAGTTTCTGAGATTGCTTCTATCTCGTTTTTATGGGAAGATATTTCCTTTTGTATCATAGGCCACAAAGCGATGCAAATGTCCCCTTCCAGATGCTACAAAAAGAGTGTTTCAAACCTGCTCTATGACAGGGAATGTTCAACTCTGTGACTTGAATGCAAACGTCATAAAGAAGTTTCTGAGAATGCTGCTGTCCACTATTTTTATGTCATCCCCTTTCCATCGAAATCCTCAGAGCTATCCAAATATCCACTTGCAGATTCTACAAAAAGAGTGTTTCAAAACTGCTGTATCAAAAGAAAGGTTCAAGTCTCTTAGTTGAGGACACACATCGCAAATATGTTTCTGAGAATGCTTCTGTCTTGTTTTTATGGGAAGATATTTCCTTTTTAACCATTGGCCTGATACCGTTCCAAATGTCCACTTCCAGATACTACAAAAAGAGTGTTTCAAACCTGCTCTATGAAAGGGAATGTTCAACTCTGTGACTTGAATGCAAACATCACAAAGAAGTTTCTGAGAATGCTGCTGTCTACTATTTATCTGTAATCCCGCTTCCAATGAAATCCTCAGTTTTATACAAATATCCACTTGCAGATTCCAAAAAAAGACTGTTTCACACGTGCTCTGTCAATAGAAAGGTTCAACACTGTTAGTTGTGAAGATAGAGCATAAACAAGTTTCTGAGATTGCTTCTATCTCGTTTTTATGGGAAGATATTTCCTTTTGTACCATAGGCCAAAAAGCGATGCAAATGTCCACTTCCAGATGCTACAAAAAGAGTGTTTCAAACCTGCTCTATGACAGGGAATGTTCAACTCTGTGACTTGAATGCAAACGTCACAAAGAAGTTTCTGAGAATGCTGCTGTCCACTATTTTTATGTAATCCCTTTTCCAACGAACTCCTCAGAGCTATCCAAATATCCACTTGCAGATTCTACAAAAAGAGTGTTTCAAAACTGCTGTATCAAAAGAAAGGTTCAAGTCTCTTAGTTGAGGACACACAACAGTAATAAGTTTCTGAGAATGCTTCTGTCTTGCTTTATGGGAAGATATTTCCTTTTTAACCATAGGCCTGATACCATTCCAAATGTCCACTTCCAGATACTACAAAAAGAGTGTTTCAAACCTGCTCTATGAAAGGGAATGTTCAACTCTGTGACTTGAATGCAAACATCACAAAGAAGTTTCTGAGAATGCTGCTGTCTACTATTTATCTGTAATCCCGCTTCCAACGAAATCCTGTTTTATAGAAATATCCACTTGCAGTTTCCAAAAAAAGAATGTTTCACACGTGCTCTGTCAATAGAAAGGTTCAACACTGTTAGTTGTGAAGATAGAGCATAAACAAGTTTCTGAGATTGCTTCTATCTCGTTTTTATGGGAAGATATTTCCTTTTGTACCATAGGCCACAAAGCGCTGCAAATGTCCACTTCCAGATGCTACAAAAAGCGTGTTTCAAACCTGCTCTATGACAGGGAATGTTCAACTCTGTGACTTGAATGCAAACGTCACAAAGAAGTTTCTGAGAACGCTGCTGTCTACTTTTTATATGTAATCCCGTTTCCAACAAAATCCTCAGAGCTATCCAAATATCCACTTGCAGATTCTACAAAAAGAGTGTTTCAAAACTGCTGTATCAAAAGAAAGGTTGAAGTCTGTTAGTTGAGGACGCACATCGCAAATAAGTTTCTGAGAATGCTTCTGTCTTGTTTTTCTGGGAAGATATTTCCTTTTTAACCATAGGCCTGATACCGTTCCAAATGTCCACTTACAGATACTACAAAAAGAGTGTTTCAAACCTGCTCTATGAAAGGGAATGTTCAACTCTGTGACTTGAATGCAAACATCACAAAGAAATTTCTGATAATGCTGCTGTCTACTATTTATCTGTAATCCCGCTTCCAATGAAATCCTCATTTTACAGAAATATCCACTAGCAGATTCCAAAAAAAGAGTGTTTCACACGTGCTGTGTCAATAGAAAGGTTCAACACTGTTAATTGTGAAGATAGAGCATAAACAAGTTTCTGAGATTGCTTCTATCTCGTTTTTATGGGAAGATATTTCCTTTTGTACCATAGGCCACAAAGCGCTGCAAATGTCCACTTCCAGATGCTACAAAAAGAGTGTTTCAAACCTGCTCTATGACAGGGAATGTTCAAATCTGTGACTTGAATGCAAACGTCACAAAGAAGTTTCTGAGAATGCTGCTGTCCACTATTTTTATGTAATCCCTTTTCCAACGAACTCCTCAGAGCTATCCAAATATCCACTTGCAGATTCTACAAAAAGAGTGTTTCAAAACTGCTGTATCAAAAGAAAGGTTCAAGTCTCTTAGTTGAGGACACACAACAGAAATATGTTTCTGAGAATGCTTCTGTCTTGTTTTTATGGGAAGATATTTCCTTTTTAACCATAGGCCTGATACCGTTCCAAATGTCCACTTCCAGATACTACAAAAACAGTGTTTCAAACCTGCTCTATGAAAGGGAATGTTCAACTCTGTGACTTGAATGCAAACATCACAAAGAAGTTTCTGAGAATGCTGCTGTCTACTATTTATCTGTAATCCCGCTTCCAACGAAATCCTCAGTTTTATAGAAATATCCACTAGCAGATTCCAAAAAAAGAGTGTTTCACACGTGCTCTGTCAATAGAAAGGTTCAACACTGTTAGTTGTGTAGATACAGCATAAACAAGTTTCTGAGATTGCTTCTATCTCGTTTTTATGGGAAGATATTTCCTTTTGTACCATAGGCCACAAAGCGCTGCAAATGTCCACTTCCAGATGCTACAAAAAGCGTGTTTCAAACCTGCTCTATGACAGGGAATGTTCAACTCTGTGACTTGAATGCAAACGTCACAAAGTAGTTTGTGAGAATGCTGCTGTCTACTTTTTATATGTAATCCCGTTTCCAACAAAATCCTCAGAGCTATCCAAATATCCACTTGCAGATTCTACAAAAAGAGTGTTTCAAAACTGCTGTATCAAAAGAAAGGTTCAAGTCTCTTAGTTGAGGACACACATCGCAAATAAGTTTCTGAGAATGCTTCTGTCTTGTTTTTATGGGAAGATATTTCCTTTTTAACCATAGGCCTGATACCGTTCCAAATGTCCACTTCCAGATACTACAAAAAGAGTGTTTCAAACCTGCTCTATGAAAGGGAATGTTCAACTCTGTGACTTGAATGCAAACATCACAAAGAAGTTTCTGAGAATGCTGCTGTCTACTATTTATCTGTAATCCCGCTTCCAATGAAATCCTCAGTTTTATAGAAATATCCACTTGCAGATTCCAAAAAAAGAGTGTTTCACACGTGCTCTGTCAATAGAAAGTTTCAACACTGTTAGTTGTGTAGATAGAGCATAAACAAGTTTCTGAGATCGCTTCTATCTCGATTTTTATGGGAAGATATTTCCTTTTTAACCATAGGCCACAAAGCGCTGCAAATGTCCACTTCCAGATACTACAAAAAGAGTGTTTGAAACCTGCTCTATGAAAGGGAATGTTCAGCTCTGTGACTTAAATGGAAACATCACAAAGAAGTCTCTGAGAATGCTGCTGTGTACTTTTAATAGGTAATCCCGTTACCAACGAAATCCTCAGAGCTATCCAAATATACACTTGCAGATTCTACAAAAAGAGTGTTTCAAAACTGCTGTATCAAAAGAAAGGTTCAAGTCTGTTAGTTGAGGACACACATCGCAAATAAGTTTCTGAGAATGCTTCTGTCATGTTTTTATGGGAAGATATTTCCTTTTTAACCATAGGCCTGATACCATTCCAAATGTCCACTTCCAGATACTACTAAAAGAGTGTTTCAAACCTGCTGTATGAAAGGGAATGTTCAACTCTGTGACTTGAATGCAAACATCACAAAGGAGTTTCTGAGTATGCTGCTGTCTACTATTTATCTGTAATCCCGCTTCCAACGAAATCCTCAGTTTTATAGAAATATCCACTTGCAGATTCCAAAAAAAGAGTGTTTCACACGTGCTCTGTCAATAGAAAGGTTCAAAACTGTTAGTTGTGTAGATCGAGCATAAACAAGTTTCTGAGATTGCTTCTATCTCGTTTTTATGGGAAGATATTTCCTTTTGTATCATAGGCCACAAAGCGATGCAAATGTCCCCTTCCAGATGCTACAAAAAGAGTGTTTCAAACCTGCTCTATGACAGGGAATGTTCAACTCTGTGACTTGAATGCAAACGTCATAAAGAAGTTTCTGAGAATGCTGCTGTCCACTATTTTTATGTCATCCCCTTTCCATCGAAATCCTCAGAGCTATCCAAATATCCACTTGCAGATTCTACAAAAAGAGTGTTTCAAAACTGCTGTATCAAAAGAAAGGTTCAAGTCTCTTAGTTGAGGACACACATCGCAAATATGTTTCTGAGAATGCTTCTGTCTTGTTTTTATGGGAAGATATTTCCTTTTTAACCATTGGCCTGATACCGTTCCAAATGTCCACTTCCAGATACTACAAAAAGAGTGTTTCAAACCTGCTCTATGAAAGGGAATGTTCAACTCTGTGACTTGAATGCAAACATCACAAAGAAGTTTCTGAGAATGCTGCTGTCTACTATTTATCTGTAATCCCGCTTCCAATGAAATCCTCAGTTTTATACAAATATCCACTTGCAGATTCCAAAAAAAGAGTGTTTCACACGTGCTCTGTCAATAGAAAGGTTCAACACTGTTAGTTGTGAAGATAGAGCATAAACAAGTTTCTGAGATTGCTTCTATCTCGTTTTTATGGGAAGATATTTCCTTTTGTACCATAGGCCAAAAAGCGATGCAAATGTCCACTTCCAGATGCTACAAAAAGAGTGTTTCAAACCTGCTCTATGACAGGGAATGTTCAACTCTGTGACTTGAATGCAAACGTCACAAAGAAGTTTCTGAGAATGCTGCTGTCCACTATTTTTATGTAATCCCTTTTCCAACGAACTCCTCAGAGCTATCCAAATATCCACTTGCAGATTCTACAAAAAGAGTGTTTCAAAACTGCTGTATCAAAAGAAAGGTTCAAGTCTCTTAGTTGAGGACACACAACAGTAATAAGTTTCTGAGAATGCTTCTGTCTTGCTTTATGGGAAGATATTTCCTTTTTAACCATAGGCCTGATACCATTCCAAATGTCCACTTCCAGATACTACAAAAAGAGTGTTTCAAACCTGCTCTATGAAAGGGAATGTTCAACTCTGTGACTTGAATGCAAACATCACAAAGAAGTTTCTGAGAATGCTGCTGTCTACTATTTATCTGTAATCCCGCTTCCAACGAAATCCTGTTTTATAGAAATATCCACTTGCAGTTTCCAAAAAAAGAATGTTTCACACGTGCTCTGTCAATAGAAAGGTTCAACACTGTTAGTTGTGAAGATAGAGCATAAACAAGTTTCTGAGATTGTTTCTATCTCGTTTTTATGGGAAGATATTTCCTTTTGTACCATAGGCCACAAAGCGCTGCAAATGTCCACTTCCAGATGCTACAAAAAGCGTGTTTCAAACCTGCTCTATGACAGGGAATGTTCAACTCTGTGACTTGAATGCAAACGTCACAAAGAAGTTTCTGAGAACGCTGCTGTCTACTTTTTATATGTAATCCCGTTTCCAACAAAATCCTCAGAGCTATCCAAATATCCACTTGCAGATTCTACAAAAAGAGTGTTTCAAAACTGCTGTATCAAAAGAAAGGTTCAAGTCTGTTAGTTGAGGACGCACATCGCAAATAAGTTTCTGAGAATGCTTCTGTCTTGTTTTTCTGGGAAGATATTTCCTTTTTAACCATAGGCCTGATACCGTTCCAAATGTCCACTTACAGATACTACAAAAAGAGTGTTTCAAACCTGCTCTATGAAAGGGAATGTTCAACTCTGTGACTTGAATGCAAACATCACAAAGAAATTTCTGATAATGCTGCTGTCTACTATTTATCTGTAATCCCGCTTCCAATGAAATCCTCATTTTACAGAAATATCCACTAGCAGATTCCAAAAAAAGAGTGTTTCACACGTGCTGTGTCAATAGAAAGGTTCAACACTGTTAATTGTGAAGATAGAGCATAAACAAGTTTCTGAGATTGCTTCTATCTCGTTTTTATGGGAAGATATTTCCTTTTGTACCATAGGCCACAAAGCGCTGCAAATGTCCACTTCCAGATGCTACAAAAAGAGTGTTTCAAACCTGCTCTATGACAGGGAATGTTCAAATCTGTGACTTGAATGCAAACGTCACAAAGAAGTTTCTGAGAATGCTGCTGTCCACTATTTTTATGTAATCCCTTTTCCAACGAACTCCTCAGAGCTATCCAAATATCCACTTGCAGATTCTACAAAAAGAGTGTTTCAAAACTGCTGTATCAAAAGAAAGGTTCAAGTCTCTTAGTTGAGGACACACAACAGAAATATGTTTCTGAGAATGCTTCTGTCTTGTTTTTATGGGAAGATATTTCCTTTTTAACCATAGGCCTGATACCGTTCCAAATGTCCACTTCCAGATACTACAAAAACAGTGTTTCAAACCTGCTCTATGAAAGGGAATGTTCAACTCTGTGACTTGAATGCAAACATCACAAAGAAGTTTCTGAGAATGCTGCTGTCTACTATTTATCTGTAATCCCGCTTCCAACGAAATCCTCAGTTTTATAGAAATATCCACTAGCAGATTCCAAAAAAAGAGTGTTTCACACGTGCTCTGTCAATAGAAAGGTTCAACACTGTTAGTTGTGTAGATACAGCATAAACAAGTTTCTGAGATTGCTTCTATCTCGTTTTTATGGGAAGATATTTCCTTTTGTACCATAGGCCACAAAGCGCTGCAAATGTCCACTTCCAGATGCTACAAAAAGCGTGTTTCAAACCTGCTCTATGACAGGGAATGTTCAACTCTGTGACTTGAATGCAAACGTCACAAAGTAGTTTGTGAGAATGCTGCTGTCTACTTTTTATATGTAATCCCGTTTCCAACAAAATCCTCAGAGCTATCCAAATATCCACTTGCAGATTCTACAAAAAGAGTGTTTCAAAACTGCTGTATCAAAAGAAAGGTTCAAGTCTGTTAGTTGAGGACACACAACACTAATAAGTTTCTGAGAATGCTTCTGTCTTGTTTTTATGGGAAGATATTTCCTTTTTAACCATAGGCCTGATAACGTTCCAAATGTCCACTTCCAGATACTACAAAAAGAGTGTTTCAAACCTGCTCTATGAAAGGGAATGTTCAACTCTGTGACTTGAATGCAAACATCACAAAGAAGTTTCTGAGAATGCTGCTGTCTACTATTTATCTGTAATCCCGCTTCCAACGAAATCCTCAGTTTTATAGAAATATCCACTTGCAGATTCCAAAAAAAGAGTGTTTCACACGTGCTCTGTCAATAGAAAGGTTCAACACTGTTAGTTGTGTAGATAGAGCATAAACAAGTTTCTGAGATTGCTTCTATCTCGTTTTTATGGGAAGATATTTCCTTTTGTACCATAGGCCACAAAGCGCTGCAAATGTCCACTTCCAGATGCTACAAAAAGAGTGTTTCAAACCTGCTCTATGACAGGGAATGTTCAGCTCTGTGACTTGAATGCAAAAGTCACAAAGAAGTTTCTGAAAATGCTGCTATCTACTTTTTGTATGTAATCCCGTTTCCAACAAAATCCTCAGAGCTATCCAAATATCCACTTGCAGATTCTACAAAAAGAGTGTTTCAAAACTGCTGTATCAAAAGAAAGGTTCAAGTCTGTTAGTTGAGGACACACATCGCAAATAAGTTTCTGAGAATGCTTCTGTCTTGTTTTTATGGGAAGATATTTCCTTTTTAACCATAGGCCTGATACCGTTCCAAATGTCCACTTCCAGATACTACTAAAAGAGTGTTTCAAACCTGTTCTATGAAAGGGAATGTTCAACTCTGTGTCTTGAATGCAAACATCGCAAAGAAGTTTCTGATAATGCTGCTGTCTACTATTTATCTGTAATCCCGCTTCCAATGAAATCCTCAGTTTTATGGAAATATCCACTTGCAGATTCCAAAAAAAGAGTGTTTCACACGTGCCCTGTCAATAGAAAGGTTCAACACTGTTAGTTGTGAAGATAGAGCATAAACACGTTTCTGAGATTGCTTCTATCTCGTTTTTATGGGAAGATATTTCCTTTTGTACCATAGGCCACAAAGCGCTGCAAATGTCCACTTCCAGATGCTACGAAAAGAGTGTTTCAAACCTGCTCTATGACAGGGAATGTTCAACTCTGTGACTTGAATGCAAACGTCACAAAGAAGATTCTGAGAATGCTGCTGTCCACTATTTTAATGTAATCCCGTTTCCAACGAAATCCTCAGAGCTATCCAAATATCCACTTGCAGATTCTACAAAAAGAGTGGTTCAAAACTGCTGTATCAAAAGAAAGGTTCAAGTCTGTTAGTTGAGGACACACATCGCAAATAAGTTTCTCAGAATGCTTCTGTCTTGTTTTTATGGGAAGATATTTCCTTTTTAACCATAGGCCTGATACCGTTCCAAATGTCCACTTCCAGATGCTACAAAAAGAGTGTTTCAAACCTGCTCTATGACAGGGAATGTTCAACTCTGTGACTTGAATGCAAACGTCACAAAGAAGTTTCTGAGAATGCTGCTGTCCACTATTTTTATGTAATCCCTTTTCCAACGAACTCCTCAGAGCTATCCAAATATCCACTTGCAGATTCTACAAAAAGAGTGTTTCAAAACTGCTGTATCAAAAGAAAGCTTCAAGTCTCTTAGTTGAGGACACACAACAGAAATAAGTTTCTGAGAATGCTTCTGTCTTGTTTTTATGGGAAGATATTTCCTTTTTAACCATAGGCCTGATACCGTTCCAAATGTCCACTTCCAGATACTACAAAAAGAGTGTTTCAAACCTGCTCTATGAAAGGGAATGTTCAACTCTGTGACTTGAATGCAAACATCACAAAGAAGTTTCTGAGAATGCTGCTGTCTACTATTTATCTGTAATCCCGCTTCCAACGAAATCCTCAGTTTTATAGAAATATCCACTTGCAGATTCCAAAAAAAGAGTGTTTCACACGTGCTCTGTCAATAGAAAGGTTCAACACTGTTAGTTGTGTAGATACAGCATAAACAAGTTTCTGAGATTGCTTCTATCTCGTTTTTATGGGAAGATATTTCCTTTTGTACCATAGGCCACAAAGCGCTGCAAATGTCCACTTCCAGAAGCTACAAAAAGCGTGTTTCAAACCTGCTCTATGACAGGGAATGTTCAACTCTGTGACTTGAATGCAAACGTCACAAAGAAGTTTCTGAGAATGCTGCTGTCTACTTTTTATATGTAATCCCGTTTCCAACAAAATCCTCAGAGCTATCCAAATATCCACTTGCAGATTCTACAAAAAGAGTGTTTCAAAACTGCTGTATCAAAAGAAAGGTTCAAGTCTCTTAGTTGAGGACACACATCGCAAATATGTTTCTGAGAATGCTTCTGTCTTGTTTTTATGGGAAGATATTTCCTTTTTAACCATTGGCCTGATACCGTTCCAAATGTCCACTTCCAGATACTACAAAAAGAGTGTTTCAAACCTGCTCTATGAAAGGGAATGTTCAACTCTGTGACTTGAATGCAAACATCACAAAGAAGTTTCTGAGAATGCTGCTGTCTACTATTTATCTGTAATCCCGCTTCCAATGAAATCCTCAGTTTTATACAAATATCCACTTGCAGATTCCAAAAAAAGACTGTTTCACACGTGCTCTGTCAATAGAAAGGTTCAACACTGTTAGTTGTGAAGATAGAGCATAAACAAGTTTCTGAGATTGCTTCTATCTCGTTTTTATGGGAAGATATTTCCTTTTGTACCATAGGCCAAAAAGCGATGCAAATGTCCACTTCCAGATGCTACAAAAAGAGTGTTTCAAACCTGCTCTATGACAGGGAATGTTCAACTCTGTGACTTGAATGCAAACGTCACAAAGAAGTTTCTGAGGATGCTGCTGTCCACTATTTTTATGTAATCCCTTTTCCAACGAACTCCTCAGAGCTATCCAAATATCCACTTGCAGATTCTACAAAAAGAGTGTTTCAAAACTGCTGTATCAAAAGAAAGGTTCAAGTCTCTTAGTTGAGGACACACAACAGTAATAAGTTTCTGAGAATGCTTCTGTCTTGCTTTATGGGAAGATATTTCCTTTTTAACCATAGGCCTGATACCATTCCAAATGTCCACTTCCAGATACTACAAAAAGAGTGTTTCAAACCTGCTCTATGAAAGGGAATGTTCAACTCTGTGACTTGAATGCAAACATCACAAAGAAGTTTCTGAGAATGCTGCTGTCTACTATTTATCTGTAATCCCGCTTCCAACGAAATCCTGTTTTATAGAAATATCCACTTGCAGTTTCCAAAAAAAGAATGTTTCACACGTGCTCTGTCAATAGAAAGGTTCAACACTGTTAGTTGGGAAGATAGAGCATAAACAAGTTTCTGAGATTGCTTCTATCTCGTTTTTATGGGAAGATATTTCCTTTTGTACCATAGGCCACAAAGCGCTGCAAATGTCCACTTCCAGATGCTACAAAAAGCGTGTTTCAAACCTGCTCTATGACAGGGAATGTTCAACTCTGTGACTTGAATGCAAACGTCACAAAGAAGTTTCTGAGAACGCTGCTGTCTACTTTTTATATGTAATCCCGTTTCCAACAAAATCCTCAGAGCTATCCAAATATCCACTTGCAGATTCTACAAAAAGAGTGTTTCAAAACTGCTGTATCAAAAGAAAGGTTGAAGTCTGTTAGTTGAGGACGCACATCGCAAATAAGTTTCTGAGAATGCTTCTGTCTTGTTTTTCTGGGAAGATATTTCCTTTTTAACCATAGGCCTGATACCGTTCCAAATGTCCACTTACAGATACTACAAAAAGAGTGTTTCAAACCTGCTCTATGAAAGGGAATGTTCAACTCTGTGACTTGAATGCAAACATCACAAAGAAATTTCTGATAATGCTGCTGTCTACTATTTATCTGTAATCCCGCTTCCAATGAAATCCTCATTTTACAGAAATATCCACTAGCAGATTCCAAAAAAAGAGTGTTTCACACGTGCTGTGTCAATAGAAAGGTTCAACACTGTTAATTGTGAAGATAGAGCATAAACAAGTTTCTGAGATTGCTTCTATCTCGTTTTTATGGGAAGATATTTCCTTTTGTACCATAGGCCACAAAGCGCTGCAAATGTCCACTTCCAGATGCTACAAAAAGAGTGTTTCAAACCTGCTCTATGACAGGGAATGTTCAAATCTGTGACTTGAATGCAAACGTCACAAAGAAGTTTCTGAGAATGCTGCTGTCCACTATTTTTATGTAATCCCTTTTCCAACGAACTCCTCAGAGCTATCCAAATATCCACTTGCAGATTCTACAAAAAGAGTGTTTCAAAACTGCTGTATCAAAAGAAAGGTTCAAGTCTCTTAGTTGAGGACACACAACAGAAATATGTTTCTGAGAATGCTTCTGTCTTGTTTTTATGGGAAGATATTTCCTTTTTAACCATAGGCCTGATACCGTTCCAAATGTCCACTTCCAGATACTACAAAAACAGTGTTTCAAACCTGCTCTATGAAAGGGAATGTTCAACTCTGTGACTTGAATGCAAACATCACAAAGAAGTTTCTGAGAATGCTGCTGTCTACTATTTATCTGTAATCCCGCTTCCAACGAAATCCTCAGTTTTATAGAAATATCCACTAGCAGATTCCAAAAAAAGAGTGTTTCACACGTGCTCTGTCAATAGAAAGGTTCAACACTGTTAGTTGTGTAGATACAGCATAAACAAGTTTCTGAGATTGCTTCTATCTCGTTTTTATGGGAAGATATTTCCTTTTGTACCATAGGCCACAAAGCGCTGCAAATGTCCACTTCCAGATGCTACAAAAAGCGTGTTTCAAACCTGCTCTATGACAGGGAATGTTCAACTCTGTGACTTGAATGCAAACGTCACAAAGTAGTTTGTGAGAATGCTGCTGTCTACTTTTTATATGTAATCCCGTTTCCAACAAAATCCTCAGAGCTATCCAAATATCCACTTGCAGATTCTACAAAAAGAGTGTTTCAAAACTGCTGTATCAAAAGAAAGGTTCAAGTCTCTTAGTTGAGGACACACATCGCAAATAAGTTTCTGAGAATGCTTCTGTCTTGTTTTTATGGGAAGATATTTCCTTTTTAACCATAGGCCTGATACCGTTCCAAATGTCCACTTCCAGATACTACAAAAAGAGTGTTTCAAACCTGCTCTATGAAAGGGAATGTTCAACTCTGTGACTTGAATGCAAACATCACAAAGAAGTTTCTGAGAATGCTGCTGTCTACTATTTATCTGTAATCCCGCTTCCAATGAAATCCTCAGTTTTATAGAAATATCCACTTGCAGATTCCAAAAAAAGAGTGTTTCACACGTGCTCTGTCAATAGAAAGTTTCAACACTGTTAGTTGTGTAGATAGAGCATAAACAAGTTTCTGAGATCGCTTCTATCTCGATTTTTATGGGAAGATATTTCCTTTTTAACCATAGGCCACAAAGCGCTGCAAATGTCCACTTCCAGATACTACAAAAAGAGTGTTTGAAACCTGCTCTATGAAAGGGAATGTTCAGCTCTGTGACTTAAATGGAAACATCACAAAGAAGTCTCTGAGAATGCTGCTGTGTACTTTTAATAGGTAATCCCGTTACCAACGAAATCCTCAGAGCTATCCAAATATACACTTGCAGATTCTACAAAAAGAGTGTTTCAAAACTGCTGTATCAAAAGAAAGGTTCAAGTCTGTTAGTTGAGGACACACATCGCAAATAAGTTTCTGAGAATGCTTCTGTCATGTTTTTATGGGAAGATATTTCCTTTTTAACCATAGGCCTGATACCATTCCAAATGTCCACTTCCAGATACTACTAAAAGAGTGTTTCAAACCTGCTGTATGAAAGGGAATGTTCAACTCTGTGACTTGAATGCAAACATCACAAAGGAGTTTCTGAGTATGCTGCTGTCTACTATTTATCTGTAATCCCGCTTCCAACGAAATCCTCAGTTTTATAGAAATATCCACTAGCAGATTCCAAAAAAAGAGTGTTTCACACGTGCTCTGTCAATAGAAAGGTTCAACACTGTTAGTTGTGTAGATACAGCATAAACAAGTTTCTGAGATTGCTTCTATCTCGTTTTTATGGGAAGATATTTCCTTTTGTACCATAGGCCACAAAGCGCTGCAAATGTCCACTTCCAGATGCTACAAAAAGCGTGTTTCAAACCTGCTCTATGACAGGGAATGTTCAACTCTGTGACTTGAATGCAAACGTCACAAAGTAGTTTGTGAGAATGCTGCTGTCTACTTTTTATATGTAATCCCGTTTCCAACAAAATCCTCAGAGCTATCCAAATATCCACTTGCAGATTCTACAAAAAGAGTGTTTCAAAACTGCTGTATCAAAAGAAAGGTTCAAGTCTCTTAGTTGAGGACACACATCGCAAATAAGTTTCTGAGAATGCTTCTCTCTTGTTTTTATGGGAAGATATTTCCTTTTTAACCATAGGCCTGATAACGTTCCAAATGTCCACTTCCAGATACTACAAAAAGAGTGTTTCAAACCTGCTCTATGAAAGGGAATGTTCAACTCTGTGACTTGAATGCAAACATCACAAAGAAGTTTCTGAGAATGCTGCTGTCTACTATTTATCTGTAATCCCGCTTCCAATGAAATCCTCAGTTTTATAGAAATATCCACTTGCAGATTCCAAAAAAAGAGTGTTTCACACGTGCTCTGTCAATAGAAAGTTTCAACACTGTTAGTTGTGTAGATAGAGCATAAACAAGTTTCTGAGATCGCTTCTATCTCGATTTTTATGGGAAGATATTTCCTTTTTAACCATAGGCCACAAAGCGCTGCAAATGTCCACTTCCAGATACTACAAAAAGAGTGTTTGAAACCTGCTCTATGAAAGGGAATGTTCAGCTCTGTGACTTAAATGGAAACATCACAAAGAAGTCTCTGAGAATGCTGCTGTGTACTTTTAATAGGTAATCCCGTTACCAACGAAATCCTCAGAGCTATCCAAATATACACTTGCAGATTCTACAAAAAGAGTGTTTCAAAACTGCTGTATCAAAAGAAAGGTTCAAGTCTGTTAGTTGAGGACACACATCGCAAATAAGTTTCTGAGAATGCTTCTGTCATGTTTTTATGGGAAGATATTTCCTTTTTAACCATAGGCCTGATACCATTCCAAATGTCCACTTCCAGATACTACTAAAAGAGTGTTTCAAACCTGCTGTATGAAAGGGAATGTTCAACTCTGTGACTTGAATGCAAACATCACAAAGGAGTTTCTGAGTATGCTGCTGTCTACTATTTATCTGTAATCCCGCTTCCAACGAAATCCTCAGTTTTATAGAAATATCCACTTGCAGATTCCAAAAAAAGAGTGTTTCACACGTGCTCTGTCAATAGAAAGGTTCAAAACTGTTAGTTGTGTAGATCGAGCATAAACAAGTTTCTGAGATTGCTTCTATCTCGTTTTTATGGGAAGATATTTCCTTTTGTATCATAGGCCACAAAGCGATGCAAATGTCCCCTTCCAGATGCTACAAAAAGAGTGTTTCAAACCTGCTCTATGACAGGGAATGTTCAGCTCTGTGACTTGAATGCAAACGTCATAAAGAAGTTTCTGAGAATGCTGCTGTCCACTATTTTTATGTCATCCCCTTTCCATCGAAATCCTCAGAGCTATCCAAATATCCACTTGCAGATTCTACAAAAAGAGTGTTTCAAAACTGCTGTATCAAAAGAAAGGTTCAAGTCTGTTAGTTGAGGACACACAACACTAATAAGTTTCTGAGAATGCTTCTGTCTTGTTTTTATGGGAAGATATTTCCTTTTTAACCATAGGCCTGATAACGTTCCAAATGTCCACTTCCAGATACTACAAAAAGAGTGTTTCAAACCTGCTCTATGAAAGGGAATGTTCAACTCTGTGACTTGAATGCAAACATCACAAAGAAGTTTCTGAGAATGCTGCTGTCTACTATTTATCTGTAATCCCGCTTCCAACGAAATCCTCAGTTTTATAGAAATATCCACTAGCAGATTCCAAAAAAAGAGTGTTTCACACGTGCTCTGTCAATAGAAAGGTTCAACACTGTTAGTTGTGTAGATAGAGCATAAACAAGTTTCTGAGATTGCTTCTATCTCGTTTTTATGGGAAGATATTTCCTTTTGTACCATAGGCCACAAAGCGCTGCAAATGTCCACTTCCAGATGCTACAAAAAGAGTGTTTCAAACCTGCTCTATGACAGGGAATGTTCAGCTCTGTGACTTGAATGCAAAAGTCACAAAGAAGTTTCTGAAAATGCTGCTATCTACTTTTTGTATGTAATCCCGTTTCCAACAAAATCCTCAGAGCTATCCAAATATCCACTTGCAGATTCTACAAAAAGAGTGTTTCAAAACTGCTGTATCAAAAGAAAGGTTCAAGTCTGTTAGTTGAGGACACACATCGCAAATAAGTTTCTGAGAATGCTTCTGTCTTGTTTTTATGGGAAGATATTTCCTTTTTAACCATAGGCCTGATACCGTTCCAAATGTCCACTTCCAGATACTACTAAAAGAGTGTTTCAAACCTGTTCTATGAAAGGGAATGTTCAACTCTGTGTCTTGAATGCAAACATCGCAAAGAAGTTTCTGATAATGCTGCTGTCTACTATTTATCTGTAATCCCGCTTCCAATGAAATCCTCAGTTTTATGGAAATATCCACTTGCAGATTCCAAAAAAAGAGTGTTTCACACGTGCCCTGTCAATAGAAAGGTTCAACACTGTTAGTTGTGAAGATAGAGCATAAACACGTTTCTGAGATTGCTTCTATCTCGTTTTTATGGGAAGATATTTCCTTTTGTACCATAGGCCACAAAGCGCTGCAAATGTCCACTTCCAGATGCTACGAAAAGAGTGTTTCAAACCTGCTCTATGACAGGGAATGTTCAACTCTGTGACTTGAATGCAAACGTCACAAAGAAGATTCTGAGAATGCTGCTGTCCACTATTTTAATGTAATCCCGTTTCCAACGAAATCCTCAGAGCTATCCAAATATCCACTTGCAGATTCTACAAAAAGAGTGGTTCAAAACTGCTGTATCAAAAGAAAGGTTCAAGTCTGTTAGTTGAGGACACACATCGCAAATAAGTTTCTCAGAATGCTTCTGTCTTGTTTTTATGGGAAGATATTTCCTTTTTAACCATAGGCCTGATACCGTTCCAAATGTCCACTTCCAGATGCTACAAAAAGAGTGTTTCAAACCTGCTCTATGACAGGGAATGTTCAACTCTGTGACTTGAATGCAAACGTCACAAAGAAGTTTCTGAGAATGCTGCTGTCCACTATTTTTATGTAATCCCTTTTCCAACGAACTCCTCAGAGCTATCCAAATATCCACTTGCAGATTCTACAAAAAGAGTGTTTCAAAACTGCTGTATCAAAAGAAAGGTTCAAGTCTCTTAGTTGAGGACACACAACAGAAATAAGTTTCTGAGAATGCTTCTGTCTTGTTTTTATGGGAAGATATTTCCTTTTTAACCATAGGCCTGATACCGTTCCAAATGTCCACTTCCAGATACTACAAAAAGAGTGTTTCAAACCTGCTCTATGAAAGGGAATGTTCAACTCTGTGACTTGAATGCAAACATCACAAAGAAGTTTCTGAGAATGCTGCTGTCTACTATTTATCTGTAATCCCGCTTCCAACGAAATCCTCAGTTTTATAGAAATATCCACTTGCAGATTCCAAAAAAAGAGTGTTTCACACGTGCTCTGTCAATAGAAAGGTTCAACACTGTTAGTTGTGTAGATACAGCATAAACAAGTTTCTGAGATTGCTTCTATCTCGTTTTTATGGGAAGATATTTCCTTTTGTACCATAGGCCACAAAGCGCTGCAAATGTCCACTTCCAGAAGCTACAAAAAGCGTGTTTCAAACCTGCTCTATGACAGGGAATGTTCAACTCTGTGACTTGAATGCAAACGTCACAAAGAAGTCTCTGAGAATGCTGCTGTGTACTTTTAATAGGTAATCCCGTTACCAACGAAATCCTCAGAGCTATCCAAATATACACTTGCAGATTCTACAAAAAGAGTGTTTCAAAACTGCTGTATCAAAAGAAAGGTTCAAGTCTGTTAGTTGAGGACACACATCGCAAATAAGTTTCTGAGAATGCTTCTGTCATGTTTTTATGGGAAGATATTTCCTTTTTAACCATAGGCCTGATACCATTCCAAATGTCCACTTCCAGATACTACTAAAAGAGTGTTTCAAACCTGCTGTATGAAAGGGAATGTTCAACTCTGTGACTTGAATGCAAACATCACAAAGGAGTTTCTGAGTATGCTGCTGTCTACTATTTATCTGTAATCCCGCTTCCAACGAAATCCTCAGTTTTATAGAAATATCCACTTGCAGATTCCAAAAAAAGAGTGTTTCACACGTGCTCTGTCAATAGAAAGGTTCAAAACTGTTAGTTGTGTAGATCGAGCATAAACAAGTTTCTGAGATTGCTTCTATCTCGTTTTTATGGGAAGATATTTCCTTTTGTATCATAGGCCACAAAGCGATGCAAATGTCCCCTTCCAGATGCTACAAAAAGAGTGTTTCAAACCTGCTCTATGACAGGGAATGTTCAACTCTGTGACTTGAATGCAAACGTCATAAAGAAGTTTCTGAGAATGCTGCTGTCCACTATTTTTATGTCATCCCCTTTCCATCGAAATCCTCAGAGCTATTCAAATATCCACTTGCAGATTCTACAAAAAGAGTGTTTCAAAACTGCTGTATCAAAAGAAAGGTTCAAGTCTGTTAGTTGAGGACACACAACACTAATAAGTTTCTGAGAATGCTTCTGTCTTGTTTTTATGGGAAGATATTTCCTTTTTAACCATAGGCCTGATAACGTTCCAAATGTCCACTTCCAGATACTACAAAAAGAGTGTTTCAAACCTGCTCTATGAAAGGGAATGTTCAACTCTGTGACTTGAATGCAAACATCACAAAGAAGTTTCTGAGAATGCTGCTGTCTACTATTTATCTGTAATCCCGCTTCCAACGAAATCCTCAGTTTTATAGAAATATCCACTTGCAGATTCCAAAAAAAGAGTGTTTCACACGTGCTCTGTCAATAGAAAGGTTCAACACTGTTAGTTGTGTAGATAGAGCATAAACAAGTTTCTGAGATTGCTTCTATCTCGTTTTTATGGGAAGATATTTCCTTTTGTACCATAGGCCACAAAGCGCTGCAAATGTCCACTTCCAGATGCTACAAAAAGAGTGTTTCAAACCTGCTCTATGACAGGGAATGTTCAGCTCTGTGACTTGAATGCAAAAGTCACAAAGAAGTTTCTGAAAATGCTGCTATCTACTTTTTGTATGTAATCCCGTTTCCAACAAAATCCTCAGAGCTATCCAAATATCCACTTGCAGATTCTACAAAAAGAGTGTTTCAAAACTGCTGTATCAAAAGAAAGGTTCAAGTCTGTTAGTTGAGGACACACATCGCAAATAAGTTTCTGAGAATGCTTCTGTCTTGTTTTTATGGGAAGATATTTCCTTTTTAACCATAGGCCTGATACCGTTCCAAATGTCCACTTCCAGATACTACTAAAAGAGTGTTTCAAACCTGTTCTATGAAAGGGAATGTTCAACTCTGTGTCTTGAATGCAAACATCGCAAAGAAGTTTCTGATAATGCTGCTGTCTACTATTTATCTGTAATCCCGCTTCCAATGAAATCCTCAGTTTTATGGAAATATCCACTTGCAGATTCCAAAAAAAGAGTGTTTCACACGTGCCCTGTCAATAGAAAGGTTCAACACTGTTAGTTGTGAAGATAGAGCATAAACACGTTTCTGAGATTGCTTCTATCTCGTTTTTATGGGAAGATATTTCCTTTTGTACCATAGGCCACAAAGCGCTGCAAATGTCCACTTCCAGATGCTACGAAAAGAGTGTTTCAAACCTGCTCTATGACAGGGAATGTTCAACTCTGTGACTTGAATGCAAACGTCACAAAGAAGATTCTGAGAATGCTGCTGTCCACTATTTTAATGTAATCCCGTTTCCAACGAAATCCTCAGAGCTATCCAAATATCCACTTGCAGATTCTACAAAAAGAGTGGTTCAAAACTGCTGTATCAAAAGAAAGGTTCAAGTCTGTTAGTTGAGGACACACATCGCAAATAAGTTTCTCAGAATGCTTCTGTCTTGTTTTTATGGGAAGATATTTCCTTTTTAACCATAGGCCTGATACCGTTCCAAATGTCCACTTCCAGATGCTACAAAAAGAGTGTTTCAAACCTGCTCTATGACAGGGAATGTTCAACTCTGTGACTTGAATGCAAACGTCACAAAGAAGTTTCTGAGAATGCTGCTGTCCACTATTTTTATGTAATCCCTTTTCCAACGAACTCCTCAGAGCTATCCAAATATCCACTTGCAGATTCTACAAAAAGAGTGTTTCAAAACTGTTGTATCAAAAGAAAGGTTCAAGTCTCTTAGTTGAGGACACACAACAGAAATAAGTTTCTGAGAATGCTTCTGTCTTGTTTTTATGGGAAGATATTTCCTTTTTAACCATAGGCCTGATACCGTTCCAAATGTCCACTTCCAGATACTACAAAAAGAGTGTTTCAAACCTGCTCTATGAAAGGGAATGTTCAACTCTGTGACTTGAATGCAAACATCACAAAGAAGTTTCTGAGAATGCTGCTGTCTACTATTTATCTGTAATCCCGCTTCCAATGAAATCCTCAGTTTTATAGAAATATCCACTTGCAGATTCCAAAAAAAGAGTGTTTCACACGTGCTCTGTCAATAGAAAGGTTCAACACTGTTAGTTGTGTAGATAGAGCATAAACAAGTTTCTGAGATTGCTTCTATCTCGTTTTTATGGGAAGATATTTCCTTTTGTACCATAGGCCACAAAGCGCTGCAAATGTCCACTTCCAGATGCTACAAAAAGCGTGTTTCAAACCTGCTCTATGACAGGGAATGTTCAACTCTGTGACTTGAATGCAAACGTCACAAAGAAGTTTCTGAGAACGCTGCTGTCTACTTTTTATATGTAATCCCGTTTCCAACAAAATCCTCAGAGCTATCCAAATATCCACTTGCAGATTCTACAAAAAGAGTGTTTCAAAACTGCTGTATCAAAAGAAAGGTTGAAGTCTGTTAGTTGAGGACGCACATCGCAAATAAGTTTCTGAGAATGCTTCTGTCTTGTTTTTCTGGGAAGATATTTCCTTTTTAACCATAGGCCTGATACCGTTCCAAATGTCCACTTACAGATACTACAAAAAGAGTGTTTCAAACCTGCTCTATGAAAGGGAATGTTCAACTCTGTGACTTGAATGCAAACATCACAAAGAAATTTGTGATAATGCTGCTGTCTACTATTTATCTGTAATCCCGCTTCCAATGAAATCCTCATTTTACAGAAATATCCACTAGCAGATTCCAAAAAAAGAGTGTTTCACACGTGCTGTGTCAATAGAAAGGTTCAACACTGTTAATTGTGAAGATAGAGCATAAACAAGTTTCTGAGATTGCTTCTATCTCGTTTTTATGGGAAGATATTTCCTTTTGTACCATAGGCCACAAAGCGCTGCAAATGTCCACTTCCAGATGCTACAAAAAGAGTGTTTCAAACCTGCTCTATGACAGGGAATGTTCAAATCTGTGACTTGAATGCAAACGTCACAAAGAAGTTTCTGAGAATGCTGCTGTCCACTATTTTTATGTAATCCCTTTTCCAACGAACTCCTCAGAGCTATCCAAATATCCACTTGCAGATTCTACAAAAAGAGTGTTTCAAAACTGCTGTATCAAAAGAAAGGTTCAAGTCTCTTAGTTGAGGACACACAACAGAAATATGTTTCTGAGAATGCTTCTGTCTTGTTTTTATGGGAAGATATTTCCTTTTTAACCATAGGCCTGATACCGTTCCAAATGTCCACTTCCAGATACTACAAAAACAGTGTTTCAAACCTGCTCTATGAAAGGGAATGTTCAACTCTGTGACTTGAATGCAAACATCACAAAGAAGTTTCTGAGAATGCTGCTGTCTACTATTTATCTGTAATCCCGCTTCCAACGAAATCCTCAGTTTTATAGAAATATCCACTAGCAGATTCCAAAAAAAGAGTGTTTCACACGTGCTCTGTCAATAGAAAGGTTCAACACTGTTAGTTGTGTAGATACAGCATAAACAAGTTTCTGAGATTGCTTCTATCTCGTTTTTATGGGAAGATATTTCCTTTTGTACCATAGGCCACAAAGCGCTGCAAATGTCCACTTCCAGATGCTACAAAAAGCGTGTTTCAAACCTGCTCTATGACAGGGAATGTTCAACTCTGTGACTTGAATGCAAACGTCACAAAGTAGTTTGTGAGAATGCTGCTGTCTACTTTTTATATGTAATCCCGTTTCCAACAAAATCCTCAGAGCTATCCAAATATCCACTTGCAGATTCTACAAAAAGAGTGTTTCAAAACTGCTGTATCAAAAGAAAGGTTCAAGTCTCTTAGTTGAGGACACACATCGCAAATAAGTTTCTGAGAATGCTTCTGTCTTGTTTTTATGGGAAGATATTTCCTTTTTAACCATAGGCCTGATACCGTTCCAAATGTCCACTTCCAGATACTACAAAAAGAGTGTTTCAAACCTGCTCTATGAAAGGGAATGTTCAACTCTGTGACTTGAATGCAAACATCACAAAGAAGTTTCTGAGAATGCTGCTGTCTACTATTTATCTGTAATCCCGCTTCCAATGAAATCCTCAGTTTTATAGAAATATCCACTTGCAGATTCCAAAAAAAGAGTGTTTCACACGTGCTCTGTCAATAGAAAGTTTCAACACTGTTAGTTGTGTAGATAGAGCATAAACAAGTTTCTGAGATCGCTTCTATCTCGATTTTTATGGGAAGATATTTCCTTTTTAACCATAGGCCACAAAGCGCTGCAAATGTCCACTTCCAGATACTACAAAAAGAGTGTTTGAAACCTGCTCTATGAAAGGGAATGTTCAGCTCTGTGACTTAAATGGAAACATCACAAAGAAGTCTCTGAGAATGCTGCTGTGTACTTTTAATAGGTAATCCCGTTACCAACGAAATCCTCAGAGCTATCCAAATATACACTTGCAGATTCTACAAAAAGAGTGTTTCAAAACTGCTGTATCAAAAGAAAGGTTCAAGTCTGTTAGTTGAGGACACACATCGCAAATAAGTTTCTGAGAATGCTTCTGTCATGTTTTTATGGGAAGATATTTCCTTTTTAACCATAGGCCTGATACCATTCCAAATGTCCACTTCCAGATACTACTAAAAGAGTGTTTCAAACCTGCTGTATGAAAGGGAATGTTCAACTCTGTGACTTGAATGCAAACATCACAAAGGAGTTTCTGAGTATGCTGCTGTCTACTATTTATCTGTAATCCCGCTTCCAACGAAATCCTCAGTTTTATAGAAATATCCACTTGCAGATTCCAAAAAAAGAGTGTTTCACACGTGCTCTGTCAATAGAAAGGTTCAAAACTGTTAGTTGTGTAGATCGAGCATAAACAAGTTTCTGAGATTGCTTCTATCTCGTTTTTATGGGAAGATATTTCCTTTTGTATCATAGGCCACAAAGCGATGCAAATGTCCCCTTCCAGATGCTACAAAAAGAGTGTTTCAAACCTGCTCTATGACAGGGAATGTTCAACTCTGTGACTTGAATGCAAACGTCATAAAGAAGTTTCTGAGAATGCTGCTGTCCACTATTTTTATGTCATCCCCTTTCCATCGAAATCCTCAGAGCTATCCAAATATCCACTTGCAGATTCTACAAAAAGAGTGTTTCAAAACTGCTGTATCAAAAGAAAGGTTCAAGTCTGTTAGTTGAGGACACACAACACTAATAAGTTTCTGAGAATGCTTCTGTCTTGTTTTTATGGGAAGATATTTCCTTTTTAACCATAGGCCTGATAACGTTCCAAATGTCCACTTCCAGATACTACAAAAAGAGTGTTTCAAACCTGCTCTATGAAAGGGAATGTTCAACTCTGTGACTTGAATGCAAACATCACAAAGAAGTTTCTGAGAATGCTGCTGTCTACTATTTATCTGTAATCCCGCTTCCAACGAAATCCTCAGTTTTATAGAAATATCCACTAGCAGATTCCAAAAAAAGAGTGTTTCACACGTGCTCTGTCAATAGAAAGGTTCAACACTGTTAGTTGTGTAGATAGAGCATAAACAAGTTTCTGAGATTGCTTCTATCTCGTTTTTATGGGAAGATATTTCCTTTTGTACCATAGGCCACAAAGCGCTGCAAATGTCCACTTCCAGATGCTACAAAAAGAGTGTTTCAAACCTGCTCTATGACAGGGAATGTTCAGCTCTGTGACTTGAATGCAAAAGTCACAAAGAAGTTTCTGAAAATGCTGCTATCTACTTTTTGTATGTAATCCCGTTTCCAACAAAATCCTCAGAGCTATCCAAATATCCACTTGCAGATTCTACAAAAAGAGTGTTTCAAAACTGCTGTATCAAAAGAAAGGTTCAAGTCTGTTAGTTGAGGACACACATCGCAAATAAGTTTCTGAGAATGCTTCTGTCTTGTTTTTATGGGAAGATATTTCCTTTTTAACCATAGGCCTGATACCGTTCCAAATGTCCACTTCCAGATACTACTAAAAGAGTGTTTCAAACCTGTTCTATGAAAGGGAATGTTCAACTCTGTGTCTTGAATGCAAACATCGCAAAGAAGTTTCTGATAATGCTGCTGTCTACTATTTATCTGTAATCCCGCTTCCAATGAAATCCTCAGTTTTATGGAAATATCCACTTGCAGATTCCAAAAAAAGAGTGTTTCACACGTGCCCTGTCAATAGAAAGGTTCAACACTGTTAGTTGTGAAGATAGAGCATAAACACGTTTCTGAGATTGCTTCTATCTCGTTTTTATGGGAAGATATTTCCTTTTGTACCATAGGCCACAAAGCGCTGCAAATGTCCACTTCCAGATGCTACGAAAAGAGTGTTTCAAACCTGCTCTATGACAGGGAATGTTCAACTCTGTGACTTGAATGCAAACGTCACAAAGAAGATTCTGAGAATGCTGCTGTCCACTATTTTAATGTAATCCCGTTTCCAACGAAATCCTCAGAGCTATCCAAATATCCACTTGCAGATTCTACAAAAAGAGTGGTTCAAAACTGCTGTATCAAAAGAAAGGTTCAAGTCTGTTAGTTGAGGACACACATCGCAAATAAGTTTCTCAGAATGCTTCTGTCTTGTTTTTATGGGAAGATATTTCCTTTTTAACCATAGGCCTGATACCGTTCCAAATGTCCACTTCCAGATGCTACAAAAAGAGTGTTTCAAACCTGCTCTATGACAGGGAATGTTCAACTCTGTGACTTGAATGCAAACGTCACAAAGAAGTTTCTGAGAATGCTGCTGTCCACTATTTTTATGTAATCCCTTTTCCAACGAACTCCTCAGAGCTATCCAAATATCCACTTGCAGATTCTACAAAAAGAGTGTTTCAAAACTGCTGTATCAAAAGAAAGGTTCAAGTCTCTTAGTTGAGGACACACAACAGAAATAAGTTTCTGAGAATGCTTCTGTCTTGTTTTTATGGGAAGATATTTCCTTTTTAACCATAGGCCTGATACCGTTCCAAATGTCCACTTCCAGATACTACAAAAAGAGTGTTTCAAACCTGCTCTATGAAAGGGAATGTTCAACTCTGTGACTTGAATGCAAACATCACAAAGAAGTTTCTGAGAATGCTGCTGTCTACTATTTATCTGTAATCCCGCTTCCAACGAAATCCTCAGTTTTATAGAAATATCCACTTGCAGATTCCAAAAAAAGAGTGTTTCACACGTGCTCTGTCAATAGAAAGGTTCAACACTGTTAGTTGTGTAGATACAGCATAAACAAGTTTCTGAGATTGCTTCTATCTCGTTTTTATGGGAAGATATTTCCTTTTGTACCATAGGCCACAAAGCGCTGCAAATGTCCACTTCCAGAAGCTACAAAAAGCGTGTTTCAAACCTGCTCTATGACAGGGAATGTTCAACTCTGTGACTTGAATGCAAACGTCACAAAGAAGTCTCTGAGAATGCTGCTGTGTACTTTTAATAGGTAATCCCGTTACCAACGAAATCCTCAGAGCTATCCAAATATACACTTGCAGATTCTACAAAAAGAGTGTTTCAAAACTGCTGTATCAAAAGAAAGGTTCAAGTCTGTTAGTTGAGGACACACATCGCAAATAAGTTTCTGAGAATGCTTCTGTCATGTTTTTATGGGAAGATATTTCCTTTTTAACCATAGGCCTGATACCATTCCAAATGTCCACTTCCAGATACTACTAAAAGAGTGTTTCAAACCTGCTGTATGAAAGGGAATGTTCAACTCTGTGACTTGAATGCAAACATCACAAAGGAGTTTCTGAGTATGCTGCTGTCTACTATTTATCTGTAATCCCGCTTCCAACGAAATCCTCAGTTTTATAGAAATATCCACTTGCAGATTCCAAAAAAAGAGTGTTTCACACGTGCTCTGTCAATAGAAAGGTTCAAAACTGTTAGTTGTGTAGATCGAGCATAAACAAGTTTCTGAGATTGCTTCTATCTCGTTTTTATGGGAAGATATTTCCTTTTGTATCATAGGCCACAAAGCGATGCAAATGTCCCCTTCCAGATGCTACAAAAAGAGTGTTTCAAACCTGCTCTATGACAGGGAATGTTCAACTCTGTGACTTGAATGCAAACGTCATAAAGAAGTTTCTGAGAATGCTGCTGTCCACTATTTTTATGTCATCCCCTTTCCATCGAAATCCTCAGAGCTATCCAAATATCCACTTGCAGATTCTACAAAAAGAGTGTTTCAAAACTGCTGTATCAAAAGAAAGGTTCAAGTCTGTTAGTTGAGGACACACAACACTAATAAGTTTCTGAGAATGCTTCTGTCTTGTTTTTATGGGAAGATATTTCCTTTTTAACCATAGGCCTGATAACGTTCCAAATGTCCACTTCCAGATACTACAAAAAGAGTGTTTCAAACCTGCTCTATGAAAGGGAATGTTCAACTCTGTGACTTGAATGCAAACATCACAAAGAAGTTTCTGAGAATGCTGCTGTCTACTATTTATCTGTAATCCCGCTTCCAACGAAATCCTCAGTTTTATAGAAATATCCACTTGCAGATTCCAAAAAAAGAGTGTTTCACACGTGCTCTGTCAATAGAAAGGTTCAACACTGTTAGTTGTGTAGATAGAGCATAAACAAGTTTCTGAGATTGCTTCTATCTCGTTTTTATGGGAAGATATTTCCTTTTGTACCATAGGCCACAAAGCGCTGCAAATGTCCACTTCCAGATGCTACAAAAAGAGTGTTTCAAACCTGCTCTATGACAGGGAATGTTCAGCTCTGTGACTTGAATGCAAAAGTCACAAAGAAGTTTCTGAAAATGCTGCTATCTACTTTTTGTATGTAATCCCGTTTCCAACAAAATCCTCAGAGCTATCCAAATATCCACTTGCAGATTCTACAAAAAGAGTGTTTCAAAACTGCTGTATCAAAAGAAAGGTTCAAGTCTGTTAGTTGAGGACACACATCGCAAATAAGTTTCTGAGAATGCTTCTGTCTTGTTTTTATGGGAAGATATTTCCTTTTTAACCATAGGCCTGATACCGTTCCAAATGTCCACTTCCAGATACTACTAAAAGAGTGTTTCAAACCTGTTCTATGAAAGGGAATGTTCAACTCTGTGTCTTGAATGCAAACATCGCAAAGAAGTTTCTGATAATGCTGCTGTCTACTATTTATCTGTAATCCCGCTTCCAATGAAATCCTCAGTTTTATGGAAATATCCACTTGCAGATTCCAAAAAAAGAGTGTTTCACACGTGCCCTGTCAATAGAAAGGTTCAACACTGTTAGTTGTGAAGATAGAGCATAAACACGTTTCTGAGATTGCTTCTATCTCGTTTTTATGGGAAGATATTTCCTTTTGTACCATAGGCCACAAAGCGCTGCAAATGTCCACTTCCAGATGCTACGAAAAGAGTGTTTCAAACCTGCTCTATGACAGGGAATGTTCAACTCTGTGACTTGAATGCAAACGTCACAAAGAAGATTCTGAGAATGCTGCTGTCCACTATTTTAATGTAATCCCGTTTCCAACGAAATCCTCAGAGCTATCCAAATATCCACTTGCAGATTCTACAAAAAGAGTGGTTCAAAACTGCTGTATCAAAAGAAAGGTTCAAGTCTGTTAGTTGAGGACACACATCGCAAATAAGTTTCTCAGAATGCTTCTGTCTTGTTTTTATGGGAAGATATTTCCTTTTTAACCATAGGCCTGATACCGTTCCAAATGTCCACTTCCAGATGCTACAAAAAGAGTGTTTCAAACCTGCTCTATGACAGGGAATGTTCAACTCTGTGACTTGAATGCAAACGTCACAAAGAAGTTTCTGAGAATGCTGCTGTCCACTATTTTTATGTAATCCCTTTTCCAACGAACTCCTCAGAGCTATCCAAATATCCACTTGCAGATTCTACAAAAAGAGTGTTTCAAAACTGTTGTATCAAAAGAAAGGTTCAAGTCTCTTAGTTGAGGACACACAACAGAAATAAGTTTCTGAGAATGCTTCTGTCTTGTTTTTATGGGAAGATATTTCCTTTTTAACCATAGGCCTGATACCGTTCCAAATGTCCACTTCCAGATACTACAAAAAGAGTGTTTCAAACCTGCTCTATGAAAGGGAATGTTCAACTCTGTGACTTGAATGCAAACATCACAAAGAAGTTTCTGAGAATGCTGCTGTCTACTATTTATCTGTAATCCCGCTTCCAACGAAATCCTCAGTTTTATAGAAATATCCACTTGCAGATTCCAAAAAAAGAGTGTTTCACACGTGCTCTGTCAATAGAAAGGTTCAACACTGTTAGTTGTGTAGATACAGCATAAACAAGTTTCTGAGATTGCTTCTATCTCGTTTTTATGGGAAGATATTTCCTTTTGTACCATAGGCCACAAAGCGCTGCAAATGTCCACTTCCAGAAGCTACAAAAAGCGTGTTTCAAACCTGCTCTATGACAGGGAATGTTCAACTCTGTGACTTGAATGCAAACGTCACAAAGAAGTTTCTGAGAATGCTGCTGTCTACTTTTTATATGTAATCCCGTTTCCAACAAAATCCTCAGAGCTATCCAAATATCCACTTGCAGATTCTACAAAAAGAGTGTTTCAAAACTGCTGTATCAAAAGAAAGGTTCAAGTCTCTTAGTTGAGGACACACATCGCAAATATGTTTCTGAGAATGCTTCTGTCTTGTTTTTATGGGAAGATATTTCCTTTTTAACCATTGGCCTGATACCGTTCCAAATGTCCACTTCCAGATACTACAAAAAGAGTGTTTCAAACCTGCTCTATGAAAGGGAATGTTCAACTCTGTGACTTGAATGCAAACATCACAAAGAAGTTTCTGAGAATGCTGCTGTCTACTATTTATCTGTAATCCCGCTTCCAATGAAATCCTCAGTTTTATACAAATATCCACTTGCAGATTCCAAAAAAAGACTGTTTCACACGTGCTCTGTCAATAGAAAGGTTCAACACTGTTAGTTGTGAAGATAGAGCATAAACAAGTTTCTGAGATTGCTTCTATCTCGTTTTTATGGGAAGATATTTCCTTTTGTACCATAGGCCAAAAAGCGATGCAAATGTCCACTTCCAGATGCTACAAAAAGAGTGTTTCAAACCTGCTCTATGACAGGGAATGTTCAACTCTGTGACTTGAATGCAAACGTCACAAAGAAGTTTCTGAGAATGCTGCTGTCCACTATTTTTATGTAATCCCTTTTCCAACGAACTCCTCAGAGCTATCCAAATATCCACTTGCAGATTCTACAAAAAGAGTGTTTCAAAACTGCTGTATCAAAAGAAAGGTTCAAGTCTCTTAGTTGAGGACACACAACAGTAATAAGTTTCTGAGAATGCTTCTGTCTTGCTTTATGGGAAGATATTTCCTTTTTAACCATAGGCCTGATACCATTCCAAATGTCCACTTCCAGATACTACAAAAAGAGTGTTTCAAACCTGCTCTATGAAAGGGAATGTTCAACTCTGTGACTTGAATGCAAACATCACAAAGAAGTTTCTGAGAATGCTGCTGTCTACTATTTATCTGTAATCCCGCTTCCAACGAAATCCTGTTTTATAGAAATATCCACTTGCAGTTTCCAAAAAAAGAATGTTTCACACGTGCTCTGTCAATAGAAAGGTTCAACACTGTTAGTTGTGAAGATAGAGCATAAACAAGTTTCTGAGATTGCTTCTATCTCGTTTTTATGGGAAGATATTTCCTTTTGTACCATAGGCCACAAAGCGCTGCAAATGTCCACTTCCAGATGCTACAAAAAGCGTGTTTCAAACCTGCTCTATGACAGGGAATGTTCAACTCTGTGACTTGAATGCAAACGTCACAAAGAAGTTTCTGAGAACGCTGCTGTCTACTTTTTATATGTAATCCCGTTTCCAACAAAATCCTCAGAGCTATCCAAATATCCACTTGCAGATTCTACAAAAAGAGTGTTTCAAAACTGCTGTATCAAAAGAAAGGTTCAAGTCTGTTAGTTGAGGACGCACATCGCAAATAAGTTTCTGAGAATGCTTCTGTCTTGTTTTTCTGGGAAGATATTTCCTTTTTAACCATAGGCCTGATACCGTTCCAAATGTCCACTTACAGATACTACAAAAAGAGTGTTTCAAACCTGCTCTATGAAAGGGAATGTTCAACTCTGTGACTTGAATGCAAACATCACAAAGAAATTTCTGATAATGCTGCTGTCTACTATTTATCTGTAATCCCGCTTCCAATGAAATCCTCATTTTACAGAAATATCCACTAGCAGATTCCAAAAAAAGAGTGTTTCACACGTGCTGTGTCAATAGAAAGGTTCAACACTGTTAATTGTGAAGATAGAGCATAAACAAGTTTCTGAGATTGCTTCTATCTCGTTTTTATGGGAAGATATTTCCTTTTGTACCATAGGCCACAAAGCGCTGCAAATGTCCACTTCCAGATGCTACAAAAAGAGTGTTTCAAACCTGCTCTATGACAGGGAATGTTCAAATCTGTGACTTGAATGCAAACGTCACAAAGAAGTTTCTGAGAATGCTGCTGTCCACTATTTTTATGTAATCCCTTTTCCAACGAACTCCTCAGAGCTATCCAAATATCCACTTGCAGATTCTACAAAAAGAGTGTTTCAAAACTGCTGTATCAAAAGAAAGGTTCAAGTCTCTTAGTTGAGGACACACAACAGAAATATGTTTCTGAGAATGCTTCTGTCTTGTTTTTATGGGAAGATATTTCCTTTTTAACCATAGGCCTGATACCGTTCCAAATGTCCACTTCCAGATACTACAAAAACAGTGTTTCAAACCTGCTCTATGAAAGGGAATGTTCAACTCTGTGACTTGAATGCAAACATCACAAAGAAGTTTCTGAGAATGCTGCTGTCTACTATTTATCTGTAATCCCGCTTCCAACGAAATCCTCAGTTTTATAGAAATATCCACTAGCAGATTCCAAAAAAAGAGTGTTTCACACGTGCTCTGTCAATAGAAAGGTTCAACACTGTTAGTTGTGTAGATACAGCATAAACAAGTTTCTGAGATTGCTTCTATCTCGTTTTTATGGGAAGATATTTCCTTTTGTACCATAGGCCACAAAGCGCTGCAAATGTCCACTTCCAGATGCTACAAAAAGCGTGTTTCAAACCTGCTCTATGACAGGGAATGTTCAACTCTGTGACTTGAATGCAAACGTCACAAAGTAGTTTGTGAGAATGCTGCTGTCTACTTTTTATATGTAATCCCGTTTCCAACAAAATCCTCAGAGCTATCCAAATATCCACTTGCAGATTCTACAAAAAGAGTGTTTCAAAACTGCTGTATCAAAAGAAAGGTTCAAGTCTCTTAGTTGAGGACACACATCGCAAATAAGTTTCTGAGAATGCTTCTGTCTTGTTTTTATGGGAAGATATTTCCTTTTTAACCATAGGCCTGATACCGTTCCAAATGTCCACTTCCAGATACTACAAAAAGAGTGTTTCAAACCTGCTCTATGAAAGGGAATGTTCAACTCTGTGACTTGAATGCAAACATCACAAAGAAGTTTCTGAGAATGCTGCTGTCTACTATTTATCTGTAATCCCGCTTCCAATGAAATCCTCAGTTTTATAGAAATATCCACTTGCAGATTCCAAAAAAAGAGTGTTTCACACGTGCTCTGTCAATAGAAAGTTTCAACACTGTTAGTTGTGTAGATAGAGCATAAACAAGTTTCTGAGATCGCTTCTATCTCGATTTTTATGGGAAGATATTTCCTTTTTAACCATAGGCCACAAAGCGCTGCAAATGTCCACTTCCAGATACTACAAAAAGAGTGTTTGAAACCTGCTCTATGAAAGGGAATGTTCAGCTCTGTGACTTAAATGGAAACATCACAAAGAAGTCTCTGAGAATGCTGCTGTGTACTTTTAATAGGTAATCCCGTTACCAACGAAATCCTCAGAGCTATCCAAATATACACTTGCAGATTCTACAAAAAGAGTGTTTCAAAACTGCTGTATCAAAAGAAAGGTTCAAGTCTGTTAGTTGAGGACACACATCGCAAATAAGTTTCTGAGAATGCTTCTGTCATGTTTTTATGGGAAGATATTTCCTTTTTAACCATAGGCCTGATACCATTCCAAATGTCCACTTCCAGATACTACTAAAAGAGTGTTTCAAACCTGCTGTATGAAAGGGAATGTTCAACTCTGTGACTTGAATGCAAACATCACAAAGGAGTTTCTGAGTATGCTGCTGTCTACTATTTATCTGTAATCCCGCTTCCAACGAAATCCTCAGTTTTATAGAAATATCCACTTGCAGATTCCAAAAAAAGAGTGTTTCACACGTGCTCTGTCAATAGAAAGGTTCAAAACTGTTAGTTGTGTAGATCGAGCATAAACAAGTTTCTGAGATTGCTTCTATCTCGTTTTTATGGGAAGATATTTCCTTTTGTATCATAGGCCACAAAGCGATGCAAATGTCCCCTTCCAGATGCTACAAAAAGAGTGTTTCAAACCTGCTCTATGACAGGGAATGTTCAACTCTGTGACTTGAATGCAAACGTCATAAAGAAGTTTCTGAGAATGCTGCTGTCCACTATTTTTATGTCATCCCCTTTCCATCGAAATCCTCAGAGCTATCCAAATATCCACTTGCAGATTCTACAAAAAGAGTGTTTCAAAACTGCTGTATCAAAAGAAAGGTTCAAGTCTGTTAGTTGAGGACACACAACACTAATAAGTTTCTGAGAATGCTTCTGTCTTGTTTTTATGGGAAGATATTTCCTTTTTAACCATAGGCCTGATAACGTTCCAAATGTCCACTTCCAGATACTACATAAAGAGTGTTTCAAACCTGCTCTATGAAAGGGAATGTTCAACTCTGTGACTTGAATGCAAACATCACAAAGAAGTTTCTGAGAATGCTGCTGTCTACTATTTATCTGTAATCCCGCTTCCAACGAAATCCTCAGTTTTATAGAAATATCCACTTGCAGATTCCAAAAAAAGAGTGTTTCACACGTGCTCTGTCAATAGAAAGGTTCAACACTGTTAGTTGTGTAGATAGAGCATAAACAAGTTTCTGAGATTGCTTCTATCTCGTTTTTATGGGAAGATATTTCCTTTTGTACCATAGGCCACAAAGCGCTGCAAATGTCCACTTCCAGATGCTACAAAAAGAGTGTTTCAAACCTGCTCTATGACAGGGAATGTTCAGCTCTGTGACTTGAATGCAAAAGTCACAAAGAAGTTTCTGAAAATGCTGCTATCTACTTTTTGTATGTAATCCCGTTTCCAACAAAATCCTCAGAGCTATCCAAATATCCACTTGCAGATTCTACAAAAAGAGTGTTTCAAAACTGCTGTATCAAAAGAAAGGTTCAAGTCTGTTAGTTGAGGACACACATCGCAAATAAGTTTCTGAGAATGCTTCTGTCTTGTTTTTATGGGAAGATATTTCCTTTTTAACCATAGGCCTGATACCGTTCCAAATGTCCACTTCCAGATACTACTAAAAGAGTGTTTCAAACCTGTTCTATGAAAGGGAATGTTCAACTCTGTGTCTTGAATGCAAACATCGCAAAGAAGTTTCTGATAATGCTGCTGTCTACTATTTATCTGTAATCCCGCTTCCAATGAAATCCTCAGTTTTATGGAAATATCCACTTGCAGATTCCAAAAAAAGAGTGTTTCACACGTGCCCTGTCAATAGAAAGGTTCAACACTGTTAGTTGTGAAGATAGAGCATAAACACGTTTCTGAGATTGCTTCTATCTCGTTTTTATGGGAAGATATTTCCTTTTGTACCATAGGCCACAAAGCGCTGCAAATGTCCACTTCCAGATGCTACGAAAAGAGTGTTTCAAACCTGCTCTATGACAGGGAATGTTCAACTCTGTGACTTGAATGCAAACGTCACAAAGAAGATTCTGAGAATGCTGCTGTCCACTATTTTAATGTAATCCCGTTTCCAACGAAATCCTCAGAGCTATCCAAATATCCACTTGCAGATTCTACAAAAAGAGTGGTTCAAAACTGCTGTATCAAAAGAAAGGTTCAAGTCTGTTAGTTGAGGACACACATCGCAAATAAGTTTCTCAGAATGCTTCTGTCTTGTTTTTATGGGAAGATATTTCCTTTTTAACCATAGGCCTGATACCGTTCCAAATGTCCACTTCCAGATGCTACAAAAAGAGTGTTTCAAACCTGCTCTATGACAGGGAATGTTCAACTCTGTGACTTGAATGCAAACGTCACAAAGAAGTTTCTGAGAATGCTGCTGTCCACTATTTTTATGTAATCCCTTTTCCAACGAACTCCTCAGAGCTATCCAAATATCCACTTGCAGATTCTACAAAAAGAGTGTTTCAAAACTGTTGTATCAAAAGAAAGGTTCAAGTCTCTTAGTTGAGGACACACAACAGAAATAAGTTTCTGAGAATGCTTCTGTCTTGTTTTTATGGGAAGATATTTCCTTTTTAACCATAGGCCTGATACCGTTCCAAATGTCCACTTCCAGATACTACAAAAAGAGTGTTTCAAACCTGCTCTATGAAAGGGAATGTTCAACTCTGTGACTTGAATGCAAACATCACAAAGAAGTTTCTGAGAATGCTGCTGTCTACTATTTATCTGTAATCCCGCTTCCAACGAAATCCTCAGTTTTATAGAAATATCCACTTGCAGATTCCAAAAAAAGAGTGTTTCACACGTGCTCTGTCAATAGAAAGGTTCAACACTGTTAGTTGTGTAGATACAGCATAAACAAGTTTCTGAGATTGCTTCTATCTCGTTTTTATGGGAAGATATTTCCTTTTGTACCATAGGCCACAAAGCGCTGCAAATGTCCACTTCCAGAAGCTACAAAAAGCGTGTTTCAAACCTGCTCTATGACAGGGAATGTTCAACTCTGTGACTTGAATGCAAACGTCACAAAGAAGTTTCTGAGAATGCTGCTGTCTACTTTTTATATGTAATCCCGTTTCCAACAAAATCCTCAGAGCTATCCAAATATCCACTTGCAGATTCTACAAAAAGAGTGTTTCAAAACTGCTGTATCAAAAGAAAGGTTCAAGTCTCTTAGTTGAGGACACACATCGCAAATATGTTTCTGAGAATGCTTCTGTCTTGTTTTTATGGGAAGATATTTCCTTTTTAACCATTGGCCTGATACCGTTCCAAATGTCCACTTCCAGATACTACAAAAAGAGTGTTTCAAACCTGCTCTATGAAAGGGAATGTTCAACTCTGTGACTTGAATGCAAACATCACAAAGAAGTTTCTGAGAATGCTGCTGTCTACTATTTATCTGTAATCCCGCTTCCAATGAAATCCTCAGTTTTATACAAATATCCACTTGCAGATTCCAAAAAAAGACTGTTTCACACGTGCTCTGTCAATAGAAAGGTTCAACACTGTTAGTTGTGAAGATAGAGCATAAACAAGTTTCTGAGATTGCTTCTATCTCGTTTTTATGGGAAGATATTTCCTTTTGTACCATAGGCCAAAAAGCGATGCAAATGTCCACTTCCAGATGCTACAAAAAGAGTGTTTCAAACCTGCTCTATGACAGGGAATGTTCAACTCTGTGACTTGAATGCAAACGTCACAAAGAAGTTTCTGAGAATGCTGCTGTCCACTATTTTTATGTAATCCCTTTTCCAACGAACTCCTCAGAGCTATCCAAATATCCACTTGCAGATTCTACAAAAAGAGTGTTTCAAAACTGCTGTATCAAAAGAAAGGTTCAAGTCTCTTAGTTGAGGACACACAACAGTAATAAGTTTCTGAGAATGCTTCTGTCTTGCTTTATGGGAAGATATTTCCTTTTTAACCATAGGCCTGATACCATTCCAAATGTCCACTTCCAGATACTACAAAAAGAGTGTTTCAAACCTGCTCTATGAAAGGGAATGTTCAACTCTGTGACTTGAATGCAAACATCACAAAGAAGTTTCTGAGAATGCTGCTGTCTACTATTTATCTGTAATCCCGCTTCCAACGAAATCCTGTTTTATAGAAATATCCACTTGCAGTTTCCAAAAAAAGAATGTTTCACACGTGCTCTGTCAATAGAAAGGTTCAACACTGTTAGTTGTGAAGATAGAGCATAAACAAGTTTCTGAGATTGCTTCTATCTCGTTTTTATGGGAAGATATTTCCTTTTGTACCATAGGCCACAAAGCGCTGCAAATGTCCACTTCCAGATGCTACAAAAAGCGTGTTTCAAACCTGCTCTATGACAGGGAATGTTCAACTCTGTGACTTGAATGCAAACGTCACAAAGAAGTTTCTGAGAACGCTGCTGTCTACTTTTTATATGTAATCCCGTTTCCAACAAAATCCTCAGAGCTATCCAAATATCCACTTGCAGATTCTACAAAAAGAGTGTTTCAAAACTGCTGTATCAAAAGAAAGGTTCAAGTCTGTTAGTTGAGGACGCACATCGCAAATAAGTTTCTGAGAATGCTTCTGTCTTGTTTTTCTGGGAAGATATTTCCTTTTTAACCATAGGCCTGATACCGTTCCAAATGTCCACTTACAGATACTACAAAAAGAGTGTTTCAAACCTGCTCTATGAAAGGGAATGTTCAACTCTGTGACTTGAATGCAAACATCACAAAGAAATTTCTGATAATGCTGCTGTCTACTATTTATCTGTAATCCCGCTTCCAATGAAATCCTCATTTTACAGAAATATCCACTAGCAGATTCCAAAAAAAGAGTGTTTCACACGTGCTGTGTCAATAGAAAGGTTCAACACTGTTAATTGTGAAGATAGAGCATAAACAAGTTTCTGAGATTGCTTCTATCTCGTTTTTATGGGAAGATATTTCCTTTTGTACCATAGGCCACAAAGCGCTGCAAATGTCCACTTCCAGATGCTACAAAAAGAGTGTTTCAAACCTGCTCTATGACAGGGAATGTTCAAATCTGTGACTTGAATGCAAACGTCACAAAGAAGTTTCTGAGAATGCTGCTGTCCACTATTTTTATGTAATCCCTTTTCCAACGAACTCCTCAGAGCTATCCAAATATCCACTTGCAGATTCTACAAAAAGAGTGTTTCAAAACTGCTGTATCAAAAGAAAGGTTCAAGTCTCTTAGTTGAGGACACACAACAGAAATATGTTTCTGAGAATGCTTCTGTCTTGTTTTTATGGGAAGATATTTCCTTTTTAACCATAGGCCTGATACCGTTCCAAATGTCCACTTCCAGATACTACAAAAACAGTGTTTCAAACCTGCTCTATGAAAGGGAATGTTCAACTCTGTGACTTGAATGCAAACATCACAAAGAAGTTTCTGAGAATGCTGCTGTCTACTATTTATCTGTAATCCCGCTTCCAACGAAATCCTCAGTTTTATAGAAATATCCACTAGCAGATTCCAAAAAAAGAGTGTTTCACACGTGCTCTGTCAATAGAAAGGTTCAACACTGTTAGTTGTGTAGATACAGCATAAACAAGTTTCTGAGATTGCTTCTATCTCGTTTTTATGGGAAGATATTTCCTTTTGTACCATAGGCCACAAAGCGCTGCAAATGTCCACTTCCAGATGCTACAAAAAGCGTGTTTCAAACCTGCTCTATGACAGGGAATGTTCAACTCTGTGACTTGAATGCAAACGTCACAAAGTAGTTTGTGAGAATGCTGCTGTCTACTTTTTATATGTAATCCCGTTTCCAACAAAATCCTCAGAGCTATCCAAATATCCACTTGCAGATTCTACAAAAAGAGTGTTTCAAAACTGCTGTATCAAAAGAAAGGTTCAAGTCTCTTAGTTGAGGACACACATCGCAAATAAGTTTCTGAGAATGCTTCTGTCTTGTTTTTATGGGAAGATATTTCCTTTTTAACCATAGGCCTGATACCGTTCCAAATGTCCACTTCCAGATACTACAAAAAGAGTGTTTCAAACCTGCTCTATGAAAGGGAATGTTCAACTCTGTGACTTGAATGCAAACATCACAAAGAAGTTTCTGAGAATGCTGCTGTCTACTATTTATCTGTAATCCCGCTTCCAATGAAATCCTCAGTTTTATAGAAATATCCACTTGCAGATTCCAAAAAAAGAGTGTTTCACACGTGCTCTGTCAATAGAAAGTTTCAACACTGTTAGTTGTGTAGATAGAGCATAAACAAGTTTCTGAGATCGCTTCTATCTCGATTTTTATGGGAAGATATTTCCTTTTTAACCATAGGCCACAAAGCGCTGCAAATGTCCACTTCCAGATACTACAAAAAGAGTGTTTGAAACCTGCTCTATGAAAGGGAATGTTCAGCTCTGTGACTTAAATGGAAACATCACAAAGAAGTCTCTGAGAATGCTGCTGTGTACTTTTAATAGGTAATCCCGTTACCAACGAAATCCTCAGAGCTATCCAAATATACACTTGCAGATTCTACAAAAAGAGTGTTTCAAAACTGCTGTATCAAAAGAAAGGTTCAAGTCTGTTAGTTGAGGACACACATCGCAAATAAGTTTCTGAGAATGCTTCTGTCATGTTTTTATGGGAAGATATTTCCTTTTTAACCATAGGCCTGATACCATTCCAAATGTCCACTTCCAGATACTACTAAAAGAGTGTTTCAAACCTGCTGTATGAAAGGGAATGTTCAACTCTGTGACTTGAATGCAAACATCACAAAGGAGTTTCTGAGTATGCTGCTGTCTACTAGTTATCTGTAATCCCGCTTCCAACGAAATCCTCAGTTTTATAGAAATATCCACTTGCAGATTCCAAAAAAAGAGTGTTTCACACGTGCTCTGTCAATAGAAAGGTTCAAAACTGTTAGTTGTGTAGATCGAGCATAAACAAGTTTCTGAGATTGCTTCTATCTCGTTTTTATGGGAAGATATTTCCTTTTGTATCATAGGCCACAAAGCGATGCAAATGTCCCCTTCCAGATGCTACAAAAAGAGTGTTTCAAACCTGCTCTATGACAGGGAATGTTCAACTCTGTGACTTGAATGCAAACGTCACAAAGAAGTTTCTGAAAATGCTGCTATCTACTTTTTGTATGTAATCCCGTTTCCAACAAAATCCTCAGAGCTATCCAAATATCCACTTGCAGATTCTACAAAAAGAGTGTTTCAAAACTGCTGTATCAAAAGAAAGGTTCAAGTCTGTTAGTTGAGGACACACATCGCAAATAAGTTTCTGAGAATGCTTCTGTCTTGTTTTTATGGGAAGATATTTCCTTTTTAACCATAGGCCTGATACCGTTCCAAATGTCCACTTCCAGATACTACTAAAAGAGTGTTTCAAACCTGTTCTATGAAAGGGAATGTTCAACTCTGTGTCTTGAATGCAAACATCGCAAAGAAGTTTCTGATAATGCTGCTGTCTACTATTTATCTGTAATCCCGCTTCCAATGAAATCCTCAGTTTTATGGAAATATCCACTTGCAGATTCCAAAAAAAGAGTGTTTCACACGTGCCCTGTCAATAGAAAGGTTCAACACTGTTAGTTGTGAAGATAGAGCATAAACACGTTTCTGAGATTGCTTCTATCTCGTTTTTATGGGAAGATATTTCCTTTTGTACCATAGGCCACAAAGCGCTGCAAATGTCCACTTCCAGATGCTACGAAAAGAGTGTTTCAAACCTGCTCTATGACAGGGAATGTTCAACTCTGTGACTTGAATGCAAACGTCACAAAGAAGATTCTGAGAATGCTGCTGTCCACTATTTTAATGTAATCCCGTTTCCAACGAAATCCTCAGAGCTATCCAAATATCCACTTGCAGATTCTACAAAAAGAGTGGTTCAAAACTGCTGTATCAAAAGAAAGGTTCAAGTCTGTTAGTTGAGGACACACATCGCAAATAAGTTTCTCAGAATGCTTCTGTCTTGTTTTTATGGGAAGATATTTCCTTTTTAACCATAGGCCTGATACCGTTCCAAATGTCCACTTCCAGATACTACAAAAGAGTGTTTCAAACCTGCTCTATGAAAGGGAATGTTCAACTCTGTGACTTGAATGCAAACATCACAAAGAAGTTTCTGAGAATGCTGCTGTCTACTATTTATCTCTAATCCCGCTTCCAATGAAATCCTCAGTTTTATAGAAATATCCACTTGCAGATTCCTAAAAAAGATTGTTTCACACGTGCTCTGTCAATAGAAAGGTTCAACACTGTTAGTTGTGTAGATAGAGCATAAACAAGTTTCTGAGATTGCTTCTATCTCGTTTTTATGGGAAGATATTTCCTTTTGTACCACAGGCCAAAAAGCGCTGCAATTGTCCACTTCCAGATGCTACAAAAAGAATGTTTCAAACCTGCTCTATGACAGGGAATGTTCAACTCTGTGACTTGAATGCAAACATCACAAAGAAATTTCTGAGAATGCTGCTGTCTACTATTTATCTGTAATCCCGCTTCCAATGAAATCCTCATTTTATAGAAATATCCACTTGCAGATTCCAAAAAAAGAGTGTTTCACACGTGCTCTGTCAATAGAAAGGTTCAACACTGTTAATTGTGAAGATAGAGCATAAACAAGTTTCTGAGATTGCTTCTATCTCGTTTTTATGGGAAGATATTTCCTTTTGTACCATAGGCCACAAAGCGCTGCAAATGTCCACTTCCAGATGCTACAAAAAGAGTGTTTCAAACCTGCTCTATGACAGGGAATGTTCAACTCTGTGACTTGAATGCAAACGTCACAAAGAAGTTTCTGAGAATGCTGCTGTCCACTATTTTTATGTAATCCCTTTTCCAACGAACTCCTCAGAGCTATCCAAATATCCACATGCAGATTCTACAAAAAGAGTGTTTCAAAACTGCTGTATCAAAAGAAAGGTTCAAGTCTCTTAGTTGAGGACACACAACAGTAATAAGTTTCTGAGAATGCTTCTGTCTTGTTTTTATGGGAAGATATTTCCTTTTTAACCATAGGCCTGATACCATTCCAAATGTCCACTTCCAGATACTACAAAAAGAGTGTTTCAAACCTGCTCTATGAAAGGGAATGTTCAACTCTGTGACTTGAATGCAAACATCACAAAGAAGTTTCTGAGAATGCTGCTGTCTACTATTTATCTGTAATCCCGCTTCCAATGAAATCCTCAGTTTTATAGAAATATCCACTTGCAGATTCCAAAAAAAGAGTGTTTCACACGTGCTCTGTCAATAGAAAGGTTCAACACTGTTAATTGTGAAGATAGAGCATAAACAAGTTTCTGAGATTGCTTCTATCTCGTTTTTATGGGAAGATATTTCCTTTTGTACCATAGGCCACAAAGCGCTGCAAATGTCCACTTCCAGATGCTACAAAAAGAGTGTTTCAAACCTGCTCTATGACAGGGAATGTTCAGCTCTGTGACTTGAATGCAAAAGTCACAAAGAAGTTTCTGAAAATGCTGCTATCTACTTTTTGTATGTAATCCCGTTTCCAACAAAATCCTCAGAGCTATCCAAATATCCACTTGCAGATTCTACAAAAAGAGTGTTTCAAAACTGCTGTATCAAAAGAAAGGTTCAAGTCTGTTAGTTGAGGACACACATCGCAAATAAGTTTCTGAGAATGCTTCTGTCTTGTTTTTATGGGAAGATATTTCCTTTTTAACCATAGGCCTGATACCGTTCCAAATGTCCACTTCCAGATACTACTAAAAGAGTGTTTCAAACCTGTTCTATGAAAGGGAATGTTCAACTCTGTGTCTTGAATGCAAACATCGCAAAGAAGTTTCTGATAATGCTGCTGTCTACTATTTATCTGTAATCCCGCTTCCAATGAAATCCTCAGTTTTATGGAAATATCCACTTGCAGATTCCAAAAAAAGAGTGTTTCACACGTGCCCTGTCAATAGAAAGGTTCAACACTGTTAGTTGTGAAGATAGAGCATAAACACGTTTCTGAGATTGCTTCTATCTCGTTTTTATGGGAAGATATTTCCTTTTGTACCATAGGCCACAAAGCGCTGCAAATGTCCACTTCCAGATGCTACGAAAAGAGTGTTTCAAACCTGCTCTATGACAGGGAATGTTCAACTCTGTGACTTGAATGCAAACGTCACAAAGAAGATTCTGAGAATGCTGCTGTCCACTATTTTAATGTAATCCCGTTTCCAACGAAATCCTCAGAGCTATCCAAATATCCACTTGCAGATTCTACAAAAAGAGTGGTTCAAAACTGCTGTATCAAAAGAAAGGTTCAAGTCTGTTAGTTGAGGACACACATCGCAAATAAGTTTCTCAGAATGCTTCTGTCTTGTTTTTATGGGAAGATATTTCCTTTTTAACCATAGGCCTGATACCGTTCCAAATGTCCACTTCCAGATACTACAAAAGAGTGTTTCAAACCTGCTCTATGAAAGGGAATGTTCAACTCTGTGACTTGAATGCAAACATCACAAAGAAGTTTCTGAGAATGCTGCTGTCTACTATTTATCTCTAATCCCGCTTCCAATGAAATCCTCAGTTTTATAGAAATATCCACTTGCAGATTCCTAAAAAAGATTGTTTCACACGTGCTCTGTCAATAGAAAGGTTCAACACTGTTAGTTGTGTAGATAGAGCATAAACAAGTTTCTGAGATTGCTTCTATCTCGTTTTTATGGGAAGATATTCCCTTTTGTACCACAGGCCAAAAAGCGCTGCAATTGTCCACTTCCAGATGCTACAAAAAGAATGTTTCAAACCTGCTCTATGACAGGGAATGTTCAACTCTGTGACTTGAATGCAAACATCACAAAGAAATTTCTGAGAATGCTGCTGTCTACTATTTATCTGTAATCCCGCTTCCAATGAAATCCTCATTTTATAGAAATATCCACTTGCAGATTCCAAAAAAAGAGTGTTTCACACGTGCTCTGTCAATAGAAAGGTTCAACACTGTTAATTGTGAAGATAGAGCATAAACAAGTTTCTGAGATTGCTTCTATCTCGTTTTTATGGGAAGATATTTCCTTTTGTACCATAGGCCACAAAGCGCTGCAAATGTCCACTTCCAGATGCTACAAAAAGAGTGTTTCAAACCTGCTCTATGACAGGGAATGTTCAACTCTGTGACTTGAATGCAAACGTCACAAAGAAGTTTCTGAGAATGCTGCTGTCCACTATTTTTATGTAATCCCTTTTCCAACGAACTCCTCAGAGCTATCCAAATATCCACATGCAGATTCTACAAAAAGAGTGTTTCAAAACTGCTGTATCAAAAGAAAGGTTCAAGTCTCTTAGTTGAGGACACACAACAGTAATAAGTTTCTGAGAATGCTTCTGTCTTGTTTTTATGGGAAGATATTTCCTTTTTAACCATAGGCCTGATACCATTCCAAATGTCCACTTCCAGATACTACAAAAAGAGTGTTTCAAACCTGCTCTATGAAAGGGAATGTTCAACTCTGTGACTTGAATGCAAACATCACAAAGAAGTTTCTGAGAATGCTGCTGTCTACTATTTATCTGTAATCCCGCTTCCAATGAAATCCTCAGTTTTATAGAAATATCCACTTGCAGATTCCAAAAAAAGAGTGTTTCACACGTGCTCTGTCAATAGAAAGGTTCAACACTGTTAATTGTGAAGATAGAGCATAAACAAGTTTCTGAGATTGCTTCTATCTCGTTTTTATGGGAAGATATTTCCTTTTGTACCATAGGCCACAAAGCGCTGCAAATGTCCACTTCCAGATGCTACAAAAAGAGTGTTTCAAACCTGCTCTATGACAGGGAATGTTCAACTCTGTGACTTGAATGCAAACGTCACAAAGAAGTTTCTGAGAATGCTGCTGTCCACTATTTTTATGTAATCCCTTTTCCAACGAACTCCTCAGAGCTATCCAAATATCCACTTGCAGATTCTACAAAAAGAGTGTTTCAAAACTGCTGTATCAAAAGAAAGGTTCAAGTCTCTTAGTTGAGGACACACAACAGAAATAAGTTTCTGAGAATGCTTCTGTCTTGTTTTTATGGGAAGATATTTCCTTTTTAACCATAGGCCTGATACCATTCCAAATGTCCACTTCCAGATACTACAAAAAGAGTGTTTCAAACCTGCTCTATGAAAGGGAATGTTCAACTCTGTGACTTGAATGCAAACATCACAAAGAAGTTTCTGAGAATGCTGCTGTCTACTATTTATCTGTAATCCCGCTTCCAATGAAATCCTCAGTTTTATAGAAATATCCACTTGCAGATTCCAAAAAAAGAGTGTTTCACACGTGCTCTGTCAATAGAAAGGTTCAACACTGTTAATTGTGAAGATAGAGCATAAACAAGTTTCTGAGATTGCTTCTATCTCGTTTTTATGGGAAGATATTTCCTTTTGTACCATAGGCCACAAAGCGCTGCAAATGTCCACTTCCAGATGCTACAAAAAGAGTGTTTCAAACCTGCTCTATGACAGGGAATGTTCAACTCTGTGACTTAAATGCAATCGTCACAAAGAAGTTTCTGAGAATGCTGCTGTCTACTTTTTATATGTAATCCCGTTTCCAACAAAATCCTCAGAGCTATCCAAATGTCCACTTGCAGATTCTACAAAAAGAGTGTTTCAAAACTGCTGTATCAAAAGAAAGGTTCAAGTCTGTTAGTTGAGGACACACATCGCAAATAAGTTTCTGAGAATGCTTCTGTCTTGTTTTTATGGGAAGATATTTCCTTTTTAACCATTGGCCTGATACCGTTCCAAATGTCCACTTCCAGATACTACAAAAAGAGTGTTTCAAACCTGCTCTATGAAAGGGAATGTTCAACTCTGTGACTTGAATGCAAACATCACAAAGAAGTTTCTGAGAATGCTGCTGTCTACTATTTATCTGTAATCCCGCTTCCAACGAAATCCTCAGTTTTATACAAATATCCACTTGCAGATTCCAAAAAAAGACTGTTTCACACATGCTCTGTCAATAGAAAGGTTCAACACTGTTAGTTGTGAAGATAGAGCATAAACAAGTTTCTGAGATTGCTTCTATCTCGTTTTTATGGGAAGATATTTCCTTTTGTACCATAGGCCAAAAAGCGATGCAAATGTCCACTTCCAGATGCTACAAAAAGAGTGTTTCAAACCTGCTCTATGACAGGGAATGTTCAACTCTGTGACTTGAATGCAATCGTCACAAAGAAGTTTCTGAGAATGCTGCTGTCCACTATTTTTATGTAATCCCTTTTCCAACGAACTCCTCAGAGCTATCCAAATATCCACTTGCAGATTCTACAAAAAGAGTGTTTCAAAACTGCTGTATCAAAAGAAAGGTTCAAGTCTCTTAGTTGAGGACACACAACAGTAATAAGTTTCTGAGAATGCTTCTGTCTTGCTTTATGGGAAGATATTTCCTTTTTAACCATAGGCCTGATACCATTCCAAATGTCCACTTCCAGATACTACAAAAAGAGTGTTTCAAACCTGCTCTATGAAAGGGAATCTTCAACTCTGTGACTTGAATGCAAACATCACAAAGAAGTTTCTGAGAATGCTGCTGTCTACTATTTATCTGTAATCCCGCTTCCAATGAAATCCTCAGTTTTATACAAATATCCACTTGCAGATTCCAAAAAAAGAGTGTTTCACACGTGCTCTGTCAATAGAAAGGTTCAACACTGTTAGTTGTGAAGATAGAGCATAAACAAGTTTCTGAGATTGCTTCTATCTCGTTTTTATGGGAAGATATTTCCTTTTGTACCATAGGCCACAAAGCGCTGCAAATGTCCACTTCCAGATGCTACAAAAAGCGTGTTTCAAACCTGCTCTATGACAGGGAATGTTCAACTCTGTGACTTGAATGCAAACGTCACAAAGAAGTTTCTGAGAACGCTGCTGTCTACTTTTTATATGTAATCCCGTTTCCAACAAAATCCTCAGAGCTATCCAAATATCCACTTGCAGATTCTACAAAAAGAGTGTTTCAAAACTGCTGTATCAAAAGAAAGGTTCAAGTCTGTTAGTTGAGGACGCACATCGCAAATAAGTTTCTGAGAATCCTTCTGTCTTGTTTTTCTGGGAAGATATTTCCTTTTTAACCATAGGCCTGATACCGTTCCAAATGTCCACTTACAGATACTACAAAAAGAGTGTTTCAAACCTGCTCTATGAAAGGGAATGTTCAACTCTGTGACTTGAATGCAAACATCACAAAGAAATTTCTGAGAATGCTGCTGTCTACTATTTATCTGTAATCCCGCTTCCAATGAAATCCTCAGTTTTATAGAAATATCCACTTGCAGATTCCAAAAAAAGAGTGTTTCACACGTGCTGTGTCAATAGAAAGGTTCAACACTGTTAATTGTGAAGATAGAGCATAAACAAGTTTCTGAGATTGCTTCTATCTCGTTTTTATGGGAAGATATTTCCTTTTGTACCATAGGCCACAAAGCGCTGCAAATGTCCACTTCCAGATGCTACAAAAAGAGTGTTTCAAACCTGCTCTATGACAGGGACTGTTCAAATCTGTGACTTGAATGCAAACGTCACAAAGAAGTTTCTGAGAATGCTGCTGTCCACTATTTTTATGTAATCCCTTTTCCAACGAACTCCTCAGAGCTATCCAAATATCCACTTGCAGATTCTACAAAAAGAGTGTTTCAAAACTGCTGTATCAAAAGAAAGGTTCAAGTCTCTTAGTTGAGGACACACAACAGAAATATGTTTCTGAGAATGCTTCTGTCTTGTTTTTATGGGAAGATATTTCCTTTTTAACCATAGGCCTGATACCGTTCCAAATGTCCACTTCCAGATACTACAAAAAGAGTGTTTCAAACCTGCTCTATGAAAGGGAATGTTCAACTCTGTGACTTGAATGCAAACATCACAAAGAAGTTTCTGAGAATGCTGCTGTCTACTATTTATCTGTAATCCCGCTTCCAATGAAATCCTCAGTTTTATAGAAATATCCACTTGCAGATTCCAAAAAAAGAGTGTTTCACACGTGCTCTGTCAATAGAAAGTTTCAACACTGTTAGTTGTGTAGATAGAGCATAAACAAGTTTCTGAGATCGCTTCTATCTCGATTTTTATGGGAAGATATTTCCTTTTTAACCATAGGCCACAAAGCGCTGCAAATGTCCACTTCCAGATACTACAAAAAGAGTGTTTGAAAACTGCTCTATGAAAGGGAATGTTCAGCTCTGTGACTTAAATGGAAACATCACAAAGAAGTTTCTGAGAATGCTGCTGTGTACTTTTTATAGGTAATCCCGTTACCAACGAAATCCTCAGAGCTATCCAAATATACACTTGCAGATTCTACAAAAAGAGTGTTTCAAAACTGCTGTATCAAAAGAAAGGTTCAAGTCTGTTAGTTGAGGACACACATCGCAAATAAGTTTCTGAGAATGCTTCTGTCATGTTTTTATGGGAAGATATTTCCTTTTTAACCATAGGCCTGGTACCATTCCAAATGTCCACTTCCAGATACTACTAAAAGAGTGTTTCAAACCTGCTCTATGAAAGGGAATGTTCAACTCTGTGACTTGAATGCAAACATCACAAAGGAGTTTCTGAGTATGCTGCTGTCTACTATTTATCTGTAATCCCGCTTCCAACGAAATCCTCAGTTTTATAGAAATATCCACTTGCAGATTCCAAAAAAAGAGTGTTTCACACGTGCTCTGTCAATAGAAAGGTTCAACACTGTTAGTTGTGTAGATAGAGCATAAACAAGTTTCTGAGATTGCTTCTATCTCGTTTTTATGGGAAGATATTTCCTTTTGTATCATAGGCCACAAAGCGATGCAAATGTCCCCTTCCAGATGCTACAAAAAGAGTGTTTCAAACCTGCTCTATGACAGGGAATGTTCAACTCTGTGACTTGAATGCAAACGTCATAAAGAAGTTTCTGAGAATGCTGCTGTCCACTATTTTAATGTAATCCCCTTTCCATCGAAATCCTCAGAGCTATCCAAATATCCACTTGCAGATTCTACAAAAAGAGTGTTTCAAAACTGCTGTATCAAAAGAAAGGTTCAAGTCTGTTAGTTGAGGACACACATCGCAAATAAGTTTCTCAGAATGCTTCTGTCATGTTTTTATGGGAAGATATTTCCTTTTTAACCATAGGCCTGATACCGTTCCAAATGTCCACTTCCAGATACTACAAAAGAGTGTTTCAAACCTGCTCTATGAAAGGGAATGTTCAACTCTGTGACTTGAATGCAAACATCAGAAAGAAGTTTCTGAGAATGCTGCTGTCTACTATTTATCTCTAATCCCGCTTCCAATGAAATCCTCAGTTTTATAGAAATATCCACTTGCAGATTCCTAAAAAAGAGTGTTTCACACGTGCTCTGTCAATAGAAAGGTTCAACACTGTTAGTTGTGTGGATAGAGCATAAACAAGTTTCTGAGATTGCTTCTATCTCGTTTTTATGGGAAGATATTTCCTTTTGTACCATAGGCCAAAAAGCGCTGCAATTGTCCACTTCCAGATGCTACAAAAAGAATGTTTCAAACCTGCTCTATGACAGGGAATGTTCAACTCTGTGACTTGAATGCAAACATCACAAAGAAATTTCTGAGAATGCTGCTGTCTACTATTTATCTGTAATCCCGCTTCCAATGAAATCCTCATTTTATAGAAATATCCACTTGCAGATTCCAAAAAAAGAGTGTTTCACACGTGCTCTGTCAATAGAAAGGTTCAACACTGTTAATTGTGAAGATAGAGCATAAACAAGTTTCTGAGATTGCTTCTATCTCGTTTTTATGGGAAGATATTTCCTTTTGTACCATAGGCCACAAAGCGCTGCAAATGTCCACTTCCAGATGCTACAAAAAGAGTGTTTCAAACCTGCTCTATGACAGGGAATGTTCAACTCTGTGACTTGAATGCAAACGTCACAAAGAAGTTTCTGAGAATGCTGTTGTCCACTATTTTTATGTAATCCCTTTTCCAACGAACTCCTCAGAGCTATCCAAATATCCACTTGCAGATTCTACAAAAAGAGTGTTTCAAAACTGCTGTATCAAAAGAAAGGTTCAAGTCTCTTAGTTGAGGACACACAACAGAAATATGTTTCTGAGAATGCTTCTGTCTTGTTTTTATGGGAAGATATTTCCTTTTTAACCATAGGCCTGATACCGTTCCAAATGTCCACTTCCAGATACTACAAAAAGAGTGTTTCAAACCTGCTCTATGAAAGGGAATGTTCAACTCTGTGACTTGAATGCAAACATCACAAAGAAGTTTCTGAGAATGCTGCTGTCTACTATTTATCTGTAATCCCGCTTCCAATGAAATCCTCAGTTTTATACAAATATCCACTTGCAGATTCCAAAAAAAGACTGTTTCACACGTGCTCTGTCAATAGAAAGGTTCAACACTGTTAGTTGTGAAGATAGAGCATAAACAAGTTTCTGAGATTGCTTCTATCTCGTTTTTATGGGAAGATATTTCCTTTTGTACCATAGGCCACAAAGCGCTGCAAATGTCCACTTCCAGATGCTACAAAAAGAGTGTTTCAAACCTGCTCTATGACAGGGAATGTTCAACTCTGTGACTTGAATGCAAACGTCACAAAGAAGTTTCTGAGAATGCTGCTGTCCACTATTTTTATGTAATCCCTTTTCCAACGAACTCCTCAGAGCTATCCAAATATCCACTTGCAGATTCTACAAAAAGAGTGTTTCAAAACTGCTGTATCAAAAGAAAGGTTCAAGTCTCTTAGTTGAGGACACACAACAGAAATAAGTTTCTGAGAATGCTTCTGTCTTGTTTTTATGGGAAGATATTTCCTTTTTAACCATAGGCCTGATACCGTTCCAAATGTCCACTTCCAGATACTACAAAAAGAGTGTTTCAAACCTGCTCTATGAAAGGGAATGTTCAACTCTGTGACTTGAATGGAAACATCACAAAGAAGTTTCTGAGAATGCTGCTGTCTACTATTTATCTGTAATCCCGCTTCCAACGAAATCCTCAGTTTTATAGAAATATCCACTTGCAGATTCCAAAAAAAGAGTGTTTCACACGTGCTCTGTCAATAGAAAGGTTCAACACTGTTAGTTGTGTAGATAGAGCATAAACAAGTTTCTGAGATTGCTTCTATCTCGTTTTTATGGGAAGATATTTCCTTTTGTACCATAGGCCACAAAGCGCTGCAAATGTCCACTTCCAGAAGCTACAAAAAGCGTGTTTCAAACCTGCTCTATGACAGGGAATGTTCAACTCTGTGACTTGAATGCAAACGTCACAAAGAAGTTTCTGAGAATGCTGCTGTCTACTTTTTATATGTAATCCCGTTTCCAACAAAATCCTCAGAGCTATCCAAATATCCACTTGCAGATTCTACAAAAAGAGTGTTTCAAAACTGCTGTATCAAAAGAAAGGTTCAAGTCTGTTAGTTGAGGACGCACATCTCAAATAAGTTTCTGAGAATGCTTCTGTCTTGTTTTTCTGGGAAGATATTTCCTTTTTAACCATAGGCCTGATACCGTTCCAAATGTCCACTTACAGATACTACAAAAAGAGTGTTTCAAACCTGCTCTATGAAAGGGAATGTTCAACTCTGTGACTTGAATGCAAACATCACAAAGAAATTTCTGAGAATGCTGCTGTCTACTATTTATCTGTAATCCCGCTTCCAATGAAATCCTCATTTTATAGGAATATCCACTTGCAGATTCCAAAAAAAGACTGTTTCACACGTGCTCTGTCAATAGAAAGGTTCAACACTGTTAGTTGTGAAGATAGAGCATAAACAAGTTTCTGAGATTGCTTCTATCTCGTTTTTATGGGAAGATATTTCCTTTTGTACCATAGGCCAAAAAGCGATGCAAATGTCCACTTCCAGATGCTACAAAAAGAGTGTTTCAAACCTGCTCTATGACAGGGAATGTTCAACTCTGTGACTTGAATGCAAACGTCACAAAGAAGTTTCTGAGAATGCTGCTGTCCACTATTTTCATGTAATCCCTTTTCCAACGAACTCCTCAGAGCTATCCAAATATCCACTTGCAGATTCTACAAAAAGAGTGTTTCAAAACTGCTGTATCAAAAGAAAGGTTCAAGTCTCTTAGTTGAGGACACACAACAGAAATAAGTTTCTGAGAATGCTTCTGTCTTGTTTTTATGGGAAGATATTTCCTTTTTAACCATAGGCCTGATACCGTTCCAAATGTCCACTTCCAGATACTACAAAAAGAGTGTTTCAAACCTGCTCTATGAAAGGGAATGTTCAACTCTGTGACTTGAATGCAAACATCACAAAGAAGTTTCTGAGAATGCTGCTGTCTACTATTTATCTGTAATCCCGCTTCCAACGAAATCCTCAGTTTTATAGAAATATCCACTTGCAGATTCCAAAAAAAGAGTGTTTCACACGTGATCTGTCAATAGAAAGGTTCAACACTGTTAATTGTGAAGATAGAGCATAAACAAGTTTCTGAGATTGCTTCTATCTCGTTTTTATGGGAAGATATTTCCTTTTGTACCATAGGCCACAAAGCGCTGCAAATGTCCACTTCCAGATGCTACAAAAAGAGTGTTTCAAACCTGCTCTATGACAGGGAATGTTCAACTCTGTGACTTGAATGCAAACGTCACAAAGAAGTTTCTGAGAATGCTGCTGTCCACTATTTTTATGTAATCCCTTTTCCAACGAACTCCTCAGAGCTATCCAAATATCCACTTGCAGATTCTACAAAAAGAGTGTTTCAAAACTGCTGTATCAAAAGAAAGGTTCAAGTCTCTTAGTTGAGGACACACAACAGAAATAAGTTTCTGAGAATGCTTCTGTCTTGTTTTTATGGGAAGATATTTCCTTTTTAACCATAGGCCTGATACCGTTCCAAATGTCCACTTCCAGATACTACAAAAAGAGTGTTTCAAACCTGCTCTATGAAAGGGAATGTTCAACTCTGTGACTTGAATGCAAACATCACAAAGAAGTTTCTGAGAATGCTGCTGTCTACTATTTATCTGTAATCCCGCTTCCAACGAAATCCTCAGTTTTATAGAAATATCCACTTGCAGATTCCAAAAAAAGAGTGTTTCACACGTGCTCTGTCAATAGAAAGGTTCAACACTGTTAGTTGTGTAGATACAGCATAAACAAGTTTCTGAGATTGCTTCTATCTCGTTTTTATGGGAAGATATTTCCTTTTGTACCATAGGCCACAAAGCGCTGCAAATGTCCACTTCCAGAAGCTACAAAAAGCGTGTTTCAAACCTGCTCTATGACAGGGAATGTTCAACTCTGTGACTTGAATGCAAACGTCACAAAGAAGTTTCTGAGAATGCTGCTGTCTACTTTTTATATGTAATCCCGTTTCCAACAAAATCCTCAGAGCTATCCAAATATCCACTTGCAGATTCTACAAAAAGAGTGTTTCAAAACTGCTGTATCAAAAGAAAGGTTCAAGTCTCTTAGTTGAGGACACACATCGCAAATATGTTTCTGAGAATGCTTCTGTCTTGTTTTTATGGGAAGATATTTCCTTTTTAACCATTGGCCTGATACCGTTCCAAATGTCCACTTCCAGATACTACAAAAAGAGTGTTTCAAACCTGCTCTATGAAAGGGAATGTTCAACTCTGTGACTTGAATGCAAACATCACAAAGAAGTTTCTGAGAATGCTGCTGTCTACTATTTATCTGTAATCCCGCTTCCAATGAAATCCTCAGTTTTATACAAATATCCACTTGCAGATTCCAAAAAAAGACTGTTTCACACGTGCTCTGTCAATAGAAAGGTTCAACACTGTTAGTTGTGAAGATAGAGCATAAACAAGTTTCTGAGATTGCTTCTATCTCGTTTTTATGGGAAGATATTTCCTTTTGTACCATAGGCCAAAAAGCGATGCAAATGTCCACTTCCAGATGCTACAAAAAGAGTGTTTCAAACCTGCTCTATGACAGGGAATGTTCAACTCTGTGACTTGAATGCAAACGTCACAAAGAAGTTTCTGAGAATGCTGCTGTCCACTATTTTTATGTAATCCCTTTTCCAACGAACTCCTCAGAGCTATCCAAATATCCACTTGCAGATTCTACAAAAAGAGTGTTTCAAAACTGCTGTATCAAAAGAAAGGTTGAAGTCTCTTAGTTGAGGACACACAACAGTAATAAGTTTCTGAGAATGCTTCTGTCTTGCTTTATGGGAAGATATTTCCTTTTTAACCATAGGCCTGATACCATTCCAAATGTCCACTTCCAGATACTACAAAAAGAGTGTTTCAAACCTGCTCTATGAAAGGGAATGTTCAACTCTGTGACTTGAATGCAAACATCACAAAGAAGTTTCTGAGAATGCTGCTGTCTAATATTTATCTGTAATCCCGCTTCCAACGAAATCCTGTTTTATAGAAATATCCACTTGCAGTTTCCAAAAAAAGAATGTTTCACACGTGCTCTGTCAATAGAAAGGTTCAACACTGTTAGTTGTGAAGATAGAGCATAAACAAGTTTCTGAGATTGCTTCTATCTCGTTTTTATGGGAAGATATTTCCTTTTGTACCATAGGCCACAAAGCGCTGCAAATGTCCACTTCCAGATGCTACAAAAAGCGTGTTTCAAACCTGCTCTATGACAGGGAATGTTCAACTCTGTGACTTGAATGCAAACGTCACAAAGAAGTTTCTGAGAACGCTGCTGTCTACTTTTTATATGTAATCCCGTTTCCAACAAAATCCTCAGAGCTATCCAAATATCCACTTGCAGATTCTACAAAAAGAGTGTTTCAAAACTGCTGTATCAAAAGAAAGGTTCAAGTCTGTTAGTTGAGGACGCACATCGCAAATAAGTTTCTGAGAATGCTTCTGTCTTGTTTTTCTGGGAAGATATTTCCTTTTTAACCATAGGCCTGATACCGTTCCAAATGTCCACTTACAGATACTACAAAAAGAGTGTTTCAAACCTGCTCTATGAAAGGGAATGTTCAACTCTGTGACTTGAATGCAAACATCACAAAGAAATTTCTGATAATGCTGCTGTCTACTATTTATCTGTAATCCCGCTTCCAATGAAATCCTCATTTTACAGAAATATCCACTAGCAGATTCCAAAAAAAGAGTGTTTCACACGTGCTGTGTCAATAGAAAGGTTCAACACTGTTAATTGTGAAGATAGAGCATAAACAAGTTTCTGAGATTGCTTCTATCTCGTTTTTATGGGAAGATATTTCCTTTTGTACCATAGGCCACAAAGCGCTGCAAATGTCCACTTCCAGATGCTACAAAAAGAGTGTTTCAAACCTGCTCTATGACAGGGAATGTTCAAATCTGTGACTTGAATGCAAACGTCACAAAGAAGTTTCTGAGAATGCTGCTGTCCACTATTTTTATGTAATCCCTTTTCCAACGAACTCCTCAGAGCTATCCAAATATCCACTTGCAGATTCTACAAAAAGAGTGTTTCAAAACTGCTGTATCAAAAGAAAGGTTCAAGTCTCTTAGTTGAGGACACACAACAGAAATATGTTTCTGAGAATGCTTCTGTCTTGTTTTTATGGGAAGATATTTCCTTTTTAACCATAGGCCTGATACCGTTCCAAATGTCCACTTCCAGATACTACAAAAACAGTGTTTCAAACCTGCTCTATGAAAGGGAATGTTCAACTCTGTGACTTGAATGCAAACATCACAAAGAAGTTTCTGAGAATGCTGCTGTCTACTATTTATCTGTAATCCCGCTTCCAACGAAATCCTCAGTTTTATAGAAATATCCACTAGCAGATTCCAAAAAAAGAGTGTTTCACACGTGCTCTGTCAATAGAAAGGTTCAACACTGTTAGTTGTGTAGATACAGCATAAACAAGTTTCTGAGATTGCTTCTATCTCGTTTTTATGGGAAGATATTTCCTTTTGTACCATAGGCCACAAAGCGCTGCAAATGTCCACTTCCAGATGCTACAAAAAGCGTGTTTCAAACCTGCTCTATGACAGGGAATGTTCAACTCTGTGACTTGAATGCAAACGTCACAAAGTAGTTTGTGAGAATGCTGCTGTCTACTTTTTATATGTAATCCCGTTTCCAACAAAATCCTCAGAGCTATCCAAATATCCACTTGCAGATTCTACAAAAAGAGTGTTTCAAAACTGCTGTATCAAAAGAAAGGTTCAAGTCTCTTAGTTGAGGACACACATCGCAAATAAGTTTCTGAGAATGCTTCTGTCTTGTTTTTATGGGAAGATATTTCCTTTTTAACCATAGGCCTGATACCGTTCCAAATGTCCACTTCCAGATACTACAAAAAGAGTGTTTCAAACCTGCTCTATGAAAGGGAATGTTCAACTCTGTGACTTGAATGCAAACATCACAAAGAAGTTTCTGAGAATGCTGCTGTCTACTATTTATCTGTAATCCCGCTTCCAATGAAATCCTCAGTTTTATAGAAATATCCACTTGCAGATTCCAAAAAAAGAGTGTTTCACACGTGCTCTGTCAATAGAAAGTTTCAACACTGTTAGTTGTGTAGATAGAGCATAAACAAGTTTCTGAGATCGCTTCTATCTCGATTTTCATGGGAAGATATTTCCTTTTTAACCATAGGCCACAAAGCGCTGCAAATGTCCACTTCCAGATACTACAAAAAGAGTGTTTGAAACCTGCTCTATGAAAGGGAATGTTCAGCTCTGTGACTTAAATGGAAACATCACAAAGAAGTCTCTGAGAATGCTGCTGTGTACTTTTAATAGGTAATTCCGTTACCAACGAAATCCTCAGAGCTATCCAAATATACACTTGCAGATTCTACAAAAAGAGTGTTTCAAAACTGCTGTATCAAAAGAAAGGTTCAAGTCTGTTAGTTGAGGACACACATCGCAAATAAGTTTCTGAGAATGCTTCTGTCATGTTTTTATGGGAAGATATTTCCTTTTTAACCATAGGCCTGATACCATTCCAAATGTCCACTTCCAGATACTACTAAAAGAGTGTTTCAAACCTGCTGTATGAAAGGGAATGTTCAACTCTGTGACTTGAATGCAAACATCACAAAGGAGTTTCTGAGTATGCTGCTGTCTACTATTTATCTGTAATCCCGCTTCCAACGAAATCCTCAGTTTTATAGAAATATCCACTTGCAGATTCCAAAAAAAGAGTGTTTCACACGTGCTCTGTCAATAGAAAGGTTCAAAACTGTTAGTTGTGTAGATCGAGCATAAACAAGTTTCTGAGATTGCTTCTATCTCGTTTTTATGGGAAGATATTTCCTTTTGTATCATAGGCCACAAAGCGATGCAAATGTCCCCTTCCAGATGCTACAAAAAGAGTGTTTCAAACCTGCTCTATGACAGGGAATGTTCAACTCTGTGACTTGAATGCAAACGTCATAAAGAAGTTTCTGAGAATGCTGCTGTCCACTATTTTTATGTCATCCCCTTTCCATCGAAATCCTCAGAGCTATCCAAATATCCACTTGCAGATTCTACAAAAAGAGTGTTTCAAAACTGCTGTATCAAAAGAAAGGTTCAAGTCTGTTAGTTGAGGACACACAACACTAATAAGTTTCTGAGAATGCTTCTGTCTTGTTTTTATGGGAAGATATTTCCTTTTTAACCATAGGCCTGATAACGTTCCAAACGTCCACTTCCAGATACTACAAAAAGAGTGTTTCAAACCTGCTCTATGAAAGGGAATGTTCAACTCTGTGACTTGAATGCAAACATCACAAAGAAGTTTCTGAGAATGCTGCTGTCTACTATTTATCTGTAATCCCGCTTCCAACGAAATCCTCAGTTTTATAGAAATATCCACTTGCAGATTCCAAAAAAAGAGTGTTTCACACGTGCTCTGTCAATAGAAAGGTTCAACACTGTTAGTTGTGTAGATAGAGCATAAACAAGTTTCTGAGATTGCTTCTATCTCGTTTTTATGGGAAGATATTTCCTTTTGTACCATAGGCCACAAAGCGCTGCAAATGTCCACTTCCAGATGCTACAAAAAGAGTGTTTCAAACCTGCTCTATGACAGGGAATGTTCAGCTCTGTGACTTGAATGCAAAAGTCACAAAGAAGTTTCTGAAAATGCTGCTATCTACTTTTTGTATGTAATCCCGTTTCCAACAAAATCCTCAGAGCTATCCAAATATCCACTTGCAGATTCTACAAAAAGAGTGTTTCAAAACTGCTGTATCAAAAGAAAGGTTCAAGTCTGTTAGTTGAGGACACACATCGCAAATAAGTTTCTGAGAATGCTTCTGTCTTGTTTTTATGGGAAGATATTTCCTTTTTAACCATAGGCCTGATACCGTTCCAAATGTCCACTTCCAGATACTACTAAAAGAGTGTTTCAAACCTGTTCTATGAAAGGGAATGTTCAACTCTGTGTCTTGAATGCAAACATCGCAAAGAAGTTTCTGATAATGCTGCTGTCTACTATTTATCTGTAATCCCGCTTCCAATGAAATCCTCAGTTTTATGGAAATATCCACTTGCAGATTCCAAAAAAAGAGTGTTTCACACGTGCCCTGTCAATAGAAAGGTTCAACACTGTTAGTTGTGAAGATAGAGCATAAACACGTTTCTGAGATTGCTTCTATCTCGTTTTTATGGGAAGATATTTCCTTTTGTACCATAGGCCACAAAGCGCTGCAAATGTCCACTTCCAGATGCTACGAAAAGAGTGTTTCAAACCTGCTCTATGACAGGGAATGTTCAACTCTGTGACTTGAATGCAAACGTCACAAAGAAGATTCTGAGAATGCTGCTGTCCACTATTTTAATGTAATCCCGTTTCCAACGAAATCCTCAGAGCTATCCAAATATCCACTTGCAGATTCTACAAAAAGAGTGGTTCAAAACTGCTGTATCAAAAGAAAGGTTCAAGTCTGTTAGTTGAGGACACACATCGCAAATAAGTTTCTCAGAATGCTTCTGTCTTGTTTTTATGGGAAGATATTTCCTTTTTAACCATAGGCCTGATACCGTTCCAAATGTCCACTTCCAGATACTACAAAAGAGTGTTTCAAACCTGCTCTATGAAAGGGAATGTTCAACTCTGTGACTTGAATGCAAACATCACAAAGAAGTTTCTGAGAATGCTGCTGTCTACTATTTATCTCTAATCCCGCTTCCAATGAAATCCTCAGTTTTATAGAAATATCCACTTGCAGATTCCTAAAAAAGATTGTTTCACACGTGCTCTGTCAATAGAAAGGTTCAACACTGTTAGTTGTGTAGATAGAGCATAAACAAGTTTCTGAGATTGCTTCTATCTCGTTTTTATGGGAAGATATTTCCTTTTGTACCACAGGCCAAAAAGCGCTGCAATTGTCCACTTCCAGATGCTACAAAAAGAATGTTTCAAACCTGCTCTATGACAGGGAATGTTCAACTCTGTGACTTGAATGCAAACATCACAAAGAAATTTCTGAGAATGCTGCTGTCTACTATTTATCTGTAATCCCGCTTCCAATGAAATCCTCATTTTATAGAAATATCCACTTGCAGATTCCAAAAAAAGAGTGTTTCACACGTGCTCTGTCAATAGAAAGGTTCAACACTGTTAATTGTGAAGATAGAGCATAAACAAGTTTCTGAGATTGCTTCTATCTCGTTTTTATGGGAAGATATTTCCTTTTGTACCATAGGCCACAAAGCGCTGCAAATGTCCACTTCCAGATGCTACAAAAAGAGTGTTTCAAACCTGCTCTATGACAGGGAATGTTCAACTCTGTGACTTGAATGCAAACATCACAAAGAAATTTCTGATAATGCTGCTGTCTACTATTTATCTGTAATCCCGCTTCCAATGAAATCCTCATTTTACAGAAATATCCACTAGCAGATTCCAAAAAAAGAGTGTTTCACACGTGCTGTGTCAATAGAAAGGTTCAACACTGTTAATTGTGAAGATAGAGCATAAACAAGTTTCTGAGATTGCTTCTATCTCGTTTTTATGGGAAGATATTTCCTTTTGTACCATAGGCCACAAAGCGCTGCAAATGTCCACTTCCAGATGCTACAAAAAGAGTGTTTCAAACCTGCTCTATGACAGGGAATGTTCAAATCTGTGACTTGAATGCAAACGTCACAAAGAAGTTTCTGAGAATGCTGCTGTCCACTATTTTTATGTAATCCCTTTTCCAACGAACTCCTCAGAGCTATCCAAATATCCACTTGCAGATTCTACAAAAAGAGTGTTTCAAAACTGCTGTATCAAAAGAAAGGTTCAAGTCTCTTAGTTGAGGACACACAACAGAAATATGTTTCTGAGAATGCTTCTGTCTTGTTTTTATGGGAAGATATTTCCTTTTTAACCATAGGCCTGATACCGTTCCAAATGTCCACTTCCAGATACTACAAAAACAGTGTTTCAAACCTGCTCTATGAAAGGGAATGTTCAACTCTGTGACTTGAATGCAAACATCACAAAGAAGTTTCTGAGAATGCTGCTGTCTACTATTTATCTGTAATCCCGCTTCCAACGAAATCCTCAGTTTTATAGAAATATCCACTAGCAGATTCCAAAAAAAGAGTGTTTCACACGTGCTCTGTCAATAGAAAGGTTCAACACTGTTAGTTGTGTAGATACAGCATAAACAAGTTTCTGAGATTGCTTCTATCTCGTTTTTATGGGAAGATATTTCCTTTTGTACCATAGGCCACAAAGCGCTGCAAATGTCCACTTCCAGATGCTACAAAAAGCGTGTTTCAAACCTGCTCTATGACAGGAAATGTTCAACTCTGTGACTTGAATGCAAACGTCACAAAGTAGTTTGTGAGAATGCTGCTGTCTACTTTTTATATGTAATCCCGTTTCCAACAAAATCCTCAGAGCTATCCAAATATCCACTTGCAGATTCAACAAAAAGAGTGTTTCAAAACTGCTGTATCAAAAGAAAGGTTCAAGTCTGTTAGTTGAGGACACACATCGCAAATAAGTTTCTGAGAATGCTTCTGTCTTGTTTTTATGGGAAGATATTTCCTTTTTAACCATAGGCCTGATACCGTTCCAAATGTCCACTTCCAGATACTACAAAAAGAGTGTTTCAAACCTGCTCTATGAAAGGGAATGTTCAACTCTGTGACTTGAATGCAAACATCACAAAGAAGTTTCTGAGAATGCTGCTGTCTACTATTTATCTGTAATCCCGCTTCCAACGAAATCCTCAGTTTTATACAAATATCCACTTGCAGATTCCAAAAAAAGACTGTTTCACACATGCTCTGTCAATAGAAAGGTTCAACACTGTTAGTTGTGAAGATAGAGCATAAACAAGTTTCTGAGATTGCTTCTATCTCGTTTTTATGGGAAGATATTTCCTTTTGTACCATAGGCCAAAAAGCGATGCAAATGTCCACTTCCAGATGCTACAAAAAGAGTGTTTCAAACCTGCTCTATGACAGGGAATGTTCAACTCTGTGACTTGAATGCAAACGTCACAAAGAAGTTTCTGAGAATGCTGCTGTCCACTATTTTTATGTAATCCCTTTTCCAACGAACTCCTCAGAGCTATCCAAATATCCACTTGCAGATTCTACAAAAAGAGTGTTTCAAAACTGCTGTATCAAAAGAAAGGTTCAAGTCTCTTAGTTGAGGACACACAACAGTAATAAGTTTCTGAGAATGCTTCTGTCTTGCTTTATGGGAAGATATTTCCTTTTTAACCATAGGCCTGATACCATTCCAAATGTCCACTTCCAGATACTACAAAAAGAGTGTTTCAAACCTGCTCTATGAAAGGGAATGTTCAACTCTGTGACTTGAATGCAAACATCACAAAGAAGTTTCTGAGAATGCTGCTGTCTACTATTTATCTGTAATCCCGCTTCCAATGAAATCCTCAGTTTTATAGAAATATCCACTTGCAGATTCCAAAAAAAGAGTGTTTCACACGTGCTCTGTCAATAGAAAGGTTCAACACTGTTAATTGTGAAGATAGAGCATAAACAAGTTTCTGAGATTGCTTCTATCTCGTTTTTATGGGAAGATATTTCCTTTTGTACCATAGGCCACAAAGCGCTGCAAATGTCCACTTCCAGATGCTACAAAAAGAGTGTTTCAAACCTGCTCTATGACAGGGAATGTTCAACTCTGTGACTTGAATGCAAACGTCACAAAGAAGTTTCTGAGAATGCTGCTGTCCACTATTTTTATGTAATCCCTTTTCCAACGAACTCCTCAGAGCTATCCAAATATCCACATGCAGATTCTACAAAAAGAGTGTTTCACAACTGCTGTATCAAAAGAAAGGTTCAAGTCTCTTAGTTGAGGACACACAACAGAAATAAGTTTCTGAGAATGCTTCTGTCTTGTTTTTATGGGAAGATATTTCCTTTTTAACCATAGGCCTGATACCATTCCAAATGTCCACTTCCAGATACTACAAAAAGAGTGTTTCAAACCTGCTCTATGAAAGGGAATGTTCAACTCTGTGACTTGAATGCAAACATCACAAAGAAGTTTCTGAGAATGCTGCTGTCTACTATTTATCTGTAATCCCGCTTCCAATGAAATCCTCAGTTTTATAGAAATATCCACTTGCAGATTCCAAAAAAAGAGTGTTTCACACGTGCTCTGTCAATAGAAAGGTTCAACACTGTTAATTGTGAAGATAGAGCATAAACAAGTTTCTGAGATTGCTTCTATCTCGTTTTTATGGGAAGATATTTCCTTTTGTACCATAGGCCACAAAGCGCTGCAAATGTCCACTTCCAGATGCTACAAAAAGAGTGTTTCAAACCTGCTCTATGACAGGGAATGTTCAACTCTGTGACTTAAATGCAATCGTCACAAAGAAGTTTCTGAGAATGCTGCTGTCTACTTTTTATATGTAATCCCGTTTCCAACAAAATCCTCAGAGCTATCCAAATGTCCACTTGCAGATTCAACAAAAAGAGTGTTTCAAAACTGCTGTATCAAAAGAAAGGTTCAAGTCTGTTAGTTGAGGACACACATCGCAAATAAGTTTCTGAGAATGCTTCTGTCTTGTTTTTATGGGAAGATATTTCCTTTTTAACCATTGGCCTGATACCGTTCCAAATGTCCACTTCCAGATACTACAAAAAGAGTGTTTCAAACCTGCTCTATGAAAGGGAATGTTCAACTCTGTGACTTGAATGCAAACATCACAAAGAAGTTTCTGAGAATGCTGCTGTCTACTATTTATCTGTACTCCCGCTTCCAACGAAATCCTCAGTTTTATACAAATATCCACTTGCAGATTCCAAAAAAAGACTGTTTCACACATGCTCTGTCAATAGAAAGGTTCAACACTGTTAGTTGTGAAGATAGAGCATAAACAAGTTTCTGAGATTGCTTCTATCTCGTTTTTATGGGAAGATATTTCCTTTTGTACCATAGGCCAAAAAGCGATGCAAATGTCCACTTCCAGATGCTACAAAAAGAGTGTTTCAAACCTGCTCTATGACAGGGAATGTTCAACTCTGTGACTTGAATGCAAACGTCACAAAGAAGTTTCTGAGAATGCTGCTGTCCACTATTTTTATGTAATCCCTTTTCCAACGAACTCCTCAGAGCTATCCAAATATCCACTTGCAGATTCTACAAAAAGAGTGTTTCAAAACTGCTGTATCAAAAGAAAGGTTCAAGTCTCTTAGTTGAGGACACACAACAGTAATAAGTTTCTGAGAATGCTTCTGTCTTGCTTTATGGGAAGATATTTCCTTTTTAACCATAGGCCTGATACCATTCCAAATGTCCACTTCCAGATACTACAAAAAGAGTGTTTCAAACCTGCTCTATGAAAGGGAATGTTCAACTCTGTGACTTGAATGCAAACATCACAAAGAAGTTTCTGAGAATGCTGCTGTCTACTATTTATCTGTAATCCCGCTTCCAATGAAATCCTCAGTTTTATAGAAATATCCACTTGCAGATTCCAAAAAAAGAGTGTTTCACACGTGCTCTGTCAATAGAAAGGTTCAACACTGTTAATTGTGAAGATAGAGCATAAACAAGTTTCTGAGATTGCTTCTATCTCGTTTTTATGGGAAGATATTTCCTTTTGTACCATAGGCCACAAAGCGCTGCAAATGTCCACTTCCAGATGCTACAAAAAGAGTGTTTCAAACCTGCTCTATGACAGGGAATGTTCAACTCTGTGACTTGAATGCAAACGTCACAAAGAAGTTTCTGAGAATGCTGCTGTCCACTATTTTTATGTAATCCCTTTTCCAACGAACTCCTCAGAGCTATCCAAATATCCACTTGCAGATTCTACAAAAAGAGTGTTTCAAAACTGCTGTATCAAAAGAAAGGTTCAAGTCTCTTAGTTGAGGACACACAACAGAAATAAGTTTCTGAGAATGCTTCTGTCTTGTTTTTATGGGAAGATATTTCCTTTTTAACCATAGGCCTGATACCGTTGCAAACGTCCACTTCCAGATACTACAAAAAGAGTGTTTCAAACCTGCTCTATGAAAGGGAATGTTCAACTCTGTGACTTGAATGCAAACATCACAAAGAAGTTTCTGAGAATGCTGCTGTCTACTATTTATCTGTAATCCCGCTTCCAACGAAATCCTCAGTTTTATAGAAATATCCACTTGCAGATTCCAAAAAAAGAGTGTTTCACACGTGCTCTGTCATTAGAAAGGTTCAACACTGTTAGTTGTGTAGATACAGCATAAACCAGTTTCTGAGATTGCTTCTATTTCGTTTTTATGGGAAGATATTTCCTTTTGTACCATAGGCCACAAAGCGCTGCAAATGTCCACTTCCAGAAGCTACAAAAAGCGTGTTTCAAACCTGCTCTATGACAGGGAATGTTCAACTCTGTGACTTGAATGCAAACGTCACAAAGAAGTTTCTGAGAATGCTGCTGTCTACTTTTTATATGTAATCCCGTTTCCAACAAAATCCTCAGAGCTATCCAAATATCCACTTGCAGATTCTACAAAAAGAGTGTTTCAAAACTGCTGTATCAAAAGAAAGGTTCAAGTCTCTTAGTTGAGGACACACATCGCAAATATGTTTCTGAGAATGCTTCTGTCTTGTTTTTATGGGAAGATATTTCCTTTTTAACCATTGGCCTGATACCGTTCCAAATGTCCACTTCCAGATACTACAAAAAGAGTGTTTCAAACCTGCTCTATGAAAGGGAATGTTCAACTCTGTGACTTGAATGCAAACATCACAAAGAAGTTTCTGAGAATGCTGCTGTCTACTATTTATCTGTAATCCCGCTTCCAATGAAATCCTCAGTTTTATACAAATATCCACTTGCAGATTCCAAAAAAAGACTGTTTCACACATGCTCTGTCAATAGAAAGGTTCAACACTGTTAGTTGTGAAGATAGAGCATAAACAAGTTTCTGAGATTGCTTCTATCTCGTTTTTATGGGAAGATATTTCCTTTTGTACCATAGGCCAAAAAGCGATGCAAATGTCCACTTCCAGATGCTACAAAAAGAGTGTTTCAAACCTGCTCTATGACAGGGAATGTTCAACTCTGTGACTTGAATGCAAACGTCACAAAGAAGTTTCTGAGAATGCTGCTGTCCACTATTTTTATGTAATCCCTTTTCCAACGAACTCCTCAGAGCTATCCAAATATCCACTTGCAGATTCTACAAAAAGAGTGTTTCAAAACTGCTGTATCAAAAGAAAGGTTCAAGTCTCTTAGTTGAGGACACACAACAGTAATAAGTTTCTGAGAATGCTTCTGTCTTGCTTTATGGGAAGATATTTCCTTTTTAACCATAGGCCTGATACTATTCCAAATGTCCACTTCCAGATACTACAAAAAGAGTGTTTCAAACCTGCTCTATGAAAGGGAATGTTCAACTCTGTGACTTGAATGCAAACATCACAAAGAAGTTTCTGAGAATGCTGCTGTCTACTATTTATCTGTAATCCCGCTTCCAACGAAATCCTGTTTTATAGAAATATCCACTTGCAGTTTCCAAAAAAAGAATGTTTCACACGTGCTCTGTCAATAGAAACGTTCAACACTGTTAGTTGTGAAGATAGAGCATAAACAAGTTTCTGAGATTGCTTCTATCTCGTTTTTATGGGAAGATATTTCCTTTTGTACCATAGGCCACAAAGCGCTGCAAATGTCCTCTTCCAGATGCTACAAAAAGCGTGTTTCAAACCTGCTCTATGACAGGGAATGTTCAACTCTGTGACTTGAATGCAAACGTCACAAAGAAGTTTCTGAGAACGCTGCTGTCTACTTTTTATATGTAATCCCGTTTCCAACAAAATCCGCAGAGCTATCCAAATATCCACTTGCAGATTCTACAAAAAGAGTGTTTCAAAACTGTTGTATCAAAAGAAAGGTTCAAGTCTGTTAGTTGAGGACGCACATCGCAAATAAGTTTCTGAGAATGCTTCTGTCTTGTTTTTCTGGGAAGATATTTCCTTTTTAACCATAGGCCTGATACCGTTCCAAATGTCCACTTACAGATACTACAAAAAGAGTGTTTCAAACCTGCTCTATGAAAGGGAATGTTCAACTCTGTGACTTGAATGCAAACATCACAAAGAAATTTCTGAGAATGCTGCTGTCTACTATTTATCTGTAATCCCGCTTCCAATGAAATCCTCATTTTATAGAAATATCCACTTGCAGATTCCAAAAAAAGAGTGTTTCACACGTGCTCTGTCAATAGAAAGGTTCAACACTGTTAATTGTGAAGATAGAGCATAAACAAGTTTCTGAGATTGCTTCTATCTCGTTTTTATGGGAAGATATTTCCTTTTGTACCATAGGCCACAAAGCGCTGCAAATGTCCACTTCCAGATGCTACAAAAAGAGTGTTTCAAACCTGCTCTATGACAGGGAATGTTCAACTCTGTGACTTGAATGCAAACGTCACAAAGAAGTTTCTGAGAATGCTGCTGTCTACTTTTTATATGTAATCCCGTTTCCAACAAAATCCTCAGAGCTATCCAAATATCCACTTGCAGATTCTACAAAAAGAGTGTTTCAAAACTGCTGTATCAAAAGAAAGGTTCAAGTCTCTTAGTTGAGGACACACATCGCAAATATGTTTCTGAGAATGCTTCTGTCTTGTTTTTATGGGAAGATATTTCCTTTTTAACCATAGGCCTGATACCGTTCCAAATGTCCACTTCCAGATACTACAAAAAGAGTGTTTCAAACCTTCTCTATGAAAGGGAATGTTCAACTCTGTGACTTGAATGCAAACATCACAAAGAAGTTTCTGAGAATGCTGCTGTCTACTATTTATCTGTAATCCCGCTTCCAATGAAATCCTCAGTTTTATACAAATATCCACTTGCAGATTCCAAAAAAAGACTGTTTCACACGTGCTCTGTCAATAGAAGGGTTCAACACTGTTAGTTGTGAAGATAGAGCATAAACAAGTTTCTGAGATTGCTTCTATCTCGTTTTTATGGGAAGATACTTCCTTTTGTACCATAGGCCAAAAAGCGCTGCAAATGTCCACTTCCAGATGCTACAAAAAGAGTGTTTCAAACCTGCTCTATGACAGGGAATGTTCAACTCTGTGACTTGAATGCAAACGTCACAAAGAAGTTTCTGAGAATGCTGCTGTCCACTATTTTTATGTAATCCCTTTTCCAACGAACTCCTCAGAGCTATCCAAATATCCACATGCAGATTCTACAAAAAGAGTGTTTCAAAACTGCTGTATCAAAAGAAAGGTTCAAGTCTCTTAGTTGAGGACACACAACAGTAATAAGTTTCTGAGAATGCTTCTGTCTTGTTTTTATGGGAAGATATTTCCTTTTTAACCATAGGCCTGATACCATTCCAAATGTCCACTTCCAGATACTACAAAAAGAGTGTTTCAAACCTGCTCTATGAAAGGGAATGTTCAACTCTGTGACTTGAATGCAAACATCACAAAGAAGTTTCTGAGAATGCTGCTGTCTACTATTTATCTGTAATCCCGCTTCCAATGAAATCCTCAGTTTTATAGAAATATCCACTTGCAGATTCCAAAAAAAGAGTGTTTCACACGTGCTCTGTCAATAGAAAGGTTCAACACTGTTAATTGTGAAGATAGAGCATAAACAAGTTTCTGAGATTGCTTCTATCTCGTTTTTATGGGAAGATATTTCCTTTTGTACCATAGGCCACAAAGCGCTGCAAATGTCCACTTCCAGATGCTACAAAAAGAGTGTTTCAAACCTGCTCTATGACAGGGAATGTTCAACTCTGTGACTTGAATGCAAACGTCACAAAGAAGTTTCTGAGAATGCTGCTGTCCACTATTTTTATGTAATCCCTTTTCCAACGAACTCCTCAGAGCTATCCAAATATCCACTTGCAGATTCTACAAAAAGAGTGTTTCAAAACTGCTGTATCAAAAGAAAGGTTCAAGTCTCTTAGTTGAGGACACACAACAGAAATAAGTTTCTGAGAATGCTTCTGTCTTGTTTTTATGGGAAGATATTTCCTTTTTAACCATAGGCCTGATACCATTCCAAATGTCCACTTCCAGATACTACAAAAAGAGTGTTTCAAACCTGCTCTATGAAAGGGAATGTTCAACTCTGTGACTTGAATGCAAACATCACAAAGAAGTTTCTGAGAATGCTGCTGTCTACTATTTATCTGTAATCCCGCTTCCAATGAAATCCTCAGTTTTATAGAAATATCCACTTGCAGATTCCAAAAAAAGAGTGTTTCACACGTGCTCTGTCAATAGAAAGGTTCAACACTGTTAATTGTGAAGATAGAGCATAAACAAGTTTCTGAGATTGCTTCTATCTCGTTTTTATGGGAAGATATTTCCTTTTGTACCATAGGCCACAAAGCGCTGCAAATGTCCACTTCCAGATGCTACAAAAAGAGTGTTTCAAACCTGCTCTATGACAGGGAATGTTCAACTCTGTGACTTAAATGCAATCGTCACAAAGAAGTTTCTGAGAATGCTGCTGTCTACTTTTTATATGTAATCCCGTTTCCAACAAAATCCTCAGAGCTATCCAAATGTCCACTTGCAGATTCTACAAAAAGAGTGTTTCAAAACTGCTGTATCAAAAGAAAGGTTCAAGTCTGTTAGTTGAGGACACACATCGCAAATAAGTTTCTGAGAATGCTTCTGTCTTGTTTTTATGGGAAGATATTTCCTTTTTAACCATTGGCCTGATACCGTTCCAAATGTCCACTTCCAGATACTACAAAAAGAGTGTTTCAAACCTGCTCTATGAAAGGGAATGTTCAACTCTGTGACTTGAATGCAAACATCACAAAGAAGTTTCTGAGAATGCTGCTGTCTACTATTTATCTGTAATCCCGCTTCCAACGAAATCCTCAGTTTTATACAAATATCCACTTGCAGATTCCAAAAAAAGACTGTTTCACACATGCTCTGTCAATAGAAAGGTTCAACACTGTTAGTTGTGAAGATAGAGCATAAACAAGTTTCTGAGATTGCTTCTATCTCGTTTTTATGGGAAGATATTTCCTTTTGTACCATAGGCCAAAAAGCGATGCAAATGTCCACTTCCAGATGCTACAAAAAGAGTGTTTCAAACCTGCTCTATGACAGGGAATGTTCAACTCTGTGACTTGAATGCAAACGTCACAAAGAAGTTTCTGAGAATGCTGCTGTCCACTATTTTTATGTAATCCCTTTTCCAACGAACTCCTCAGAGCTATCCAAATATCCACTTGCAGATTCTACAAAAAGAGTGTTTCAAAACTGCTGTATCAAAAGAAAGGTTCAAGTCTCTTAGTTGAGGACACACAACAGTAATAAGTTTCTGAGAATGCTTCTGTCTTGCTTTATGGGAAGATATTTCCTTTTTAACCATAGGCCTGATACCATTCCAAATGTCCACTTCCAGATACTACAAAAAGAGTGTTTCAAACCTGCTCTATGAAAGGGAATGTTCAACTCTGTGACTTGAATGCAAACATCACAAAGAAGATTCTGAGAATGCTGCTGTCTACTATTTATCTGTAATCCCGCTTCCAATGAAATCCTCAGTTTTATAGAAATATCCACTTGCAGATTCCAAAAAAAGAGTGTTTCACACGTGCTCTGTCAATAGAAAGGTTCAACACTGTTAATTGTGAAGATAGAGCATAAACAAGTTTCTGAGATTGCTTCTATCTCGTTTTTATGGGAAGATATTTCCTTTTGTACCATAGGCCACAAAGCGCTGCAAATGTCCACTTCCAGATGCTACAAAAAGAGTGTTTCAAACCTGCTCTATGACAGGGAATGTTCAACTCTGTGACTTGAATGCAAACGTCACAAAGAAGTTTCTGAGAATGCTGCTGTCCACTATTTTTATGTAATCCCTTTTCCAACGAACTCCTCAGAGCTATCCAAATATCCACATGCAGATTCTACAAAAAGAGTGTTTCACAACTGCTGTATCAAAAGAAAGGTTCAAGTCTCTTAGTTGAGGACACACAACAGAAATAAGTTTCTGAGAATGCTTCTGTCTTGTTTTTATGGGAAGATATTTCCTTTTTAACCATAGGCCTGATACCATTCCAAATGTCCACTTCCAGATACTACAAAAAGAGTGTTTCAAACCTGCTCTATGAAAGGGAATGTTCAACTCTGTGACTTGAATGCAAACATCACAAAGAAGTTTCTGAGAATGCTGCTGTCTACTATTTATCTGTAATCCCGCTTCCAATGAAATCCTCAGTTTTATAGAAATATCCACTTGCAGATTCCAAAAAAAGAGTGTTTCACACGTGCTCTGTCAATAGAAAGGTTCAACACTGTTAATTGTGAAGATAGAGCATAAACAAGTTTCTGAGATTGCTTCTATCTCGTTTTTATGGGAAGATATTTCCTTTTGTACCATAGGCCACAAAGCGCTGCAAATGTCCACTTCCAGATGCTACAAAAAGAGTGTTTCAAACCTGCTCTATGACAGGGAATGTTCAACTCTGTGACTTAAATGCAATCGTCACAAAGAAGTTTCTGAGAATGCTGCTGTCTACTTTTTATATGTAATCCCGTTTCCAACAAAATCCTCAGAGCTATCCAAATGTCCACTTGCAGATTCAACAAAAAGAGTGTTTCAAAACTGCTGTATCAAAAGAAAGGTTCAAGTCTGTTAGTTGAGGACACACATCGCAAATAAGTTTCTGAGAATGCTTCTGTCTTGTTTTTATGGGAAGATATTTCCTTTTTAACCATTGGCCTGATACCGTTCCAAATGTCCACTTCCAGATACTACAAAAAGAGTGTTTCAAACCTGCTCTATGAAAGGGAATGTTCAACTCTGTGACTTGAATGCAAACATCACAAAGAAGTTTCTGAGAATGCTGCTGTCTACTATTTATCTGTAATCCCGCTTCCAACGAAATCCTCAGTTTTATACAAATATCCACTTGCAGATTCCAAAAAAAGACTGTTTCACACATGCTCTGTCAATAGAAAGGTTCAACACTGTTAGTTGTGAAGATAGAGCATAAACAAGTTTCTGAGATTGCTTCTATCTCGTTTTTATGGGAAGATATTTCCTTTTGTACCATAGGCCAAAAAGCGATGCAAATGTCCACTTCCAGATGCTACAAAAAGAGTGTTTCAAACCTGCTCTATGACAGGGAATGTTCAACTCTGTGACTTGAATGCAAACGTCACAAAGAAGTTTCTGAGAATGCTGCTGTCCACTATTTTTATGTAATCCCTTTTCCAACGAACTCCTCAGAGCTATCCAAATATCCACTTGCAGATTCTACAAAAAGAGTGTTTCAAAACTGCTGTATCAAAAGAAAGGTTCAAGTCTCTTAGTTGAGGACACACAACAGTAATAAGTTTCTGAGAATGCTTCTGTCTTGCTTTATGGGAAGATATTTCCTTTTTAACCATAGGCCTGATACTATTCCAAATGTCCACTTCCAGATACTACAAAAAGAGTGTTTCAAACCTGCTCTATGAAAGGGAATGTTCAACTCTGTGACTTGAATGCAAACATCACAAAGAAGTTTCTGAGAATGCTGCTGTCTACTATTTATCTGTAATCCCGCTTCCAACGAAATCCTGTTTTATAGAAATATCCACTTGCAGTTTCCAAAAAAAGAATGTTTCACACGTGCTCTGTCAATAGAAACGTTCAACACTGTTAGTTGTGAAGATAGAGCATAAACAAGTTTCTGAGATTGCTTCTATCTCGTTTTTATGGGAAGATATTTCCTTTTGTACCATAGGCCACAAAGCGCTGCAAATGTCCTCTTCCAGATGCTACAAAAAGCGTGTTTCAAACCTGCTCTATGACAGGGAATGTTCAACTCTGTGACTTGAATGCAAACGTCACAAAGAAGTTTCTGAGAACGCTGCTGTCTACTTTTTATATGTAATCCCGTTTCCAACAAAATCCGCAGAGCTATCCAAATATCCACTTGCAGATTCTACAAAAAGAGTGTTTCAAAACTGTTGTATCAAAAGAAAGGTTCAAGTCTGTTAGTTGAGGACGCACATCGCAAATAAGTTTCTGAGAATGCTTCTGTCTTGTTTTTCTGGGAAGATATTTCCTTTTTAACCATAGGCCTGATACCGTTCCAAATGTCCACTTACAGATACTACAAAAAGAGTGTTTCAAACCTGCTCTATGAAAGGGAATGTTCAACTCTGTGACTTGAATGCAAACATCACAAAGAAATTTCTGAGAATGCTGCTGTCTACTATTTATCTGTAATCCCGCTTCCAATGAAATCCTCATTTTATAGAAATATCCACTTGCAGATTCCAAAAAAAGAGTGTTTCACACGTGCTCTGTCAATAGAAAGGTTCAACACTGTTAATTGTGAAGATAGAGCATAAACAAGTTTCTGAGATTGCTTCTATCTCGTTTTTATGGGAAGATATTTCCTTTTGTACCATAGGCCACAAAGCGCTGCAAATGTCCACTTCCAGATGCTACAAAAAGAGTGTTTCAAACCTGCTCTATGACAGGGAATGTTCAACTCTGTGACTTGAATGCAAACGTCACAAAGAAGTTTCTGAGAATGCTGCTGTCTACTTTTTATATGTAATCCCGTTTCCAACAAAATCCTCAGAGCTATCCAAATATCCACTTGCAGATTCTACAAAAAGAGTGTTTCAAAACTGCTGTATCAAAAGAAAGGTTCAAGTCTCTTAGTTGAGGACACACATCGCAAATATGTTTCTGAGAATGCTTCTGTCTTGTTTTTATGGGAAGATATTTCCTTTTTAACCATAGGCCTGATACCGTTCCAAATGTCCACTTCCAGATACTACAAAAAGAGTGTTTCAAACCTTCTCTATGAAAGGGAATGTTCAACTCTGTGACTTGAATGCAAACATCACAAAGAAGTTTCTGAGAATGCTGCTGTCTACTATTTATCTGTAATCCCGCTTCCAATGAAATCCTCAGTTTTATACAAATATCCACTTGCAGATTCCAAAAAAAGACTGTTTCACACGTGCTCTGTCAATAGAAGGGTTCAACACTGTTAGTTGTGAAGATAGAGCATAAACAAGTTTCTGAGATTGCTTCTATCTCGTTTTTATGGGAAGATATTTCCTTTTGTACCATAGGCCAAAAAGCGATGCAAATGTCCACTTCCAGATGCTACAAAAAGAGTGTTTCAAACCTGCTCTATGACAGGGAATGTTCAACTCTGTGACCTGAATGCAAACGTCACAAAGAAGTTTCTGAGAATGCTGCTGTCCACTATTTTTATGTAATCCCTTTTCCAACGAACTCCTCAGAGCTATCCAAATATCCACTTGCAGATTCTACAAAAAGAGTGTTTCAAAACTGCTGTATCAAAAGAAAGGTTCAAGTCTCTTAGTTGAGGACACACAACAGCAATAAGTTTCTGAGAATGCTTCTGTCTTGTTTTTCTGGGAAGATATTTCCTTTTTAACCATAGGCCTGATACCGTTCCAAATGTCCACTTCCAGATACTACAAAAAGAGTGTTTCAAACCTGCTCTATGAAAGGGAATGTTCAACTCTGTGACTTGAATGCAAACATCACAAAGAAGTTTCTGAGAATGCTGCTGTCTACTATTTATCTGTAATCCCGCTTCCAACGAAATCCTCAGTTTTATAGAAATATCCACTGGCAGTTTCCAAAAAAAGAGTGTTTCACACGTGCTCTGTCAATAGAAAGGTTCAACAATGTTACTTGTGTAGATAGAGCATAAACAAGTTTCTGAGATTGCTTCTATCTCGTTTTTATGGGAAGATATTTCCTTTTGTACCATAGGCCAAAAAGCGCTGCAATTGTCCACTTCCAGATGCTACAAAAAGAGTGTTTCAAACCTGCTCTATGACAGGGAATGTTCAACTCTGTGACTTGAATGCAAACGTCATAAAGAAGTTTCTGAGAATGCTGCTGTCCACTATTTTTATGTAATCCCCTTTCCAACGAAATCCTCAGAGCTATCCAAATATCCACTTGCAGATTCTACAAAAAGAGTGTTTCAAAACTCCTGTATCAAAAGAAAGGTTCAAGTCTGTTAGTTGAGGACACACAACACAAATAAGTTTCTGAGAATGCTTCTGTCTTGTTTTTATGGGAAGATATTTCCTTGTTAACCATAGGCCTGATAACGTTCCAAATGTCCACTTCCAGATACTACATAAAGAGTGTTTCAAACCTGCTGTATGAAAGGGAATGTTCAACACTGTGACTTGAATGCAAACATCACAAAGAAGTTTCTGAGAATGCTGCTGTCTACAATTTATCTGTAATCCCGCTTCCAACGAAATCCTCAGTTTTATAGAAATATCCACTTGCAGATTCCAAAAAAAGAGTGTTTCACACGTGCTCTGTCAATAGAAAGGTTCAACACTGTTAGTTGTGTAGATAGAGCATAAACAAGTTTCTGAGATTGCTTCTATCTCCTTTTTATGGGAAGATATTTCCTTTTGTACCATAGGCCACAAAGCGCTGCAAATGTCCACTTCCAGATGCTACAAAAAGCGTGTTTCAAACCTGCTCTATGACAGGGAATGTTCAACTCTGTGACTTGAATGCAAACGTCACAAAGAAGTTTCTGAGAATGCTGCTGTCTACTTTTTATATGTAATCCCGTTTCCAACAAAATCCTCAGAGCTATCCAAATATCCACTTGCAGATTCTACAAAAAGAGTGTTTCAAAACTGCTGTATCAAAAGAAAGGTTCAAGTCTGTTAGTTGAGGACACACATCGCAAATAAGTTTCTGAGAATGCTTCTGTCTTGTTTTATGGGAAGATATTTCCTTTTTAACCATAGGCCTGATACCGTTCCAAATGTCCACTTCCAGATACTACAAAAAGAGTGTTTCAAACCTGCTCTATGAAAGGGAATGTTCAACTCTGTGACTTGAATGCAAACATCACAAAGAAGTTTCTGAGAATGCTGCTGTCTACTATTTATCTGTAATCCCGCTTCCAAAGAAATCCTCAGTTTTATAGAAATATCCACTTGCAGATTCCAAAAAAAGAGTGTTTCACACGTGCTCTGTCAATAGAAAGGTTCAACACTGTTAGTTGTGAAGATAGAGCATAAACAAGTTTCTGACATTGCTTCTAACTCGTTTTTATGGGAAGATATTTCCTTTTTTACCATAGGCCACAAATCGCTGCAAATGTCCACTTCCAGATACTACAAAAAGAGTGTTTGAAACCTGCTCTATGAAAGGGAATGTTCAGCTCTGTGACTTAAATGGAAACATCACAAAGAAGTTTGTGAGAATGCTGCTGTCTACTTTTTATATGTAATCCAGTTTCCAACGAAATCCGCAGGGCTATCCAAATATCCACTTGCAGATTCTACAAAAAGAGTGTTTCAAAACTGCTGTATCAAAAGAAAGGTTCAAGTCTGTTAGTTGAGGACACACATCGCAAATAAGTTTCTCAGAATGCTTCTGTCTTGTTTTTCTGGGAAGATATTTCCTTTTTAACCATAGGCCTGATACCGTTCCAAATGTCCACTTCCAGATACTACAAAAAGAGTGTTTCAAACCTGCTCTATGAAAGGGAATGTTCAACTCTGTGACTTGAATGCAAACATCACAAAGAAGTTTCTGAGAATGCTGCTGTCTACTATTTATCTGTACTCCCGCTTCCAACGAAATCCGCAGTTTTATAGAAATATCCACTTGCAGATTCCAACAAAAAGAGTGTTTCACACGTGCTCTGTCAATAGAAATGTTCAACAATGTTAGTTGTGTAGATAGAGCATAAACAAGTTTCTGAGATTGCTTCTATCTCGTTTTTATGGGAAGATATTTCCTTTTGTACCATAGGCCAAAAAGCGCTGCAATTGTCCACTTCCAGATGCTACAAAAAGAGTGTTTCAAACCTGCTCTATGACAGGGAATGTTCAACTCTGTGACTTGAATGCAAACATCACAAAGAAGTTTCTGAGAATGCTGCTGTCTACTATTTATCTGTACTCCCGCTTCCAACGAAATCCTGTTTTATAGAAATATCCACTTGCAGTTTCCAAAAAAAGAATGTTTCACACGTGCTCTGTCAATAGAAAGGTTCAACACTGTTAGTTGTGAAGATAGAGCATAAACAAGTTTCTGAGATTGCTTCTATCTCGTTTTTATGGGAAGATATTTCCTTTTGTACCATAGGCCAAAAAGCGCTGCAATTGTCCACTTCCAGATGCTACAAAAAGAGTGTTTCAAACCTGCTCTATGACAGGGAATGTTCAACTCTGTGACTTGAATGCAAACGTCATAAAGAAGTTTCTGAGAATGCTGCTGTCCACTAATTTTATGTAATCCCCTTTCCAACGAAATCCTCAGAGCTATCCAAATATCCACTTGCAGATTCTACAAAAAGAGTGTTTCAAAACTGCTGTATCAAAAGGAAGTTTCAAGTCTGTTAGTTGAGGACACACAACACAAATAAGTTTCTGAGAATGCTTCTGTCTTGTTTTTATGGGAAGATATTTCCTTTTTAACCATAGGCCTGATACCGTTCCAAATGTCCACTTCCAGATACTACAAAAAGAGTGTTTCAAACCTGCTCTATGAAAGGGAATGTTCAACTCTGTGACTTGAATGCAAACATCACAAAGAAGTTTCTGAGAATGCTGCTGTCTACTATTTATCTGTAATCCCGCTTCCAACGAAATCCTGTTTTATAGAAATATCCACTTGCAGTTTCCAAAAAAAGAATGTTTCACACGTGCTCTGTCAATAGAAAGGTTCAACACTGTTAGTTGTGAAGATAGAGCATAAACAAGTTTCTGAGATTGCTTCTATCTCGTTTTTATGGGAAGATATTTCCTTTTGTACCATAGGCCACAAAGCGCTGCAAATGTCCACTTCCAGATGCTACAAAAAGAGTGTTTCAAACCTGCTCTATGACAGGGAATGTTCAACTCTGTGACTTGAATGCAAACGTCACAAAGAAGTTTCTGAGAATGCTGCTGTCCACTATTTTTATGTAATCCCTTTTCCAACGAACTCCTCAGAGCTATCCAAATATCCACTTGCAGATTCTACAAAAAGAGTGTTTCAAAACTGCTGTATCAAAAGAAAGGTTCAAGTCTCTTAGTTGAGGACACACAACAGCAATAAGTTTCTGAGAATGCTTCTGTCTTGTTTTTCTGGGAAGATATTTCCTTTTTAACCATAGGCCTGATACCGTTCCAAATGTCCACTTCCAGATACTACAAAAAGAGTGTTTCAAACCTGCTCTATGAAAGGGAATGTTCAACTCTGTGACTTGAATGCAAACATCACAAAGAAGTTTCTGAGAATGCTGCTGTCTACTATTTATCTGTAATCCCGCTTCCAACGAAATCCTCAGTTTTATAGAAATATCCACTTGCAGTTTCCAAAAAAAGAGTGTTTCACACGTGCTCTGTCAATAGAAAGGTTCAACAATGTTACTTGTGTAGATAGAGCATAAACAAGTTTCTGAGATTGCTTCTATCTCGTTTTTATGGGAAGATATTTCCTTTTGTACCATAGGCCAAAAAGCGCTGCAATTGTCCACTTCCAGATGCTACAAAAAGAGTGTTTCAAACCTGCTCTATGACAGGGAATGTTCAACTCTGTGACTTGAATGCAAACGTCATAAAGAAGTTTCTGAGAATGCTGCTGTCCACTATTTTTATGTAATCCCCTTTCCAACGAAATCCTCAGAGCTATCCAAATATCCACTTGCAGATTCTACAAAAAGAGTGTTTCAAAACTCCTGTATCAAAAGAAAGGTTCAAGTCTGTTAGTTGAGGACACACAACACAAATAAGTTTCTGAGAATGCTTCTGTCTTGTTTTTATGGGAAGATATTTCCTTGTTAACCATAGGCCTGATAACGTTCCAAATGTCCACTTCCAGATACTACATAAAGAGTGTTTCAAACCTGCTGTATGAAAGGGAATGTTCAACACTGTGACTTGAATGCAAACATCACAAAGAAGTTTCTGAGAATGCTGCTGTCTACAATTTATCTGTAATCCCGCTTCCAACGAAATCCTCAGTTTTATAGAAATATCCACTTGCAGATTCCAAAAAAAGAGTGTTTCACACGTGCTCTGTCAATAGAAATGTTCAACACTGTTAGTTGTGTAGATAGAGCATAAACAACTTTCTGAGATTGCTTCTATCTCGTTTTTATGGGAAGATATTTCCTTTTGTACCATAGGCCACAAAGCGCTGCAAATGTCCACTTCCAGATGCTACAAAAAGCGTGTTTCAAACCTGCTCTATGACAGGGAATGTTCAACTCTGTGACTTGAATGCAAACGTCACAAAGAAGTTTCTGAGAATGCTGCTGTCTACTTTTTATATGTAATCCCGTTTCCAACAAAATCCTCAGAGCTATCCAAATATCCACTTGCAGATTCTACAAAAAGAGTGTTTCAAAACTGCTGTATCAAAAGAAAGGTTCAAGTCTGTTAGTTGAGGACACACATCGCAAATAAGTTTCTGAGAATGCTTCTGTCTTGTTTTATGGGAAGATATTTCCTTTTTAACCATAGGCCTGATACCGTTCCAAATGTCCACTTCCAGATACTACAAAAAGAGTGTTTCAAACCTGCTCTATGAAAGGGAATGTTCAACTCTGTGACTTGAATGCAAACATCACAAAGAAGTTTCTGAGAATGCTGCTGTCTACTATTTATCTGTAATCCCGCTTCCAAAGAAATCCTCAGTTTTATAGAAATATCCACTTGCAGATTCCAAAAAAAGAGTGTTTCACACGTGCTCTGTCAATAGAAAGGTTCAACACTGTTAGTTGTGAAGATAGAGCATAAACAAGTTTCTGACATTGCTTCTAACTCGTTTTTATGGGAAGATATTTCCTTTTTTACCATAGGCCACAAATCGCTGCAAATGTCCACTTCCAGATACTACAAAAAGAGTGTTTGAAACCTGCTCTATGAAAGGGAATGTTCAGCTCTGTGACTTAAATGGAAACATCACAAAGAAGTTTGTGAGAATGCTGCTGTCTACTTTTTATATGTAATCCAGTTTCCAACGAAATCCGCAGAGCTATCCAAATATCCACTTGCAGATTCTACAAAAAGAGTGTTTCAAAACTGCTGTATCAAAAGAAAGGTTCAAGTCTGTTAGTTGAGGACACACATCGCAAATAAGTTTCTCAGAATGCTTCTGTCTTGTTTTTCTGGGAAGATATTTCCTTTTTAACCATAGGCCTGATACCGTTCCAAATGTCCACTTCCAGATACTACAAAAAGAGTGTTTCAAACCTGCTCTATGAAAGGGAATGTTCAACTCTGTGACTTGAATGCAAACATCACAAAGAAGTTTCTGAGAATGCTGCTGTCTACTATTTATCTGTAATCCCGCTTCCAACGAAATCCGCAGTTTTATAGAAATATCCACTTGCAGATTCCAACAAAAAGAGTGTTTCACACGTGCTCTGTCAATAGAAATGTTCAACAATGTTAGTTGTGTAGATAGAGCATAAACAAGTTTCTGAGATTGCTTCTATCTCGTTTTTATGGGAAGATATTTCCTTTTGTACCATAGGCCAAAAAGCGCTGCAATTGTCCACTTCCAGATGCTACAAAAAGAGTGTTTCAAACCTGCTCTATGACAGGGAATGTTCAACTCTGTGACTTGAATGCAAACATCACAAAGAAGTTTCTGAGAATGCTGCTGTCTACTATTTATCTGTACTCCCGCTTCCAACGAAATCCTGTTTTATAGAAATATCCACTTGCAGTTTCCAAAAAAAGAATGTTTCACACGTGCCCTGTCAATAGAAAGGTTCAACACTGTTAGTTGTGAAGATAGAGCATAAACAAGTTTCTGAGATTGCTTCTATCTCGTTTTTATGGGAAGATATTTCCTTTTGTACCATAGGCCAAAAAGCGCTGCAATTGTCCACTTCCAGATGCTACAAAAAGAGTGTTTCAAACCTGCTCTATGACAGGGAATGTTCAACTCTGTGACTTGAATGCAAACGTCATAAAGAAGTTTCTGAGAATGCTGCTGTCCACTAATTTTATGTAATCCCCTTTCCAACGAAATCCTCAGAGCTATCCAAATATCCACTTGCAGATTCTACAAAAAGAGTGTTTCAAAACTGCTGTATCAAAAGAAAGTTTCAAGTCTGTTAGTTGAGGACACACAACACAAATAAGTTTCTGAGAATGCTTCTGTCTTGTTTTTATGGGAAGATATTTCCTTTTTAACCATAGGCCTGATACCGTTCCAAATGTCCACTTCCAGATACTACAAAAAGAGTGTTTCAAACCTGCTCTATGAAAGGGAATGTTCAACTCTGTGACTTGAATGCAAACATCACAAAGAAGTTTCTGAGAATGCTGCTGTCTACTATTTATCTGTAATCCCGCTTCCAACGAAATCCTGTTTTATAGAAATATCCACTTGCAGTTTCCAAAAAAAGAATGTTTCACACGTGCTCTGTCAATAGAAAGGTTCAACACTGTTAGTTGTGAAGATAGAGCATAAACAAGTTTCTGAGATTGCTTCTATCTCGTTTTTATGGGAAGATATTTCCTTTTGTACCATAGGCCAAAAAGCGCTGCAATTGTCCACTTCCAGATGCTACAAAAAGAGTGTTTCAAACCTGCTCTATGACAGGGAATGTTCAACTCTGTGACTTGAATGCAAACGTCATAAAGAAGTTTCTGAGAATGCTGTTGTCCACTATTTTTATGTAATCCCCTTTCCAACGAAATCCTCAGAGCTATCCAAATATCCACTTGCAGATTCTACAAAAAGAGTGTTTCAAAACTCCTGTATCAAAAGAAAGGTTCAAGTCTGTTAGTTGAGGACACACAACACAAATAAGTTTCTGAGAATGCTTCTGTCTTGTTTTTATGGGAAGATATTTCCTTGTTAACCATAGGCCTGATAACGTTCCAAATGTCCACTTCCAGATACTACATAAAGAGTGTTTCAAACCTGCTGTATGAAAGGGAATGTTCAACACTGTGACTTGAATGCAAACATCACAAAGAAGTTTCTGAGAATGCTGCTGTCTACAATTTATCTGTAATCCCGCTTCCAACGAAATCCTCAGTTTTATAGAAATATCCACTTGCAGATTCCAAAAAAAGAGTGTTTCACACGTGCTCTGTCAATAGAAAGGTTCAACACTGTTAGTTGTGTAGATAGAGCATAAACAAGTTTCTGAGATTGCTTCTATCTCCTTTTTATGGGAAGATATTTCCTTTTGTACCATAGGCCACAAAGCGCTGCAAATGTCCACTTCCAGATGCTACAAAAAGCGTGTTTCAAACCTGCTCTATGACAGGGAATGTTCAACTCTGTGACTTGAATGCAAACGTCACAAAGAAGTTTCTGAGAATGCTGCTGTCTACTTTTTAAATGTAATCCCGTTTCCAACAAAATCCTCAGAGCTATCCAAATATCCACTTGCAGATTCTACAAAAAGAGTGTTTCAAAACTGCTGTATCAAAAGAAAGGTTCAAGTCTGTTAGTTGAGGACACACATCGCAAATAAGTTTCTGAGAATGCTTCTGTCTTGTTTTATGGGAAGATATTTCCTTTTTAACCATAGGCCTGATACCGTTCCAAATGTCCAATTCCAGATACTACAAAAAGAGTGTTTCAAACCTGCTCTATGAAAGGGAATGTTCAACTCTGTGACTTGAATGCAAACATCACAAAGAAGTTTCTGAGAATGCTGCTGTCTACTATTTATCTATAATCCCGCTTCCAAAGAAATCCTCAGTTTTATAGAAATATCCACTTGCAGATTCCAAAAAAAGAGTGTTTCACACGTGCTCTGTCAATAGAAAGGTTCAACACTGTTAGTTGTGAAGATAGAGCATAAACAAGTTTCTGACATTGCTTCTAACTCGTTTTTATGGGAAGATATTTCCTTTTTTACCATAGGCCACAAATCGCTGCAAATGTCCACTTCCAGATACTACAAAAAGAGTGTTTGAAACCTGCTCTATGAAAGGGAATGTTCAGCTCTGTGACTTAAATGGAAACATCACAAAGAAGTTTGTGAGAATGCTGCTGTCTACTTTTTATATGTAATCCAGTTTCCAACGAAATCCGCAGAGCTATCCAAATATCCACTTGCAGATTCTACAAAAAGAGTGTTTCAAAACTGCTGTATCAAAAGAAAGGTTCAAGTCTGTTAGTTGAGGACACACATCGCAAATAAGTTTCTCAGAATGCTTCTGTCTTGTTTTTCTGGGAAGATATTTCCTTTTTAACCATAGGCCTGATACCGTTCCAAATGTCCACTTCCAGATACTACAAAAAGAGTGTTTCAAACCTGCTCTATGAAAGGGAATGTTCAACTCTGTGACTTGAATGCAAACATCACAAAGAAGTTTCTGAGAATGCTGCTGTCTACTATTTATCTGTACTCCCACTTCCAACGAAATCCGCAGTTTTATAGAAATATCCACTTGCAGATTCCAACAAAAAGAGTGTTTCACACGTGCTCTGTCAATAGAAATGTTCAACAATGTTAGTTGTGTAGATAGAGCATAAACAAGTTTCTGAGATTGCTTCTATCTCGTTTTTATGGGAAGATATTTCCTTTTGTACCATAGGCCAAAAAGCGCTGCAATTGTCCACTTCCAGATGCTACAAAAAGAGTGTTTCAAACCTGCTCTATGACAGGGAATGTTCAACTCTGTGACTTGAATGCAAACATCACAAAGAAGTTTCTGAGAATGCTGCTGTCTACTATTTATCTGTACTCCCGCTTCCAACGAAATCCTGTTTTATAGAAATATCCACTTGCAGTTTCCAAAAAAAGAATGTTTCACACGTGCTCTGTCAATAGAAAGGTTCAACACTGTTAGTTGTGAAGATAGAGCATAAACAAGTTTCTGAGATTGCTTCTATCTCGTTTTTATGGGAAGATATTTCCTTTTGTACCATAGGCCAAAAAGCGCTGCAATTGTCCACTTCCAGATGCTACAAAAAGAGTGTTTCAAACCTGCTCTATGACAGGGAATGTTCAACTCTGTGACTTGAATGCAAACGTCATAAAGAAGTTTCTGAGAATGCTGCTGTCCACTAATTTTATGTAATCCCCTTTCCAACGAAATCCTCAGAGCTATCCAAATATCCACTTGCAGATTCTACAAAAAGAGTGTTTCAAAACTGCTGTATCAAAAGAAAGTTTCAAGTCTGTTAGTTGAGGACACACAACACAAATAAGTTTCTGAGAATGCTTCTGTCTTGTTTTTATGGGAAGATATTTCCTTTTTAACCATAGGCCTGATACCGTTCCAAATGTCCACTTCCAGATACTACAAAAAGAGTGTTTCAAACCTGCTCTATGAAAGGGAATGTTCAACTCTGTGACTTGAATGCAAACATCACAAAGAAGTTTCTGAGAATGCTGCTGTCTACTATTTATCTGTAATCCCGCTTCCAACGAAATCCTGTTTTATAGAAATATCCACTTGCAGTTTCCAAAAAAAGAATGTTTCACACGTGCTCTGTCAATAGAAAGGTTCAACACTGTTAGTTGTGAAGATAGAGCATAAACAAGTTTCTGAGATTGCTTCTATCTCGTTTTTATGGGAAGATATTTCCTTTTGTACCATAGGCCACAAAGCGCTGCAAATGTCCACTTCCAGATGCTACAAAAAGAGTGTTTCAAACCTGCTCTATGACAGGGAATGTTCAACTCTGTGACTTGAATGCAAACGTCACAAAGAAGTTTCTGAGAATGCTGCTGTCCACTATTTTTATGTAATCCCTTTTCCAACGAACTCCTCAGAGCTATCCAAATATCCACTTGCAGATTCTACAAAAAGAGTGTTTCAAAACTGCTGTATCAAAAGAAAGGTTCAAGTCTCTTAGTTGAGGACACACAACAGAAATAAGTTTCTGAGAATGCTTCTGTCTTGTTTTTATGGGAAGATATTTCCTTTTTAACCATAGGCCTGATACCGTTCCAAATGTCCACTTCCAGATACTACAAAAAGAGTGTTTCAAACCTGCTCTATGAAAGGGAATGTTCAACTCTGTGACTTGAATGCAAATATCACAAAGAAGTTTCTGAGAATGCTGCTGTCTACTATTTATCTGTAATCCCGCTTCCAACGAAATCCTCAGTTTTATAGAAATATCCACTTGCAGATTCCAAAAAAAGAGTGTTTCACACGTGCTCTGTCAATAGAAAGGTTCAACACTGTTAGTTGTGTAGATACAGCATAAACAAGTTTCTGAGATTGCTTCTATCTCGTTTTTATGGGAAGATATTTCCTTTTGTACCATAGGCCACAAAGCGCTGCAAATGTCCACTTCCAGAAGCTACAAAAAGCGTGTTTCAAACCTGCTCTATGACAGGGAATGTTCAACTCTGTGACTTGAATGCAAACGTCACAAAGAAGTTTCTGAGAATGCTGCTGTCTACTTTTTATATGTAATCCCGTTTCCAACAAAATCCTCAGAGCTATCCAAATATCCACTTGCAGATTCTACAAAAAGAGTGTTTCAAAACTGCTGTATCAAAAGAAAGGTTCAAGTCTCTTAGTTGAGGACACACATCGCAAATATGTTTCTGAGAATGCTTCTGTCTTGTTTTTATGGGAAGATATTTCCTTTTTAACCATAGGCCTGATACCGTTCCAAATGTCCACTTCCAGATACTACAAAAAGAGTGTTTCAAACCTGCTCTATGAAAGGGAATGTTCAACTCTGTGACTTGAATGCAAACATCACAAAGAAGTTTCTGAGAATGCTGCTGTCTACTATTTATCTGTAATCCCGCTTCCAATGAAATCCTCAGTTTTATACAAATATCCACTTGCAGATTCCAACAAAAGACTGTTTCACACGTGCTCTGTCAATAGAAAGGTTCAACACTGTTAGTTGTGAAGATAGAGCATAAACAAGTTTCTGAGATTGCTTCTATCTCGTTTCTATGGGAAGATATTTCCTTTTGTACCATAGGCCAAAAAGCGATGCAAATGTCCACTTCCAGATGCTACAAAAAGAGTGTTTCAAACCTGCTCTATGACAGGGAATGTTCAACTCTGTGACTTGAATGCAAACGTCACAAAGAAGTTTCTGAGAATGCTGCTGTCCACTATTTTTATGTAATCCCTTTTCCAACGAACTCCTCAGAGCTATCCAAATATCCACTTGCAGATTCTACAAAAAGAGTGTTTCAAAACTGCTGTATCAAAAGAAAGGTTCAAGTCTCTTAGTTGAGGACACACAACAGTAATAAGTTTCTGAGAATGCTTCTGTCTTGCTTTATGGGAAGATATTTCCTTTTTAACCATAGGCCTGATACCATTCCAAATATCCATTTCCAGATACTACAAAAAGAGTGTTTCAAACCTGCTCTATGAAAGGGAATGTTCAACTCTGTGACTTGAATGCAAACATCACAAAGAAGTTTCTGAGAATGCTGCTGTCTACTATTTATCTGTAATCCCGCTTCCAACGAAATCCTGTTTTATAGAAATATCCACTTGCAGTTTCCAAAAAAAGAATGTTTCACACGTGCTCTGTCAATAGAAAGGTTCAACACTGTTAGTTGTGAAGATAGAGCATAAACAAGTTTCTGAGATTGCTTCTATCTCGTTTTTATGGGAAGATATTTCCTTTTGTACCATAGGCCACAAAGCGCTGCAAATGTCCACTTCCAGATGCTACAAAAAGCGTGTTTCAAACCTGCTCTATGACAGGGAATGTTCAACTCTGTGACTTGAATGCAAACGTCACAAAGAAGTTTCTGAGAACGCTGCTGTCTACTTTTTATATGTAATCCCGTTTCCAACAAAATCCTCAGAGCTATCCAAATATCCACTTGCAGATTCTACAAAAAGAGTGTTTCAAAACTGCTTTATCAAAAGAAAGGTTCAAGTCTCTTAGTTGAGGACACACATCGCAAATAAGTTTCTGAGAATGCTTCTGTCTTGTTTTTCTGGGAAGATATTTCCTTTTTAACCATAGGCCTGATACCGTTCCAAATGTCCACTTCCAGATACTACAAAAAGAGTGTTTCAAACCTGCTCTATGAAAGGGAATGTTCAACTCTGTGACTTGAATGCAAACATCACAAAGAAGTTTCTGAGAATGCTGCTGTCTACTATTTATCTGTAATCCCGCTTCCAACGAAATCCTCAGTTTTATAGAAATATCCACTTGCAGATTCCAAAAAAAGAGTGTTTCACACGTGCTCTGTCAATAGAAAGGTTCAACACTGTTCGTTGTGAAGATAGAGCATAAACAAGTTTCTGACATTGCTTCTATCTCGTTTTTATGGGAAGATATTTCCTTTTTTACCATAGGCCACAAATCGCTGCAAATGTCCACTTCTAGATACTACAAAAAGAGTGTTTGAAACCTGCTCTATGAAAGGGAATGTTCAGCTCTGTGACTTAAATGGAAACATCACAAAGAAGTTTGTGAGAATGCTGCTGTCTACTTTTTATATGTAATCCAGTTTCCAACGAAATCCGCAGAGCTATCCAAATATCCACTTGCAGATTCTACAAAAAGAGTGTTTCAAAACTGCTGTATCAAAAGAAAGGTTCAAGTCTGTTAGTTGAGGACACACATCGCAAATAAGTTTCTCAGAATGCTTCTGTCTTGTTTTTATGGGAAGATATATCCTTTTTAACCATAGGCCTGATACCGTTCCAAATGTCCACTTCCAGATACTACAAAAAGAGTGTTTCAAACCTGCTCTATGAAAGGGAATGTTCAACTCTGTGACTTGAATGCAAACATCACAAAGAAGTTTCTGAGAATGCTGCTGTCTAATATTTATCTGTAATCCCGCTTCGAACGAAATCCTCAGTCTTATAGAAATATCCACTTGCAGATTCCAAAAAAAGAGTGTTTCACACGTGCTCTGTCAATAGAAAGGTTCAACACTGTTAGTTGTGAAGATAGAGCATAAACAAGTTTCTGAGATTGCTTCTATCTCGTTTTTATGGGAAGATATTTCCTTTTGTACCATAGGCCCCAAAGCGCTGCAAATGTCCACTTCCAGATGCTACAAAAAGAGTGTTTCAAACCTGCTCTATGACAGGGAATGTTCAACTCTGTGACTTGAATGCAAACGTCATAAAGAAGTTTCTGAGAATGCTGCTGTCCACTATTTTTATGTAATCCCCTTTCCAACGAAATCCTCAGAGCTATCCAAATATCCACTTGCAGATTCTACAAAAAGAGTGTTTCAAAACTGCTGTATCAAAAGAAAGGTTCAAGTCTCTTAGTTGAGGACACACAACAGAAATAAGTCTCTGAGAATGCTTCTGTCTTGTTTTTATGGGAAGATATTTCCTTTTTATCCATAGGCCTGATACCTTTCCAAATGTCCCCTTCCAGATACTACAAAAAGAGTGTTTCAAACCTGCTCTATGAAAGGGAATGTTCAACTCTGTGACTTGAATGCAAACATCACAAAGAAGTTTCTGAGAATGCTGCTGTCTAGTATTTATCTGTAATCCCGCTTCCAACGAAATCCTCAGTTTTATAGAAATATCCACTTGCAGATTCCAAAAAAAGAGTGTTTCACACGTGCTCTGTCAATAGAAAGGTTCAACACTGTTAGTTGTGTAGATACAGCATAAACAAGTTTCTGAGATTGCTTCTATCTCGTTTTTATGGGAAGATATTTCCTTTTGTACCATAGCCCCAAAGCGCTGCAAATGTCCACTTCCAGAAGCTACAAAAAGCGTGTTTCAAACCTGCTCTATGACAGGGAATGTTCAACTCTGTGACTTGAATGCAAACGTCACAAAGAAGTTTCTGAGAATGCTGCTGTCTACTTTTTATATGTAATCCCGTTTCCAACAAAATCCTCAGAGCTATCCAAATATCCACTTGCAGATTCTACAAAAAGAGTGTTTCAAAACTGCTGTATCAAAAGAAAGGTTCAAGTCTCTTAGTTGAGGACACACATCGCAAATATGTTTCTGAGAATGCTTCTGACTTGTTTTTATGGGAAGATATTTCCTTTTTAACCATAGGCCTGATACCGTTCCAAATGTCCACTTCCAGATACTACAAAAAGAGTGTTTCAAACCTGCTCTATGAAAGGGAATGTTCAACTCTGTGACTTGAATGCAAACATCACAAAGAAGTTTCTGAGAATGCTGCTGTCTACTATTTATCTGTAATCCCGCTTCCAACGAAATCCTCAGTTTTATAGAAATATCCACTTGCAGATTCCAAAAAAAGAGTGTTTCACACGTGCTCTGTCAATAGAAAGGTTCAACACTGTTAGTTGTGTAGATACAGCATAAACAAGTTTCTGAGATTGCTTCTATCTCGTTTTTATGGGAAGATATTTCCTTTTGTACCATAGGCCACAAAGCGCTGCAAATGTCCACTTCCAGAAGCTACAAAAAGCGTGTTTCAAACCTGCTCTATGACAGGGAATGTTCAACTCTGTGACTTGAATGCAAACGTCACAAAGAAGTTTCTGAGAATGCTGCTGTCTACTTTTTATATGTAATCCCGTTTCCAACAAAATCCTCAGAGCTATCCAAATATCCACTTGCAGATTCTACAAAAAGAGTGTTTCAAAACTGCTGTATCAAAAGAAAGGTTCAAGTCTCTTAGTTGAGGACACACATCGCAAATATGTTTCTGAGAATGCTTCTGTCTTGTTTTTATGGGAAGATATTTCCTTTTTAACCATAGGCCTGATACCGTTCCAAATGTCCACTTCCAGATACTACAAAAAGAGTGTTTCAAACCTGCTCTATGAAAGGGAATGTTCAACTCTGTGACTTGAATGCAAACATCACAAAGAAGTTTCTGAGAATGCTGCTGTCTACTATTTATCTGTAATCCCGCTTCCAATGAAATCCTCAGTTTTATACAAATATCCACTTGCAGATTCCAACAAAAGACTGTTTCACACGTGCTCTGTCAATAGAAAGGTTCAACACTGTTAGTTGTGAAGATAGAGCATAAACAAGTTTCTGAGATTGCTTCTATCTCGTTTTTATGGGAAGATATTTCCTTTTGTACCATAGGCCACAAAGCGCTGCAAATGTCCACTTCCAGATGCTACAAAAAGAGTGTTTCAAACCTGCTCTATGACAGGGAATGTTCAACTCTGTGACTTGAATGCAAACGTCACAAAGAAGTTTCTGAGTATGCTGCTGTCCACTATTTTTATGTAATCCCTTTTCCAACGAACTCCTCAGAGCTATCCAAATATCCACTTGCAGATTCTACAAAAAGAGTGTTTCAAAACTGCTGTATCAAAAGAAAGGTTCAAGTCTCTTAGTTGAGGACACACAACAGAAATAAGTTTCTGAGAATGCTTCTGTCTTGTTTTTATGGGAAGATATTTCCTTTTTAACCATAGGCCTGATACCGTTCCAAATGTCCACTTCCAGATACTACAAAAAGAGTGTTTCAAACCTGCTCTATGAAAGGGAATGTTCAACTCTGTGACTTGAATGCAAACATCACAAAGAAGTTTCTGAGAATGCTGCTGTCTACTATTTATCTGTAATCCCGCTTCCAACGAAATCCTCAGTTTTATAGAAATATCCACTTGCAGATTCCAAAAAAAGAGTGTTTCACACGTGCTCTGTCAATAGAAAGGTTCAACACTGTTAGTTGTGTAGATACAGCATAAACAAGTTTCTGAGATTGCTTCTATCTCGTTTTTATGGGAAGATATTTCCTTTTGTACCATAGCCCCAAAGCGCTGCAAATGTCCACTTCCAGAAGCTACAAAAAGCGTGTTTCAAACCTGCTCTATGACAGGGAATGTTCAACTCTGTGACTTGAATGCAAACGTCACAAAGAAGTTTCTGAGAATGCTGCTGTCTACTTTTTATATGTAATCCCGTTTCCAACAAAATCCTCAGAGCTATCCAAATATCCACTTGCAGATTCTACAAAAAGAGTGTTTCAAAACTGCTGTATCATAAGAAAGGTTCAAGTCTCTTAGTTGAGGACACACATCGCAAATATGTTTCTGAGAATGCTTCTGACTTGTTTTTATGGGAAGATATTTCCTTTTTAACCATAGGCCTGATACCGTTCCAAATGTCCACTTCCAGATACTACAAAAAGAGTGTTTCAAACCTGCTCTATGAAAGGGAATGTTCAACTCTGTGACTTGAATGCAAACATCACAAAGAAGTTTCTGAGAATGCTGCTGTCTACTATTTATCTGTAATAACGCTTCCAATGAAATCCTCAGTTTTATACAAATATCCACTTGCAGATTCCAAAAAAAGACTGTTTCACACGTGCTCTGTCAATAGAAATGTTCAACACTGTTAGTTGTGAAGATAGAGCATAAACAAGTTTCTGAGATTGCTTCTATCTCGTTTTTATGGGAAGATATTTCCTTTTGTACCATAGGCCAAAAAGCGAGGCAAATGTCCACTTCCAGATGCTACAAAAAGAGTGTTTCAAACCTGCTCTATGACAGGGAATGTTCAACTCTGTGACTTGAATGCAAACGTCACAAAGAAGTTTCTGAGAATGCTGCTGTCCACTATTTTTATGTAATCCCTTTTCCAACGAACTCCTCAGAGCTATCCAAATATCCACTTGCAGATTCTACAAAAAGAGTGTTTCAAAACTGCTGTATCAAAAGAAAGGTTCAAGTCTCTTAGTTGAGGACACACAACAGAAATAAGTTTCTGAGAATGCTTCTGTCTTGTTTTTATGGGAAGATATTTCCTTTTTAACCATAGGCCTGATACCGTTCCAAATGTCCACTTCCAGATACTACAAAAAGAGTGTTTCAAACCTGCTCTATGAAAGGGAATGTTCAACTCTGTGACTTGAATGCAAACATCACAAAGAAGTTTCTGAGAATGCTGCTGTCTACTATTTATCTGTAATCCCGCTTCCAACGAAATCCTCAGTTTTATAGAAATATCCACTTGCAGATTCCAAAAAAAGAGTGTTTCACACGTGCTCTGTCAATAGAAAGGTTCAACACTGTTAGTTGTGTAGATACAGCATAAACAAGTTTCTGAGATTGCTTCTATCTCGTTTTTATGGGAAGATATTTCCTTTTGTACCATAGGCCACAAAGCGCTGCAAATGTCCACTTCCAGAAGCTACAAAAAGCGTGTTTCAAACCTGCTCTATGACAGGGAATGTTCAACTCTGTGACTTGAATGCAAACGTCACAAAGAAGTTTCTGAGAATGCTGCTGTCTACTTTTTATATGTAATCCCGTTTCCAACAAAATCCTCAGAGCTATCCAAATATCCACTTGCAGATTCTACAAAAAGAGTGTTTCAAAACTGCTGTATCAAAAGAAAGGTTCAAGTCTGTTAGTTGAGGACACACATCGCAAATAAGTTTCTGAGAATGCTTCTGTCTTGTTTTTCTGGGAAGATATTTCCTTTTTAACCATAGGCCTGATACCGTTCCAAATGTCCACTTCCAGATACTACAAAAAGAGTGTTTCAAACCTGCTCTATGAAAGGGAATGTTCAACTCTGTGACTTGAATGCAAACATCACAAAGAAGTTTCTGAGAATGCTGCTGTCTAATATTTATCTGTAATCCCGCTTCGAACGAAATCCTCAGTCTTATAGAAATATCCACTTGCAGATTCCAAAAAAAGAGTGTTTCACACGTGCTCTGTCAATAGAAAGGTTCAACACTGTTAGTTGTGAAGATAGAGCATAAACAAGTTTCTGAGATTGCTTCTATCTCGTTTTTATGGGAAGATATTTCCTTTTGTACCATAGGCCCCAAAGCGCTGCAAATGTCCACTTCCAGATGCTACAAAAAGAGTGTTTCAAACCTGCTCTATGACAGGGAATGTTCAACTCTGTGACTTGAATGCAAACGTCATAAAGAAGTTTCTGAGAATGCTGCTGTCCACTATTTTTATGTAATCCCCTTTCCAACGAAATCCTCAGAGCTATCCAAATATCCACTTGCAGATTCTACAAAAAGAGTGTTTCAAAACTGCTGTATCAAAAGAAAGGTTCAAGTCTCTTAGTTGAGGACACACAACAGAAATAAGTCTCTGAGAATGCTTCTGTCTTGTTTTTATGGGAAGATATTTCCTTTTTAACCATAGGCCTGATACCTTTCCAAATGTCCCCTTCCAGATACTACAAAAAGAGTGTTTCAAACCTGCTCTATGAAAGGGAATGTTCAACTCTGTGACTTGAATGCAAACATCACAAAGAAGTTTCTGAGAATGCTGCTGTCTAGTATTTATCTGTAATCCCGCTTCCAACGAAATCCTCAGTTTTATAGAAATATCCACTTGCAGATTCCAAAAAAAGTGTTTCACACGTGCTCTGTCAATAGAAAGGTTCAACACTGTTAGTTGTGTAGATACAGCATAAACAAGTTTCTGAGATTGCTTCTATCTCGTTTTTATGGGAAGATATTTCCTTTTGTACCATAGCCCCAAAGCGCTGCAAATGTCCACTTCCAGAAGCTACAAAAAGCGTGTTTCAAACCTGCTCTATGACAGGGAATGTTCAACTCTGTGACTTGAATGCAAACGTCACAAAGAAGTTTCTGAGAATGCTGCTGTCTACTTTTTATATGTAATCCCGTTTCCAACAAAATCCTCAGAGCTATCCAAATATCCACTTGCAGATTCTACAAAAAGAGTGTTTCAAAACTGCTGTATCAAAAGAAAGGTTCAAGTCTCTTAGTTGAGGACACACAACAGAAATAAGTTTCTGAGAATGCTTCTGTCTTGTTTTTATGGGAAGATATTTCCTTTTTAACCATAGGCCTGATACCGTTCCAAATGTCCACTTCCAGATACTACAAAAAGAGTGTTTCAAACCTGCTCTATGAAAGGGAATGTTCAACTCTGTGACTTGAATGCAAACATCACAAAGAAGTTTCTGAGAATGCTGCTGTCTACTATTTATCTGTAATCCCGCTTCCAACGAAATCCTCAGTTTTATAGAAATATCCACTTGCAGATTCCAAAAAAAGAGTGTTTCACACGTGCTCTGTCAATAGAAAGGTTCAACACTGTTAGTTGTGTAGATACAGCATAAACAAGTTTCTGAGATTGCTTCTATCTCGTTTTTATGGGAAGATATTTCCTTTTGTACCATAGGCCACAAAGCGCTGCAAATGTCCACTTCCAGAAGCTACAAAAAGCGTGTTTCAAACCTGCTCTATGACAGGGAATGTTCAACTCTGTGACTTGAATGCAAACGTCACAAAGAAGTTTCTGAGAATGCTGCTGTCTACTTTTTATATGTAATCCCGTTTCCAACAAAATCCTCAGAGCTATCCAAATATCCACTTGCAGATTCTACAAAAAGAGTGTTTCAAAACTGCTGTATCAAAAGAAAGGTTCAAGTCTCTTAGTTGAGGACACACATCGCAAATATGTTTCTGAGAATGCTTCTGTCTTGTTTTTATGGGAAGATATTTCCTTTTTAACCATAGGCCTGATACCGTTCCAAATGTCCACTTCCAGATACTACAAAAAGAGTGTTTCAAACCTGCTCTATGAAAGGGAATGTTCAACTCTGTGACTTGAATGCAAACATCACAAAGAAGTTTCTGAGAATGCTGCTGTCTACTATTTATCTGTAATCCCGCTTCCAATGAAATCCTCAGTTTTATACAAATATCCACTTGCAGATTCCAACAAAAGACTGTTTCACACGTGCTCTGTCAATAGAAAGGTTCAACACTGTTAGTTGTGAAGATAGAGCATAAACAAGTTTCTGAGATTGCTTCTATCTCGTTTTTATGGGAAGATATTTCCTTTTGTACCATAGGCCACAAAGCGCTGCAAATGTCCACTTCCAGATGCTACAAAAAGAGTGTTTCAAACCTGCTCTATGACAGGGAATGTTCAACTCTGTGACTTGAATGCAAACGTCACAAAGAAGTTTCTGAGAATGCTGCTGTCCACTATTTTTATGTAATCCCTTTTCCAACGAACTCCTCAGAGCTATCCAAATATCCACTTGCAGATTCTACAAAAAGAGTGTTTCAAAACTGCTGTATCAAAAGAAAGGTTCAAGTCTCTTAGTTGAGGACACACAACAGAAATAAGTTTCTGAGAATGCTTCTGTCTTGTTTTTATGGGAAGATATTTCCTTTTTAACCATAGGCCTGATACCGTTCCAAATGTCCACTTCCAGATACTACAAAAAGAGTGTTTCAAACCTGCTCTATGAAAGGGAATGTTCAACTCTGTGACTTGAATGCAAACATCACAAAGAAGTTTCTGAGAATGCTGCTGTCTACTATTTATCTGTAATCCCGCTTCCAACGAAATCCTCAGTTTTATAGAAATATCCACTTGCAGATTCCAAAAAAAGAGTGTTTCACACGTGCTCTGTCAATAGAAAGGTTCAACACTGTTAGTTGTGTAGATACAGCATAAACAAGTTTCTGAGATTGCTTCTATCTCGTTTTTATGGGAAGATATTTCCTTTTGTACCATAGCCCCAAAGCGCTGCAAATGTCCACTTCCAGAAGCTACAAAAAGCGTGTTTCAAACCTGCTCTATGACAGGGAATGTTCAACTCTGTGACTTGAATGCAAACGTCACAAAGAAGTTTCTGAGAATGCTGCTGTCCACTATTTTTATGTAATCCCCTTTCCAACGAAATCCTCAGAGCTATCCAAATATCCACTTGCAGATTCTACAAAAAGAGTGTTTCAAAACTGCTGTATCAAAAGAAAGGTTCAAGTCTCTTAGTTGAGGACACACAACAGAAATAAGTCTCTGAGAATGCTTCTGTCTTGTTTTTATGGGAAGATATTTCCTTTTTAACCATAGGCCTGATACCTTTCCAAATGTCCCCTTCCAGATACTACAAAAAGAGTGTTTCAAACCTGCTCTATGAAAGGGAATGTTCAACTCTGTGACTTGAATGCAAACATCACAAAGAAGTTTCTGAGAATGCTGCTGTCTAGTATTTATCTGTAATCCCGCTTCCAACGAAATCCTCAGTTTTATAGAAATATCCACTTGCAGATTCCAAAAAAAGTGTTTCACACGTGCTCTGTCAATAGAAAGGTTCAACACTGTTAGTTGTGTAGATACAGCATAAACAAGTTTCTGAGATTGCTTCTATCTCGTTTTTATGGGAAGATATTTCCTTTTGTACCATAGCCCCAAAGCGCTGCAAATGTCCACTTCCAGAAGCTACAAAAAGCGTGTTTCAAACCTGCTCTATGACAGGGAATGTTCAACTCTGTGACTTGAATGCAAACGTCACAAAGAAGTTTCTGAGAATGCTGCTGTCTACTTTTTATATGTAATCCCGTTTCCAACAAAATCCTCAGAGCTATCCAAATATCCACTTGCAGATTCTACAAAAAGAGTGTTTCAAAACTGCTGTATCAAAAGAAAGGTTCAAGTCTCTTAGTTGAGGACACACAACAGTAATAAGTTTCTGAGAATGCTTCTGTCTTGTTTTTATGGGAAGATATTTCCTTTTTAACCATAGGCCTGATACCGTTCCAAATGTCCACTTCCAGATACTACAAAAAGAGTGTTTCAAACCTGCTCTATGAAAGGGAATGTTCAACTCTGTGACTTGAATGCAAACATCACAAAGAAGTTTCTGAGAATGCTGCTGTCTACTATTTATCTGTAATCCCGCTTCCAACGAAATCCTCAGTTTTATAGAAATATCCACTTGCAGATTCCAAAAAAAGAGTGTTTCACACGTGCTCTGTCAATAGAAAGGTTCAACACTGTTAGTTGTGTAGATACAGCATAAACAAGTTTCTGAGATTGCTTCTATCTCGTTTTTATGGGAAGATATTTCCTTTTGTACCATAGGCCACAAAGCGCTGCAAATGTCCACTTCCAGAAGCTACAAAAAGCGTGTTTCAAACCTGCTCTATGACAGGGAATGTTCAACTCTGTGACTTGAATGCAAACGTCACAAAGAAGTTTCTGAGAATGCTGCTGTCTACTTTTTATATGTAATCCCGTTTCCAACAAAATCCTCAGAGCTATCCAAATATCCACTTGCAGATTCTACAAAAAGAGTGTTTCAAAACTGCTGTATCAAAAGAAAGGTTCAAGTCTCTTAGTTGAGGACACACATCGCAAATATGTTTCTGAGAATGCTTCTGTCTTGTTTTTATGGGAAGATATTTCCTTTTTAACCATAGGCCTGATACCGTTCCAAATGTCCACTTCCAGATACTACAAAAAGAGTGTTTCAAACCTGCTCTATGAAAGGGAATGTTCAACTCTGTGACTTGAATGCAAACATCACAAAGAAGTTTCTGAGAATGCTGCTGTCTACTATTTATCTGTAATCCCGCTTCCAATGAAATCCTCAGTTTTATACAAATATCCACTTGCAGATTCCAACAAAAGACTGTTTCACACGTGCTCTGTCAATAGAAAGGTTCAACACTGTTAGTTGTGAAGATAGAGCATAAACAAGTTTCTGAGATTGCTTCTATCTCGTTTTTATGGGAAGATATTTCCTTTTGTACCATAGGCCACAAAGCGCTGCAAATGTCCACTTCCAGATGCTACAAAAAGAGTGTTTCAAACCTGCTCTATGACAGGGAATGTTCAACTCTGTGACTTGAATGCAAACGTCACAAAGAAGTTTCTGAGAATGCTGCTGTCCACTATTTTTATGTAATCCCTTTTCCAACGAACTCCTCAGAGCTATCCAAATATCCACTTGCAGATTCTACAAAAAGAGTGTTTCAAAACTGCTGTATCAAAAGAAAGGTTCAAGTCTCTTAGTTGAGGACACACAACAGAAATAAGTTTCTGAGAATGCTTCTGTCTTGTTTTTATGGGAAGATATTTCCTTTTTAACCATAGGCCTGATACCGTTCCAAATGTCCACTTCCAGATACTACAAAAAGAGTGTTTCAAACCTGCTCTATGAAAGGGAATGTTCAACTCTGTGACTTGAATGCAAACATCACAAAGAAGTTTCTGAGAATGCTGCTGTCTACTATTTATCTGTAATCCCGCTTCCAACGAAATCCTCAGTTTTATAGAAATATCCACTTGCAGATTCCAAAAAAAGAGTGTTTCACACGTGCTCTGTCAATAGAAAGGTTCAACACTGTTAGTTGTGTAGATACAGCATAAACAAGTTTCTGAGATTGCTTCTATCTCGTTTTTATGGGAAGATATTTCCTTTTGTACCATAGCCCCAAAGCGCTGCAAATGTCCACTTCCAGAAGCTACAAAAAGCGTGTTTCAAACCTGCTCTATGACAGGGAATGTTCAACTCTGTGACTTGAATGCAAACGTCACAAAGAAGTTTCTGAGAATGCTGCTGTCTACTTTTTATATGTAATCCCGTTTCCAACAAAATCCTCAGAGCTATCCAAATATCCACTTGCAGATTCTACAAAAAGAGTGTTTCAAAACTGCTGTATCAAAAGAAAGGTTCAAGTCTCTTAGTTGAGGACACACAACAGTAATAAGTTTCTGAGAATGCTTCTGTCTTGCTTTATGGGAAGATATTTCCTTTTTAACCATAGGCCTGATACCATTCCAAATATCCATTTCCAGATACTACAAAAAGAGTGTTTCAAACCTGCTCTATGAAAGGGAATGTTCAACTCTGTGACTTGAATGCAAACATCACAAAGAAGTTTCTGAGAATGCTGCTGTCTACTATTTATCTGTAATCCCGCTTCCAACGAAATCCTGTTTTATAGAAATATCCACTTGCAGTTTCCAAAAAAAGAATGTTTCACACGTGCTCTGTCAATAGAAAGGTTCAACACTGTTAGTTGTGTAGATACAGCATAAACAAGTTTCTGAGATTGCTTCTATCTCGTTTTTATGGGAAGATATTTCCTTTTGTACCATAGGCCACAAAGCGCTGCAAATGTCCACTTCCAGATGCTACAAAAAGCGTGTTTCAAACCTGCTCTATGACAGGGAATGTTCAACTCTGTGACTTGAATGCAAACGTCACAAAGAAGTTTCTGAGAACGCTGCTGTCTACTTTTTATATGTAATCCCGTTTCCAACAAAATCCTCAGAGCTATCCAAATATCCACTTGCAGATTCTACAAAAAGAGTGTTTCAAAACTGCTGTATCAAAAGAAAGGTTCAAGTCTCTTAGTTGAGGACACACATCGCAAATAAGTTTCTGAGAATGCTTCTGTCTTGTTTTTCTGGGAAGATATTTCCTTTTTAACCATAGGCCTGATACCGTTCCAAATGTCCACTTCCAGATACTACAAAAAGAGTGTTTCAAACCTGCTCTATGAAAGGGAATGTTCAACTCTGTGACTTGAATGCAAACATCACAAAGAAGTTTCTGAGAATGCTGCTGTCTACTATTTATCTGTAATCCCGCTTCCAACGAAATCCTCAGTTTTATAGAAATATCCACTTGCAGATTCCAAAAAAAGAGTGTTTCACACGTGCTCTGTCAATAGAAAGGTTCAACACTGTTCGTTGTGAAGATAGAGCATAAACAAGTTTCTGACATTGCTTCTATCTCGTTTTTATGGGAAGATATTTCCTTTTTTACCATAGGCCACAAATCGCTGCAAATGTCCACTTCTAGATACTACAAAAAGAGTGTTTGAAACCTGCTCTATGAAAGGGAATGTTCAGCTCTGTGACTTAAATGGAAACATCACAAAGAAGTTTGTGAGAATGCTGCTGTCTACTTTTTATATGTAATCCAGTTTCCAACGAAATCCGCAGAGCTATCCAAATATCCACTTGCAGATTCTACAAAAAGAGTGTTTCAAAACTGCTGTATCAAAAGAAAGGTTCAAGTCTGTTAGTTGAGGACACACATCGCAAATAAGTTTCTCAGAATGCTTCTGTCTTGTTTTTATGGGAAGATATATCCTTTTTAACCATAGGCCTGATACCGTTCCAAATGTCCACTTCCAGATACTACAAAAAGAGTGTTTCAAACCTGCTCTATGAAAGGGAATGTTCAACTCTGTGACTTGAATGCAAACATCACAAAGAAGTTTCTGAGAATGCTGCTGTCTAATATTTATCTGTAATCCCGCTTCGAACGAAATCCTCAGTCTTATAGAAATATCCACTTGCAGATTCCAAAAAAAGAGTGTTTCACACGTGCTCTGTCAATAGAAAGGTTCAACACTGTTAGTTGTGAAGATAGAGCATAAACAAGTTTCTGAGATTGCTTCTATCTCGTTTTTATGGGAAGATATTTCCTTTTGTACCATAGGCCCCAAAGCGCTGCAAATGTCCACTTCCAGATGCTACAAAAAGAGTGTTTCAAACCTGCTCTATGACAGGGAATGTTCAACTCTGTGACTTGAATGCAAACGTCATAAAGAAGTTTCTGAGAATGCTGCTGTCCACTATTTTTATGTAATCCCCTTTCCAACGAAATCCTCAGAGCTATCCAAATATCCACTTGCAGATTCTACAAAAAGAGTGTTTCAAAACTGCTGTATCAAAAGAAAGGTTCAAGTCTCTTAGTTGAGGACACACAACAGAAATAAGTCTCTGAGAATGCTTCTGTCTTGTTTTTATGGGAAGATATTTCCTTTTTATCCATAGGCCTGATACCTTTCCAAATGTCCCCTTCCAGATACTACAAAAAGAGTGTTTCAAACCTGCTCTATGAAAGGGAATGTTCAACTCTGTGACTTGAATGCAAACATCACAAAGAAGTTTCTGAGAATGCTGCTGTCTAGTATTTATCTGTAATCCCGCTTCCAACGAAATCCTCAGTTTTATAGAAATATCCACTTGCAGATTCCAAAAAAAGAGTGTTTCACACGTGCTCTGTCAATAGAAAGGTTCAACACTGTTAGTTGTGTAGATACAGCATAAACAAGTTTCTGAGATTGCTTCTATCTCGTTTTTATGGGAAGATATTTCCTTTTGTACCATAGCCCCAAAGCGCTGCAAATGTCCACTTCCAGAAGCTACAAAAAGCGTGTTTCAAACCTGCTCTATGACAGGGAATGTTCAACTCTGTGACTTGAATGCAAACGTCACAAAGAAGTTTCTGAGAATGCTGCTGTCTACTTTTTATATGTAATCCCGTTTCCAACAAAATCCTCAGAGCTATCCAAATATCCACTTGCAGATTCTACAAAAAGAGTGTTTCAAAACTGCTGTATCAAAAGAAAGGTTCAAGTCTCTTAGTTGAGGACACACATCGCAAATATGTTTCTGAGAATGCTTCTGACTTGTTTTTATGGGAAGATATTTCCTTTTTAACCATAGGCCTGATACCGTTCCAAATGTCCACTTCCAGATACTACAAAAAGAGTGTTTCAAACCTGCTCTATGAAAGGGAATGTTCAACTCTGTGACTTGAATGCAAACATCACAAAGAAGTTTCTGAGAATGCTGCTGTCTACTATTTATCTGTAATAACGCTTCCAATGAAATCCTCAGTTTTATACAAATATCCACTTGCAGATTCCAAAAAAAGACTGTTTCACACGTGCTCTGTCAATAGAAAGGTTCAACACTGTTAGTTGTGAAGATAGAGCATAAACAAGTTTCTGAGATTGCTTCTATCTCGTTTTTATGGGAAGATATTTCCTTTTGTACCATAGGCCAAAAAGCGAGGCAAATGTCCACTTCCAGATGCTACAAAAAGAGTGTTTCAAACCTGCTCTATGACAGGGAATGTTCAACTCTGTGACTTGAATGCAAACGTCACAAAGAAGTTTCTGAGAATGCTGCTGTCCACTATTTTTATGTAATCCCTTTTCCAACGAACTCCTCAGAGCTATCCAAATATCCACTTGCAGATTCTACAAAAAGAGTGTTTCAAAACTGCTGTATCAAAAGAAAGGTTCAAGTCTCTTAGTTGAGGACACACAACAGAAATAAGTTTCTGAGAATGCTTCTGTCTTGTTTTTATGGGAAGATATTTCCTTTTTAACCATAGGCCTGATACCGTTCCAAATGTCCACTTCCAGATACTACAAAAAGAGTGTTTCAAACCTGCTCTATGAAAGGGAATGTTCAACTCTGTGACTTGAATGCAAACATCACAAAGAAGTTTCTGAGAATGCTGCTGTCTACTATTTATCTGTAATCCCGCTTCCAACGAAATCCTCAGTTTTATAGAAATATCCACTTGCAGATTCCAAAAAAAGAGTGTTTCACACGTGCTCTGTCAATAGAAAGGTTCAACACTGTTAGTTGTGTAGATACAGCATAAACAAGTTTCTGAGATTGCTTCTATCTCGTTTTTATGGGAAGATATTTCCTTTTGTACCATAGGCCACAAAGCGCTGCAAATGTCCACTTCCAGAAGCTACAAAAAGCGTGTTTCAAACCTGCTCTATGACAGGGAATGTTCAACTCTGTGACTTGAATGCAAACGTCACAAAGAAGTTTCTGAGAATGCTGCTGTCTACTTTTTATATGTAATCCCGTTTCCAACAAAATCCTCAGAGCTATCCAAATATCCACTTGCAGATTCTACAAAAAGAGTGTTTCAAAACTGCTGTATCAAAAGAAAGGTTCAAGTCTCTTAGTTGAGGACACACATCGCAAATATGTTTCTGAGAATGCTTCTGTCTTGTTTTTATGGGAAGATATTTCCTTTTTAACCATAGGCCTGATACCGTTCCAAATGTCCACTTCCAGATACTACAAAAAGAGTGTTTCAAACCTGCTCTATGAAAGGGAATGTTCAACTCTGTGACTTGAATGCAAACATCACAAAGAAGTTTCTGAGAATGCTGCTGTCTACTATTTATCTGTAATCCCGCTTCCAATGAAATCCTCAGTTTTATACAAATATCCACTTGCAGATTCCAACAAAAGACTGTTTCACACGTGCTCTCTCAATAGAAAGGTTCAACACTGTTAGTTGTGAAGATAGAGCATAAACAAGTTTCTGAGATTGCTTCTATCTCGTTTTTATGGGAAGATATTTCCTTTTGTACCATAGGCCACAAAGCGCTGCAAATGTCCACTTCCAGATGCTACAAAAAGAGTGTTTCAAACCTGCTCTATGACAGGGAATGTTCAACTCTGTGACTTGAATGCAAACGTCACAAAGAAGTTTCTGAGTATGCTGCTGTCCACTATTTTTATGTAATCCCTTTTCCAACGAACTCCTCAGAGCTATCCAAATATCCACTTGCAGATTCTACAAAAAGAGTGTTTCAAAACTGCTGTATCAAAAGAAAGGTTCAAGTCTCTTAGTTGAGGACACACAACAGAAATAAGTTTCTGAGAATGCTTCTGTCTTGTTTTTATGGGAAGATATTTCCTTTTTAACCATAGGCCTGATACCGTTCCAAATGTCCACTTCCAGATACTACAAAAAGAGTGTTTCAAACCTGCTCTATGAAAGGGAATGTTCAACTCTGTGACTTGAATGCAAACATCACAAAGAAGTTTCTGAGAATGCTGCTGTCTACTATTTATCTGTAATCCCGCTTCCAACGAAATCCTCAGTTTTATAGAAATATCCACTTGCAGATTCCAAAAAAAGAGTGTTTCACACGTGCTCTGTCAATAGAAAGGTTCAACACTGTTAGTTGTGTAGATACAGCATAAACAAGTTTCTGAGATTGCTTCTATCTCGTTTTTATGGGAAGATATTTCCTTTTGTACCATAGCCCCAAAGCGCTGCAAATGTCCACTTCCAGAAGCTACAAAAAGCGTGTTTCAAACCTGCTCTATGACAGGGAATGTTCAACTCTGTGACTTGAATGCAAACGTCACAAAGAAGTTTCTGAGAATGCTGCTGTCTACTTTTTATATGTAATCCCGTTTCCAACAAAATCCTCAGAGCTATCCAAATATCCACTTGCAGATTCTACAAAAAGAGTGTTTCAAAACTGCTGTATCATAAGAAAGGTTCAAGTCTCTTAGTTGAGGACACACATCGCAAATATGTTTCTGAGAATGCTTCTGACTTGTTTTTATGGGAAGATATTTCCTTTTTAACCATAGGCCTGATACCGTTCCAAATGTCCACTTCCAGATACTACAAAAAGAGTGTTTCAAACCTGCTCTATGAAAGGGAATGTTCAACTCTGTGACTTGAATGCAAACATCACAAAGAAGTTTCTGAGAATGCTGCTGTCTACTATTTATCTGTAATAACGCTTCCAATGAAATCCTCAGTTTTATACAAATATCCACTTGCAGATTCCAAAAAAAGACTGTTTCACACGTGCTCTGTCAATAGAAAGGTTCAACACTGTTAGTTGTGAAGATAGAGCATAAACAAGTTTCTGAGATTGCTTCTATCTCGTTTTTATGGGAAGATATTTCCTTTTGTACCATAGGCCAAAAAGCGAGGCAAATGTCCACTTCCAGATGCTACAAAAAGAGTGTTTCAAACCTGCTCTATGACAGGGAATGTTCAACTCTGTGACTTGAATGCAAACGTCACAAAGAAGTTTCTGAGAATGCTGCTGTCCACTATTTTTATGTAATCCCTTTTCCAACGAACTCCTCAGAGCTATCCAAATATCCACTTGCAGATTCTACAAAAAGAGTGTTTCAAAACTGCTGTATCAAAAGAAAGGTTCAAGTCTCTTAGTTGAGGACACACAACAGAAATAAGTTTCTGAGAATGCTTCTGTCTTGTTTTTATGGGAAGATATTTCCTTTTTAACCATAGGCCTGATACCGTTCCAAATGTCCACTTCCAGATACTACAAAAAGAGTGTTTCAAACCTGCTCTATGAAAGGGAATGTTCAACTCTGTGACTTGAATGCAAACATCACAAAGAAGTTTCTGAGAATGCTGCTGTCTACTATTTATCTGTAATCCCGCTTCCAACGAAATCCTCAGTTTTATAGAAATATCCACTTGCAGATTCCAAAAAAAGAGTGTTTCACACGTGCTCTGTCAATAGAAAGGTTCAACACTGTTAGTTGTGTAGATACAGCATAAACAAGTTTCTGAGATTGCTTCTATCTCGTTTTTATGGGAAGATATTTCCTTTTGTACCATAGGCCACAAAGCGCTGCAAATGTCCACTTCCAGAAGCTACAAAAAGCGTGTTTCAAACCTGCTCTATGACAGGGAATGTTCAACTCTGTGACTTGAATGCAAACGTCACAAAGAAGTTTCTGAGAATGCTGCTGTCTACTTTTTATATGTAATCCCGTTTCCAACAAAATCCTCAGAGCTATCCAAATATCCACTTGCAGATTCTACAAAAAGAGTGTTTCAAAACTGCTGTATCAAAAGAAAGGTTCAAGTCTCTTAGTTGAGGACACACATCGCAAATAAGTTTCTGAGAATGCTTCTGTCTTGTTTTTCTGGGAAGATATTTCCTTTTTAACCATAGGCCTGATACCGTTCCAAATGTCCACTTCCAGATACTACAAAAAGAGTGTTTCAAACCTGCTCTATGAAAGGGAATGTTCAACTCTGTGACTTGAATGCAAACATCACAAAGAAGTTTCTGAGAATGCTGCTGTCTACTATTTATCTGTAATCCCGCTTCCAACGAAATCCTCAGTTTTATAGAAATATCCACTTGCAGATTCCAAAAAAAGAGTGTTTCAAACGTGCTCTGTCAATAGAAAGGTTCAACACTGTTCGTTGTGAAGATAGAGCATAAACAAGTTTCTGACATTGCTTCTATCTCGTTTTTATGGGAAGATATTTCCTTTTTTACCATAGGCCACAAATCGCTGCAAATGTCCACTTCCAGATACTACAAAAAGAGTGTTTGAAACCTGCTCTATGAAAGGGAATGTTCAGCTCTGTGACTTAAATGGAAACATCACAAAGAAGTTTGTGAGAATGCTGCTGTCTACTTTTTATATGTAATCCAGTTTCCAACGAAATCCGCAGAGCTATCCAAATATCCACTTGCAGATTCTACAAAAAGAGTGTTTCAAAACTGCTGTATCAAAAGAAAGGTTCAAGTCTGTTAGTTGAGGACACACATCGCAAATAAGTTTCTCAGAATGCTTCTGTCTTGTTTTTATGGGAAGATATATCCTTTTTAACCATAGGCCTGATACCGTTCCAAATGTCCACTTCCAGATACTACAAAAAGAGTGTTTCAAACCTGCTCTATGAAAGGGAATGTTCAACTCTGTGACTTGAATGCAAACATCACAAAGAAGTTTCTGAGAATGCTGCTGTCTAATATTTATCTGTAATCCCGCTTCGAACGAAATCCTCAGTCTTATATAAATATCCACTTGCAGATTCCAAAAAAAGAGTGTTTCACACGTGCTCTGTCAATAGAAAGGTTCAACACTGTTAGTTGTGAAGATAGAGCATAAACAAGTTTCTGAGATTGCTTCTATCTCGTTTTTATGGGAAGATATTTCCTTTTGTACCATAGGCCCCAAAGCGCTGCAAATGTCCACTTCCAGATGCTACAAAAAGAGTGTTTCAAACCTGCTCTATGACAGGGAATGTTCAACTCTGTGACTTGAATGCAAACGTCATAAAGAAGTTTCTGAGAATGCTGCTGTCCACTATTTTTATGTAATCCCCTTTCCAACGAAATCCTCAGAGCTATCCAAATATCCACTTGCAGATTCTACAAAAAGAGTGTTTCAAAACTGCTGTATCAAAAGAAAGGTTCAAGTCTCTTAGTTGAGGACACACAACAGAAATAAGTCTCTGAGAATGCTTCTGTCTTGTTTTTATGGGAAGATATTTCCTTTTTAACCATAGGCCTGATACCTTTCCAAATGTCCCCTTCCAGATACTACAAAAAGAGTGTTTGAAACCTGCTCTATGAAAGGGAATGTTCAGCTCTGTGACTTAAATGGAAACATCACAAAGAAGTTTGTGAGAATGCTGCTGTCTACTTTTTATATGTAATCCAGTTTCCAACGAAATCCGCAGAGCTATCCAAATATCCACTTGCAGATTCTACAAAAAGAGTGTTTCAAAACTGCTGTATCAAAAGAAAGGTTCAAGTCTGTTAGTTGAGGACACACATCGCAAATAAGTTTCTCAGAATGCTTCTGTCTTGTTTTTATGGGAAGATATATCCTTTTTAACCATAGGCCTGATACCGTTCCAAATGTCCACTTCCAGATACTACAAAAAGAGTGTTTCAAACCTGCTCTATGAAAGGGAATGTTCAACTCTGTGACTTGAATGCAAACATCACAAAGAAGTTTCTGAGAATGCTGCTGTCTAATATTTATCTGTAATCCCGCTTCGAACGAAATCCTCAGTCTTATATAAATATCCACTCGCAGATTCCAAAAAAAGAGTGTTTCACACGTGCTCTGTCAATAGAAAGGTTCAACACTGTTAGTTGTGAAGATAGAGCATAAACAAGTTTCTGAGATTGCTTCTATCTCGTTTTTATGGGAAGATATTTCCTTTTGTACCATAGGCCCCAAAGCGCTGCAAATGTCCACTTCCAGATGCTACAAAAAGAGTGTTTCAAACCTGCTCTATGACAGGGAATGTTCAACTCTGTGACTTGAATGCAAACGTCATAAAGAAGTTTCTGAGAATGCTGCTGTCCACTATTTTTATGTAATCCCCTTTCCAACGAAATCCTCAGATCTATCCAAATATCCACTTGCAGATTCTACAAAAAGAGTGTTTCAAAACTGCTGTATCAAAAGAAAGGTTCAAGTCTCTTAGTTGAGGACACACAACAGAAATAAGTCTCTGAGAATGCTTCTGTCTTGTTTTTATGGGAAGATATTTCCTTTTTAACCATAGGCCTGATACCTTTCCAAATGTCACCTTCCAGATACTACAAAAAGAGTGTTTCAAACCTGCTCTATGAAAGGGAATGTTCAACTCTGTGACTTGAATGCAAACATCACAAAGAAGTTTCTGAGAATGCTGCTGTCTAGTATTTATCTGTAATCCCGCTTCCAACGAAATCCTCAGTTTTATAGAAATATCCACTTGCAGATTCCAAAAAAAGAGTGTTTCACACGTGCTCTGTCAATAGAAAGGTTCAACACTGTTAGTTGTGTAGATACAGCATAAACAAGTTTCTGAGATTGCTTCTATCTCGTTTTTATGGGAAGATATTTCCTTTTGTACCATAGGGCCAAAGCGCTGCAAATGTCCACTTCCAGAAGCTACAAAAAGCGTGTTTCAAACCTGCTCTATGACAGGGAATGTTCAACTCTGTGACTTGAATGCAAACGTCACAAAGAAGTTTCTGAGAATGCTGCTGTCTACTTTTTATATGTAATCCCGTTTCCAACAAAATCCTCAGAGCTATCCAAATATCCACTTGCAGATTCTACAAAAAGAGTGTTTCAAAACTGCTGTATCAAAAGAAAGGTTCAAGTCTCTTAGTTGAGGACACACATCGCAAATATGTTTCTGAGAATGCTTCTGACTTGTTTTTATGGGAAGATATTTCCTTTTTAACCATAGGCCTGATACCGTTCCAAATGTCCACTTCCAGATACTACAAAAAGAGTGTTTCAAACCTGCTCTATGAAAGGGAATGTTCAACTCTGTGACTTGAATGCAAACATCACAAAGAAGTTTCTGAGAATGCTGCTGTCTACTATTTCTCTGTAATAACGCTTCCAATGAAATCCTCAGTTTTATACAAATATCCACTTGCAGATTCCAAAAAAAGACTGTTTCACACGTGCTCTGTCAATAGAAAGGTTCAACACTGTTAGTTGTGAAGATAGAGCATAAACAAGTTTCTGAGATTGCTTCTATCTCGTTTTTATGGGAAGATATTTCCTTTTGTACCATAGGCCAAAAAGCGAGGCAAATGTCCACTTCCAGATGCTACAAAAAGAGTGTTTCAAACCTGCTCTATGACAGGGAATGTTCAACTCTGTGACTTGAATGCAAACGTCACAAAGAAGTTTCTGAGAATGCTGCTGTCCACTATTTTTATGTAATCCCTTTTCCAACGAACTCCTCAGAGCTATCCAAATATCCACTTGCAGATTCTACAAAAAGAGTGTTTCAAAACTGCTGTATCAAAAGAAAGGTTCAAGTCTCTTAGTTGAGGACACACAACAGAAATAAGTTTCTGAGAATGCTTCTGTCTTGTTTTTATGGGAAGATATTTCCTTTTTAACCATAGGCCTGATACCGTTCCAAATGTCCACTTCCAGATACTACAAAAAGAGTGTTTCAAACCTGCTCTATGAAAGGGAATGTTCAACTCTGTGACTTGAATGCAAACATCACAAAGAAGTTTCTGAGAATGCTGCTGTCTACTATTTATCTGTAATCCCGCTTCCAACGAAATCCTCAGTTTTATAGAAATATCCACTTGCAGATTCCAAAAAAAGAGTGTTTCACACGTGCTCTGTCAATAGAAAGGTTCAACACTGTTAGTTGTGTAGATACAGCATAAACAAGTTTCTGAGATTGCTTCTATCTCGTTTTTATGGGAAGATATTTCCTTTTGTACCATAGGCCACAAAGCGCTGCAAATGTCCACTTCCAGAAGCTACAAAAAGCGTGTTTCAAACCTGCTCTATGACAGGGAATGTTCAACTCTGTGACTTGAATGCAAACGTCACAAAGAAGTTTCTGAGAATGCTGCTGTCTACTTTTTATATGTAATCCCGTTTCCAACAAAATCCTCAGAGCTATCCAAATATCCACTTGCAGATTCTACAAAAAGAGTGTTTCAAAACTGCTGTATCAAAAGAAAGGTTCAAGTCTCTTAGTTGAGGACACACATCGCAAATATGTTTCTGAGAATGCTTCTGTCTTGTTTTTATGGGAAGATATTTCCTTTTTAACCATAGGCCTGATACCGTTCCAAATGTCCACTTCCAGATACTACAAAAAGAGTGTTTCAAACCTGCTCTATGAAAGGGAATGTTCAACTCTGTGACTTGAATGCAAACATCACAAAGAAGTTTCTGAGAATGCTGCTGTCTACTATTTATCTGTAATCCCGCTTCCAATGAAATCCTCAGTTTTATACAAATATCCACTTGCAGATTCCAACAAAAGACTGTTTCACACGTGCTCTCTCAATAGAAAGGTTCAACACTGTTAGTTGTGAAGATAGAGCATAAACAAGTTTCTGAGATTGCTTCTATCTCGTTTTTATGGGAAGATATTTCCTTTTGTACCATAGGCCACAAAGCGCTGCAAATGTCCACTTCCAGATGCTACAAAAAGAGTGTTTCAAACCTGCTCTATGACAGGGAATGTTCAACTCTGTGACTTGAATGCAAACGTCACAAAGAAGTTTCTGAGAATGCTGCTGTCCACTATTTTTATGTAATCCCTTTTCCAACGAACTCCTCAGAGCTATCCAAATATCCACTTGCAGATTCTACAAAAAGAGTGTTTCAAAACTGCTGTATCAAAAGAAAGGTTCAAGTCTCTTAGTTGAGGACACACAACAGAAATAAGTTTCTGAGAATGCTTCTGTCTTGTTTTTATGGGAAGATATTTCCTTTTTAACCATAGGCCTGATACCGTTCCAAATGTCCACTTCCAGATACTACAAAAAGAGTGTTTCAAACCTGCTCTATGAAAGGGAATGTTCAACTCTGTGACTTGAATGCAAACATCACAAAGAAGTTTCTGAGAATGCTGCTGTCTACTATTTATCTGTAATCCCGCTTCCAACGAAATCCTCAGTTTTATAGAAATATCCACTTGCAGATTCCAAAAAAAGAGTGTTTCACACGTGCTCTGTCAATAGAAAGGTTCAACACTGTTAGTTGTGTAGATACAGCATAAACAAGTTTCTGAGATTGCTTCTATCTCGTTTTTATGGGAAGATATTTCCTTTTGTACCATAGCCCCAAAGCGCTGCAAATGTCCACTTCCAGAAGCTACAAAAAGCGTGTTTCAAACCTGCTCTATGACAGGGAATGTTCAACTCTGTGACTTGAATGCAAACGTCACAAAGAAGTTTCTGAGAATGCTGCTGTCTACTTTTTATATGTAATCCCGTTTCCAACAAAATCCTCAGAGCTATCCAAATATCCACTTGCAGATTCTACAAAAAGAGTGTTTCAAAACTGCTGTATCAAAAGAAAGGTTCAAGTCTCTTAGTTGAGGACACACATCGCAAATATGTTTCTGAGAATGCTTCTGACTTGTTTTTATGGGAAGATATTTCCTTTTTAACCATAGGCCTGATACCGTTCCAAATGTCCACTTCCAGATACTACAAAAAGAGTGTTTCAAACCTGCTCTATGAAAGGGAATGTTCAACTCTGTGACTTGAATGCAAACATCACAAAGAAGTTTCTGAGAATGCTGCTGTCTACTATTTATCTGTAATAACGCTTCCAATGAAATCCTCAGTTTTATACAAATATCCACTTGCAGATTCCAAAAAAAGACTGTTTCACACGTGCTCTGTCAATAGAAAGGTTCAACACTGTTAGTTGTGAAGATAGAGCATAAACAAGTTTCTGAGATTGCTTCTTTCTCGTTTTTATGGGAAGATATTTCCTTTTGTACCATAGGCCAAAAAGCGAGGCAAATGTCCACTTCCAGATGCTACAAAAAGAGTGTTTCAAACCTGCTCTATGACAGGGAATGTTCAACTCTGTGACTTGAATGCAAACGTCACAAAGAAGTTTCTGAGAATGCTGCTGTCCACTATTTTTATGTAATCCCTTTTCCAACGAACTCCTCAGAGCTATCCAAATATCCACTTGCAGATTCTACAAAAAGAGTGTTTCAAAACTGCTGTATCAAAAGAAAGGTTCAAGTCTCTTAGTTGAGGACACACAACAGAAATAAGTTTCTGAGAATGCTTCTGTCTTGTTTTTATGGGAAGATATTTCCTTTTTAACCATAGGCCTGATACCGTTCCAAATGTCCACTTCCAGATACTACAAAAAGAGTGTTTCAAACCTGCTCTATGAAAGGGAATGTTCAACTCTGTGACTTGAATGCAAACATCACAAAGAAGTTTCTGAGAATGCTGCTGTCTACTATTTATCTGTAATCCCGCTTCCAACGAAATCCTCAGTTTTATAGAAATATCCACTTGCAGATTCCAAAAAAAGAGTGTTTCACACGTGCTCTGTCAATAGAAAGGTTCAACACTGTTAGTTGTGTAGATACAACATAAACAAGTTTCTGAGATTGCTTCTATCTCGTTTTTATGGGAAGATATTTCCTTTTGTACCATAGGCCACAAAGCGCTGCAAATGTCCACTTCCAGAAGCTACAAAAAGCGTGTTTCAAACCTGCTCTATGACAGGGAATGTTCAACTCTGTGACTTGAATGCAAACGTCACAAAGAAGTTTCTGAGAATGCTGCTGTCTACTTTTTATATGTAATCCCGTTTCCAACAAAATCCTCAGAGCTATCCAAATATCCACTTGCAGATTCTACAAAAAGAGTGTTTCAAAACTGCTGTATCAAAAGAAAGGTTCAAGTCTCTTAGTTGAGGACACACATCGCAAATATGTTTCTGAGAATGCTTCTGTCTTGTTTTTATGGGAAGATATTTCCTTTTTAACCATAGGCCTGATAACGTTCCAAATGTCCACTTCCAGATACTACAAAAAGAGTGTTTCAAACCTGCTCTATGAAAGGGAATGTTCAACTCTGTGACTTGAATGCAAACATCACAAAGAAGTTTCTGAGAATGCTGCTGTCTACTATTTATCTGTAATCCCGCTTCCAATGAAATCCTCAGTTTTATACAAATATCCACTTGCAGATTCCAACAAAAGACTGTTTCACACGTGCTCTGTCAATAGAAAGGTTCAACACTGTTAGTTGTGAAGATAGAGCATAAACAAGTTTCTGAGATTGCTTCTATCTCGTTTTTATGGGAAGATATTTCCTTTTGTACCATAGGCCACAAAGCGCTGCAAATGTCCACTTCCAGATGCTACAAAAAGAGTGTTTCAAACCTGCTCTATGACAGGGAATGTTCAACTCTGTGACTTGAATGCAAACGTCACAAAGAAGTTTCTGAGAATGCTGCTGTCCACTATTTTTATGTAATCCCTTTTCCAACGAACTCCTCAGAGCTATCCAAATATCCACTTGCAGATTCTACAAAAAGAGTGTTTCAAAACTGCTGTATCAAAAGAAAGGTTCAAGTCTCTTAGTTGAGGACACACAACAGAAATAAGTTTCTGAGAATGCTTCTGTCTTGTTTTTATGGGAAGATATTTCCTTTTTAACCATAGGCCTGATACCGTTCCAAATGTCCACTTCCAGATACTACAAAAAGAGTGTTTCAAACCTGCTCTATGAAAGGGAATGTTCAACTCTGTGACTTGAATGCAAACATCACAAAGAAGTTTCTGAGAATGCTGCTGTCTACTATTTATCTGTAATCCCGCTTCCAACGAAATCCTCAGTTTTATAGAAATATCCACTTGCAGATTCCAAAAAAAGAGTGTTTCACACGTGCTCTGTCAATAGAAAGGTTCAACACTGTTAGTTGTGTAGATACAGCATAAACAAGTTTCTGAGATTGCTTCTATCTCGTTTTTATGGGAAGATATTTCCTTTTGTACCATAGGCCACAAAGCGCTGCAAATGTCCACTTCCAGAAGCTACAAAAAGCGTGTTTCAAACCTGCTCTATGACAGGGAATGTTCAACTCTGTGACTTGAATGCAAACGTCACAAAGAAGTTTCTGAGAATGCTGCTGTCTACTTTTTATATGTAATCCCGTTTCCAACAAAATCCTCAGAGCTATCCAAATATCCACTTGCAGATTCTACAAAAAGAGTGTTTCAAAACTGCTGTATCAAAAGAAAGGTTCAAGTCTCTTAGTTGAGGACACACATCGCAAATATGTTTCTGAGAATGCTTCTGTCTTGTTTTTATGGGAAGATATTTCCTTTTTAACCATAGGCCTGATACCGTTCCAAATGTCCACTTCCAGATACTACAAAAAGAGTGTTTCAGACCTGCTCTATGAAAGGGAATGTTCAACTCTGTGACTTGAATGCAAACATCACAAAGAAGTTTCTGAGAATGCTGCTGTCTACTATTTATCTGTAATCCCGCTTCCAATGAAATCCTCAGTTTTATACAAATATCCACTTGCAGATTCCAACAAAAGACTGTTTCACACGTGCTCTGTCAATAGAAAGGTTCAACACTGTTAGTTGTGAAGATAGAGCATAAACAAGTTTCTGAGATTGCTTCTATCTCGTTTTTATGGGAAGATATTTCCTTTTGTACCATAGGCCACAAAGCGCTGCAAATGTCCACTTCCAGATGCTACAAAAAGAGTGTTTCAAACCTGCTCTATGACAGGGAATGTTCAACTCTGTGACTTGAATGCAAACGTCACAAAGAAGTTTCTGAGAATGCTGCTGTCCACTATTTTTATGTAATCCCTTTTCCAACGAACTCCTCAGAGCTATCCAAATATCCACTTGCAGATTCTACAAAAAGAGTGTTTCAAAACTGCTGTATCAAAAGAAAGGTTCAAGTCTCTTAGTTGAGGACACACAACAGAAATAAGTTTCTGAGAATGCTTCTGTCTTGTTTTTATGGGAAGATATTTCCTTTTTAACCATAGGCCTGATACCGTTCCAAATGTCCACTTCCAGATACTACAAAAAGAGTGTTTCAAACCTGCTCTATGAAAGGGAATGTTCAACTCTGTGACTTGAATGCAAACATCACAAAGAAGTTTCTGAGAATGCTGCTGTCTACTATTTATCTGTAATCCCGCTTCCAACGAAATCCTCAGTTTTATAGAAATATCCACTTGCAGATTCCAAAAAAAGAGTGTTTCACACGTGCTCTGTCAATAGAAAGGTTCAACACTGTTAGTTGTGTAGATACAGCATAAACAAGTTTCTGAGATTGCTTCTATCTCGTTTTTATGGGAAGATATTTCCTTTTGTACCATAGGCCACAAAGCGCTGCAAATGTCCACTTCCAGAAGCTACAAAAAGCGTGTTTCAAACCTGCTCTATGACAGGGAATGTTCAACTCTGTGACTTGAATGCAAACGTCACAAAGAAGTTTCTGAGAATGCTGCTGTCTACTTTTTATATGTAATCCCGTTTCCAACAAAATCCTCAGAGCTATCCAAATATCCACTTGCAGATTCTACAAAAAGAGTGTTTCAAAACTGCTGTATCAAAAGAAAGGTTCAAGTCTGTTAGTTGAGGACGCACATCTCAAATAAGTTTCTGAGAATGCTTCTGTCTTGTTTTTCTGGGAAGATATTTCCTTTTTAACCATAGGCCTGATACCGTTCCAAATGTCCACTTACAGATACTACAAAAAGAGTGTTTCAAACCTGCTCTATGAAAGGGAATGTTCAACTCTGTGACTTGAATGCAAACATCACAAAGAAATTTCTGAGAATGCTGCTGTCTACTATTTATCTGTAATCCCGCTTCCAATGAAATCCTCATTTTATAGGAATATCCACTTGCAGATTCCAAAAAAAGACTGTTTCACACGTGCTCTGTCAATAGAAAGGTTCAACACTGTTAGTTGTGAAGATAGAGCATAAACAAGTTTCTGAGATTGCTTCTATCTCGTTTTTATGGGAAGATATTTCCTTTTGTACCATAGGCCAAAAAGCGATGCAAATGTCCACTTCCAGATGCTACAAAAAGAGTGTTTCAAACCTGCTCTATGACAGGGAATGTTCAACTCTGTGACTTGAATGCAAACGTCACAAAGAAGTTTCTGAGAATGCTGCTGTCCACTATTTTCATGTAATCCCTTTTCCAACGAACTCCTCAGAGCTATCCAAATATCCACTTGCAGATTCTACAAAAAGAGTGTTTCAAAACTGCTGTATCAAAAGAAAGGTTCAAGTCTCTTAGTTGAGGACACACAACAGAAATAAGTTTCTGAGAATGCTTCTGTCTTGTTTTTATGGGAAGATATTTCCTTTTTAACCATAGGCCTGATACCGTTCCAAATGTCCACTTCCAGATACTACAAAAAGAGTGTTTCAAACCTGCTCTATGAAAGGGAATGTTCAACTCTGTGACTTGAATGCAAACATCACAAAGAAGTTTCTGAGAATGCTGCTGTCTACTATTTATCTGTAATCCCGCTTCCAACGAAATCCTCAGTTTTATAGAAATATCCACTTGCAGATTCCAAAAAAAGAGTGTTTCACACGTGATCTGTCAATAGAAAGGTTCAACACTGTTAATTGTGAAGATAGAGCATAAACAAGTTTCTGAGATTGCTTCTATCTCGTTTTTATGGGAAGATATTTCCTTTTGTACCATAGGCCACAAAGCGCTGCAAATGTCCACTTCCAGATGCTACAAAAAGAGTGTTTCAAACCTGCTCTATGACAGGGAATGTTCAACTCTGTGACTTGAATGCAAACGTCACAAAGAAGTTTCTGAGAATGCTGCTGTCCACTATTTTTATGTAATCCCTTTTCCAACGAACTCCTCAGAGCTATCCAAATATCCACTTGCAGATTCTACAAAAAGAGTGTTTCAAAACTGCTGTATCAAAAGAAAGGTTCAAGTCTCTTAGTTGAGGACACACAACAGAAATAAGTTTCTGAGAATGCTTCTGTCTTGTTTTTATGGGAAGATATTTCCTTTTTAACCATAGGCCTGATACCGTTCCAAATGTCCACTTCCAGATACTACAAAAAGAGTGTTTCAAACCTGCTCTATGAAAGGGAATGTTCAACTCTGTGACTTGAATGCAAACATCACAAAGAAGTTTCTGAGAATGCTGCTGTCTACTATTTATCTGTAATCCCGCTTCCAACGAAATCCTCAGTTTTATAGAAATATCCACTTGCAGATTCCAAAAAAAGAGTGTTTCACACGTGCTCTGTCAATAGAAAGGTTCAACACTGTTAGTTGTGTAGATACAGCTAAACAAGTTTCTGAGATTGCTTCTATCTCGTTTTTATGGGAAGATATTTCCTTTTGTACCATAGGCCACAAAGCGCTGCAAATGTCCACTTCCAGAAGCTACAAAAAGCGTGTTTCAAACCTGCTCTATGACAGGGAATGTTCAACTCTGTGACTTGAATGCAAACGTCACAAAGAAGTTTCTGAGAATGCTGCTGTCTACTTTTTATATGTAATCCCGTTTCCAACAAAATCCTCAGAGCTATCCAAATATCCACTTGCAGATTCTACAAAAAGAGTGTTTCAAAACTGCTGTATCAAAAGAAAGGTTCAAGTCTGTTAGTTGAGGACGCACATCTCAAATAAGTTTCTGAGAATGCTTCTGTCTTGTTTTTCTGGGAAGATATTTCCTTTTTAACCATAGGCCTGATACCGTTCCAAATGTCCACTTACAGATACTACAAAAAGAGTGTTTCAAACCTGCTCTATGAAAGGGAATGTTCAACTCTGTGACTTGAATGCAAACATCACAAAGAAATTTCTGAGAATGCTGCTGTCTACTATTTATCTGTAATCCCGCTTCCAATGAAATCCTCATTTTATAGGAATATCCACTTGCAGATTCCAAAAAAAGACTGTTTCACACGTGCTCTGTCAATAGAAAGGTTCAACACTGTTAGTTGTGAAGATAGAGCATAAACAAGTTTCTGAGATTGCTTCTATCTCGTTTTTATGGGAAGATATTTCCTTTTGTACCATAGGCCAAAAAGCGATGCAAATGTCCACTTCCAGATGCTACAAAAAGAGTGTTTCAAACCTGCTCTATGACAGGGAATGTTCAACTCTGTGACTTGAATGCAAACGTCACAAAGAAGTTTCTGAGAATGCTGCTGTCCACTATTTTCATGTAATCCCTTTTCCAACGAACTCCTCAGAGCTATCCAAATATCCACTTGCAGATTCTACAAAAAGAGTGTTTCAAAACTGCTGTATCAAAAGAAAGGTTCAAGTCTCTTAGTTGAGGACACACAACAGAAATAAGTTTCTGAGAATGCTTCTGTCTTGTTTTTATGGGAAGATATTTCCTTTTTAACCATAGGCCTGATACCGTTCCAAATGTCCACTTCCAGATACTACAAAAAGAGTGTTTCAAACCTGCTCTATGAAAGGGAATGTTCAACTCTGTGACTTGAATGCAAACATCACAAAGAAGTTTCTGAGAATGCTGCTGTCTACTATTTATCTGTAATCCCGCTTCCAACGAAATCCTCAGTTTTATAGAAATATCCACTTGCAGATTCCAAAAAAAGAGTGTTTCACACGTGATCTGTCAATAGAAAGGTTCAACACTGTTAATTGTGAAGATAGAGCATAAACAAGTTTCTGAGATTGCTTCTATCTCGTTTTTATGGGAAGATATTTCCTTTTGTACCATAGGCCACAAAGCGCTGCAAATGTCCACTTCCAGATGCTACAAAAAGAGTGTTTCAAACCTGCTCTATGACAGGGAATGTTCAACTCTGTGACTTGAATGCAAACGTCACAAAGAAGTTTCTGAGAATGCTGCTGTCCACTATTTTTATGTAATCCCTTTTCCAACGAACTCCTCAGAGCTATCCAAATATCCACTTGCAGATTCTACAAAAAGAGTGTTTCAAAACTGCTGTATCAAAAGAAAGGTTCAAGTCTCTTAGTTGAGGACACACAACAGAAATAAGTTTCTGAGAATGCTTCTGTCTTGTTTTTATGGGAAGATATTTCCTTTTTAACCATAGGCCTGATACCGTTCCAAATGTCCACTTCCAGATACTACAAAAAGAGTGTTTCAAACCTGCTCTATGAAAGGGAATGTTCAACTCTGTGACTTGAATGCAAACATCACAAAGAAGTTTCTGAGAATGCTGCTGTCTACTATTTATCTGTAATCCCGCTTCCAACGAAATCCTCAGTTTTATAGAAATATCCACTTGCAGATTCCAAAAAAAGAGTGTTTCACACGTGCTCTGTCAATAGAAAGGTTCAACACTGTTAGTTGTGTAGATACAGCATAAACAAGTTTCTGAGATTGCTTCTATCTCGTTTTTATGGGAAGATATTTCCTTTTGTACCATAGGCCACAAAGCGCTGCAAATGTCCACTTCCAGAAGCTACAAAAAGCGTGTTTCAAACCTGCTCTATGACAGGGAATGTTCAACTCTGTGACTTGAATGCAAACGTCACAAAGAAGTTTCTGAGAATGCTGCTGTCTACTTTTTATATGTAATCCCGTTTCCAACAAAATCCTCAGAGCTATCCAAATATCCACTTGCAGATTCTACAAAAAGAGTGTTTCAAAACTGCTGTATCAAAAGAAAGGTTCAAGTCTCTTAGTTGAGGACACACATCGCAAATATGTTTCTGAGAATGCTTCTGTCTTGTTTTTATGGGAAGATATTTCCTTTTTAACCATTGGCCTGATACCGTTCCAAATGTCCACTTCCAGATACTACAAAAAGAGTGTTTCAAACCTGCTCTATGAAAGGGAATGTTCAACTCTGTGACTTGAATGCAAACATCACAAAGAAGTTTCTGAGAATGCTGCTGTCTACTATTTATCTGTAATCCCGCTTCCAATGAAATCCTCAGTTTTATACAAATATCCACTTGCAGATTCCAAAAAAAGACTGTTTCACACGTGCTCTGTCAATAGAAAGGTTCAACACTGTTAGTTGTGAAGATAGAGCATAAACAAGTTTCTGAGATTGCTTCTATCTCGTTTTTATGGGAAGATATTTCCTTTTGTACCATAGGCCAAAAAGCGATGCAAATGTCCACTTCCAGATGCTACAAAAAGAGTGTTTCAAACCTGCTCTATGACAGGGAATGTTCAACTCTGTGACTTGAATGCAAACGTCACAAAGAAGTTTCTGAGAATGCTGCTGTCCACTATTTTTATGTAATCCCTTTTCCAACGAACTCCTCAGAGCTATCCAAATATCCACTTGCAGATTCTACAAAAAGAGTGTTTCAAAACTGCTGTATCAAAAGAAAGGTTCAAGTCTCTTAGTTGAGGACACACAACAGTAATAAGTTTCTGAGAATGCTTCTGTCTTGCTTTATGGGAAGATATTTCCTTTTTAACCATAGGCCTGATACCATTCCAAATGTCCACTTCCAGATACTACAAAAAGAGTGTTTCAAACCTGCTCTATGAAAGGGAATGTTCAACTCTGTGACTTGAATGCAAACATCACAAAGAAGTTTCTGAGAATGCTGCTGTCTACTATTTATCTGTAATCCCGCTTCCAACGAAATCCTGTTTTATAGAAATATCCACTTGCAGTTTCCAAAAAAAGAATGTTTCACACGTGCTCTGTCAATAGAAAGGTTCAACACTGTTAGTTGTGAAGATAGAGCATAAACAAGTTTCTGAGATTGCTTCTATCTCGTTTTTATGGGAAGATATTTCCTTTTGTACCATAGGCCACAAAGCGCTGCAAATGTCCACTTCCAGATGCTACAAAAAGCGTGTTTCAAACCTGCTCTATGACAGGGAATGTTCAACTCTGTGACTTGAATGCAAACGTCACAAAGAAGTTTCTGAGAACGCTGCTGTCTACTTTTTATATGTAATCCCGTTTCCAACAAAATCCTCAGAGCTATCCAAATATCCACTTGCAGATTCTACAAAAAGAGTGTTTCAAAACTGCTGTATCAAAAGAAAGGTTCAAGTCTGTTAGTTGAGGACGCACATCGCAAATAAGTTTCTGAGAATGCTTCTGTCTTGTTTTTCTGGGAAGATATTTCCTTTTTAACCATAGGCCTGATACCATTCCAAATGTCCACTTCCAGATACTACTAAAAGAGTGTTTCAAACCTGCTGTATGAAAGGGAATGTTCAACTCTGTGACTTGAATGCAAACATCACAAAGGAGTTTCTGAGTATGCTGCTGTCTACTATTTATCTGTAATCCCGCTTCCAACGAAATCCTCAGTTTTATAGAAATATCCACTTGCAGATTCCAAAAAAAGAGTGTTTCACACGTGCTCTGTCAATAGAAAGGTTCAAAACTGTTAGTTGTGTAGATCGAGCATAAACAAGTTTCTGAGATTGCTTCTATCTCGTTTTTATGGGAAGATATTTCCTTTTGTATCATAGGCCACAAAGCGATGCAAATGTCCCCTTCCAGATGCTACAAAAAGAGTGTTTCAAACCTGCTCTATGACAGGGAATGTTCAACTCTGTGACTTGAATGCAAACGTCATAAAGAAGTTTCTGAGAATGCTGCTGTCCACTATTTTTATGTCATCCCCTTTCCATCGAAATCCTCAGAGCTATCCAAATATCCACTTGCAGATTCTACAAAAAGAGTGTTTGAAAACTGCTGTATCAAAAGAAAGGTTCAAGTCTGTTAGTTGAGGACACACAACACTAATAAGTTTCTGAGAATGCTTCTGTCTTGTTTTTATGGGAAGATATTTCCTTTTTAACCATAGGCCTGATAACGTTCCAAATGTCCACTTCCAGATACTACAAAAAGAGTGTTTCAAACCTGCTCTATGAAAGGGAATGTTCAACTCTGTGACTTGAATGCAAACATCACAAAGAAGTTTCTGAGAATGCTGCTGTCTACTATTTATCTGTAATCCCGCTTCCAACGAAATCCTCAGTTTTATAGAAATATCCACTTGCAGATTCCAAAAAAAGAGTGTTTCACACGTGCTCTGTCAATAGAAAGGTTCAACACTGTTAGTTGTGTAGATAGAGCATAAACAAGTTTCTGAGATTGCTTCTATCTCGTTTTTATGGGAAGATATTTCCTTTTGTACCATAGGCCACAAAGCGCTGCAAATGTCCACTTCCAGATGCTACAAAAAGAGTGTTTCAAACCTGCTCTATGACAGGGAATGTTCAGCTCTGTGACTTGAATGCAAAAGTCACAAAGAAGTTTCTGAAAATGCTGCTATCTACTTTTTGTATGTAATCCCGTTTCCAACAAAATCCTCAGAGCTATCCAAATATCCACTTGCAGATTCTACAAAAAGAGTGTTTCAAAACTGCTGTATCAAAAGAAAGGTTCAAGTCTGTTAGTTGAGGACACACATCGCAAATAAGTTTCTGAGAATGCTTCTGTCTTGTTTTTATGGGAAGATATTTCCGTTTTAACCATAGGCCTGATACCGTTCCAAATGTCCACTTCCAGATACTACTAAAAGAGTGTTTCAAACCTGTTCTATGAAAGGGAATGTTCAACTCTGTGTCTTGAATGCAAACATCGCAAAGAAGTTTCTGATAATGCTGCTGTCTACTATTTATCTGTAATCCCGCTTCCAATGAAATCCTCAGTTTTATGGAAATATCCACTTGCAGATTCCAAAAAAAGAGTGTTTCACACGTGCCCTGTCAATAGAAAGGTTCAACACTGTTAGTTGTGAAGATAGAGCATAAACACGTTTCTGAGATTGCTTCTATCTCGTTTTTATGGGAAGATATTTCCTTTTGTACCATAGGCCACAAAGCGCTGCAAATGTCCACTTCCAGATGCTACGAAAAGAGTGTTTCAAACCTGCTCTATGACAGGGAATGTTCAACTCTGTGACTTGAATGCAAACGTCACAAAGAAGATTCTGAGAATGCTGCTGTCCACTATTTTAATGTAATCCCGTTTCCAACGAAATCCTCAGAGCTATCCAAATATCCACTTGCAGATTCTACAAAAAGAGTGGTTCAAAACTGCTGTATCAAAAGAAAGGTTCAAGTCTGTTAGTTGAGGACACACATCGCAAATAAGTTTCTCAGAATGCTTCTGTCTTGTTTTTATGGGAAGATATTTCCTTTTTAACCATAGGCCTGATACCGTTCCAAATGTCCACTTCCAGATACTACAAAAGAGTGTTTCAAACCTGCTCTATGAAAGGGAATGTTCAACTCTGTGACTTGAATGCAAACATCACAAAGAAGTTTCTGAGAATGCTGCTGTCTACTATTTATCTCTAATCCCGCTTCCAATGAAATCCTCAGTTTTATAGAAATATCCACTTGCAGATTCCTAAAAAAGATTGTTTCACACGTGCTCTGTCAATAGAAAGGTTCAACACTGTTAGTTGTGTAGATAGAGCATAAACAAGTTTCTGAGATTGCTTCTATCTCGTTTTTATGGGAAGATATTTCCTTTTGTACCACAGGCCAAAAAGCGCTGCAATTGTCCACTTCCAGATGCTACAAAAAGAATGTTTCAAACCTGCTCTATGACAGGGAATGTTCAACTCTGTGACTTGAATGCAAACATCACAAAGAAATTTCTGAGAATGCTGCTGTCTACTATTTATCTGTAATCCCGCTTCCAATGAAATCCTCATTTTATAGAAATATCCACTTGCAGATTCCAAAAAAAGAGTGTTTCACACGTGCTCTGTCAATAGAAAGGTTCAACACTGTTAATTGTGAAGATAGAGCATAAACAAGTTTCTGAGATTGCTTCTATCTCGTTTTTATGGGAAGATATTTCCTTTTGTACCATAGGCCACTAAGCGCTGCAAATGTCCACTTCCAGATGCTACAAAAAGAGTGTTTCAAACCTGCTCTATGACAGGGAATGTTCAACTCTGTGACTTGAATGCAAACGTCACAAAGAAGTTTCTGAGAATGCTGCTGTCCACTATTTTTATGTAATCCCTTTTCCAACGAACTCCTCAGAGCTATCCAAATATCCACATGCTGATTCTACAAAAAGAGTGTTTCAAAACTGCTGTATCAAAAGAAAGGTTCAAGTCTCTTAGTTGAGGACACACAACAGTAATAAGTTTCTGAGAATGCTTCTGTCTTGTTTTTATGGGAAGATATTTCCTTTTTAACCATAGGCCTGATACCATTCCAAATGTCCACTTCCAGATACTACAAAAAGAGTGTTTCAAACCTGCTCTATGAAAGGGAATGTTCAACTCTGTGACTTGAATGCAAACATCACAAAGAAGTTTCTGAGAATGCTGCTGTCTACTATTTATCTGTAATCCCGCTTCCAATGAAATCCTCAGTTTTATAGAAATATCCACTTGCAGATTCCAAAAAAAGAGTGTTTCACACGTGCTCTGTCAATAGAAAGGTTCAACACTGTTAATTGTGAAGATAGAGCATAAACAAGTTTCTGAGATTGCTTCTATCTCGTTTTTATGGGAAGATATTTCCTTTTGTACCATAGGCCACAAAGCGCTGCAAATGTCCACTTCCAGATGCTACAAAAAGAGTGTTTCAAACCTGCTCTATGACAGGGAATGTTCAACTCTGTGACTTGAATGCAAACGTCACAAAGAAGTTTCTGAGAATGCTGCTGTCCACTATTTTTATGTAATCCCTTTTCCAACGAACTCCTCAGAGCTATCCAAATATCCACTTGCAGATTCTACAAAAAGAGTGTTTCAAAACTGCTGTATCAAAAGAAAGGTTCAAGTCTCTTAGTTGAGGACACACAACAGAAATAAGTTTCTGAGAATGCTTCTGTCTTGTTTTTATGGGAAGATATTTCCTTTTTAACCATAGGCCTGATACCATTCCAAATGTCCACTTCCAGATACTACAAAAAGAGTGTTTCAAACCTGCTCTATGAAAGGGAATGTTCAACTCTGTGACTTGAATGCAAACATCACAAAGAAGTTTCTGAGAATGCTGCTGTCTACTATTTATCTGTAATCCCGCTTCCAATGAAATCCTCAGTTTTATAGAAATATCCACTTGCAGATTCCAAAAAAAGAGTGTTTCACACGTGCTCTGTCAATAGAAAGGTTCAACACTGTTAATTGTGAAGATAGAGCATAAACAAGTTTCTGAGATTGCTTCTATCTCGTTTTTATGGGAAGATATTTCCTTTTGTACCATAGGCCACAAAGCGCTGCAAATGTCCACTTCCAGATGCTACAAAAAGAGTGTTTCAAACCTGCTCTATGACAGGGAATGTTCAACTCTGTGACTTAAATGCAATCGTCACAAAGAAGTTTCTGAGAATGCTGCTGTCTACTTTTTATATGTAATCCCGTTTCCAACAAAATCCTCAGAGCTATCCAAATGTCCACTTGCAGATTCTACAAAAAGAGTGTTTCAAAACTGCTGTATCAAAAGAAAGGTTCAAGTCTGTTAGTTGAGGACACACATCGCAAATAAGTTTCTGAGAATGCTTCTGTCTTGTTTTTATGGGAAGATATTTCCTTTTTAACCATTGGCCTGATACCGTTCCAAATGTCCACTTCCAGATACTACAAAAAGAGTGTTTCAAACCTGCTCTATGAAAGGGAATGTTCAACTCTGTGACTTGAATGCAAACATCACAAAGAAGTTTCTGAGAATGCTGCTGTCTACTATTTATCTGTAATCCCGCTTCCAACGAAATCCTCAGTTTTATACAAATATCCACTTGCAGATTCCAAAAAAAGAGTGTTTCACACATGCTCTGTCAATAGAAAGGTTCAACACTGTTAGTTGTGAAGATAGAGCATAAACAAGTTTCTGAGATTGCTTCTATCTCGTTTTTATGGGAAGATATTTCCTTTTGTACCATAGGCCAAAAAGCGATGCAAATGTCCACTTCCAGATGCTACAAAAAGAGTGTTTCAAACCTGCTCTATGACAGGGAATGTTCAACTCTGTGACTTGAATGCAAACGTCACAAAGAAGTTTCTGAGAATGCTGCTGTCCACTATTTTTATGTAATCCCTTTTCCAACGAACTCCTCAGAGCTATCCAAATATCCACTTGCAGATTCTACAAAAAGAGTGTTTCAAAACTGCTGTATCAAAAGAAAGGTTCAAGTCTCTTAGTTGAGGACACACAACAGTAATAAGTTTCTGAGAATGCTTCTGTCTTGCTTTATGGGAAGATATTTCCTTTTTAACCATAGGCCTGATACCATTCCAAATGTCCACTTCCAGATACTACAAAAAGAGTGTTTCAAACCTGCTCTATGAAAGGGAATGTTCAACTCTGTGACTTGAATGCAAACATCACAAAGAAGTTTCTGAGAATGCTGCTGTCTACTATTTATCTGTAATCCCGCTTCCAATGAAATCCTCAGTTTTATAGAAATATCCACTTGCAGATTCCAAAAAAAGAGTGTTTCACACGTGCTCTGTCAATAGAAAGGTTCAACACTGTTAATTGTGAAGATAGAGCATAAACAAGTTTCTGAGATTGCTTCTATCTCGTTTTTATGGGAAGATATTTCCTTTTGTACCATAGGCCACAAAGCGCTGCAAATGTCCACTTCCAGATGCTACAAAAAGAGTGTTTCAAACCTGCTCTATGACAGGGAATGTTCAACTCTGTGACTTGAATGCAAACGTCACAAAGAAGTTTCTGAGAATGCTGCTGTCCACTATTTTTATGTAATCCCTTTTCCAACGAACTCCTCAGAGCTATCCAAATATCCACTTGCAGATTCTACAAAAAGAGTGTTTCAAAACTGCTGTATCAAAACAAAGGTTCAAGTCTCTTAGTTGAGGACACACAACAGAAATAAGTTTCTGAGAATGCTTCTGTCTTGTTTTTATGGGAAGATATTTCCTTTTTAACCATAGGCCTGATACCGTTCCAAACGTCCACTTCCAGATACTACAAAAAGAGTGTTTCAAACCTGCTCTATGAAAGGGAATGTTCAACTCTGTGACTTGAATGCAAACATCACAAAGAAGTTTCTGAGAATGCTGCTGTCTACTATTTATCTGTAATCCCGCTTCCAACGAAATCCTCAGTTTTATAGAAATATCCACTTGCAGATTCCAAAAAAAGAGTGTTTCACACGTGCTCTGTCATTAGAAAGTTTCAACACTGTTAGTTGTGTAGATACAGCATAAACCAGTTTCTGAGATTGCTTCTATTTCGTTTTTATGGGAAGATATTTCCTTTTGTACCATAGGCCACAAAGCGCTGCAAATGTCCACTTCCAGAAGCTACAAAAAGCGTGTTTCAAACCTGCTCTATGACAGGGAATGTTCAACTCTGTGACTTGAATGCAAACGTCACAAAGAAGTTTCTGAGAATGCTGCTGTCTACTTTTTATATGTAATCCCGTTTCCAACAAAATCCTCAGAGCTATCCAAATATCCACTTGCAGATTCTACAAAAAGAGTGTTTCAAAACTGCTGTATCAAAAGAAAGGTTCAAGTCTCTTAGTTGAGGACACACATCGCAAATATGTTTCTGAGAATGCTTCTGTCTTGTTTTTATGGGAAGATATTTCCTTTTTAACCATTGGCCTGATACCGTTCCAAATGTCCACTTCCAGATACTACAAAAAGAGTGTTTCAAACCTGCTCTATGAAAGGGAATGTTCAACTCTGTGACTTGAATGCAAACATCACAAAGAAGTTTCTGAGAATGCTGCTGTCTACTATTTATCTGTAATCCCGCTTCCAATGAAATCCTCAGTTTTATACAAATATCCACTTGCAGATTCCAAAAAAAGACTGTTTCACACATGCTCTGTCAATAGAAAGGTTCAACACTGTTAGTTGTGAAGATAGAGCATAAACAAGTTTCTGAGATTGCTTCTATCTCGTTTTTATGGGAAGATATTTCCTTTTGTACCATAGGCCAAAAAGCGATGCAAATGTCCACTTCCAGATGCTACAAAAAGAGTGTTTCAAACCTGCTCTATGACAGGGAATGTTCAACTCTGTGACTTGAATGCAAACGTCACAAAGAAGTTTCTGAGAATGCTGCTGTCCACTATTTTTATGTAATCCCTTTTCCAACGAACTCCTCAGAGCTATCCAAATATCCACTTGCAGATTCTACAAAAAGAGTGTTTCAAAACTGCTGTATCAAAAGAAAGGTTCAAGTCTCTTAGTTGAGGACACACAACAGTAATAAGTTTCTGAGAATGCTTCTGTCTTGCTTTATGGGAAGATATTTCCTTTTTAACCATAGGCCTGATACTATTCCAAATGTCCACTTCCAGATACTACAAAAAGAGTGTTTCAAACCTGCTCTATGAAAGGGAATGTTCAACTCTGTGACTTGAATGCAAACATCACAAAGAAGTTTCTGAGAATGCTGCTGTCTACTATTTATCTGTAATCCCGCTTCCAACGAAATCCTGTTTTATAGAAATATCCACTTGCAGTTTCCAAAAAAAGAATGTTTCACACGTGCTCTGTCAATAGAAACCTTCAACACTGTTAGTTGTGAAGATAGAGCATAAACAAGTTTCTGAGATTGCTTCTATCTCGTTTTTATGGGAAGATATTTCCTTTTGTACCATAGGCCACAAAGCGCTGCAAATGTCCACTTCCAGATGCTACAAAAAGCGTGTTTCAAACCTGCTCTATGACAGGGAATGTTCAACTCTGTGACTTGAATGCAAACGTCACAAAGAAGTTTCTGAGAACGCTGCTGTCTACTTTTTATATGTAATCCCGTTTCCAACAAAATCCTCAGAGCTATCCAAATATCCACTTGCAGATTCTACAAAAAGAGTGTTTCAAAACTGTTGTATCAAAAGAAAGGTTCAAGTCTGTTAGTTGAGGACGCACATCGCAAATAAGTTTCTGAGAATGCTTCTGTCTTGTTTTTCTGGGAAGATATTTCCTTTTTAACCATAGGCCTGATACCGTTCCAAATGTCCACTTACAGATACTACAAAAAGAGTGTTTCAAACCTGCTCTATGAAAGGGAATGTTCAACTCTGTGACTTGAATGCAAGCATCACAAAGAAATTTCTGAGAATGCTGCTGTCTACTATTTATCTGTAATCCCGCTTCCAATGAAATCCTCATTTTATAGAAATATCCACTTGCAGATTCCAAAAAAAGAGTGTTTCACACGTGCTCTGTCAATAGAAAGATTCAACACTGTTAATTGTGAAGATAGAGCATAAACAAGTTTCTGAGATTGCTTCTATCTCGTTTTTATGGGAAGATATTTCCTTTTGTACCATAGGCCACAAAGCGCTGCAAATGTCCACTTCCAGATGCTACAAAAAGAGTGTTTCAAACCTGCTCTATGACAGGGAATGTTCAACTCTGTGACTTGAATGCAAACGTCACAAAGAAGTTTCTGAGAATGCTGCTGTCTACTTTTTATATGTAATCCCGTTTCCAACAAAATCCTCAGAGCTATCCAAATATCCACTTGCAGATTCTACAAAAAGAGTGTTTCAAAACTGCTGTATCAAAAGAAAGGTTCAAGTCTCTTAGTTGAGGACACACATCGCAAATATGTTTCTGAGAATGCTTCTGTCTTGTTTTTATGGGAAGATATTTCCTTTTTAACCATAGGCCTGATACCGTTCCAAATGTCCACTTCCAGATACTACAAAAAGAGTGTTTCAAACCTGCTCTATGAAAGGGAATGTTCAACTCTGTGACTTGAATGCAAACATCACAAAGAAGTTTCTGAGAATGCTGCTGTCTACTATTTATCTGTAATCCCGCTTCCAATGAAATCCTCAGTTTTATACAAATATCCACTTGCAGATTCCAAAAAAAGACTGTTTCACACGTGCTCTGTCAATAGAAGGGTTCAACACTGTTAGTTGTGAAGATAGAGCATAAACAAGTTTCTGAGATTGCTTCTATCTCGTTTTTATGGGAAGATATTTCCTTTTGTACCATAGGCCAAAAAGCGATGCAAATGTCCACTTCCAGATGCTACAAAAAGAGTGTTTCAAACCTGCTCTATGACAGGGAATGTTCAACTCTGTGACTTGAATGCAAACGTCACAAAGAAGTTTCTGAGAATGCTGCTGTCCACTATTTTTATGTAATCCCTTTTCCAACGAACTCCTCAGAGCTATCCAAATATCCACTTGCAGATTCTACAAAAAGAGTGTTTCAAAACTGCTGTATCAAAAGAAAGGTTCAAGTCTCTTAGTTGAGGACACACAACAGCAATAAGTTTCTGAGAATGCTTCTGTCTTGTTTTTCTGGGAAGATATTTCCTTTTTAACCATAGGCCTGATACCGTTCCAAATGTCCACTTCCAGATACTACAAAAAGAGTGTTTCAAACCTGCTCTATGAAAGGGAATGTTCAACTCTGTGACTTGAATGCAAACATCACAAAGAAGTTTCTGAGAATGCTGCTGTCTACTATTTATCTGTAATCCCGCTTCCAACGAAATCCTCAGTTTTATAGAAATATCCACTTGCAGTTTCCAAAAAAAGAGTGTTTCACACGTGCTCTGTCAATAGAAAGGTTCAACAATGTTACTTGTGTAGATAGAGCATAAACAAGTTTCTGAGATTGCTTCTATCTCGTTTTTATGGGAAGATATTTCCTTTTGTACCATAGGCCAAAAAGCGCTGCAATTGTCCACTTCCAGATGCTACAAAAAGAGTGTTTCAAACCTGCTCTATGACAGGGAATGTTCAACTCTGTGACTTGAATGCAAACGTCATAAAGAAGTTTCTGAGAATGCTGCTGTCCACTATTTTTATGTAATCCCCTTTCCAACGAAATCCTCAGAGCTATCCAAATATCCACTTGCAGATTCTACAAAAAGAGTGTTTCAAAACTCCTGTATCAAAAGAAAGGTTCAAGTCTGTTAGTTGAGGACACACAACACAAATAAGTTTCTGAGAATGCTTCTGTCTTGTTTTTATGGGAAGATATTTCCTTGTTAACCATAGGCCTGATAACGTTCCAAATGTCCACTTCCAGATACTACATAAAGAGTGTTTCAAACCTGCTGTATGAAAGGGAATGTTCAACACTGTGACTTGAATGCAAACATCACAAAGAAGTTTCTGAGAATGCTGCTGTCTACAATTTATCTGTAATCCCGCTTCCAACGAAATCCTCAGTTTTATAGAAATATCCACTTGCAGATTCCAAAAAAAGAGTGTTTCACACGTGCTCTGTCAATAGAAAGGTTCAACACTGTTAGTTGTGTAGATAGAGCATAAACAAGTTTCTGAGATTGCTTCTATCTCGTTTTTATGGGAAGATATTTCCTTTTGTACCATAGGCCACAAAGCGCTGCAAATGTCCACTTCCAGAAGCTACAAAAAGCGTGTTTCAAACCTGCTCTATGACAGGGAATGTTCAACTCTGTGACTTGAATGCAAACGTCACAAAGAAGTTTCTGAGAATGCTGCTGTCTACTTTTTATATGTAATCCCGTTTCCAACAAAATCCTCAGAGCTATCCAAATATCCACTTGCAGATTCTACAAAAAGAGTGTTTCAAAACTGCTGTATCAAAAGAAAGGTTCAAGTCTGTTAGTTGAGGACACACATCGCAAATAAGTTTCTGAGAATGCTTCTGTCTTGTTTTATGGGAAGATATTTCCTTTTTAACCATAGGCCTGATACCGTTCCAAATGTCCACTTCCAGATACTACAAAAAGAGTGTTTCAAACCTGCTCTATGAAAGGGAATGTTCAACTCTGTGACTTGAATGCAAACATCACAAAGAAGTTTCTGAGAATGCTGCTGTCTACTATTTATCTGTAATCCCGCTTCCAAAGAAATCCTCAGTTTTATAGAAATATCCACTTGCAGATTCCAAAAAAAGAGTGTTTCACACGTGCTCTGTCAATAGAAAGGTTCAACACTGTTAGTTGTGAAGATAGAGCATAAACAAGTTTCTGACATTGCTTCTAACTCGTTTTTATGGGAAGATATTTCCTTTTTTACCATAGGCCACAAATCGCTGCAAATGTCCACTTCCAGATACTACAAAAAGAGTGTTTGAAACCTGCTCTATGAAAGGGAATGTTCAGCTCTGTGACTTAAATGGAAACATCACAAAGAAGTTTGTGAGAATGCTGCTGTCTACTTTTTATATGTAATCCAGTTTCCAACGAAATCCGCAGAGCTATCCAAATATCCACTTGCAGATTCTACAAAAAGAGTGTTTCAAAACTGCTGTATCAAAAGAAAGGTTCAAGTCTGTTAGTTGAGGACACACATCGCAAATAAGTTTCTCAGAATGCTTCTGTCTTGTTTTTCTGGGAAGATATTTCCTTTTTAACCATAGGCCTGATACCGTTCCAAATGTCCACTTCCAGATACTACAAAAAGAGTGTTTCAAACCTGCTCTATGAAAGGGAATGTTCAACTCTGTGACTTGAATGCAAACATCACAAAGAAGTTTCTGAGAATGCTGCTGTCTACTATTTATCTGTACTCACGCTTCCAACGAAATCCGCAGTTTTATAGAAATATCCACTTGCAGATTCCAACAAAAAGAGTGTTTCACACGTGCTCTGTCAATAGAAATGTTCAACAATGTTAGTTGTGTAGATAGAGCAGAAACAAGTTTCTGAGATTGCTTCTATCTCGTTTTTATGGGAAGATATTTCCTTTTGTACCATAGGCCAAAAAGCGCTGCAATTGTCCACTTCCAGATGCTACAAAAAGAGTGTTTCAAACCTGCTCTATGACAGGGAATGTTCAACTCTGTGACTTGAATGCAAACATCACAAAGAAGTTTCTGAGAATGCTGCTGTCTACTATTTATCTGTACTCCCGCTTCCAACGAAATCCTGTTTTATAGAAATATCCACTTGCAGTTTCCAAAAAAAGAATGTTTCACACGTGCTCTGTCAATAGAAAGGTTCAACACTGTTAGTTGTGAAGATAGAGCATAAACAAGTTTCTGAGATTGCTTCTATCTCGTTTTTATGGGAAGATATTTCCTTTTGTACCATAGGCCAAAAAGCGCTGCAATTGTCCACTTCCAGATGCTACAAAAAGAGTGTTTCAAACCTGCTCTATGACAGGGAATGTTCAACTCTGTGACTTGAATGCAAACGTCATAAAGAAGTTTCTGAGAATGCTGCTGTCCACTAATTTTATGTAATCCCCTTTCCAACGAAATCCTCAGAGCTATCCAAATATCCACTTGCAGATTCTACAAAAAGAGTGTTTCAAAACTGCTGTATCAAAAGAAAGTTTCAAGTCTGTTAGTTGAGGACACACAACACAAATAAGTTTCTGAGAATGCTTCTGTCTTGTTTTTATGGGAAGATATTTCCTTTTTAACCATAGGCCTGATACCGTTCCAAATGTCCACTTCCAGATACTACAAAAAGAGTGTTTCAAACCTGCTCTATGAAAGGGAATGTTCAACTCTGTGACTTGAATGCAAACATCACAAAGAAGTTTCTGAGAATGCTGCTGTCTACTATTTATCTGTAATCCCGCTTCCAACGAAATCCTGTTTTATAGAAATATCCACTTGCAGTTTCCAAAAAAAGAATGTTTCACACGTGCTCTGTCAATAGAAAGGTTCAACACTGTTAGTTGTGAAGATAGAGCATAAACAAGTTTCTGAGATTGCTTCTATCTCGTTTTTATGGGAAGATATTTCCTTTTGTACCATAGGCCACAAAGCGCTGCAAATGTCCACTTCCAGATGCTACAAAAAGAGTGTTTCAAACCTGCTCTATGACAGGGAATGTTCAACTCTGTGACTTGAATGCAAACGTCACAAAGAAGTTTCTGAGAATGCTGCTGTCCACTATTTTTATGTAATCCCTTTTCCAACGAACTCCTCAGAGCTATCCAAATATCCACTTGCAGATTCTACAAAAAGAGTGTTTCAAAACTGCTGTATCAAAAGAAAGGTTCAAGTCTCTTAGTTGAGGACACACAACAGCAATAAGTTTCTGAGAATGCTTCTGTCTTGTTTTTCTGGGAAGATATTTCCTTTTTAACCATAGGCCTGATACCGTTCCAAATGTCCACTTCCAGATACTACAAAAAGAGTGTTTCAAACCTGCTCTATGAAAGGGAATGTTCAACTCTGTGACTTGAATGCAAACATCACAAAGAAGTTTCTGAGAATGCTGCTGTCTACTATTTATCTGTAATCCCGCTTCCAACGAAATCCTCAGTTTTATAGAAATATCCACTTGCAGTTTCCAAAAAAAGAGTGTTTCACACGTGCTCTGTCAATAGAAAGGTTCAGCAATGTTACTTGTGTAGATAGAGCATAAACAAGTTTCTGAGATTGCTTCTATCTCGTTTTTATGGGAAGATATTTCCTTTTGTACCATAGGCCAAAAAGCGCTGCAATTGTCCACTTCCAGATGCTACAAAAAGAGTGTTTCAAACCTGCTCTATGACAGGGAATGTTCAACTCTGTGACTTGAATGCAAACGTCATAAAGAAGTTTCTGAGAATGCTGCTGTCCACTATTTTTATGTAATCCGCTTTCCAACGAAATCCTCAGAGCTATCCAAATATCCACTTGCAGATTCTACAAAAAGAGTGTTTCAAAACTCCTGTATCAAAAGAAAGGTTCAAGTCTGTTAGTTGAGGACACACAACACAAATAAGTTTCTGAGAATGCTTCTGTCTTGTTTTTATGGGAAGATATTTCCTTGTTAACCATAGGCCTGATAACGTTCCAAATGTCCACTTCCAGATACTACATAAAGAGTGTTTCAAACCTGCTGTATGAAAGGGAATGTTCAACACTGTGACTTGAATGCAAACATCACAAAGAAGTTTCTGAGAATGCTGCTGTCTACAATTTATCTGTAATCCCGCTTCCAACGAAATCCTCAGTTTTATAGAAATATCCACTTGCAGATTCCAAAAAAAGAGTGTTTCACACGTGCTCTGTCAATAGAAAGGTTCAACACTGTTAGTTGTGTAGATAGAGCATAAACAAGTTTCTGAGATTGCTTCTATCTCGTTTTTATGGGAAGATATTTCCTTTTGTACCATAGGCCACAAAGCGCTGCAAATGTCCACTTCCAGATGCTACAAAAAGCGTGTTTCAAACCTGCTCTATGACAGGGAATGTTCAACTCTGTGACTTGAATGCAAACGTCACAAAGAAGTTTCTGAGAATGCTGCTGTCTACTTTTTATATGTAATCCCGTTTCCAACAAAATCCTCAGAGCTATCCAAATATCCACTTGCAGATTCTACAAAAAGAGTGTTTCAAAACTGCTGTATCAAAAGAAAGGTTCAAGTCTGTTAGTTGAGGACACACATCGCAAATAAGTTTCTGAGAATGCTTCTGTCTTGTTTTATGGGAAGATATTTCCTTTTTAACCATAGGCCTGATACCGTTCCAAATGTCCACTTCCAGATACTACAAAAAGAGTGTTTCAAACCTGCTCTATGAAAGGGAATGTTCAACTCTGTGACTTGAATGCAAACATCACAAAGAAGTTTCTGAGAATGCTGCTGTCTACTATTTATCTGTAATCCCGCTTCCAAAGAAATCCTCAGTTTTATAGAAATATCCACTTGCAGATTCCAAAAAAAGAGTGTTTCACACGTGCTCTGTCAATAGAAAGGTTCAACACTGTTAGTTGTGAAGATAGAGCATAAACAAGTTTCTGACATTGCTTCTAACTCGTTTTTATGGGAAGATATTTCCTTTTTTACCATAGGCCACAAATCGCTGCAAATGTCCACTTCCAGATACTACAAAAAGAGTGTTTGAAACCTGCTCTATGAAAGGGAATGTTCAGCTCTGTGACTTAAATGGAAACATCACAAAGAAGTTTGTGAGAATGCTGCTGTCTACTTTTTATATGTAATCCAGTTTCCAACGAAATCCGCAGAGCTATCCAAATATCCACTTGCAGATTCTACAAAAAGAGTGTTTCAAAACTGCTGTATCAAAAGAAAGGTTCAAGTCTGTTAGTTGAGGACACACATCGCAAATAAGTTTCTCAGAATGCTTCTGTCTTGTTTTTCTGGGAAGATATTTCCTTTTTAACCATAGGCCTGATACCGTTCCAAATGTCCACTTCCAGATACTACAAAAAGAGTGTTTCAAACCTGCTCTATGAAAGGGAATGTTCAACTCTGTGACTTGAATGCAAACATCACAAAGAAGTTTCTGAGAATGCTGCTGTCTACTATTTATCTGTACTCCCGCTTCCAACGAAATCCGCAGTTTTATAGAAATATCCACTTGCAGATTCCAACAAAAAGAGTGTTTCACACGTGCTCTGTCAATAGAAATGTTCAACAATGTTAGTTGTGTAGATAGAGCATAAACAAGTTTCTGAGATTGCTTCTATCTCGTTTTTATGGGAAGATATTTCCTTTTGTACCATAGGCCAAAAAGCGCTGCAATTGTCCACTTCCAGATGCTACAAAAAGAGTGTTTCAAACCTGCTCTATGACAGGGAATGTTCAACTCTGTGACTTGAATGCAAACATCACAAAGAAGTTTCTGAGAATGCTGCTGTCTACTATTTATCTGTACTCCCGCTTCCAACGAAATCCTGTTTTATAGAAATATCCACTTGCAGTTTCCAAAAAAAGAATGTTTCACACGTGCTCTGTCAATAGAAAGGTTCAACACTGTTAGTTGTGAAGATAGAGCATAAACAAGTTTCTGAGATTGCTTCTATCTCGTTTTTATGGGAAGATATTTCCTTTTGTACCATAGGCCAAAAAGCGCTGCAATTGTCCACTTCCAGATGCTACAAAAAGAGTGTTTCAAACCTGCTCTATGACAGGGAATGTTCAACTCTGTGACTTGAATGCAAACGTCATAAAGAAGTTTCTGAGAATGCTGCTGTCCACTAATTTTATGTAATCCCCTTTCCAACGAAATCCTCAGAGCTATCCAAATATCCACTTGCAGATTCTACAAAAAGAGTGTTTCAAAACTGCTGTATCAAAAGAAAGTTTCAAGTCTGTTAGTTGAGGACACACAACACAAATAAGTTTCTGAGAATGCTTCTGTCTTGTTTTTATGGGAAGATATTTCCTTTTTAACCATAGGCCTGATACCGTTCCAAATGTCCACTTCCAGATACTACAAAAAGAGTGTTTCAAACCTGCTCTATGAAAGGGAATGTTCAACTCTGTGACTTGAATGCAAACATCACAAAGAAGTTTCTGAGAATGCTGCTGTCTACTATTTATCTGTAATCCCGCTTCCAACGAAATCCTGTTTTATAGAAATATCCACTTGCAGTTTCCAAAAAAAGAATGTTTCACACGTGCTCTGTCAATAGAAAGGTTCAACACTGTTAGTTGTGAAGATAGAGCATAAACAAGTTTCTGAGATTGCTTCTATCTCGTTTTTATGGGAAGATATTTCCTTTTGTACCATAGGCCACAAAGCGCTGCAAATGTCCACTTCCAGATGCTACAAAAAGAGTGTTTCAAACCTGCTCTATGACAGGGAATGTTCAACTCTGTGACTTGAATGCAAACGTCACAAAGAAGTTTCTGAGAATGCTGCTGTCCACTATTTTTATGTAATCCCTTTTCCAACGAACTCCTCAGAGCTATCCAAATATCCACTTGCAGATTCTACAAAAAGAGTGTTTCAAAACTGCTGTATCAAAAGAAAGGTTCAAGTCTCTTAGTTGAGGACACACAACAGAAATAAGTTTCTGAGAATGCTTCTGTCTTGTTTTTATGGGAAGATATTTCCTTTTTAACCATAGGCCTGATACCGTTCCAAATGTCCACTTCCAGATACTACAAAAAGAGTGTTTCAAACCTGCTCTATGAAAGGGAATGTTCAACTCTGTGACTTGAATGCAAACATCACAAAGAAGTTTCTGAGAATGCTGCTGTCTACTATTTATCTGTAATCCCGCTTCCAACGAAATCCTCAGTTTTATAGAAATATCCACTTGCAGATTCCAAAAAAAGAGTGTTTCACACGTGCTCTGTCAATAGAAAGGTTCAACACTGTTAGTTGTGTAGATACAGCATAAACAAGTTTCTGAGATTGCTTCTATCTCGTTTTTATGGGAAGATATTTCCTTTTGTACCATAGGCCACAAAGCGCTGCAAATGTCCACTTCCAGAAGCTACAAAAAGCGTGTTTCAAACCTGCTCTATGACAGGGAATGTTCAACTCTGTGACTTGAATGCAAACGTCACAAAGAAGTTTCTGAGAATGCTGCTGTCTACTTTTTATATGTAATCCCGTTTCCAACAAAATCCTCAGAGCTATCCAAATATCCACTTGCAGATTCTACAAAAAGAGTGTTTCAAAACTGCTGTATCAAAAGAAAGGTTCAAGTCTCTTAGTTGAGGACACACATCGCAAATATGTTTCTGAGAATGCTTCTGTCTTGTTTTTATGGGAAGATATTTCCTTTTTAACCATAGGCCTGATACCGTTCCAAATGTCCACTTCCAGATACTACAAAAAGAGTGTTTCAAACCTGCTCTATGAAAGGGAATGTTCAACTCTGTGACTTGAATGCAAACATCACAAAGAAGTTTCTGAGAATGCTGCTGTCTACTATTTATCTGTAATCCCGCTTCCAATGAAATCCTCAGTTTTATACAAATATCCACTTGCAGATTCCAACAAAAGACTGTTTCACACGTGCTCTGTCAATAGAAAGGTTCAACACTGTTAGTTGTGAAGATAGAGCATAAACAAGTTTCTGAGATTGCTTCTATCTCGTTTCTATGGGAAGATATTTCCTTTTGTACCATAGGCCAAAAAGCGATGCAAATGTCCACTTCCAGATGCTACAAAAAGAGTGTTTCAAACCTGCTCTATGACAGGGAATGTTCAACTCTGTGACTTGAATGCAAACGTCACAAAGAAGTTTCTGAGAATGCTGCTGTCCACTATTTTTATGTAATCCCTTTTCCAACGAACTCCTCAGAGCTATCCAAATATCCACTTGCAGATTCTACAAAAAGAGTGTTTCAAAACTGCTGTATCAAAAGAAAGGTTCAAGTCTCTTAGTTGAGGACACACAACAGTAATAAGTTTCTGAGAATGCTTCTGTCTTGCTTTATGGGAAGATATTTCCTTTTTAACCATAGGCCTGATACCATTCCAAATATCCATTTCCAGATACTACAAAAAGAGTGTTTCAAACCTGCTCTATGAAAGGGAATGTTCAACTCTGTGACTTGAATGCAAACATCACAAAGAAGTTTCTGAGAATGCTGCTGTCTACTATTTATCTGTAATCCCGCTTCCAACGAAATCCTGTTTTATAGAAATATCCACTTGCAGTTTCCAAAAAAAGAATGTTTCACACGTGCTCTGTCAATAGAAAGGTTCAACACTGTTAGTTGTGAAGATAGAGCATAAACAAGTTTCTGAGATTGCTTCTATCTCGTTTTTATGGGAAGATATTTCCTTTTGTACCATAGGCCACAAAGCGCTGCAAATGTCCACTTCCAGATGCTACAAAAAGCGTGTTTCAAACCTGCTCTATGACAGGGAATGTTCAACTCTGTGACTTGAATGCAAACGTCACAAAGAAGTTTCTGAGAACGCTGCTGTCTACTTTTTATATGTAATCCCGTTTCCAACAAAATCCTCAGAGCTATCCAAATATCCACTTGCAGATTCTACAAAAAGAGTGTTTCAAAACTGCTGTATCAAAAGAAAGGTTCAAGTCTCTTAGTTGAGGACACACATCGCAAATAAGTTTCTGAGAATGCTTCTGTCTTGTTTTTCTGGGAAGATATTTCCTTTTTAACCATAGGCCTGATACCGTTCCAAATGTCCACTTCCAGATACTACAAAAAGAGTGTTTCAAACCTGCTCTATGAAAGGGAATGTTCAACTCTGTGACTTGAATGCAAACATCACAAAGAAGTTTCTGAGAATGCTGCTGTCTAGTATTTATCTGTAATCCCGCTTCCAACGAAATCCTCAGTTTTATAGAAATATCCACTTGCAGATTCCAAAAAAAGAGTGTTTCACACGTGCTCTGTCAATAGAAAGGTTCAACACTGTTAGTTGTGTAGATACAGCATAAACAAGTTTCTGAGATTGCTTCTATCTCGTTTTTATGGGAAGATATTTCCTTTTGTACCATAGCCCCAAAGCGCTGCAAATGTCCACTTCCAGAAGCTACAAAAAGCGTGTTTCAAACCTGCTCTATGACAGGGAATGTTCAACTCTGTGACTTGAATGCAAACGTCACAAAGAAGTTTCTGAGAATGCTGCTGTCTACTTTTTATATGTAATCCCGTTTCCAACAAAATCCTCAGAGCTATCCAAATATCCACTTGCAGATTCTACAAAAAGAGTGTTTCAAAACTGCTGTATCAAAAGAAAGGTTCAAGTCTCTTAGTTGAGGACACACATCGCAAATATGTTTCTGAGAATGCTTCTGACTTGTTTTTATGGGAAGATATTTCCTTTTTAACCATAGGCCTGATACCGTTCCAAATGTCCACTTCCAGATACTACAAAAAGAGTGTTTCAAACCTGCTCTATGAAAGGGAATGTTCAACTCTGTGACTTGAATGCAAACATCACAAAGAAGTTTCTGAGAATGCTGCTGTCTACTATTTATCTGTAATAACGCTTCCAATGAAATCCTCAGTTTTATACAAATATCCACTTGCAGATTCCAAAAAAAGACTGTTTCACACGTGCTCTGTCAATAGAAAGGTTCAACACTGTTAGTTGTGAAGATAGAGCATAAACAAGTTTCTGAGATTGCTTCTATCTCGTTTTTATGGGAAGATATTTCCTTTTGTACCATAGGCCAAAAAGCGAGGCAAATGTCCACTTCCAGATGCTACAAAAAGAGTGTTTCAAACCTGCTCTATGACAGGGAATGTTCAACTCTGTGACTTGAATGCAAACGTCACAAAGAAGTTTCTGAGAATGCTGCTGTCTACTTTTTATATGTAATCCCGTTTCCAACAAAATCCTCAGAGCTATCCAAATATCCACTTGCAGATTCTACAAAAAGAGTGTTTCAAAACTGCTGTATCAAAAGAAAGGTTCAAGTCTCTTAGTTGAGGACACACATCGCAAATATGTTTCTGAGAATGCTTCTGTCTTGTTTTTATGGGAAGATATTTCCTTTTTAACCATAGGCCTGATACCGTTCCAAATGTCCACTTCCAGATACTACAAAAAGAGTGTTTCAAACCTGCTCTATGAAAGGGAATGTTCAACTCTGTGACTTGAATGCAAACATCACAAAGAAGTTTCTGAGAATGCTGCTGTCTACTATTTATCTGTAATCCCGCTACCAATGAAATCCTCAGTTTTATACAAATATCCACTTGCAGTTTCCAAAAAAAGAGTGTTTCACACGTGCTCTGTCAATAGAAAGGTTCAACACTGTTAGTTGTGAAGATAGAGCATAAACAAGTTTCTGAGATTGCTTCTATCTCGTTTCTATGGGAAGATATTTCCTTTTGTACCATAGGCCAAAAAGCGATGCAAATGTCCACTTCCAGATGCTACAAAAAGAGTGTTTCAAACCTGCTCTATGACAGGGAATGTTCAACTCTGTGACTTGAATGCAAACGTCACAAAGAAGTTTCTGAGAATGCTGCTGTCCACTATTTTTATGTAATCCCTTTTCCAACGAACTCCTCAGAGCTATCCAAATATCCACTTGCAGATTCTACAAAAAGAGTGTTTCAAAACTGCTGTATCAAAAGAAAGGTTCAAGTCTCTTAGTTGAGGACACACAACAGTAATAAGTTTCTGAGAATGCTTCTGTCTTGCTTTATGGGAAGATATTTCCTTTTTAACCATAGGCCTGATACCATTCCAAATATCCATTTCCAGATACTACAAAAAGAGTGTTTCAAACCTGCTCTATGAAAGGGAATGTTCAACTCTGTGACTTGAATGCAAACATCACAAAGAAGTTTCTGAGAATGCTGCTGTCTACTATTTATCTGTAATCCCGCTTCCAACGAAATCCTGTTTTATAGAAATATCCACTTGCAGTTTCCAAAAAAAGAATGTTTCACACGTGCTCTGTCAATAGAAAGGTTCAACACTGTTAGTTGTGAAGATAGAGCATAAACAAGTTTCTGAGATTGCTTCTATCTCGTTTTTATGGGAAGATATTTCCTTTTGTACCATAGGCCACAAAGCGCTGCAAATGTCCACTTCCAGATGCTACAAAAAGCGTGTTTCAAACCTGCTCTATGACAGGGAATGTTCAACTCTGTGACTTGAATGCAAACGTCACAAAGAAGTTTCTGAGAACGCTGCTGTCTACTTTTTATATGTAATCCCGTTTCCAACAAAATCCTCAGAGCTATCCAAATATCCACTTGCAGATTCTACAAAAAGAGTGTTTCAAAACTGCTGTATCAAAAGAAAGGTTCAAGTCTCTTAGTTGAGGACACACATCGCAAATAAGTTTCTGAGAATGCTTCTGTCTTGTTTTTCTGGGAAGATATTTCCTTTTTAACCATAGGCCTGATACCGTTCCAAATGTCCACTTCCAGATACTACAAAAAGAGTGTTTCAAACCTGCTCTATGAAAGGGAATGTTCAACTCTGTGACTTGAATGCAAACATCACAAAGAAGTTTCTGAGAATGCTGCTGTCTACTATTTATCTGTAATCCCGCTTCCAACGAAATCCTCAGTTTTATAGAAATATCCACTTGCAGATTCCAAAAAAAGAGTGTTTCACACGTGCTCTGTCAATAGAAAGGTTCAACACTGTTCGTTGTGAAGATAGAGCATAAACAAGTTTCTGACATTGCTTCTATCTCGTTTTTATGGGAAGATATTTCCTTTTTTACCATAGGCCACAAATCGCTGCAAATGTCCACTTCCAGATACTACAAAAAGAGTGTTTGAAACCTGCTCTATGAAAGGGAATGTTCAGCTCTGTGACTTAAATGGAAACATCACAAAGAAGTTTGTGAGAATGCTGCTGTCTACTTTTTATATGTAATCCAGTTTCCAACGAAATCCGCAGAGCTATCCAAATATCCACTTGCAGATTCTACAAAAAGAGTGTTTCAAAACTGCTGTATCAAAAGAAAGGTTCAAGTCTGTTAGTTGAGGACACACATCGCAAATAAGTTTCTCAGAATGCTTCTGTCTTGTTTTTATGGGAAGATATATCCTTTTTAACCATAGGCCTGATACCGTTCCAAATGTCCACTTCCAGATACTACAAAAAGAGTGTTTCAAACCTGCTCTATGAAAGGGAATGTTCAACTCTGTGACTTGAATGCAAACATCACAAAGAAGTTTCTGAGAATGCTGCTGTCTAATATTTATCTGTAATCCCGCTTCGAACGAAATCCTCAGTCTTATAGAAATATCCACTTGCAGATTCCAAAAAAAGAGTGTTTCACACGTGCTCTGTCAATAGAAAGGTTCAACACTGTTAGTTGTGAAGATAGAGCATAAACAAGTTTCTGAGATTGCTTCTATCTCGTTTTTATGGGAAGATATTTCCTTTTGTACCATAGGCCCCAAAGCGCTGCAAATGTCCACTTCCAGATGCTACAAAAAGAGTGTTTCAAACCTGCTCTATGACAGGGAATGTTCAACTCTGTGACTTGAATGCAAACGTCATAAAGAAGTTTCTGAGAATGCTGCTGTCCACTATTTTTATATAATCCCCTTTCCAACGAAATCCTCAGATCTATCCAAATATCCACTTGCAGATTCTACAAAAAGAGTGTTTCAAAACTGCTGTATCAAAAGAAAGGTTCAAGTCTCTTAGTTGAGGACACACAACAGAAATAAGTCTCTGAGAATGCTTCTGTCTTGTTTTTATGGGAAGATATTTCCTTTTTAACCATAGGCCTGATACCTTTCCAAATGTCCCCTTCCAGATACTACAAAAAGAGTGTTTCAAACCTGCTCTATGAAAGGGAATGTTCAACTCTGTGACTTGAATGCAAACATCACAAAGAAGTTTCTGAGAATGCTGCTGTCTAGTATTTATCTGTAATCCCGCTTCCAACGAAATCCTCAGTTTTATAGAAATATCCACTTGCAGATTCCAAAAAAAGAGTGTTTCACACGTGCTCTGTCAATAGAAAGGTTCAACACTGTTAGTTGTGTAGATACAGCATAAACAAGTTTCTGAGATTGCTTCTATCTCGTTTTTATGGGAAGATATTTCCTTTTGTACCATAGCCCCAAAGCGCTGCAAATGTCCACTTCCAGAAGCTACAAAAAGCGTGTTTCAAACCTGCTCTATGACAGGGAATGTTCAACTCTGTGACTTGAATGCAAACGTCACAAAGAAGTTTCTGAGAATGCTGCTGTCTACTTTTTATATGTAATCCCGTTTCCAACAAAATCCTCAGAGCTATCCAAATATCCACTTGCAGATTCTACAAAAAGAGTGTTTCAAAACTGCTGTATCAAAAGAAAGGTTCAAGTCTCTTAGTTGAGGACACACATCGCAAATATGTTTCTGAGAATGCTTCTGACTTGTTTTTATGGGAAGATATTTCCTTTTTAACCATAGGCCTGATACCGTTCCAAATGTCCACTTCCAGATACTACAAAAAGAGTGTTTCAAACCTGCTCTATGAAAGGGAATGTTCAACTCTGTGACTTGAATGCAAACATCACAAAGAAGTTTCTGAGAATGCTGCTGTCTACTATTTATCTGTAATAACGCTTCCAATGAAATCCTCAGTTTTATACAAATATCCACTTGCAGATTCCAAAAAAAGACTGTTTCACACGTGCTCTGTCAATAGAAAGGTTCAACACTGTTAGTTGTGAAGATAGAGCATAAACAAGTTTCTGAGATTGCTTCTATCTCGTTTTTATGGGAAGATATTTCCTTTTGTACCATAGGCCAAAAAGCGAGGCAAATGTCCACTTCCAGATGCTACAAAAAGAGTGTTTCAAACCTGCTCTATGACAGGGAATGTTCAACTCTGTGACTTGAATGCAAACGTCACAAAGAAGTTTCTGAGAATGCTGCTGTCCACTATTTTTATGTAATCCCTTTTCCAACGAACTCCTCAGAGCTATCCAAATATCCACTTGCAGATTCTACAAAAAGAGTGTTTCAAAACTGCTGTATCAAAAGAAATGTTCAAGTCTCTTAGTTGAGGACACACAACAGTAATAAGTTTCTGAGAATGCTTCTGTCTTGCTTTATGGGAAGATATTTCCTTTTTAACCATAGGCCTGATACCATTCCAAATGTCCACTTCCAGATACTACAAAAAGAGTGTTTCAAACCTGCTCTATGAAAGGGAATGTTCAACTCTGTGACTTGAATGCAAACATCACAAAGAAGTTTCTGAGAATGCTGCTGTCTACTATTTATCTGTAATCCCGCTTCCAACGAAATCCTGTTTTATAGAAATATCCACTTGCAGTTTCCAAAAAAAGAATGTTTCACACGTGCTCTGTCAATAGAAAGGTTCAACACTGTTAGTTGTGAAGATAGAGCATAAACAAGTTTCTGAGATTGCTTCTATCTCGTTTTTATGGGAAGATATTTCCTTTTGTACCATAGGCCACAAAGCGCTGCAAATGTCCACTTCCAGATGCTACAAAAAGCGTGTTTCAAACCTGCTCTATGACAGGGAATGTTCAACTCTGTGACTTGAATGCAAACGTCACAAAGAAGTTTCTGAGAACGCTGCTGTGTACTTTTTATATGTAATCCCGTTTCCAACAAAATCCTCAGAGCTATCCAAATATCCACTTGCAGATTCTACAAAAAGAGTGTTTCAAAACTGCTGTATCAAAAGAAAGGTTCAAGTCTCTTAGTTGAGGACGCACATCGCAAATAAGTTTCTGAGAATGCTTCTGTCTTGTTTTTCTGGGAAGATATTTCCTTTTTAACCATAGGCCTGATACCGTTCCAAATGTCCACTTACAGATACTACAAAAAGAGTGTTTCAAACCTGCTCTATGAAAGGGAATGTTCAACTCTGTGACTTGAATGCAAACATCACAAAGAAATTTCTGAGAATGCTGCTGTCTACTATTTATCTGTAATCCCGCTTCCAATGAAATCCTCAGTTTTATAGAAATACCCACTTGCAGATTCCAAAAAAAGAGTGTTTCACACGTGCTCTGTCAATAGAAAGTTTCAACACTGTTAGTTGTGAAGATCGAGCATAAACAAGTTTCTGAGATTGCTTCTATCTCGTTTTTATGGGAAGATATTTCCTTTTGTACCATAGGCCACAAAGCGCTGCAAATGTCCACTTCCGGATGCTACAAAAAGAGTGTTTCAAACCTGCTCTATGACAGGGAATGTTCAACTCTGTGACTTGAATGCAAACGTCACAAAGAAGTTTCTGAGAATGCTGCTGTCCACTATTTTTATGTAATCCCTTTTCCAACGAACTCCTCAGAGCTATCCAAATATCCACTTGCAGATTCTACAAAAAGAGTGTTTCAAAACTGCTGTATCAAAAGAAAGGTTCAAGTCTCTTAGTTGAGGACACACAACAGAAATATGTTGCTGAGAATGCTTCTGTCTTGTTTTTATGGGAAGATATTTCCTTTTTAACCATAGGCCTGATACCGTTCCAAATGTCCACTTCCAGATACTACAAAAAGAGTGTTTCAAACCTGCTCTATGAAAGGGAATGTTCAACTCTTTGACTTGAATGCAAACATCACAAAGAAGTTTCTGAGAATGCTGCTGTCTACTATTTATCTGTAATCCCGCTTCCAACGAAATCCTCAGTTTTATAGAAATATCCACTTGCAGATTCCAAAAAAAGAGTGTTTCACACGTGCTCTGTCAATAGAAAGGTTCAACACTGTTAGTTGTGTAGATACAGCATAAAGAAGTTTCTGAGATTGCTTCTATCTCGTTTTTATGGGAAGATATTTCCTTTTGTACCATAGGCCACAAAGCGCTGCAAATGTCCACTTCCAGATGCTACAAAAAGCGTGTTTCAAACCTGCTCTATGACAGGGAATGTTCAACTCTGTGACTTGAATGCAAACGTCACAAAGATGTTTCTGAGAATGCTGCTGTCTACTTTTTATATGTAATCCCGTTTCCAACAAAATCCTCAGAGCTATCCAAATATCCACTTGCAGATTCTACAAAAAGAGTGTTTCAAAACTGCTGTATCAAAAGAAAGGTTCAAGTCTCTTAGTTGAGGACACACATCGCAAATAAGTTTCTGAGAATGCTTCTGTCTTGTTTTTATGGGAAGATATTTCCTTTTTAACCATAGGCCTGATACCGTTCCAAATGTCCACTTCCAGATACTACAAAAAGAGTGTTTCAAACCTGCTCTATGAAAGGGAATGTTCAACTCTGTGACTTGAATGCAAACATCACAAAGAAGTTTCTGAGAATGCTGCTGTCTACTATTTATCTGTAATCCCGCTTCCAATGAAATCCTCAGTTTTATAGAAATATCCACTTGCAGATTCCTAAAAAAGACTGTTTCACACGTGCTCTGTCAATAGAAAGGTTCAACACTGTTAGTTGTGAAGATAGAGCATAAACAAGTTTCTGAGATTGCTTCTATCTCGTTTTTATGGGAAGATATTTCCTTTTGTACCATAGGCCAAAAAGCGCTGCAAATGTCCACTTCCAGATGCTACAAAAAGAGTGTTTCAAACCTGCTCTATGACAGGGAATGTTCAACACTGTGACTTGAATGCAAACGTCACGAAGAAGTTTCTGAGAATGCTGCTGTCCACTATTTTTATGTAATCCCTTTTCCAACGAACTCCTCAGAGCTATCCAAATATCCACATGCAGATTCTACAAAAAGAGTGTTTCAAAACTGCTGTAACAAAAGAAAGGTTCAAGTCTCTTAGTTGAGGACACACAACAGTAATAAGTTTCTGAGAATGCTTCTGTCTTGTTTTTATGGGAAGATATTTCCTTTTTAACCATAGGCCTGATACCATTCCAAATGTCCACTTCCAGATACTACAAAAAGAGTGTTTCAAACCTGCTCTATGAAAGGGAATGTTCAACTCTGTGACTTGAATGCAAACATCACAAAGAAGTTTCTGAGAATGCTGCTGTCTACTATTTATCTGTAATCCCGCTTCCAACGAAATCCTGTTTTATAGAAATATCCACTTGCAGTTTCCAAAAAAAGAATGTTTCACACGTGCTCTGTCAATAGAAAGGTTCAACACTGTTAGTTGTGAAGATAGAGCATAAACAAGTTTCTGAGATCGATTCTATCTCGATTTTTATGGGAAGATATTTCCTTTTTAACCATAGGCCACAAAGCGCTGCAAATGTCCACTTCCAGATACTACAAAAAGAGTGTTTGAAACCTGCTCTATGACAGGGAATGTTCAACTCCGTGACTTGAATGCAAACGTCATAAAGAAGTTTCTGAGAATGCTGCTGTCCACTATTTTTATGTAATCCCCTTTCCATCGAAATCCTCAGAGCTATCCAAATATCCACTTGCAGATTCTACAAAAAGAGTGTTTCAAAACTGCTGTATCAAAAGAAAGGTTCGAGTCTGTTAGTTGAGGACACACAACACTAATAAGTTTCTGAGAATGCTTCTGTCTTGTTTTTATGGGAAGATATTTCCTTTTTAACCATAGGCCTGATACCGTTCCAAATGTCCACTTCCAGATACTACAAAAAGAGTGTTTCAAACCTGCTCTATGAAAGGGAATGTTCAACTCTGTGACTTGAATGCAAACATCACAAAGTAGTTTCTGAGAATGCTGCTGTCTACTATTTATCTGTAATCCCACTTCCAACGAAATCCTCAGTTTTATAGAAATATCCACTTGCAGATTCAAAAAAAGAGTGTTTCACACGTGCTCTGTCAATAGAAAGGTTCAACACTGTTAGTTGTGTAGATAGAGCATAAACAAGTTTCTGAGATTGCTTCTATCTCGTTTTTATGGGAAGATATTACCTTTTGTACCATAGGCCACAAAGCGCTGCAAATGTCCACTTCCAGATGCTACAAAAAGAGTGTTTCAAACCTGCTCTATGACAGGGAATGTTCAACTCTGTGACTTGAATGCAAACGTCACAAAGAAGTTTCTGAGAATGCTGCTGTCTACTTTTTATATGTAATCCCGTTTCCAACAAAATCCTCAGAGCTATCCAAATATCCACTTGCAGATTCTACAAAAAGAGTGTTTCAAAACTGCTGTATCAAAAGAAAGGTTCAAGTCTCTTAGTTGAGGACACACATCGCAAATATGTTTCTGAGAATGCTTCTGTCTTGTTTTTATGGGAAGATATTTCCTTTTTAACCATAGGCCTGATACCGTTCCAAATGTCCACTTCCAGATACTACAAAAAGAGTGTTTCAAACCTGCTCTATGAAAGGGAATGTTCAACTCTGTGACTTGAATGCAAACATCACAAAGAAGTTTCTGAGAATGCTGCTGTCTACTATTTATCTGTAATCCCGCTTCCAACGAAATCCTCAGTTTTATAGAAATATCCACTTGCAGATTCCAAAAAAAGAGTGTTTCACACGTGCTCTGTCAATAGAAAGGTTCAACACTGTTAGTTGTGTAGATACAGCATAAACAAGTTTCTGAGATTGCTTCTATCTCGTTTTTATGGGAAGATATTTCCTTTTGTACCATAGGCCACAAAGCGCTGCAAATGTCCACTTCCAGATGCTACAAAAAGCGTGTTTCAAACCTGCTCTATGACAGGGAATGTTCAACTCTGTGACTTGAATGCAAACGTCACAAAGAAGTTTCTGAGAATGCTGCTGTCTACTTTTTATATGTAATCCCGTTTCCAACAAAATCCTCAGAGCTATCCAAATATCCACTTGCAGATTCTACAAAAAGAGTGTTTCAAAACTGCTGTATCAAAAGAAAGGTTCAAGTCTCTTAGTTGAGGACACACATCGCAAATAAGTTTCTGAGAATGCTTCTGTCTTGTTTTTATGGGAAGATATTTCCTTTTTAACCATAGGCCTGATACCGTTCCAAATGTCCACTTCCAGATACTACAAAAAGAGTGTTTCAAACCTGCTCTATGAAAGGGAATGTTCAACTCTGTGACTTGAATGCAAACATCACAAAGAAGTTTCTGAGAATGCTGCTGTCTACTATTTATCTGTAATCCCGCTTCCAATGAAATCCTCAGTTTTATAGAAATATCCACTTGCAGATTCCTAAAAAAGACTGTTTCACACGTGCTCTGTCAATAGAAAGGTTCAACACTGTTAGTTGTGAAGATAGAGCATAAACAAGTTTCTGAGATTGCTTCTATCTCGTTTTTATGGGAAGATATTTCCTTTTGTACCATAGGCCAAAAAGCGCTGCAAATGTCCACTTCCAGATGCTACAAAAAGAGTGTTTCAAACCTGCTCTATGACAGGGAATGTTCAACACTGTGACTTGAATGCAAACGTCACGAAGAAGTTTCTGAGAATGCTGCTGTCCACTATTTTTATGTAATCCCTTTTCCAACGAACTCCTCAGAGCTATCCAAATATCCACTTGCAGATTCTACAAAAAGAGTGTTTCAAAACTGCTGTATCAAAAGAAATGTTCAAGTCTCTTAGTTGAGGACACACAACAGTAATAAGTTTCTGAGAATGCTTCTGTCTTGCTTTATGGGAAGATATTTCCTTTTTAACCATAGGCCTGATACCATTCCAAATGTCCACTTCCAGATACTACAAAAAGAGTGTTTCAAACCTGCTCTATGAAAGGGAATGTTCAACTCTGTGACTTGAATGCAAACATCACAAAGAAGTTTCTGAGAATGCTGCTGTCTACTATTTATCTGTAATCCCGCTTCCAACGAAATCCTGTTTTATAGAAATATCCACTTGCAGTTTCCAAAAAAAGAATGTTTCACACGTGCTCTGTCAATAGAAAGGTTCAACACTGTTAGTTGTGAAGATAGAGCATAAACAAGTTTCTGAGATTGCTTCTATCTCGTTTTTATGGGAAGATATTTCCTTTTGTACCATAGGCCACAAAGCGCTGCAAATGTCCACTTCCAGATGCTACAAAAAGCGTGTTTCAAACCTGCTCTATGACAGGGAATGTTCAACTCTGTGACTTGAATGCAAACGTCACAAAGAAGTTTCTGAGAACGCTGCTGTGTACTTTTTATATGTAATCCCGTTTCCAACAAAATCCTCAGAGCTATCCAAATATCCACTTGCAGATTCTACAAAAAGAGTGTTTCAAAACTGCTGTATCAAAAGAAAGGTTCAAGTCTCTTAGTTGAGGACGCACATCGCAAATAAGTTTCTGAGAATGCTTCTGTCTTGTTTTTCTGGGAAGATATTTCCTTTTTAACCATAGGCCTGATACCGTTCCAAATGTCCACTTACAGATACTACAAAAAGAGTGTTTCAAACCTGCTCTATGAAAGGGAATGTTCAACTCTGTGACTTGAATGCAAACATCACAAAGAAATTTCTGAGAATGCTGCTGTCTACTATTTATCTGTAATCCCGCTTCCAATGAAATCCTCAGTTTTATAGAAATACCCACTTGCAGATTCCAAAAAAAGAGTGTTTCACACGTGCTCTGTCAATAGAAAGTTTCAACACTGTTAGTTGTGAAGATCGAGCATAAACAAGTTTCTGAGATTGCTTCTATCTCGTTTTTATGGGAAGATATTTCCTTTTGTACCATAGGCCACAAAGCGCTGCAAATGTCCACTTCCGGATGCTACAAAAAGAGTGTTTCAAACCTGCTCTATGACAGGGAATGTTCAACTCTGTGACTTGAATGCAAACGTCACAAAGAAGTTTCTGAGAATGCTGCTGTCCACTATTTTTATGTAATCCCTTTTCCAACGAACTCCTCAGAGCTATCCAAATATCCACTTGCAGATTCTACAAAAAGAGTGTTTCAAAACTGCTGTATCAAAAGAAAGGTTCAAGTCTCTTAGTTGAGGACACACAACAGAAATATGTTGCTGAGAATGCTTCTGTCTTGTTTTTATGGGAAGATATTTCCTTTTTAACCATAGGCCTGATACCGTTCCAAATGTCCACTTCCAGATACTACAAAAAGAGTGTTTCAAACCTGCTCTATGAAAGGGAATGTTCAACTCTTTGACTTGAATGCAAACATCACAAAGAAGTTTCTGAGAATGCTGCTGTCTACTATTTATCTGTAATCCCGCTTCCAACGAAATCCTCAGTTTTATAGAAATATCCACTTGCAGATTCCAAAAAAAGAGTGTTTCACACGTGCTCTGTCAATAGAAAGGTTCAACACTGTTAGTTGTGTAGATACAGCATAAAGAAGTTTCTGAGATTGCTTCTATCTCGTTTTTATGGGAAGATATTTCCTTTTGTACCATAGGCCACAAAGCGCTGCAAATGTCCACTTCCAGATGCTACAAAAAGCGTGTTTCAAACCTGCTCTATGACAGGGAATGTTCAACTCTGTGACTTGAATGCAAACGTCACAAAGATGTTTCTGAGAATGCTGCTGTCTACTTTTTATATGTAATCCCGTTTCCAACAAAATCCTCAGAGCTATCCAAATATCCACTTGCAGATTCTACAAAAAGAGTGTTTCAAAACTGCTGTATCAAAAGAAAGGTTCAAGTCTCTTAGTTGAGGACACACATCGCAAATAAGTTTCTGAGAATGCTTCTGTCTTGTTTTTATGGGAAGATATTTCCTTTTTAACCATAGGCCTGATACCGTTCCAAATGTCCACTTCCAGATACTACAAAAAGAGTGTTTCAAACCTGCTCTATGAAAGGGAATGTTCAACTCTGTGACTTGAATGCAAACATCACAAAGAAGTTTCTGAGAATGCTGCTGTCTACTATTTATCTGTAATCCCGCTTCCAATGAAATCCTCAGTTTTATAGAAATATCCACTTGCAGATTCCTAAAAAAGACTGTTTCACACGTGCTCTGTCAATAGAAAGGTTCAACACTGTTAGTTGTGAAGATAGAGCATAAACAAGTTTCTGAGATCGATTCTATCTCGATTTTTATGGGAAGATATTTCCTTTTTAACCATAGGCCACAAAGCGCTGCAAATGTCCACTTCCAGATACTACAAAAAGAGTGTTTGAAACCTGCTCTATGACAGGGAATGTTCAACTCCGTGACTTGAATGCAAACGTCATAAAGAAGTTTCTGAGAATGCTGCTGTCCACTATTTTTATGTAATCCCCTTTCCATCGAAATCCTCAGAGCTATCCAAATATCCACTTGCAGATTCTACAAAAAGAGTGTTTCAAAACTGCTGTATCAAAAGAAAGGTTCGAGTCTGTTAGTTGAGGACACACAACACTAATAAGTTTCTGAGAATGCTTCTGTCTTGTTTTTATGGGAAGATATTTCCTTTTTAACCATAGGCCTGATACCGTTCCAAATGTCCACTTCCAGATACTACAAAAAGAGTGTTTCAAACCTGCTCTATGAAAGGGAATGTTCAACTCTGTGACTTGAATGCAAACATCACAAAGTAGTTTCTGAGAATGCTGCTGTCTACTATTTATCTGTAATCCCACTTCCAACGAAATCCTCAGTTTTATAGAAATATCCACTTGCAGATTCAAAAAAAGAGTGTTTCACACGTGCTCTGTCAATAGAAAGGTTCAACACTGTTAGTTGTGTAGATAGAGCATAAACAAGTTTCTGAGATTGCTTCTATCTCGTTTTTATGGGAAGATATTACCTTTTGTACCATAGGCCACAAAGCGCTGCAAATGTCCACTTCCAGATGCTACAAAAAGAGTGTTTCAAACCTGCTCTATGACAGGGAATGTTCAACTCTGTGACTTGAATGCAAACGTCACAAAGAAGTTTCTGAGAATGCTGCTGTCTACTTTTTATATGTAATCCCGTTTCCAACAAAATCCTCAGAGCTATCCAAATATCCACTTGCAGATTCTACAAAAAGAGTGTTTCAAAACTGCTGTATCAAAAGAAAGGTTCAAGTCTCTTAGTTGAGGACACACATCGCAAATATGTTTCTGAGAATGCTTCTGTCTTGTTTTTATGGGAAGATATTTCCTTTTTAACCATAGGCCTGATACCGTTCCAAATGTCCACTTCCAGATACTACAAAAAGAGTGTTTCAAACCTGCTCTATGAAAGGGAATGTTCAACTCTGTGACTTGAATGCAAACATCACAAAGAAGTTTCTGAGAATGCTGCTGTCTACTATTTATCTGTAATCCCGCTTCCAACGAAATCCTCAGTTTTATAGAAATATCCACTTGCAGATTCCAAAAAAAGAGTGTTTCACACGTGCTCTGTCAATAGAAAGGTTCAACACTGTTAGTTGTGTAGATACAGCATAAACAAGTTTCTGAGATTGCTTCTATCTCGTTTTTATGGGAAGATATTTCCTTTTGTACCATAGGCCACAAAGCGCTGCAAATGTCCACTTCCAGATGCTACAAAAAGCGTGTTTCAAACCTGCTCTATGACAGGGAATGTTCAACTCTGTGACTTGAATGCAAACGTCACAAAGAAGTTTCTGAGAATGCTGCTGTCTACTTTTTATATGTAATCCCGTTTCCAACAAAATCCTCAGAGCTATCCAAATATCCACTTGCAGATTCTACAAAAAGAGTGTTTCAAAACTGCTGTATCAAAAGAAAGGTTCAAGTCTCTTAGTTGAGGACACACATCGCAAATAAGTTTCTGAGAATGCTTCTGTCTTGTTTTTATGGGAAGATATTTCCTTTTTAACCATAGGCCTGATACCGTTCCAAATGTCCACTTCCAGATACTACAAAAAGAGTGTTTCAAACCTGCTCTATGAAAGGGAATGTTCAACTCTGTGACTTGAATGCAAACATCACAAAGAAGTTTCTGAGAATGCTGCTGTCTACTATTTATCTGTAATCCCGCTTCCAATGAAATCCTCAGTTTTATAGAAATATCCACTTGCAGATTCCTAAAAAAGACTGTTTCACACGTGCTCTGTCAATAGAAAGGTTCAACACTGTTAGTTGTGAAGATAGAGCATAAACAAGTTTCTGAGATTGCTTCTATCTCGTTTTTATGGGAAGATATTTCCTTTTGTACCATAGGCCAAAAAGCGCTGCAAATGTCCACTTCCAGATGCTACAAAAAGAGTGTTTCAAACCTGCTCTATGACAGGGAATGTTCAACACTGTGACTTGAATGCAAACGTCACGAAGAAGTTTCTGAGAATGCTGCTGTCCACTATTTTTATGTAATCCCTTTTCCAACGAACTCCTCAGAGCTATCCAAATATCCACATGCAGATTCTACAAAAAGAGTGTTTCAAAACTGCTGTAACAAAAGAAAGGTTCAAGTCTCTTAGTTGAGGACACACAACAGTAATAAGTTTCTGAGAATGCTTCTGTCTTGTTTTTATGGGAAGATATTTCCTTTTTAACCATAGGCCTGATACCATTCCAAATGTCCACTTCCAGATACTACAAAAAGAGTGTTTCAAACCTGCTCTATGAAAGGGAATGTTCAACTCTGTGACTTGAATGCAAACATCACAAAGAAGTTTCTGAGAATGCTGCTGTCTACTATTTATCTGTAATCCCGCTTCCAACGAAATCCTGTTTTATAGAAATATCCACTTGCAGTTTCCAAAAAAAGAATGTTTCACACGTGCTCTGTCAATAGAAAGGTTCAACACTGTTAGTTGTGAAGATAGAGCATAAACAAGTTTCTGAGATCGATTCTATCTCGATTTTTATGGGAAGATATTTCCTTTTTAACCATAGGCCACAAAGCGCTGCAAATGTCCACTTCCAGATACTACAAAAAGAGTGTTTGAAACCTGCTCTATGACAGGGAATGTTCAACTCCGTGACTTGAATGCAAACGTCATAAAGAAGTTTCTGAGAATGCTGCTGTCCACTATTTTTATGTAATCCCCTTTCCATCGAAATCCTCAGAGCTATCCAAATATCCACTTGCAGATTCTACAAAAAGAGTGTTTCAAAACTGCTGTATCAAAAGAAAGGTTCGAGTCTGTTAGTTGAGGACACACAACACTAATAAGTTTCTGAGAATGCTTCTGTCTTGTTTTTATGGGAAGATATTTCCTTTTTAACCATTGGCCTGATACCGTTCCAAATGTCCACTTCCAGATACTACAAAAAGAGTGTTTCAAACCTGCTCTATGAAAGGGAATGTTCAACTCTGTGACTTGAATGCAAACATCACAAAGTAGTTTCTGAGAATGCTGCTGTCTACTATTTATCTGTAATCCCACTTCCAACGAAATCCTCAGTTTTATAGAAATATCCACTTGCAGATTCAAAAAAAGAGTGTTTCACACGTGCTCTGTCAATAGAAAGGTTCAACACTGTTAGTTGTGTAGATAGAGCATAAACAAGTTTCTGAGATTGCTTCTATCTCGTTTTTATGGGAAGATATTACCTTTTGTACCATAGGCCACAAAGCGCTGCAAATGTCCACTTCCAGATGCTACAAAAAGAGTGTTTCAAACCTGCTCTATGACAGGGAATGTTCAACTCTGTGACTTGAATGCAAACGTCACAAAGAAGTTTCTGAGAATGCTGCTGTCTACTTTTTATATGTAATCCCGTTTCCAACAAAATCCTCAGAGCTATCCAAATATCCACTTGCAGATTCTACAAAAAGAGTGTTTCAAAACTGCTGTATCAAAAGAAAGGTTCAAGTCTCTTAGTTGAGGACACACATCGCAAATATGTTTCTGAGAATGCTTCTGTCTTGTTTTTATGGGAAGATATTTCCTTTTTAACCATAGGCCTGATACCGTTCCAAATGTCCACTTCCAGATACTACAAAAAGAGTGTTTCAAACCTGCTCTATGAAAGGGAATGTTCAACTCTGTGACTTGAATGCAAACATCACAAAGAAGTTTCTGAGAATGCTGCTGTCTACTATTTATCTGTAATCCCGCTTCCAATGAAATCCTCAGTTTTATACAAATATCCACTTGCAGATTCCAAAAAAAGACTGTTTCACACGTGCTCTGTCAATAGAAGGGTTCAACACTGTTAGTTGTGAAGATAGAGCATAAACAAGTTTCTGAGATTGCTTCTATCTCGTTTTTATGGGAAGATATTTCCTTTTGTACCATAGGCCAAAAAGCGATGCAAATGTCCACTTCCAGATGCTACAAAAAGAGTGTTTCAAACCTGCTCTATGACAGGGAATGTTCAACTCTGTGACTTGAATGCAAACGTCACAAAGAAGTTTCTGAGAATGCTGCTGTCCACTATTTTTATGTAATCCCTTTTCCAACGAACTCCTCAGAGCTATCCAAATATCCACTTGCAGATTCTACAAAAAGAGTGTTTCAAAACTGCTGTATCAAAAGAAAGGTTCAAGTCTCTTAGTTGAGGACACACAACAGTAATAAGTTTCTGAGAATGCTTCTGTCTTGCTTTATGGGAAGATATTTCCTTTTTAACCATAGGCCTGATACCATTCCAAATGTCCATTTCCAGATACTACAAAAAGAGTGTTTCAAACCTGCTCTATGAAAGGGAATGTTCAACTCTGTGACTTGAATGCAAACATCACAAAGAAGTTTCTGAGAATGCTGCTGTCTACTATTTATCTGTAATCCCGCTTCCAACGAAATCCTGTTTTATAGAAATATCCACTTGCAGTTTCCAAAAAAAGAATGTTTCACACGTGCTCTGTCAATAGAAAGGTTCAACACTGTTAGTTGTGAAGATAGAGCATAAACAAGTTTCTGAGATTGCTTCTATCTCGTTTTTATGGGAAGATATTTCCTTTTGTACCATAGGCCAAAAAGCGCTGCAATTGTCCACTTCCAGATGCTACAAAAAGAGTGTTTCAAACCTGCTCTATGACAGGGAATGTTCAACTCTGTGACTTGAATGCAAACGTCATAAAGAAGTTTCTGAGAATGCTGCTGTCCACTATTTTTATGTAATCCCCTTTCCAACGAAATCCTCAGAGCTATCCAAATATCCGCTTGCAGATTCTACAAAAAGAGTGTTTCAAAACTGCTGTATGAAAAGAAAGGTTCAAGTCTGTTAGTTGAGGACACACAACACAAATAAGTTTCTGAGAATGCTTCTGTCTTGTTTTTATGGGAAGATATTTCCTTTTTAACCATAGGCCTGATAACGTTCCAAATGTCCACTTCCAGATACTACATAAAGAGTGTTTCAAACCTGCTGTATGAAAGGGAATGTTCAACACTGTGACTTGAATGCAAACATCACAAAGAAGTTTCTGAGAATGCTACTGTCTACTATTTATCTGTAATCCCGCTTCCAATGAAATCCTCAGTTTTATAGAAATATCCATTTGCAGATTCCAAAAAAGAGTGTTTCACACGTGCTCTGTCAATAGAAAGTTTCAACACTGTTAGTTGTGAAGATCGAGCATAAACAAGTTTCTGAGATTGCTTCTATCTCGTTTTTATGGGAAGATATTTCCTTTTGTACCATAGGCCACAAAGCGCTGCAAATGTCCACTTCCGGATGCTACAAAAAGAGTGTTTCAAACCTGCTCTATGACAGGGAATGTTCAACTCTGTGACTTGAATGCAAACGTCACAAAGAAGTTTCTGAGAATGCTGCTGTCCACTATTTTTATGTAATCCCTTTTCCAACGAACTCCTCAGAGCTATCCAAATATCCACTTGCAGATTCTACAAAAAGAGTGTTTCAAAACTGCTGTATCAAAAGAAAGGTTCAAGTCTCTTAGTTGAGGACACACAACAGAAATATGTTTCTGAGAATGCTTCTGTCTTGTTTTTATGGGAAGATATTTCCTTTTTAACCATAGGCCTGATACCGTTCCAAATGTCCACTTCCAGATACTACAAAAAGAGTGTTTCAAACCTGCTCTATGAAAGGGAATGTTCAACTCTGTGACTTGAATGCAAACATCACAAAGAAGTTTCTGAGAATGCTGCTGTCTACTATTTATCTGTAATCCCGCTTCCAATGAAATCCTCAGTTTTATAGAAATATCCACTTGCAGATTCCTAAAAAAGACGGTTTCACACGTGCTCTGTCAATAGAAAGGTTCAACACTGTTAGTTGTGAAGATAGAGCATAAACAAGTTTCTGAGATTGCTTCTATCTCGTTTTTATGGGAAGATATTTCCTTTTGTACCATAGGCCAAAAAGCGCTGCAAATGTCCACTTCCAGATGCTACAAAAAGAGTGTTTCAAACCTGCTCTATGACAGGGAATGTTCAACACTGTGACTTGAATGCAAACGTCACGAAGAAGTTTCTGAGAATGCTGCTGTCCACTATTTTTATGTAATCCCTTTTCCAACGAACTCCTCAGAGCTATCCAAATATCCACATGCAGATTCCACAAAAAGAGTGTTTCAAAACTGCTGTAACAAAAGAAAGGTTCAAGTCTCTTAGTTGAGGACACACAACAGTAATAAGTTTCTGAGAATGCTTCTGTCTTGTTTTTATGGGAAGATATTTCCTTTTTAACCATAGGCCTGATACCATTCCAAATGTCCACTTCCAGATACTACAAAAAGAGTGTTTCAAACCTGCTCTATGAAAGGGAATGTTCAACTCTGTGACTTGAATGCAAACATCACAAAGAAGTTTCTGAGAATGCTGCTGTCCACTATTTTTATGTAATCCCTTTTCCAACGAACTCCTCAGAGCTATCCAAATATCCACTTGCAGATTCTACAAAAAGAGTGTTTCAAAACTGCTGTATCAAAAGAAAGGTTCAAGTCTCTTAGTTGAGGACACACAACAGTAATAAGTTTCTGAGAATGCTTCTGTCTTGCTTTATGGGAAGATATTTCCTTTTTAACCATAGGCCTGATACCATTCCAAATGTCCATTTCCAGATACTACAAAAAGAGTGTTTCAAACCTGCTCTATGAAAGGGAATGTTCAACTCTGTGACTTGAATGCAAACATCACAAAGAAGTTTCTGAGAATGCTGCTGTCTACTATTTATCTGTAATCCCGCTTCCAACGAAATCCTGTTTTATAGAAATATCCACTTGCAGTTTCCAAAAAAAGAATGTTTCACACGTGCTCTGTCAATAGAAAGGTTCAACACTGTTAGTTGTGAAGATAGAGCATAAACAAGTTTCTGAGATTGCTTCTATCTCGTTTTTATGGGAAGATATTTCCTTTTGTACCATAGGCCAAAAAGCGCTGCAATTGTCCACTTCCAGATGCTACAAAAAGAGTGTTTCAAACCTGCTCTATGACAGGGAATGTTCAACTCTGTGACTTGAATGCAAACGTCATAAAGAAGTTTCTGAGAATGCTGCTGTCCACTATTTTTATGTAATCCCCTTTCCAACGAAATCCTCAGAGCTATCCAAATATCCGCTTGCAGATTCTACAAAAAGAGTGTTTCAAAACTGCTGTATGAAAAGAAAGGTTCAAGTCTGTTAGTTGAGGACACACAACACAAATAAGTTTCTGAGAATGCTTCTGTCTTGTTTTTATGGGAAGATATTTCCTTTTTAACCATAGGCCTGATAACGTTCCAAATGTCCACTTCCAGATACTACATAAAGAGTGTTTCAAACCTGCTGTATGAAAGGGAATGTTCAACACTGTGACTTGAATGCAAACATCACAAAGAAGTTTCTGAGAATGCTACTGTCTACTATTTATCTGTAATCCCGCTTCCAATGAAATCCTCAGTTTTATAGAAATATCCATTTGCAGATTCCAAAAAAGAGTGTTTCACACGTGCTCTGTCAATAGAAAGTTTCAACACTGTTAGTTGTGAAGATCGAGCATAAACAAGTTTCTGAGATTGCTTCTATCTCGTTTTTATGGGAAGATATTTCCTTTTGTACCATAGGCCACAAAGCGCTGCAAATGTCCACTTCCGGATGCTACAAAAAGAGTGTTTCAAACCTGCTCTATGACAGGGAATGTTCAACTCTGTGACTTGAATGCAAACGTCACAAAGAAGTTTCTGAGAATGCTGCTGTCCACTATTTTTATGTAATCCCTTTTCCAACGAACTCCTCAGAGCTATCCAAATATCCACTTGCAGATTCTACAAAAAGAGTGTTTCAAAACTGCTGTATCAAAAGAAAGGTTCAAGTCTCTTAGTTGAGGACACACAACAGAAATATGTTTCTGAGAATGCTTCTGTCTTGTTTTTATGGGAAGATATTTCCTTTTTAACCATAGGCCTGATACCGTTCCAAATGTCCACTTCCAGATACTACAAAAAGAGTGTTTCAAACCTGCTCTATGAAAGGGAATGTTCAACTCTGTGACTTGAATGCAAACATCACAAAGAAGTTTCTGAGAATGCTGCTGTCTACTATTTATCTGTAATCCCGCTTCCAATGAAATCCTCAGTTTTATAGAAATATCCACTTGCAGATTCCTAAAAAAGACGGTTTCACACGTGCTCTGTCAATAGAAAGGTTCAACACTGTTAGTTGTGAAGATAGAGCATAAACAAGTTTCTGAGATTGCTTCTATCTCGTTTTTATGGGAAGATATTTCCTTTTGTACCATAGGCCAAAAAGCGCTGCAAATGTCCACTTCCAGATGCTACAAAAAGAGTGTTTCAAACCTGCTCTATGACAGGGAATGTTCAACACTGTGACTTGAATGCAAACGTCACGAAGAAGTTTCTGAGAATGCTGCTGTCCACTATTTTTATGTAATCCCTTTTCCAACGAACTCCTCAGAGCTATCCAAATATCCACATGCAGATTCCACAAAAAGAGTGTTTCAAAACTGCTGTAACAAAAGAAAGGTTCAAGTCTCTTAGTTGAGGACACACAACAGTAATAAGTTTCTGAGAATGCTTCTGTCTTGTTTTTATGGGAAGATATTTCCTTTTTAACCATAGGCCTGATACCATTCCAAATGTCCACTTCCAGATACTACAAAAAGAGTGTTTCAAACCTGCTCTATGAAAGGGAATGTTCAACTCTGTGACTTGAATGCAAACATCACAAAGAAGTTTCTGAGAATGCTGCTGTCTACTATTTATCTGTAATCCCGCTTCCAACGAAATCCTGTTTTATAGAAATATCCACTTGCAGTTTCCAAAAAAAGAATGTTTCACACGTGCTCTGTCAATAGAAAGGTTCAACACTGTTAGTTGTGAAGATAGAGCATAAACAAGTTTCTGAGATCGATTCTATCTCGATTTTTATGGGAAGATATTTCCTTTTTAACCATAGGCCACAAAGCGCTGCAAATGTCCACTTCCAGATACTACAAAAAGAGTGTTTGAAACCTGCTCTATGACAGGGAATGCTCAACTCCGTGACTTGAATGCAAACGTCATAAAGAAGTTTCTGAGAATGCTGCTGTCCACTATTTTTATGTAATCCCCTTTCCATCGAAATCCTCAGAGCTATCCAAATATCCACTTGCAGATTCTACAAAAAGAGTGTTTCAAAACTGCTGTATCAAAAGAAAGGTTCAAGTCTGTTAGTTGAGGACACACAACACTAATAAGTTTCTGAGAATGCTTCTGTCTTGTTTTTATGGGAAGATATTTCCTTTTTAACCATAGGCCTGATACCGTTCCAAATGTCCACTTCCAGATACTACAAAAAGAGTGTTTCAAACCTGCTCTATGAAAGGGAATGTTCAACTCTGTGACTTGAATGCAAACATCACAAAGTAGTTTCTGAGAATGCTGCTGTCTACTATTTATCTGTAATCCCACTTCCAACGAAATCCTCAGTTTTATAGAAATATCCACTTGCAGATTCAAAAAAAGAGTGTTTCACACGTGCTCTGTCAATAGAAAGGTTCAACACTGTTAGTTGTGTAGATAGAGCATAAACAAGTTTCTGAGATTGCTTCTATCTCGTTTTTATGGGAAGATATTACCTTTTGTACCATAGGCCACAAAGCGCTGCAAATGTCCACTTCCAGATGCTACAAAAAGAGTGTTTCAAACCTGCTCTATGACAGGGAATGTTCAACTCTGTGACTTGAATGCAAACGTCACAAAGAAGTTTCTGAGAATGCTGCTGTCCACTATTTTTATGTAATCCCTTTTCCAACGAACTCCTCAGAGCTATCCAAATATCCACTTGCAGATTCTACAAAAAGAGTGTTTCAAAACTGCTGTATCAAAAGAAAGGTTCAAGTCTCATAGTTGAGGACACACAACAGTAATAAGTTTCTGAGAATGCTTCTGTCTTGCTTTATGGGAAGATATTTCCTTTTTAACCATAGGCCTGATACCATTCCAAATGTCCATTTCCAGATACTACAAAAAGAGTGTTTCAAACCTGCTCTATGAAAGGGAATGTTCAACTCTGTGACTTGAATGCAAACATCACAAAGAAGTTTCTGAGAATGCTGCTGTCTACTATTTATCTGTAATCCCGCTTCCAACGAAATCCTGTTTTATAGAAATATCCACTTGCAGTTTCCAAAAAAAGAATGTTTCACACGTGCTCTGTCAATAGAAAGGTTCAACACTGTTAGTTGTGAAGATAGAGCATAAACAAGTTTCTGAGATTGCTTCTATCTCGTTTTTATGGGAAGATATTTCCTTTTGTACCATAGGCCACAAAGCGCTGCAAATGTCCACTTCCAGATGCTACAAAAAGCGTGTTTCAAACCTGCTCTATGACAGGGAATGTTCAACTCTGTGACTTGAATGCAAACGTCACAAAGAAGTTTCTGAGAACGCTGCTGTCTACTTTTTATATGTAATCCCGTTTCCAACAAAATCCTCAGAGCTATCCAAATATCCACTTGCAGATTCTACAAAAGAGTGTTTCAAAACTGCTGTATCAAAAGAAAGGTTCAAGTCTCTTAGTTGAGGACACACATCGCAAATAAGTTTCTGAGAATGCTTCTGTCTTGTTTTTATGGGAAGATATTTCCTTTTTAACCATAGGCCTGATACCGTTCCAAATGTCCACTTCCAGATACTACAAAAAGAGTGTTTCAAACCTGCTCTATGAAAGGGAATGTTCAACTCTGTGACTTGAATGCAAACATCACAAAGTAGTTTCTGAGAATGCTGCTGTCTACTATTTATCTGTAATCCCACTTCCAACGAAATCCTCAGTTTTATAGAAATATCCAATTGCAGATTCAAAAAAAGGGTGTTTCACACGTGCTCTGTCAATAGAAAGGTTCAACACTGTTAGTTGTGTAGATAGAGCATAAACAAGTTTCTGAGATTGCTTCTATCTCGTTTTTATGGGAAGATATTACCTTTTGTACCATAGGCCACAAAGCGCTGCAAATGTCCACTTCCAGATGCTACAAAAAGAGTGTTTCAAACCTGCTCTATGACAGGGAATGTTCAACTCTGTGACTTGAATGCAAACGTCACAAAGAAGTTTCTGAGAATGCTGCTGTCTACTTTTTATATGTAATCCCGTTTCCAACAAAATCCTCAGAGCTATCCAAATATCCACTTGCAGATTCTACAAAAAGAGTGTTTCAAAACTGCTGTATCAAAAGAAAGGTTCAAGTCTCTTAGTTGAGGACACACATCGCAAATATGTTTCTGAGAATGCTTCTGTCTTGTTTTTATGGGAAGATATTTCCTTTTTAACCATAGGCCTGATACCGTTCCAAATGTCCACTTCCAGATACTACAAAAAGAGTGTTTCAAACCTGCTCTATGAAAGGGAATGTTCAACTCTGTGACTTGAATGCAAACATCACAAAGAAGTTTCTGAGAATGCTGCTGTCTACTATTTATCTGTAATCCCGCTTCCAATGAAATCCTCAGTTTTATACAAATATCCACTTGCAGATTCCAAAAAAAGACTGTTTCACACGTGCTCTGTCAATAGAAGGGTTCAACACTGTTAGTTGTGAAGATAGAGCATAAACAAGTTTCTGAGATTGCTTCTATCTCGTTTTTATGGGAAGATATTTCCTTTTGTACCATAGGCCAAAAAGCGATGCAAATGTCCACTTCCAGATGCTACAAAAAGAGTGTTTCAAACCTGCTCTATGACAGGGAATGTTCAACTCTGTGACTTGAATGCAAACGTCACAAAGAAGTTTCTGAGAATGCTGCTGTCCACTATTTTTATGTAATCCCTTTTCCAACGAACTCCTCAGAGCTATCCAAATATCCACTTGCAGATTCTACAAAAAGAGTGTTTCAAAACTGCTGTATCAAAAGAAAGGTTCAAGTCTCTTAGTTGAGGACACACAACAGTAATAAGTTTCTGAGAATGCTTCTGTCTTGCTTTATGGGAAGATATTTCCTTTTTAACCATAGGCCTGATACCATTCCAAATGTCCATTTCCAGATACTACAAAAAGAGTGTTTCAAACCTGCTCTATGAAAGGGAATGTTCAACTCTGTGACTTGAATGCAAACATCACAAAGAAGTTTCTGAGAATGCTGCTGTCTACTATTTATCTGTAATCCCGCTTCCAACGAAATCCTGTTTTATAGAAATATCCACTTGCAGTTTCCAAAAAAAGAATGTTTCACACGTGCTCTGTCAATAGAAAGGTTCAACACTGTTAGTTGTGAAGATAGAGCATAAACAAGTTTCTGAGATTGCTTCTATCTCGTTTTTATGGGAAGATATTTCCTTTTGTACCATAGGCCACAAAGCGCTGCAAATGTCCACTTTCAGATGCTACAAAAAGCGTGTTTCAAACCTGCTCTATGACAGGGAATGTTCAACTCTGTGACTTGAATGCAAACGTCACAAAGAAGTTTCTGAGAACGCTGCTGTCTACTTTTTATATGTAATCCCGTTTCCAACAAAATCCTCAGAGCTATCCAAATATCCACTTGCAGATTCTACAAAAGAGTGTTTCAAAACTGCTGTATCAAAAGTAAGGTTCAAGTCTCTTAGTTGAGGACACACATCGCAAATAAGTTTCTGAGAATGCTTCTGTCTTGTTTTTATGGGAAGATATTTCCTTTTTAACCATAGGCCTGATACCGTTCCAAATGTCCACTTCCAGATACTACAAAAAGAGTGTTTCAAACCTGCTCTATGAAAGGGAATGTTCAACTCTGTGACTTGAATGCAAACATCACAAAGAAGTTTCTGAGAATGCTGCTGTCTACTATTTGTCTGTAATCCCGCTTCCAACGAAATCCTCAGTTTTATAGAAATATCCACTTGCAGTTTCCAAAAAAAGAGTGTTTCACACGTGCTCTGTCAATAGAAAGGTTCAACAATGTTACTTGTGTAGATAGAGCATAAACAAGTTTCTGAGATTGCTTCTATCTCGTTTTTATGGGAAGATATTTCCTTTTGTACCATAGGCCAAAAAGCGCTGCAATTGTCCACTTCCAGATGCTACAAAAAGAGTGTTTCAAACCTGCTCTATGACAGGGAATGTTCAACTCTGTGACTTGAATGCAAACGTCATAAAGAAGTTTCTGAGAATGCTGCTGTCCACTATTTTTATGTAATCCCCTTTCCAACGAAATCCTCAGAGCTATCCAAATATCCACTTGCAGATTCTACAAAAAGAGTGTTTCAAAACTCCTGTATCAAAAGAAAGGTTCAAGTCTGTTAGTTGAGGACACACAACACAAATAAGTTTCTGAGAATGCTTCTGTCTTGTTTTTATGGGAAGATATTTCCTTGTTAACCATAGGCCTGATAACGTTCCAAATGTCCACTTCCAGATACTACATAAAGAGTGTTTCAAACCTGCTGTATGAAAGGGAATGTTCAACACTGTGACTTGAATGCAAACATCACAAAGAAGTTTCTGAGAATGCTGCTGTCTACAATTTATCTGTAATCCCGCTTCCAACGAAATCCTCAGTTTTATAGAAATATCCACTTGCAGATTCCAAAAAAAGAGTGTTTCACACGTGCTCTGTCAATAGAAAGGTTCAACACTGTTAGTTGTGTAGATAGAGCATAAGCAAGTTTCAGAGATTGCTTCTATCTCCTTTTTATGGGAAGATATTTCCTTTTGTACCATAGGCCACAAAGCGCTGCAAATGTCCACTTCCAGATACTACAAAAAGAGTGTTTGAAACCTGCTCTATGAAAGGGAATGTTCAGCTCTGTGACTTAAATGGAAACATCACAAAGAAGTTTGTGAGAATGCTGCTGTCTACTTTTTATATGTAATCCAGTTTCCAACGAAATCCGCAGAGCTATCCAAATATCCACTTGCAGATTCTACAAAAAGAGTGTTTCAAAACTGCTGTATCAAAAGAAAGGTTCAAGTCTGTTAGTTGAGGACACACATCGCAAATAAGTTTCTCAGAATGCTTCTGTCTTGTTTTTCTGGGAAGATATTTCCTTTTTAACCATAGGCCTGATACCGTTCCAAATGTCCACTTCCAGATACTACAAAAAGAGTGTTTCAAACCTGCTCTATGAAAGGGAATGTTCAACTCTGTGACTTGAATGCAAACATCACAAAGAAGTTTCTGAGAATGCTGCTGTCTACTATTTATCTGTACTCCCGCTTCCAACGAAATCCGCAGTTTTATAGAAATATCCACTTGCAGATTCCAACAAAAAGAGTGTTTCACACGTGCTCTGTCAATAGAAAGGTTCAACAATGTTAGTTGTGTAGATAGAGCATAAACAAGTTTCTGAGATTGCTTCTATCTCGTTTTTATGGGAAGATATTTCCTTTTGTACCATAGGCCAAAAAGCGCTGCAATTGTCCACTTCCAGATGCTACAAAAAGAGTGTTTCAAACCTGCTCTATGACAGGGAATGTTCAACTCTGTGACTTGAATGCAAACATCACAAAGAAGTTTCTGAGAATGCTGCTGTCTACTATTTATCTGTACTCCCGCTTCCAACGAAATCCTGTTTTATAGAAATATCCACTTGCAGTTTCCAAAAAAAGAATGTTTCACACGTGCTCTGTCAATAGAAAGGTTCAACACTGTTAGTTGTGAAGATAGAGCATAAACAAGTTTCTGAGATTGCTTCTATCTCGTTTTTATGGGAAGATATTTCCTTTTGTACCATAGGCCAAAAAGCGCTGCAATTGTCCACTTCCAGATGCTACAAAAAGAGTGTTTCAAACCTGCTCTATGACAGGGAATGTTCAACTCTGTGACTTGAATGCAAACGTCATAAAGAAGTTTCTGAGAATGCTGCTGTCCACTAATTTTATGTAATCCCCTTTCCAACGAAATCCTCCGAGCTATCCAAATATCCACTTGCAGATTCTACAAAAAGAGTGTTTCAAAACTGCTGTATCAAAAGAAAGTTTCAAGTCTGTTAGTTGAGGACACACAACACAAATAAGTTTCTGAGAATGCTTCTGTCTTGTTTTTATGGGAAGATATTTCCTTTTTAACCATAGGCCTGATACCGTTCCAAATGTCCACTTCCAGATACTACAAAAAGAGTGTTTCAAACCTGCTCTATGAAAGCGAATGTTCAACTCTGTGACTTGAATGCAAACATCACAAAGAAGTTTCTGAGAATGCTGCTGTCTACTATTAATCTGTAATCCCGCTTCCAACGAAATCCTGTTTTGTAGAAATATCCACTTGCAGTTTCCAAAAAAAGAATGTTTCACACGTGCTCTGTCAATAGAAAGGTTCAACACTGTTAGTTGTGAAGATAGAGCATAAACAAGTTTCTGAGATTGCTTCTATCTCGTTTTTATGGGAAGATATTTCCTTTTGTACCATAGGCCACAAAGCGCTGCAAATGTCCACTTCCAGATGCTACAAAAAGCGTGTTTCAAACCTGCTCTATGACAGGGAATGTTCAACTCTGTGACTTGAATGCAAACGTCACAAAGAAGTTTCTGAGAACGCTGCTGTCTACTTTTTATATGTAATCCCGTTTCCAACAAAATCCTCAGAGCTATCCAAATATCCACTTGCAGATTCTACAAAAGAGTGTTTCAAAACTGCTGTATCAAAAGAAAGGTTCAAGTCTCTTAGTTGAGGACACACATCGCAAATAAGTTTCTGAGAATGCTTCTGTCTTGTTTTTATGGGAAGATATTTCCTTTTTAACCATAGGCCTGATACCGTTCCAAATGTCCACTTCCAGATACTACAAAAAGAGTGTTTCAAACCTGCTCTATGAAAGGGAATGTTCAACTCTGTGACTTGAATGCAAACATCACAAAGTAGTTTCTGAGAATGCTGCTGTCTACTATTTATCTGTAATCCCACTTCCAACGAAATCCTCAGTTTTATAGAAATATCCACTTGCAGATTCAAAAAAAGAGTGTTTCACACGTGCTCTGTCAATAGAAAGGTTCAACACTGTTAGTTGTTTAGATAGAGCATAAACAAGTTTCTGAGATTGCTTCTATCTCGTTTTTATGGGAAGATATTACCTTTTGTACCATAGGCCACAAAGCGCTGCAAATGTCCACTTCCAGATGCTACAAAAAGAGTGTTTCAAACCTGCTCTATGACAGGGAATGTTCAACTCTGTGACTTGAATGCAAACGTCACAAAGAAGTTTCTGAGAATGCTGCTGTCTACTTTTTATATGTAATCCCGTTTCCAACAAAATCCTCAGAGCTATCCAAATATCCACTTGCAGATTCTACAAAAAGAGTGTTTCAAAACTGCTGTATCAAAAGAAAGGTTCAAGTCTCTTAGTTGAGGACACACATCGCAAATATGTTTCTGAGAATGCTTCTGTCTTGTTTTTATGGGAAGATATTTCCTTTTTAACCATAGGCCTGATACCGTTCCAAATGTCCACTTCCAGATACTACAAAAAGAGTGTTTCAAACCTGCTCTATGAAAGGGAATGTTCAACTCTGTGACTTGAATGCAAACATCACAAAGAAGTTTCTGAGAATGCTGCTGTCTACTATTTATCTGTAATCCCGCTTCCAATGAAATCCTCAGTTTTATACAAATATCCACTTGCAGATTCCAAAAAAAGACTGTTTCACACGTGCTCTGTCAATAGAAGGGTTCAACACTGTTAGTTGTGAAGATAGAGCATAAACAAGTTTCTGAGATTGCTTCTATCTCGTTTTTATGGGAAGATATTTCCTTTTGTACCATAGGCCAAAAAGCGATGCAAATGTCCACTTCCAGATGCTACAAAAAGAGTGTTTCAAACCTGCTCTATGACAGGGAATGTTCAACTCTGTGACTTGAATGCAAACGTCACAAAGAAGTTTCTGAGAATGCTGCTGTCCACTATTTTTATGTAATCCCTTTTCCAACGAACTCCTCAGAGCTATCCAAAAATCCACTTGCAGATTCTACAAAAAGAGTGTTTCAAAACTGCTGTATCAAAAGAAAGGTTCAAGTCTCTTAGTTGAGGACACACAACAGTAATAAGTTTCTGAGAATGCTTCTGTCTTGCTTTATGGGAAGATATTTCCTTTTTAACCATAGGCCTGATACCATTCCAAATGTCCATTTCCAGATACTACAAAAAGAGTGTTTCAAACCTGCTCTATGAAAGGGAATGTTCAACTCTGTGACTTGAATGCAAACATCACAAAGAAGTTTCTGAGAATGCTGCTGTCTACTATTTATCTGTAATCCCGCTTCCAACGAAATCCTGTTTTATAGAAATATCCACTTGCAGTTTCCAAAAAAAGAATGTTTCACACGTGCTCTGTCAATAGAAAGGTTCAACACTGTTAGTTGTGAAGATAGAGCATAAACAAGTTTCTGAGATTGCTTCTATCTCGTTTTTATGGGAAGATATTTCCTTTTGTACCATAGGCCACAAAGCGCTGCAAATGTCCACTTTCAGATGCTACAAAAAGCGTGTTTCAAACCTGCTCTATGACAGGGAATGTTCAACTCTGTGACTTGAATGCAAACGTCACAAAGAAGTTTCTGAGAACGCTGCTGTCTACTTTTTATATGTAATCCCGTTTCCAACAAAATCCTCAGAGCTATCCAAATATCCACTTGCAGATTCTACAAAAGAGTGTTTCAAAACTGCTGTATCAAAAGTAAGGTTCAAGTCTCTTAGTTGAGGACACACATCGCAAATAAGTTTCTGAGAATGCTTCTGTCTTGTTTTTATGGGAAGATATTTCCTTTTTAACCATAGGCCTGATACCGTTCCAAATGTCCACTTCCAGATACTACAAAAAGAGTGTTTCAAACCTGCTCTATGAAAGGGAATGTTCAACTCTGTGACTTGAATGCAAACATCACAAAGAAGTTTCTGAGAATGCTGCTGTCTACTATTTGTCTGTAATCCCGCTTCCAACGAAATCCTCAGTTTTATAGAAATATCCACTTGCAGTTTCCAAAAAAAGAGTGTTTCACACGTGCTCTGTCAATAGAAAGGTTCAACAATGTTACTTGTGTAGATAGAGCATAAACAAGTTTCTGAGATTGCTTCTATCTCGTTTTTATGGGAAGATATTTCCTTTTGTACCATAGGCCAAAAAGCGCTGCAATTGTCCACTTCCAGATGCTACAAAAAGAGTGTTTCAAACCTGCTCTATGACAGGGAATGTTCAACTCTGTGACTTGAATGCAAACGTCATAAAGAAGTTTCTGAGAATGCTGCTGTCCACTATTTTTATGTAATCCCCTTTCCAACGAAATCCTCAGAGCTATCCAAATATCCACTTGCAGATTCTACAAAAAGAGTGTTTCAAAACTCCTGTATCAAAAGAAAGGTTCAAGTCTGTTAGTTGAGGACACACAACACAAATAAGTTTCTGAGAATGCTTCTGTCTTGTTTTTATGGGAAGATATTTCCTTGTTAACCATAGGCCTGATAACGTTCCAAATGTCCACTTCCAGATACTACATAAAGAGTGTTTCAAACCTGCTGTATGAAAGGGAATGTTCAACACTGTGACTTGAATGCAAACATCACAAAGAAGTTTCTGAGAATGCTGCTGTCTACAATTTATCTGTAATCCCGCTTCCAACGAAATCCTCAGTTTTATAGAAATATCCACTTGCAGATTCCAAAAAAAGAGTGTTTCACACGTGCTCTGTCAATAGAAAGGTTCAACACTGTTAGTTGTGTAGATAGAGCATAAGCAAGTTTCAGAGATTGCTTCTATCTCCTTTTTATGGGAAGATATTTCCTTTTGTACCATAGGCCACAAAGCGCTGCAAATGTCCACTTCCAGATACTACAAAAAGAGTGTTTGAAACCTGCTCTATGAAAGGGAATGTTCAGCTCTGTGACTTAAATGGAAACATCACAAAGAAGTTTGTGAGAATGCTGCTGTCTACTTTTTATATGTAATCCAGTTTCCAACGAAATCCGCAGAGCTATCCAAATATCCACTTGCAGATTCTACAAAAAGAGTGTTTCAAAACTGCTGTATCAAAAGAAAGGTTCAAGTCTGTTAGTTGAGGACACACAACACAAATAAGTTTCTGAGAATGCTTCTGTCTTGTTTTTATGGGAAGATATTTCCTTTTTAACCATAGGCCTGATACCGTTCCAAATGTCCACTTCCAGATACTACAAAAAGAGTGTTTCAAACCTGCTCTATGAAAGCGAATGTTCAACTCTGTGACTTGAATGCAAACATCACAAAGAAGTTTCTGAGAATGCTGCTGTCTACTATTTATCTGTAATCCCGCTTCCAACGAAATCCTGTTTTGTAGAAATATCCACTTGCAGTTTCCAAAAAAAGAATGTTTCACACGTGCTCTGTCAATAGAAAGGTTCAACACTGTTAGTTGTGAAGATAGAGCATAAACAAGTTTCTGAGATTGCTTCTATCTCGTTTTTATGGGAAGATATTTCCTTTTGTACCATAGGCCACAAAGCGCTGCAAATGTCCACTTCCAGATGCTACAAAAAGCGTGTTTCAAACCTGCTCTATGACAGGGAATGTTCAACTCTGTGACTTGAATGCAAACGTCACAAAGAAGTTTCTGAGAACGCTGCTGTCTACTTTTTATATGTAATCCCGTTTCCAACAAAATCCTCAGAGCTATCCAAATATCCACTTGCAGATTCTACAAAAGAGTGTTTCAAAACTGCTGTATCAAAAGAAAGGTTCAAGTCTCTTAGTTGAGGACACACATCGCAAATAAGTTTCTGAGAATGCTTCTGTCTTGTTTTTATGGGAAGATATTTCCTTTTTAACCATAGGCCTGATACCGTTCCAAATGTCCACTTCCAGATACTACAAAAAGAGTGTTTCAAACCTGCTCTATGAAAGGGAATGTTCAACTCTGTGACTTGAATGCAAACATCACAAAGTAGTTTCTGAGAATGCTGCTGTCTACTATTTATCTGTAATCCCACTTCCAACGAAATCCTCAGTTTTATAGAAATATCCACTTGCAGATTCAAAAAAAGAGTGTTTCACACGTGCTCTGTCAATAGAAAGGTTCAACACTGTTAGTTGTGTAGATAGAGCATAAACAAGTTTCTGAGATTGCTTCTATCTCGTTTTTATGGGAAGATATTACCTTTTGTACCATAGGCCACAAAGCGCTGCAAATGTCCACTTCCAGATGCTACAAAAAGAGTGTTTCAAACCTGCTCTATGACAGGGAATGTTCAACTCTGTGACTTGAATGCAAACGTCACAAAGAAGTTTCTGAGAATGCTGCTGTCTACTTTTTATATGTAATCCCGTTTCCAACAAAATCCTCAGAGCTATCCAAATATCCACTTGCAGATTCTACAAAAAGAGTGTTTCAAAACTGCTGTATCAAAAGAAAGGTTCAAGTCTCTTAGTTGAGGACACACATCGCAAATATGTTTCTGAGAATGCTTCTGTCTTGTTTTTATGGGAAGATATTTCCTTTTTAACCATAGGCCTGATACCGTTCCAAATGTCCACTTCCAGATACTACAAAAAGAGTGTTTCAAACCTGCTCTATGAAAGGGAATGTTCAACTCTGTGACTTGAATGCAAACATCACAAAGAAGTTTCTGAGAATGCTGCTGTCTACTATTTATCTGTAATCCCGCTTCCAATGAAATCCTCAGTTTTATACAAATATCCACTTGCAGATTCCAAAAAAAGACTGTTTCACACGTGCTCTGTCAATAGAAGGGTTCAACACTGTTAGTTGTGAAGATAGAGCATAAACAAGTTTCTGAGATTGCTTCTATCTCGTTTTTATGGGAAGATATTTCCTTTTGTACCATAGGCCAAAAAGCGATGCAAATGTCCACTTCCAGATGCTACAAAAAGAGTGTTTCAAACCTGCTCTATGACAGGGAATGTTCAACTCTGTGACTTGAATGCAAACGTCACAAAGAAGTTTCTGAGAATGCTGCTGTCCACTATTTTTATGTAATCCCTTTTCCAACGAACTCCTCAGAGCTATCCAAAAATCCACTTGCAGATTCTACAAAAAGAGTGTTTCAAAACTGCTGTATCAAAAGAAAGGTTCAAGTCTCTTAGTTGAGGACACACAACAGTAATAAGTTTCTGAGAATGCTTCTGTCTTGCTTTATGGGAAGATATTTCCTTTTTAACCATAGGCCTGATACCATTCCAAATGTCCATTTCCAGATACTACAAAAAGAGTGTTTCAAACCTGCTCTATGAAAGGGAATGTTCAACTCTGTGACTTGAATGCAAACATCACAAAGAAGTTTCTGAGAATGCTGCTGTCTACTATTTATCTGTAATCCCGCTTCCAACGAAATCCTGTTTTATAGAAATATCCACTTGCAGTTTCCAAAAAAAGAATGTTTCACACGTGCTCTGTCAATAGAAAGGTTCAACACTGTTAGTTGTGAAGATAGAGCATAAACAAGTTTCTGAGATTGCTTCTATCTCGTTTTTATGGGAAGATATTTCCTTTTGTACCATAGGCCACAAAGCGCTGCAAATGTCCACTTTCAGATGCTACAAAAAGCGTGTTTCAAACCTGCTCTATGACAGGGAATGTTCAACTCTGTGACTTGAATGCAAACGTCACAAAGAAGTTTCTGAGAACGCTGCTGTCTACTTTTTATATGTAATCCCGTTTCCAACAAAATCCTCAGAGCTATCCAAATATCCACTTGCAGATTCTACAAAAGAGTGTTTCAAAACTGCTGTATCAAAAGTAAGGTTCAAGTCTCTTAGTTGAGGACACACATCGCAAATAAGTTTCTGAGAATGCTTCTGTCTTGTTTTTATGGGAAGATATTTCCTTTTTAACCATAGGCCTGATACCGTTCCAAATGTCCACTTCCAGATACTACAAAAAGAGTGTTTCAAACCTGCTCTATGAAAGGGAATGTTCAACTCTGTGACTTGAATGCAAACATCACAAAGAAGTTTCTGAGAATGCTGCTGTCTACTATTTGTCTGTAATCCCGCTTCCAACGAAATCCTCAGTTTTATAGAAATATCCACTTGCAGTTTCCAAAAAAAGAGTGTTTCACACGTGCTCTGTCAATAGAAAGGTTCAACAATGTTACTTGTGTAGATAGAGCATAAACAAGTTTCTGAGATTGCTTCTATCTCGTTTTTATGGGAAGATATTTCCTTTTGTACCATAGGCCAAAAAGCGCTGCAATTGTCCACTTCCAGATGCTACAAAAAGAGTGTTTCAAACCTGCTCTATGACAGGGAATGTTCAACTCTGTGACTTGAATGCAAACGTCATAAAGAAGTTTCTGAGAATGCTGCTGTCCACTATTTTTATGTAATCCCCTTTCCAACGAAATCCTCAGAGCTATCCAAATATCCACTTGCAGATTCTACAAAAAGAGTGTTTCAAAACTCCTGTATCAAAAGAAAGGTTCAAGTCTGTTAGTTGAGGACACACAACACAAATAAGTTTCTGAGAATGCTTCTGTCTTGTTTTTATGGGAAGATATTTCCTTGTTAACCATAGGCCTGATAACGTTCCAAATGTCCACTTCCAGATACTACATAAAGAGTGTTTCAAACCTGCTGTATGAAAGGGAATGTTCAACACTGTGACTTGAATGCAAACATCACAAAGAAGTTTCTGAGAATGCTGCTGTCTACAATTTATCTGTAATCCCGCTTCCAACGAAATCCTCAGTTTTATAGAAATATCCACTTGCAGATTCCAAAAAAAGAGTGTTTCACACGTGCTCTGTCAATAGAAAGGTTCAACACTGTTAGTTGTGTAGATAGAGCATAAGCAAGTTTCAGAGATTGCTTCTATCTCCTTTTTATGGGAAGATATTTCCTTTTGTACCATAGGCCACAAAGCGCTGCAAATGTCCACTTCCAGATACTACAAAAAGAGTGTTTGAAACCTGCTCTATGAAAGGGAATGTTCAGCTCTGTGACTTAAATGGAAACATCACAAAGAAGTTTGTGAGAATGCTGCTGTCTACTTTTTATATGTAATCCAGTTTCCAACGAAATCCGCAGAGCTATCCAAATATCCACTTGCAGATTCTACAAAAAGAGTGTTTCAAAACTGCTGTATCAAAAGAAAGGTTCAAGTCTGTTAGTTGAGGACACACATCGCAAATAAGTTTCTCAGAATGCTTCTGTCTTGTTTTTCTGGGAAGATATTTCCTTTTTAACCATAGGCCTGATACCGTTCCAAATGTCCACTTCCAGATACTACAAAAAGAGTGTTTCAAACCTGCTCTATGAAAGGGAATGTTCAACTCTGTGACTTGAATGCAAACATCACAAAGAAGTTTCTGAGAATGCTGCTGTCTACTATTTATCTGTACTCCCGCTTCCAACGAAATCCGCAGTTTTATAGAAATATCCACTTGCAGATTCCAACAAAAAGAGTGTTTCACACGTGCTCTGTCAATAGAAAGGTTCAACAATGTTAGTTGTGTAGATAGAGCATAAACAAGTTTCTGAGATTGCTTCTATCTCGTTTTTATGGGAAGATATTTCCTTTTGTACCATAGGCCAAAAAGCGCTGCAATTGTCCACTTCCAGATGCTACAAAAAGAGTGTTTCAAACCTGCTCTATGACAGGGAATGTTCAACTCTGTGACTTGAATGCAAACATCACAAAGAAGTTTCTGAGAATGCTGCTGTCTACTATTTATCTGTACTCCCGCTTCCAACGAAATCCTGTTTTATAGAAATATCCACTTGCAGTTTCCAAAAAAAGAATGTTTCACACGTGCTCTGTCAATAGAAAGGTTCAACACTGTTAGTTGTGAAGATAGAGCATAAACAAGTTTCTGAGATTGCTTCTATCTCGTTTTTATGGGAAGATATTTCCTTTTGTACCATAGGCCAAAAAGCGCTGCAATTGTCCACTTCCAGATGCTACAAAAAGAGTGTTTCAAACCTGCTCTATGACAGGGAATGTTCAACTCTGTGACTTGAATGCAAACGTCATAAAGAAGTTTCTGAGAATGCTGCTGTCCACTAATTTTATGTAATCCCCTTTCCAACGAAATCCTCCGAGCTATCCAAATATCCACTTGCAGATTCTACAAAAAGAGTGTTTCAAAACTGCTGTATCAAAAGAAAGTTTCAAGTCTGTTAGTTGAGGACACACAACACAAATAAGTTTCTGAGAATGCTTCTGTCTTGTTTTTATGGGAAGATATTTCCTTTTTAACCATAGGCCTGATACCGTTCCAAATGTCCACTTCCAGATACTACAAAAAGAGTGTTTCAAACCTGCTCTATGAAAGCGAATGTTCAACTCTGTGACTTGAATGCAAACATCACAAAGAAGTTTCTGAGAATGCTGCTGTCTACTATTTATCTGTAATCCCGCTTCCAACGAAATCCTGTTTTGTAGAAATATCCACTTGCAGTTTCCAAAAAAAGAATGTTTCACACGTGCTCTGTCAATAGAAAGGTTCAACACTGTTAGTTGTGAAGATAGAGCATAAACAAGTTTCTGAGATTGCTTCTATCTCGTTTTTATGGGAAGATATTTCCTTTTGTACCATAGGCCACAAAGCGCTGCAAATGTCCACTTCCAGATGCTACAAAAAGAGTGTTTCAAACCTGCTCTATGACAGGGAATGTTCAACTCTGTGACTTGAATGCAAACGTCACAAAGAAGTTTCTGAGAATGCTGCTGTCCACTATTTTTATGTAATCCCTTTTCCAACGAACTCCTCAGAGCTATCCAAATATCCACTTGCAGATTCTACAAAAAGAGTGTTTCAAAACTGCTGTATCAAAAGAAAGGTTCAAGTCTCTTAGTTGAGGACACACAACAGAAATAAGTTTCTGAGAATGCTTCTGTCTTGTTTTTATGGGAAGATATTTCCTTTTTAACCATAGGCCTGATACCGTTCCAAATGTCCACTTCCAGATACTACAAAAAGAGTGTTTCAAACCTGCTCTATGAAAGGGAATGTTCAACTCTGTGACTTGAATGCAAACATCACAAAGAAGTTTCTGAGAATGCTGCTGTCTACTATTTATCTGTAATCCCGCTTCCAACGAAATCCTCAGTTTTATAGAAATATCCACTTGCAGATTCCAAAAAAAGAGTGTTTCACACGTGATCTGTCAATAGAAAGGTTCAACACTGTTAGTTGTGTAGATACAGCATAAACAAGTTTCTGAGATTGCTTCTATCTCGTTTTTATGGGAAGATATTTCCTTTTGTACCATAGGCCACAAAGCGCTGCAAATGTCCACTTCCAGAAGCTACAAAGCGTGTTTCAAACCTGCTCTATGACAGGGAATGTTCAACTCTGTGACTTGAATGCAAACGTCACAAAGAAGTTTCTGAGAATGCTGCTGTCTACTTTTTATATGTAATCCCGTTTCCAACAAAATCCTCAGAGCTATCCAAATATCCACTTGCAGATTCTACAAAAAGAGTGTTTCAAAACTGCTGTATCAAAAGAAAGGTTCAAGTCTCTTAGTTGAGGACACACATCGCAAATATGTTTCTGAGAATGCTTCTGTCTTGTTTTTATGGGAAGATATTTCCTTTTTAACCATAGGCCTGATACCGTTCCAAATGTCCACTTCCAGATACTACAAAAAGAGTGTTTCAAACCTGCTCTATGAAAGGGAATGTTCAACTCTGTGACTTGAATGCAAACATCACAAAGAAGTTTCTGAGAATGCTGCTGTCTACTATTTATCTGTAATCCCGCTTCCAATGAAATCCTCAGTTTTATACAAATATCCACTTGCAGATTCCAAAAAAAGACTGTTTCACACGTGCTCTGTCAATAGAAAGGTTCAACACTGTTAGTTGTGAAGATAGAGCATAAACAAGTTTCTGAGATTGCTTCTATCTCGTTTCTATGGGAAGATATTTCCTTTTGTACCATAGGCCAAAAAGCGATGCAAATGTCCACTTCCAGATGCTACAAAAAGAGTGCTTCAAACCTGCTCTATGACAGGGAATGTTCAACTCTGTGACTTGAATGCAAACGTCACAAAGAAGTTTCTGAGAATGCTGCTGTCCACTATTTTTATGTAATCCCTTTTCCAACGAACTCCTCAGAGCTATCCAAATATCCACTTGCAGATTCTACAAAAAGAGTGTTTCAAAACTGCTGTATCAAAAGAAAGGTTCAAGTCTCTTAGTTGAGGACACACAACAGTAATAAGTTTCTGAGAATGCTTCTGTCTTGCTTTATGGGAAGATATTTCCTTTTTAACCATAGGCCTGATACCATTCCAAATGTCCATTTCCAGATACTACAAAAAGAGTGTTTCAAACCTGCTCTATGAAAGGGAATGTTCAACTCTGTGACTTGAATGCAAACATCACAAAGAAGTTTCTGAGAATGCTGCTGTCTACTATTTATCTGTAATCCCGCTTCCAACGAAATCCTCAGTTTTATAGAAATATCCACTTGCAGATTCCAAAAAAAGAGTGTTTCACACGTGCTCTGTCAATAGAAAGGTTCAACACTGTTAGTTGTGTAGATACAGCATAAACAAGTTTCTGAGATTGCTTCTATCTCGTTTTTATGGGAAGATATTTCCTTTTGTACCATAGGCCACAAAGCGCTGCAAATGTCCACTTCCAGATGCTACAAAAAGCGTGTTTCAAACCTGCTCTATGACAGGGAATGTTCAACTCTGTGACTTGAATGCAAACGTCACAAAGAAGTTTCTGAGAATGCTGCTGTCTACTTTTTATATGTAATCCCGTTTCCAACAAAATCCTCAGAGCTATCCAAATATCCACTTGCAGATTCTACAAAAAGAGTGTTTCAAAACTGCTGTATCAAAAGAAAGGTTCAAGTCTCTTAGTTGAGGACACACATCGCAAATAAGTTTCTGAGAATGCTTCTGTCTTGTTTTTATGGGAAGATATTTCCTTTTTAACCATAGGCCTGATACCGTTCCAAATGTCCACTTCCAGATACTACAAAAAGAGTGTTTCAAACCTGCTCTATGAAAGGGAATGTTCAACTCTGTGACTTGAATGCAAACATCACAAAGAAGTTTCTGAGAATGCTGCTGTCTACTATTTATCTGTAATCCCGCTTCCAATGAAATCCTCAGTTTTATAGAAATATCCACTTGCAGATTCCTAAAAAAGACTGTTTCACACGTGCTCTGTCAATAGAAAGGTTCAACACTGTTAGTTGTGAAGATAGAGCATAAACAAGTTTCTGAGATTGCTTCTATCTCGTTTTTATGGGAAGATATTTCCTTTTGTACCATAGGCCAAAAAGCGCTGCAAATGTCCACTTCCAGATGCTACAAAAAGAGTGTTTCAAACCTGCTCTATGACAGGGAATGTTCAACACTGTGACTTGAATGCAAACGTCACGAAGAAGTTTCTGAGAATGCTGCTGTCCACTATTTTTATGTAATCCCTTTTCCAACGAACTCCTCAGAGCTATCCAAATATCCACATGCAGATTCTACAAAAAGAGTGTTTCAAAACTGCTGTAACAAAAGAAAGGTTCAAGTCTCTTAGTTGAGGACACACAACAGTAATAAGTTTCTGAGAATGCTTCTGTCTTGTTTTTATGGGAAGATATTTCCTTTTTAACCATAGGCCTGATACCATTCCAAATGTCCACTTCCAGATACTACAAAAAGAGTGTTTCAAACCTGCTCTATGAAAGGGAATGTTCAACTCTGTGACTTGAATGCAAACATCACAAAGAAGTTTCTGAGAATGCTGCTGTCTACTATTTATCTGTAATCCCGCTTCCAACGAAATCCTGTTTTATAGAAATATCCACTTGCAGTTTCCAAAAAAAGAATGTTTCACACGTGCTCTGTCAATAGAAAGGTTCAACACTGTTAGTTGTGAAGATAGAGCATAAACAAGTTTCTGAGATCGATTCTATCTCGATTTTTATGGGAAGATATTTCCTTTTTAACCATAGGCCACAAAGCGCTGCAAATGTCCACTTCCAGATACTACAAAAAGAGTGTTTGAAACCTGCTCTATGACAGGGAATGTTCAACTCCGTGACTTGAATGCAAACGTCATAAAGAAGTTTCTGAGAATGCTGCTGTCCACTATTTTTATGTAATCCCCTTTCCATCGAAATCCTCAGAGCTATCCAAATATCCACTTGCAGATTCTACAAAAAGAGTGTTTCAAAACTGCTGTATCAAAAGAAAGGTTCGAGTCTGTTAGTTGAGGACACACAACACTAATAAGTTTCTGAGAATGCTTCTGTCTTGTTTTTATGGGAAGATATTTCCTTTTTAACCATTGGCCTGATACCGTTCCAAATGTCCACTTCCAGATACTACAAAAAGAGTGTTTCAAACCTGCTCTATGAAAGGGAATGTTCAACTCTGTGACTTGAATGCAAACATCACAAAGTAGTTTCTGAGAATGCTGCTGTCTACTATTTATCTGTAATCCCACTTCCAACGAAATCCTCAGTTTTATAGAAATATCCACTTGCAGATTCAAAAAAAGAGTGTTTCACACGTGCTCTGTCAATAGAAAGGTTCAACACTGTTAGTTGTGTAGATAGAGCATAAACAAGTTTCTGAGATTGCTTCTATCTCGTTTTTATGGGAAGATATTACCTTTTGTACCATAGGCCACAAAGCGCTGCAAATGTCCACTTCCAGATGCTACAAAAAGAGTGTTTCAAACCTGCTCTATGACAGGGAATGTTCAACTCTGTGACTTGAATGCAAACGTCACAAAGAAGTTTCTGAGAATGCTGCTGTCTACTTTTTATATGTAATCCCGTTTCCAACAAAATCCTCAGAGCTATCCAAATATCCACTTGCAGATTCTACAAAAAGAGTGTTTCAAAACTGCTGTATCAAAAGAAAGGTTCAAGTCTCTTAGTTGAGGACACACATCGCAAATATGTTTCTGAGAATGCTTCTGTCTTGTTTTTATGGGAAGATATTTCCTTTTTAACCATAGGCCTGATACCGTTCCAAATGTCCACTTCCAGATACTACAAAAAGAGTGTTTCAAACCTGCTCTATGAAAGGGAATGTTCAACTCTGTGACTTGAATGCAAACATCACAAAGAAGTTTCTGAGAATGCTGCTGTCTACTATTTATCTGTAATCCCGCTTCCAATGAAATCCTCAGTTTTATACAAATATCCACTTGCAGATTCCAAAAAAAGACTGTTTCACACGTGCTCTGTCAATAGAAGGGTTCAACACTGTTAGTTGTGAAGATAGAGCATAAACAAGTTTCTGAGATTGCTTCTATCTCGTTTTTATGGGAAGATATTTCCTTTTGTACCATAGGCCAAAAAGCGATGCAAATGTCCACTTCCAGATGCTACAAAAAGAGTGTTTCAAACCTGCTCTATGACAGGGAATGTTCAACTCTGTGACTTGAATGCAAACGTCACAAAGAAGTTTCTGAGAATGCTGCTGTCCACTATTTTTATGTAATCCCTTTTCCAACGAACTCCTCAGAGCTATCCAAATATCCACTTGCAGATTCTACAAAAAGAGTGTTTCAAAACTGCTGTATCAAAAGAAAGGTTCAAGTCTCTTAGTTGAGGACACACAACAGTAATAAGTTTCTGAGAATGCTTCTGTCTTGCTTTATGGGAAGATATTTCCTTTTTAACCATAGGCCTGATACCATTCCAAATGTCCATTTCCAGATACTACAAAAAGAGTGTTTCAAACCTGCTCTATGAAAGGGAATGTTCAACTCTGTGACTTGAATGCAAACATCACAAAGAAGTTTCTGAGAATGCTGCTGTCTACTATTTATCTGTAATCCCGCTTCCAACGAAATCCTGTTTTATAGAAATATCCACTTGCAGTTTCCAAAAAAAGAATGTTTCACACGTGCTCTGTCAATAGAAAGGTTCAACACTGTTAGTTGTGAAGATAGAGCATAAACAAGTTTCTGAGATTGCTTCTATCTCGTTTTTATGGGAAGATATTTCCTTTTGTACCATAGGCCAAAAAGCGCTGCAATTGTCCACTTCCAGATGCTACAAAAAGAGTGTTTCAAACCTGCTCTATGACAGGGAATGTTCAACTCTGTGACTTGAATGCAAACGTCATAAAGAAGTTTCTGAGAATGCTGCTGTCCACTATTTTTATGTAATCCCCTTTCCAACGAAATCCTCAGAGCTATCCAAATATCCGCTTGCAGATTCTACAAAAAGAGTGTTTCAAAACTGCTGTATGAAAAGAAAGGTTCAAGTCTGTTAGTTGAGGACACACAACACAAATAAGTTTCTGAGAATGCTTCTGTCTTGTTTTTATGGGAAGATATTTCCTTTTTAACCATAGGCCTGATAACGTTCCAAATGTCCACTTCCAGATACTACATAAAGAGTGTTTCAAACCTGCTGTATGAAAGGGAATGTTCAACACTGTGACTTGAATGCAAACATCACAAAGAAGTTTCTGAGAATGCTACTGTCTACTATTTATCTGTAATCCCGCTTCCAATGAAATCCTCAGTTTTATAGAAATATCCATTTGCAGATTCCAAAAAAGAGTGTTTCACACGTGCTCTGTCAATAGAAAGTTTCAACACTGTTAGTTGTGAAGATCGAGCATAAACAAGTTTCTGAGATTGCTTCTATCTCGTTTTTATGGGAAGATATTTCCTTTTGTACCATAGGCCACAAAGCGCTGCAAATGTCCACTTCCGGATGCTACAAAAAGAGTGTTTCAAACCTGCTCTATGACAGGGAATGTTCAACTCTGTGACTTGAATGCAAACGTCACAAAGAAGTTTCTGAGAATGCTGCTGTCCACTATTTTTATGTAATCCCTTTTCCAACGAACTCCTCAGAGCTATCCAAATATCCACTTGCAGATTCTACAAAAAGAGTGTTTCAAAACTGCTGTATCAAAAGAAAGGTTCAAGTCTCTTAGTTGAGGACACACAACAGAAATATGTTTCTGAGAATGCTTCTGTCTTGTTTTTATGGGAAGATATTTCCTTTTTAACCATAGGCCTGATACCGTTCCAAATGTCCACTTCCAGATACTACAAAAAGAGTGTTTCAAACCTGCTCTATGAAAGGGAATGTTCAACTCTGTGACTTGAATGCAAACATCACAAAGAAGTTTCTGAGAATGCTGCTGTCTACTATTTATCTGTAATCCCGCTTCCAATGAAATCCTCAGTTTTATAGAAATATCCACTTGCAGATTCCTAAAAAAGACGGTTTCACACGTGCTCTGTCAATAGAAAGGTTCAACACTGTTAGTTGTGAAGATAGAGCATAAACAAGTTTCTGAGATTGCTTCTATCTCGTTTTTATGGGAAGATATTTCCTTTTGTACCATAGGCCAAAAAGCGCTGCAAATGTCCACTTCCAGATGCTACAAAAAGAGTGTTTCAAACCTGCTCTATGACAGGGAATGTTCAACACTGTGACTTGAATGCAAACGTCACGAAGAAGTTTCTGAGAATGCTGCTGTCCACTATTTTTATGTAATCCCTTTTCCAACGAACTCCTCAGAGCTATCCAAATATCCACATGCAGATTCCACAAAAAGAGTGTTTCAAAACTGCTGTAACAAAAGAAAGGTTCAAGTCTCTTAGTTGAGGACACACAACAGTAATAAGTTTCTGAGAATGCTTCTGTCTTGTTTTTATGGGAAGATATTTCCTTTTTAACCATAGGCCTGATACCATTCCAAATGTCCACTTCCAGATACTACAAAAAGAGTGTTTCAAACCTGCTCTATGAAAGGGAATGTTCAACTCTGTGACTTGAATGCAAACATCACAAAGAAGTTTCTGAGAATGCTGCTGTCCACTATTTTTATGTAATCCCTTTTCCAACGAACTCCTCAGAGCTATCCAAATATCCACTTGCAGATTCTACAAAAAGAGTGTTTCAAAACTGCTGTATCAAAAGAAAGGTTCAAGTCTCTTAGTTGAGGACACACAACAGTAATAAGTTTCTCAGAATGCTTCTGTCTTGCTTTATGGGAAGATATTTCCTTTTTAACCATAGGCCTGATACCATTCCAAATGTCCATTTCCAGATACTACAAAAAGAGTGTTTCAAACCTGCACTATGAAAGGGAATGTTCAACTCTGTGACTTGAATGCAAACATCACAAAGAAGTTTCTGAGAATGCTGCTGTCTACTATTTATCTGTAATCCCGCTTCCAACGAAATCCTGTTTTATAGAAATATCCACTTGCAGTTTCCAAAAAAAGAATGTTTCACACGTGCTCTGTCAATAGAAAGGTTCAACACTGTTAGTTGTGAAGATAGAGCATAAACAAGTTTCTGAGATTGCTTCTATCTCGTTTTTATGGGAAGATATTTCCTTTTGTACCATAGGCCAAAAAGCGCTGCAATTGTCCACTTCCAGATGCTACAAAAAGAGTGTTTCAAACCTGCTCTATGACAGGGAATGTTCAACTCTGTGACTTGAATGCAAACGTCATAAAGAAGTTTCTGAGAATGCTGCTGTCCACTATTTTTATGTAATCCCCTTTCCAACGAAATCCTCAGAGCTATCCAAATATCCGCTTGCAGATTCTACAAAAAGAGTGTTTCAAAACTGCTGTATGAAAAGAAAGGTTCAAGTCTGTTAGTTGAGGACACACAACACAAATAAGTTTCTGAGAATGCTTCTGTCTTGTTTTTATGGGAAGATATTTCCTTTTTAACCATAGGCCTGATAACGTTCCAAATGTCCACTTCCAGATACTACATAAAGAGTGTTTCAAACCTGCTGTATGAAAGGGAATGTTCAACACTGTGACTTGAATGCAAACATCACAAAGAAGTTTCTGAGAATGCTACTGTCTACTATTTATCTGTAATCCCGCTTCCAATGAAATCCTCAGTTTTATAGAAATATCCATTTGCAGATTCCAAAAAAGAGTGTTTCACACGTGCTCTGTCAATAGAAAGTTTCAACACTGTTAGTTGTGAAGATCGAGCATAAACAAGTTTCTGAGATTGCTTCTATCTCGTTTTTATGGGAAGATATTTCCTTTTGTACCATAGGCCACAAAGCGCTGCAAATGTCCACTTCCGGATGCTACAAAAAGAGTGTTTCAAACCTGCTCTATGACAGGGAATGTTCAACTCTGTGACTTGAATGCAAACGTCACAAAGAAGTTTCTGAGAATGCTGCTGTCCACTATTTTTATGTAATCCCTTTTCCAACGAACTCCTCAGAGCTATCCAAATATCCACTTGCAGATTCTACAAAAAGAGTGTTTCAAAACTGCTGTATCAAAAGAAAGGTTCAAGTCTCTTAGTTGAGGACACACAACAGAAATATGTTTCTGAGAATGCTTCTGTCTTGTTTTTATGGGAAGATATTTCCTTTTTAACCATAGGCCTGATACCGTTCCAAATGTCCACTTCCAGATACTACAAAAAGAGTGTTTCAAACCTGCTCTATGAAAGGGAATGTTCAACTCTGTGACTTGAATGCAAACATCACAAAGAAGTTTCTGAGAATGCTGCTGTCTACTATTTATCTGTAATCCCGCTTCCAATGAAATCCTCAGTTTTATAGAAATATCCACTTGCAGATTCCTAAAAAAGACGGTTTCACACGTGCTCTGTCAATAGAAAGGTTCAACACTGTTAGTTGTGAAGATAGAGCATAAACAAGTTTCTGAGATTGCTTCTATCTCGTTTTTATGGGAAGATATTTCCTTTTGTACCATAGGCCAAAAAGCGCTGCAAATGTCCACTTCCAGATGCTACAAAAAGAGTGTTTCAAACCTGCTCTATGACAGGGAATGTTCAACACTGTGACTTGAATGCAAACGTCACGAAGAAGTTTCTGAGAATGCTGCTGTCCACTATTTTTATGTAATCCCTTTTCCAACGAACTCCTCAGAGCTATCCAAATATCCACATGCAGATTCCACAAAAAGAGTGTTTCAAAACTGCTGTAACAAAAGAAAGGTTCAAGTCTCTTAGTTGAGGACACACAACAGTAATAAGTTTCTGAGAATGCTTCTGTCTTGTTTTTATGGGAAGATATTTCCTTTTTAACCATAGGCCTGATACCATTCCAAATGTCCACTTCCAGATACTACAAAAAGAGTGTTTCAAACCTGCTCTATGAAAGGGAATGTTCAACTCTGTGACTTGAATGCAAACATCACAAAGAAGTTTCTGAGAATGCTGCTGTCTACTATTTATCTGTAATCCCGCTTCCAACGAAATCCTGTTTTATAGAAATATCCACTTGCAGTTTCCAAAAAAAGAATGTTTCACACGTGCTCTGTCAATAGAAAGGTTCAACACTGTTAGTTGTGAAGATAGAGCATAAACAAGTTTCTGAGATCGATTCTATCTCGATTTTTATGGGAAGATATTTCCTTTTTAACCATAGGCCACAAAGCGCTGCAAATGTCCACTTCCAGATACTACAAAAAGAGTGTTTGAAACCTGCTCTATGACAGGGAATGCTCAACTCCGTGACTTGAATGCAAACGTCATAAAGAAGTTTCTGAGAATGCTGCTGTCCACTATTTTTATGTAATCCCCTTTCCATCGAAATCCTCAGAGCTATCCAAATATCCACTTGCAGATTCTACAAAAAGAGTGTTTCAAAACTGCTGTATCAAAAGAAAGGTTCAAGTCTGTTAGTTGAGGACACACAACACTAATAAGTTTCTGAGAATGCTTCTGTCTTGTTTTTATGGGAAGATATTTCCTTTTTAACCATAGGCCTGATACCGTTCCAAATGTCCACTTCCAGATACTACAAAAAGAGTGTTTCAAACCTGCTCTATGAAAGGGAATGTTCAACTCTGTGACTTGAATGCAAACATCACAAAGTAGTTTCTGAGAATGCTGCTGTCTACTATTTATCTGTAATCCCACTTCCAACGAAATCCTCAGTTTTATAGAAATATCCACTTGCAGATTCAAAAAAAGAGTGTTTCACACGTGCTCTGTCAATAGAAAGGTTCAACACTGTTAGTTGTGTAGATAGAGCATAAACAAGTTTCTGAGATTGCTTCTATCTCGTTTTTATGGGAAGATATTACCTTTTGTACCATAGGCCACAAAGCGCTGCAAATGTCCACTTCCAGATGCTACAAAAAGAGTGTTTCAAACCTGCTCTATGACAGGGAATGTTCAACTCTGTGACTTGAATGCAAACGTCACAAAGAAGTTTCTGAGAATGCTGCTGTCCACTATTTTTATGTAATCCCTTTTCCAACGAACTCCTCAGAGCTATCCAAATATCCACTTGCAGATTCTACAAAAAGAGTGTTTCAAAACTGCTGTATCAAAAGAAAGGTTCAAGTCTCATAGTTGAGGACACACAACAGTAATAAGTTTCTGAGAATGCTTCTGTCTTGCTTTATGGGAAGATATTTCCTTTTTAACCATAGGCCTGATACCATTCCAAATGTCCATTTCCAGATACTACAAAAAGAGTGTTTCAAACCTGCTCTATGAAAGGGAATGTTCAACTCTGTGACTTGAATGCAAACATCACAAAGAAGTTTCTGAGAATGCTGCTGTCTACTATTTATCTGTAATCCCGCTTCCAACGAAATCCTGTTTTATAGAAATATCCACTTGCAGTTTCCAAAAAAAGAATGTTTCACACGTGCTCTGTCAATAGAAAGGTTCAACACTGTTAGTTGTGAAGATAGAGCATAAACAAGTTTCTGAGATTGCTTCTATCTCGTTTTTATGGGAAGATATTTCCTTTTGTACCATAGGCCACAAAGCGCTGCAAATGTCCACTTCCAGATGCTACAAAAAGCGTGTTTCAAACCTGCTCTATGACAGGGAATGTTCAACTCTGTGACTTGAATGCAAACGTCACAAAGAAGTTTCTGAGAACGCTGCTGTCTACTTTTTATATGTAATCCCGTTTCCAACAAAATCCTCAGAGCTATCCAAATATCCACTTGCAGATTCTACAAAAGAGTGTTTCAAAACTGCTGTATCAAAAGAAAGGTTCAAGTCTCTTAGTTGAGGACACACATCGCAAATAAGTTTCTGAGAATGCTTCTGTCTTGTTTTTATGGGAAGATATTTCCTTTTTAACCATAGGCCTGATACCGTTCCAAATGTCCACTTCCAGATACTACAAAAAGAGTGTTTCAAACCTGCTCTATGAAAGGGAATGTTCAACTCTGTGACTTGAATGCAAACATCACAAAGTAGTTTCTGAGAATGCTGCTGTCTACTATTTATCTGTAATCCCACTTCCAACGAAATCCTCAGTTTTATAGAAATATCCACTTGCAGATTCAAAAAAAGAGTGTTTCACACGTGCTCTGTCAATAGAAAGGTTCAACACTGTTAGTTGTGTAGATAGAGCATAAACAAGTTTCTGAGATTGCTTCTATCTCGTTTTTATGGGAAGATATTACCTTTTGTACCATAGGCCACAAAGCGCTGCAAATGTCCACTTCCAGATGCTACAAAAAGAGTGTTTCAAACCTGCTCTATGACAGGGAATGTTCAACTCTGTGACTTGAATGCAAACGTCACAAAGAAGTTTCTGAGAATGCTGCTGTCTACTTTTTATATGTAATCCCGTTTCCAACAAAATCCTCAGAGCTATCCAAATATCCACTTGCAGATTCTACAAAAAGAGTGTTTCAAAACTGCTGTATCAAAAGAAAGGTTCAAGTCTCTTAGTTGAGGACACACATCGCAAATATGTTTCTGAGAATGCTTCTGTCTTGTTTTTATGGGAAGATATTTCCTTTTTAACCATAGGCCTGATACCGTTCCAAATGTCCACTTCCAGATACTACAAAAAGAGTGTTTCAAACCTGCTCTATGAAAGGGAATGTTCAACTCTGTGACTTGAATGCAAACATCACAAAGAAGTTTCTGAGAATGCTGCTGTCTACTATTTATCTGTAATCCCGCTTCCAATGAAATCCTCAGTTTTATACAAATATCCACTTGCAGATTCCAAAAAAAGACTGTTTCACACGTGCTCTGTCAATAGAAGGGTTCAACACTGTTAGTTGTGAAGATAGAGCATAAACAAGTTTCTGAGATTGCTTCTATCTCGTTTTTATGGGAAGATATTTCCTTTTGTACCATAGGCCAAAAAGCGATGCAAATGTCCACTTCCAGATGCTACAAAAAGAGTGTTTCAAACCTGCTCTATGACAGGGAATGTTCAACTCTGTGACTTGAATGCAAACGTCACAAAGAAGTTTCTGAGAATGCTGCTGTCCACTATTTTTATGTAATCCCTTTTCCAACGAACTCCTCAGAGCTATCCAAATATCCACTTGCAGATTCTACAAAAAGAGTGTTTCAAAACTGCTGTATCAAAAGAAAGGTTCAAGTCTCTTAGTTGAGGACACACAACAGTAATAAGTTTCTGAGAATGCTTCTGTCTTGCTTTATGGGAAGATATTTCCTTTTTAACCATAGGCCTGATACCATTCCAAATGTCCATTTCCAGATACTACAAAAAGAGTGTTTCAAACCTGCTCTATGAAAGGGAATGTTCAACTCTGTGACTTGAATGCAAACATCACAAAGAAGTTTCTGAGAATGCTGCTGTCTACTATTTATCTGTAATCCCGCTTCCAACGAAATCCTGTTTTATAGAAATATCCACTTGCAGTTTCCAAAAAAAGAATGTTTCACACGTGCTCTGTCAATAGAAAGGTTCAACACTGTTAGTTGTGAAGATAGAGCATAAACAAGTTTCTGAGATTGCTTCTATCTCGTTTTTATGGGAAGATATTTCCTTTTGTACCATAGGCCACAAAGCGCTGCAAATGTCCACTTTCAGATGCTACAAAAAGCGTGTTTCAAACCTGCTCTATGACAGGGAATGTTCAACTCTGTGACTTGAATGCAAACGTCACAAAGAAGTTTCTGAGAACGCTGCTGTCTACTTTTTATATGTAATCCCGTTTCCAACAAAATCCTCAGAGCTATCCAAATATCCACTTGCAGATTCTACAAAAGAGTGTTTCAAAACTGCTGTATCAAAAGTAAGGTTCAAGTCTCTTAGTTGAGGACACACATCGCAAATAAGTTTCTGAGAATGCTTCTGTCTTGTTTTTATGGGAAGATATTTCCTTTTTAACCATAGGCCTGATACCGTTCCAAATGTCCACTTCCAGATACTACAAAAAGAGTGTTTCAAACCTGCTCTATGAAAGGGAATGTTCAACTCTGTGACTTGAATGCAAACATCACAAAGAAGTTTCTGAGAATGCTGCTGTCTACTATTTGTCTGTAATCCCGCTTCCAACGAAATCCTCAGTTTTATAGAAATATCCACTTGCAGTTTCCAAAAAAAGAGTGTTTCACACGTGCTCTGTCAATAGAAAGGTTCAACAATGTTACTTGTGTAGATAGAGCATAAACAAGTTTCTGAGATTGCTTCTATCTCGTTTTTATGGGAAGATATTTCCTTTTGTACCATAGGCCAAAAAGCGCTGCAATTGTCCACTTCCAGATGCTACAAAAAGAGTGTTTCAAACCTGCTCTATGACAGGGAATGTTCAACTCTGTGACTTGAATGCAAACGTCATAAAGAAGTTTCTGAGAATGCTGCTGTCCACTATTTTTATGTAATCCCCTTTCCAACGAAATCCTCAGAGCTATCCAAATATCCACTTGCAGATTCTACAAAAAGAGTGTTTCAAAACTCCTGTATCAAAAGAAAGGTTCAAGTCTGTTAGTTGAGGACACACAACACAAATAAGTTTCTGAGAATGCTTCTGTCTTGTTTTTATGGGAAGATATTTCCTTGTTAACCATAGGCCTGATAACGTTCCAAATGTCCACTTCCAGATACTACATAAAGAGTGTTTCAAACCTGCTGTATGAAAGGGAATGTTCAACACTGTGACTTGAATGCAAACATCACAAAGAAGTTTCTGAGAATGCTGCTGTCTACAATTTATCTGTAATCCCGCTTCCAACGAAATCCTCAGTTTTATAGAAATATCCACTTGCAGATTCCAAAAAAAGAGTGTTTCACACGTGCTCTGTCAATAGAAAGGTTCAACACTGTTAGTTGTGTAGATAGAGCATAAGCAAGTTTCAGAGATTGCTTCTATCTCCTTTTTATGGGAAGATATTTCCTTTTGTACCATAGGCCACAAAGCGCTGCAAATGTCCACTTCCAGATACTACAAAAAGAGTGTTTGAAACCTGCTCTATGAAAGGGAATGTTCAGCTCTGTGACTTAAATGGAAACATCACAAAGAAGTTTGTGAGAATGCTGCTGTCTACTTTTTATATGTAATCCAGTTTCCAACGAAATCCGCAGAGCTATCCAAATATCCACTTGCAGATTCTACAAAAAGAGTGTTTCAAAACTGCTGTATCAAAAGAAAGGTTCAAGTCTGTTAGTTGAGGACACACATCGCAAATAAGTTTCTCAGAATGCTTCTGTCTTGTTTTTCTGGGAAGATATTTCCTTTTTAACCATAGGCCTGATACCGTTCCAAATGTCCACTTCCAGATACTACAAAAAGAGTGTTTCAAACCTGCTCTATGAAAGGGAATGTTCAACTCTGTGACTTGAATGCAAACATCACAAAGAAGTTTCTGAGAATGCTGCTGTCTACTATTTATCTGTACTCCCGCTTCCAACGAAATCCGCAGTTTTATAGAAATATCCACTTGCAGATTCCAACAAAAAGAGTGTTTCACACGTGCTCTGTCAATAGAAAGGTTCAACAATGTTAGTTGTGTAGATAGAGCATAAACAAGTTTCTGAGATTGCTTCTATCTCGTTTTTATGGGAAGATATTTCCTTTTGTACCATAGGCCAAAAAGCGCTGCAATTGTCCACTTCCAGATGCTACAAAAAGAGTGTTTCAAACCTGCTCTATGACAGGGAATGTTCAACTCTGTGACTTGAATGCAAACATCACAAAGAAGTTTCTGAGAATGCTGCTGTCTACTATTTATCTGTACTCCCGCTTCCAACGAAATCCTGTTTTATAGAAATATCCACTTGCAGTTTCCAAAAAAAGAATGTTTCACACGTGCTCTGTCAATAGAAAGGTTCAACACTGTTAGTTGTGAAGATAGAGCATAAACAAGTTTCTGAGATTGCTTCTATCTCGTTTTTATGGGAAGATATTTCCTTTTGTACCATAGGCCAAAAAGCGCTGCAATTGTCCACTTCCAGATGCTACAAAAAGAGTGTTTCAAACCTGCTCTATGACAGGGAATGTTCAACTCTGTGACTTGAATGCAAACGTCATAAAGAAGTTTCTGAGAATGCTGCTGTCCACTAATTTTATGTAATCCCCTTTCCAACGAAATCCTCCGAGCTATCCAAATATCCACTTGCAGATTCTACAAAAAGAGTGTTTCAAAACTGCTGTATCAAAAGAAAGTTTCAAGTCTGTTAGTTGAGGACACACAACACAAATAAGTTTCTGAGAATGCTTCTGTCTTGTTTTTATGGGAAGATATTTCCTTTTTAACCATAGGCCTGATACCGTTCCAAATGTCCACTTCCAGATACTACAAAAAGAGTGTTTCAAACCTGCTCTATGAAAGCGAATGTTCAACTCTGTGACTTGAATGCAAACATCACAAAGAAGTTTCTGAGAATGCTGCTGTCTACTATTAATCTGTAATCCCGCTTCCAACGAAATCCTGTTTTGTAGAAATATCCACTTGCAGTTTCCAAAAAAAGAATGTTTCACACGTGCTCTGTCAATAGAAAGGTTCAACACTGTTAGTTGTGAAGATAGAGCATAAACAAGTTTCTGAGATTGCTTCTATCTCGTTTTTATGGGAAGATATTTCCTTTTGTACCATAGGCCACAAAGCGCTGCAAATGTCCACTTCCAGATGCTACAAAAAGCGTGTTTCAAACCTGCTCTATGACAGGGAATGTTCAACTCTGTGACTTGAATGCAAACGTCACAAAGAAGTTTCTGAGAACGCTGCTGTCTACTTTTTATATGTAATCCCGTTTCCAACAAAATCCTCAGAGCTATCCAAATATCCACTTGCAGATTCTACAAAAGAGTGTTTCAAAACTGCTGTATCAAAAGAAAGGTTCAAGTCTCTTAGTTGAGGACACACATCGCAAATAAGTTTCTGAGAATGCTTCTGTCTTGTTTTTATGGGAAGATATTTCCTTTTTAACCATAGGCCTGATACCGTTCCAAATGTCCACTTCCAGATACTACAAAAAGAGTGTTTCAAACCTGCTCTATGAAAGGGAATGTTCAACTCTGTGACTTGAATGCAAACATCACAAAGTAGTTTCTGAGAATGCTGCTGTCTACTATTTATCTGTAATCCCACTTCCAACGAAATCCTCAGTTTTATAGAAATATCCACTTGCAGATTCAAAAAAAGAGTGTTTCACACGTGCTCTGTCAATAGAAAGGTTCAACACTGTTAGTTGTGTAGATAGAGCATAAACAAGTTTCTGAGATTGCTTCTATCTCGTTTTTATGGGAAGATATTACCTTTTGTACCATAGGCCACAAAGCGCTGCAAATGTCCACTTCCAGATGCTACAAAAAGAGTGTTTCAAACCTGCTCTATGACAGGGAATGTTCAACTCTGTGACTTGAATGCAAACGTCACAAAGAAGTTTCTGAGAATGCTGCTGTCTACTTTTTATATGTAATCCCGTTTCCAACAAAATCCTCAGAGCTATCCAAATATCCACTTGCAGATTCTACAAAAAGAGTGTTTCAAAACTGCTGTATCAAAAGAAAGGTTCAAGTCTCTTAGTTGAGGACACACATCGCAAATATGTTTCTGAGAATGCTTCTGTCTTGTTTTTATGGGAAGATATTTCCTTTTTAACCATAGGCCTGATACCGTTCCAAATGTCCACTTCCAGATACTACAAAAAGAGTGTTTCAAACCTGCTCTATGAAAGGGAATGTTCAACTCTGTGACTTGAATGCAAACATCACAAAGAAGTTTCTGAGAATGCTGCTGTCTACTATTTATCTGTAATCCCGCTTCCAATGAAATCCTCAGTTTTATACAAATATCCACTTGCAGATTCCAAAAAAAGACTGTTTCACACGTGCTCTGTCAATAGAAGGGTTCAACACTGTTAGTTGTGAAGATAGAGCATAAACAAGTTTCTGAGATTGCTTCTATCTCGTTTTTATGGGAAGATATTTCCTTTTGTACCATAGGCCAAAAAGCGATGCAAATGTCCACTTCCAGATGCTACAAAAAGAGTGTTTCAAACCTGCTCTATGACAGGGAATGTTCAACTCTGTGACTTGAATGCAAACGTCACAAAGAAGTTTCTGAGAATGCTGCTGTCCACTATTTTTATGTAATCCCTTTTCCAACGAACTCCTCAGAGCTATCCAAAAATCCACTTGCAGATTCTACAAAAAGAGTGTTTCAAAACTGCTGTATCAAAAGAAAGGTTCAAGTCTCTTAGTTGAGGACACACAACAGTAATAAGTTTCTGAGAATGCTTCTGTCTTGCTTTATGGGAAGATATTTCCTTTTTAACCATAGGCCTGATACCATTCCAAATGTCCATTTCCAGATACTACAAAAAGAGTGTTTCAAACCTGCTCTATGAAAGGGAATGTTCAACTCTGTGACTTGAATGCAAACATCACAAAGAAGTTTCTGAGAATGCTGCTGTCTACTATTTATCTGTAATCCCGCTTCCAACGAAATCCTGTTTTATAGAAATATCCACTTGCAGTTTCCAAAAAAAGAATGTTTCACACGTGCTCTGTCAATAGAAAGGTTCAACACTGTTAGTTGTGAAGATAGAGCATAAACAAGTTTCTGAGATTGCTTCTATCTCGTTTTTATGGGAAGATATTTCCTTTTGTACCATAGGCCACAAAGCGCTGCAAATGTCCACTTTCAGATGCTACAAAAAGCGTGTTTCAAACCTGCTCTATGACAGGGAATGTTCAACTCTGTGACTTGAATGCAAACGTCACAAAGAAGTTTCTGAGAACGCTGCTGTCTACTTTTTATATGTAATCCCGTTTCCAACAAAATCCTCAGAGCTATCCAAATATCCACTTGCAGATTCTACAAAAGAGTGTTTCAAAACTGCTGTATCAAAAGTAAGGTTCAAGTCTCTTAGTTGAGGACACACATCGCAAATAAGTTTCTGAGAATGCTTCTGTCTTGTTTTTATGGGAAGATATTTCCTTTTTAACCATAGGCCTGATACCGTTCCAAATGTCCACTTCCAGATACTACAAAAAGAGTGTTTCAAACCTGCTCTATGAAAGGGAATGTTCAACTCTGTGACTTGAATGCAAACATCACAAAGAAGTTTCTGAGAATGCTGCTGTCTACTATTTGTCTGTAATCCCGCTTCCAACGAAATCCTCAGTTTTATAGAAATATCCACTTGCAGTTTCCAAAAAAAGAGTGTTTCACACGTGCTCTGTCAATAGAAAGGTTCAACAATGTTACTTGTGTAGATAGAGCATAAACAAGTTTCTGAGATTGCTTCTATCTCGTTTTTATGGGAAGATATTTCCTTTTGTACCATAGGCCAAAAAGCGCTGCAATTGTCCACTTCCAGATGCTACAAAAAGAGTGTTTCAAACCTGCTCTATGACAGGGAATGTTCAACTCTGTGACTTGAATGCAAACGTCATAAAGAAGTTTCTGAGAATGCTGCTGTCCACTATTTTTATGTAATCCCCTTTCCAACGAAATCCTCAGAGCTATCCAAATATCCACTTGCAGATTCTACAAAAAGAGTGTTTCAAAACTCCTGTATCAAAAGAAAGGTTCAAGTCTGTTAGTTGAGGACACACAACACAAATAAGTTTCTGAGAATGCTTCTGTCTTGTTTTTATGGGAAGATATTTCCTTGTTAACCATAGGCCTGATAACGTTCCAAATGTCCACTTCCAGATACTACATAAAGAGTGTTTCAAACCTGCTGTATGAAAGGGAATGTTCAACACTGTGACTTGAATGCAAACATCACAAAGAAGTTTCTGAGAATGCTGCTGTCTACAATTTATCTGTAATCCCGCTTCCAACGAAATCCTCAGTTTTATAGAAATATCCACTTGCAGATTCCAAAAAAAGAGTGTTTCACACGTGCTCTGTCAATAGAAAGGTTCAACACTGTTAGTTGTGTAGATAGAGCATAAGCAAGTTTCAGAGATTGCTTCTATCTCCTTTTTATGGGAAGATATTTCCTTTTGTACCATAGGCCACAAAGCGCTGCAAATGTCCACTTCCAGATACTACAAAAAGAGTGTTTGAAACCTGCTCTATGAAAGGGAATGTTCAGCTCTGTGACTTAAATGGAAACATCACAAAGAAGTTTGTGAGAATGCTGCTGTCTACTTTTTATATGTAATCCAGTTTCCAACGAAATCCGCAGAGCTATCCAAATATCCACTTGCAGATTCTACAAAAAGAGTGTTTCAAAACTGCTGTATCAAAAGAAAGGTTCAAGTCTGTTAGTTGAGGACACACAACACAAATAAGTTTCTGAGAATGCTTCTGTCTTGTTTTTATGGGAAGATATTTCCTTTTTAACCATAGGCCTGATACCGTTCCAAATGTCCACTTCCAGATACTACAAAAAGAGTGTTTCAAACCTGCTCTATGAAAGCGAATGTTCAACTCTGTGACTTGAATGCAAACATCACAAAGAAGTTTCTGAGAATGCTGCTGTCTACTATTTATCTGTAATCCCGCTTCCAACGAAATCCTGTTTTGTAGAAATATCCACTTGCAGTTTCCAAAAAAAGAATGTTTCACACGTGCTCTGTCAATAGAAAGGTTCAACACTGTTAGTTGTGAAGATAGAGCATAAACAAGTTTCTGAGATTGCTTCTATCTCGTTTTTATGGGAAGATATTTCCTTTTGTACCATAGGCCACAAAGCGCTGCAAATGTCCACTTCCAGATGCTACAAAAAGCGTGTTTCAAACCTGCTCTATGACAGGGAATGTTCAACTCTGTGACTTGAATGCAAACGTCACAAAGAAGTTTCTGAGAACGCTGCTGTCTACTTTTTATATGTAATCCCGTTTCCAACAAAATCCTCAGAGCTATCCAAATATCCACTTGCAGATTCTACAAAAGAGTGTTTCAAAACTGCTGTATCAAAAGAAAGGTTCAAGTCTCTTAGTTGAGGACACACATCGCAAATAAGTTTCTGAGAATGCTTCTGTCTTGTTTTTATGGGAAGATATTTCCTTTTTAACCATAGGCCTGATACCGTTCCAAATGTCCACTTCCAGATACTACAAAAAGAGTGTTTCAAACCTGCTCTATGAAAGGGAATGTTCAACTCTGTGACTTGAATGCAAACATCACAAAGTAGTTTCTGAGAATGCTGCTGTCTACTATTTATCTGTAATCCCACTTCCAACGAAATCCTCAGTTTTATAGAAATATCCACTTGCAGATTCAAAAAAAGAGTGTTTCACACGTGCTCTGTCAATAGAAAGGTTCAACACTGTTAGTTGTGTAGATAGAGCATAAACAAGTTTCTGAGATTGCTTCTATCTCGTTTTTATGGGAAGATATTACCTTTTGTACCATAGGCCACAAAGCGCTGCAAATGTCCACTTCCAGATGCTACAAAAAGAGTGTTTCAAACCTGCTCTATGACAGGGAATGTTCAACTCTGTGACTTGAATGCAAACGTCACAAAGAAGTTTCTGAGAATGCTGCTGTCTACTTTTTATATGTAATCCCGTTTCCAACAAAATCCTCAGAGCTATCCAAATATCCACTTGCAGATTCTACAAAAAGAGTGTTTCAAAACTGCTGTATCAAAAGAAAGGTTCAAGTCTCTTAGTTGAGGACACACATCGCAAATATGTTTCTGAGAATGCTTCTGTCTTGTTTTTATGGGAAGATATTTCCTTTTTAACCATAGGCCTGATACCGTTCCAAATGTCCACTTCCAGATACTACAAAAAGAGTGTTTCAAACCTGCTCTATGAAAGGGAATGTTCAACTCTGTGACTTGAATGCAAACATCACAAAGAAGTTTCTGAGAATGCTGCTGTCTACTATTTATCTGTAATCCCGCTTCCAATGAAATCCTCAGTTTTATACAAATATCCACTTGCAGATTCCAAAAAAAGACTGTTTCACACGTGCTCTGTCAATAGAAGGGTTCAACACTGTTAGTTGTGAAGATAGAGCATAAACAAGTTTCTGAGATTGCTTCTATCTCGTTTTTATGGGAAGATATTTCCTTTTGTACCATAGGCCAAAAAGCGATGCAAATGTCCACTTCCAGATGCTACAAAAAGAGTGTTTCAAACCTGCTCTATGACAGGGAATGTTCAACTCTGTGACTTGAATGCAAACGTCACAAAGAAGTTTCTGAGAATGCTGCTGTCCACTATTTTTATGTAATCCCTTTTCCAACGAACTCCTCAGAGCTATCCAAAAATCCACTTGCAGATTCTACAAAAAGAGTGTTTCAAAACTGCTGTATCAAAAGAAAGGTTCAAGTCTCTTAGTTGAGGACACACAACAGTAATAAGTTTCTGAGAATGCTTCTGTCTTGCTTTATGGGAAGATATTTCCTTTTTAACCATAGGCCTGATACCATTCCAAATGTCCATTTCCAGATACTACAAAAAGAGTGTTTCAAACCTGCTCTATGAAAGGGAATGTTCAACTCTGTGACTTGAATGCAAACATCACAAAGAAGTTTCTGAGAATGCTGCTGTCTACTATTTATCTGTAATCCCGCTTCCAACGAAATCCTGTTTTATAGAAATATCCACTTGCAGTTTCCAAAAAAAGAATGTTTCACACGTGCTCTGTCAATAGAAAGGTTCAACACTGTTAGTTGTGAAGATAGAGCATAAACAAGTTTCTGAGATTGCTTCTATCTCGTTTTTATGGGAAGATATTTCCTTTTGTACCATAGGCCACAAAGCGCTGCAAATGTCCACTTTCAGATGCTACAAAAAGCGTGTTTCAAACCTGCTCTATGACAGGGAATGTTCAACTCTGTGACTTGAATGCAAACGTCACAAAGAAGTTTCTGAGAACGCTGCTGTCTACTTTTTATATGTAATCCCGTTTCCAACAAAATCCTCAGAGCTATCCAAATATCCACTTGCAGATTCTACAAAAGAGTGTTTCAAAACTGCTGTATCAAAAGTAAGGTTCAAGTCTCTTAGTTGAGGACACACATCGCAAATAAGTTTCTGAGAATGCTTCTGTCTTGTTTTTATGGGAAGATATTTCCTTTTTAACCATAGGCCTGATACCGTTCCAAATGTCCACTTCCAGATACTACAAAAAGAGTGTTTCAAACCTGCTCTATGAAAGGGAATGTTCAACTCTGTGACTTGAATGCAAACATCACAAAGACGTTTCTGAGAATGCTGCTGTCTACTATTTGTCTGTAATCCCGCTTCCAACGAAATCCTCAGTTTTATAGAAATATCCACTTGCAGTTTCCAAAAAAAGAGTGTTTCACACGTGCTCTGTCAATAGAAAGGTTCAACAATGTTACTTGTGTAGATAGAGCATAAACAAGTTTCTGAGATTGCTTCTATCTCGTTTTTATGGGAAGATATTTCCTTTTGTACCATAGGCCAAAAAGCGCTGCAATTGTCCACTTCCAGATGCTACAAAAAGAGTGTTTCAAACCTGCTCTATGACAGGGAATGTTCAACTCTGTGACTTGAATGCAAACGTCATAAAGAAGTTTCTGAGAATGCTGCTGTCCACTATTTTTATGTAATCCCCTTTCCAACGAAATCCTCAGAGCTATCCAAATATCCACTTGCAGATTCTACAAAAAGAGTGTTTCAAAACTCCTGTATCAAAAGAAAGGTTCAAGTCTGTTAGTTGAGGACACACAACACAAATAAGTTTCTGAGAATGCTTCTGTCTTGTTTTTATGGGAAGATATTTCCTTGTTAACCATAGGCCTGATAACGTTCCAAATGTCCACTTCCAGATACTACATAAAGAGTGTTTCAAACCTGCTGTATGAAAGGGAATGTTCAACACTGTGACTTGAATGCAAACATCACAAAGAAGTTTCTGAGAATGCTGCTGTCTACAATTTATCTGTAATCCCGCTTCCAACGAAATCCTCAGTTTTATAGAAATATCCACTTGCAGATTCCAAAAAAAGAGTGTTTCACACGTGCTCTGTCAATAGAAAGGTTCAACACTGTTAGTTGTGTAGATAGAGCATAAGCAAGTTTCAGAGATTGCTTCTATCTCCTTTTTATGGGAAGATATTTCCTTTTGTACCATAGGCCACAAAGCGCTGCAAATGTCCACTTCCAGATACTACAAAAAGAGTGTTTGAAACCTGCTCTATGAAAGGGAATGTTCAGCTCTGTGACTTAAATGGAAACATCACAAAGAAGTTTGTGAGAATGCTGCTGTCTACTTTTTATATGTAATCCAGTTTCCAACGAAATCCGCAGAGCTATCCAAATATCCACTTGCAGATTCTACAAAAAGAGTGTTTCAAAACTGCTGTATCAAAAGAAAGGTTCAAGTCTGTTAGTTGAGGACACACATCGCAAATAAGTTTCTCAGAATGCTTCTGTCTTGTTTTTCTGGGAAGATATTTCCTTTTTAACCATAGGCCTGATACCGTTCCAAATGTCCACTTCCAGATACTACAAAAAGAGTGTTTCAAACCTGCTCTATGAAAGGGAATGTTCAACTCTGTGACTTGAATGCAAACATCACAAAGAAGTTTCTGAGAATGCTGCTGTCTACTATTTATCTGTACTCCCGCTTCCAACGAAATCCGCAGTTTTATAGAAATATCCACTTGCAGATTCCAACAAAAAGAGTGTTTCACACGTGCTCTGTCAATAGAAAGGTTCAACAATGTTAGTTGTGTAGATAGAGCATAAACAAGTTTCTGAGATTGCTTCTATCTCGTTTTTATGGGAAGATATTTCCTTTTGTACCATAGGCCAAAAAGCGCTGCAATTGTCCACTTCCAGATGCTACAAAAAGAGTGTTTCAAACCTGCTCTATGACAGGGAATGTTCAACTCTGTGACTTGAATGCAAACATCACAAAGAAGTTTCTGAGAATGCTGCTGTCTACTATTTATCTGTACTCCCGCTTCCAACGAAATCCTGTTTTATAGAAATATCCACTTGCAGTTTCCAAAAAAAGAATGTTTCACACGTGCTCTGTCAATAGAAAGGTTCAACACTGTTAGTTGTGAAGATAGAGCATAAACAAGTTTCTGAGATTGCTTCTATCTCGTTTTTATGGGAAGATATTTCCTTTTGTACCATAGGCCAAAAAGCGCTGCAATTGTCCACTTCCAGATGCTACAAAAAGAGTGTTTCAAACCTGCTCTATGACAGGGAATGTTCAACTCTGTGACTTGAATGCAAACGTCATAAAGAAGTTTCTGAGAATGCTGCTGTCCACTAATTTTATGTAATCCCCTTTCCAACGAAATCCTCCGAGCTATCCAAATATCCACTTGCAGATTCTACAAAAAGAGTGTTTCAAAACTGCTGTATCAAAAGAAAGTTTCAAGTCTGTTAGTTGAGGACACACAACACAAATAAGTTTCTGAGAATGCTTCTGTCTTGTTTTTATGGGAAGATATTTCCTTTTTAACCATAGGCCTGATACCGTTCCAAATGTCCACTTCCAGATACTACAAAAAGAGTGTTTCAAACCTGCTCTATGAAAGCGAATGTTCAACTCTGTGACTTGAATGCAAACATCACAAAGAAGTTTCTGAGAATGCTGCTGTCTACTATTTATCTGTAATCCCGCTTCCAACGAAATCCTGTTTTGTAGAAATATCCACTTGCAGTTTCCAAAAAAAGAATGTTTCACACGTGCTCTGTCAATAGAAAGGTTCAACACTGTTAGTTGTGAAGATAGAGCATAAACAAGTTTCTGAGATTGCTTCTATCTCGTTTTTATGGGAAGATATTTCCTTTTGTACCATAGGCCACAAAGCGCTGCAAATGTCCACTTCCAGATGCTACAAAAAGAGTGTTTCAAACCTGCTCTATGACAGGGAATGTTCAACTCTGTGACTTGAATGCAAACGTCACAAAGAAGTTTCTGAGAATGCTGCTGTCCACTATTTTTATGTAATCCCTTTTCCAACGAACTCCTCAGAGCTATCCAAATATCCACTTGCAGATTCTACAAAAAGAGTGTTTCGAAACTGCTGTATCAAAAGAAAGGTTCAAGTCTCTTAGTTGAGGACACACAACAGAAATAAGTTTCTGAGAATGCTTCTGTCTTGTTTTTATGGGAAGATATTTCCTTTTTAACCATAGGCCTGATACCGTTCCAAATGTCCACTTCCAGATACTACAAAAAGAGTGTTTCAAACCTGCTCTATGAAAGGGAATGTTCAACTCTGTGACTTGAATGCAAACATCACAAAGAAGTTTCTGAGAATGCTGCTGTCTACTATTTATCTGTAATCCCGCTTCCAACGAAATCCTCAGTTTTATAGAAATATCCACTTGCAGATTCCAAAAAAAGAGTGTTTCACACGTGATCTGTCAATAGAAAGGTTCAACACTGTTAGTTGTGTAGATACAGCATAAACAAGTTTCTGAGATTGCTTCTATCTCGTTTTTATGGGAAGATATTTCCTTTTGTACCATAGGCCACAAAGCGCTGCAAATGTCCACTTCCAGAAGCTACAAAGCGTGTTTCAAACCTGCTCTATGACAGGGAATGTTCAACTCTGTGACTTGAATGCAAACGTCACAAAGAAGTTTCTGAGAATGCTGCTGTCTACTTTTTATATGTAATCCCGTTTCCAACAAAATCCTCAGAGCTATCCAAATATCCACTTGCAGATTCTACAAAAAGAGTGTTTCAAAACTGCTGTATCAAAAGAAAGGTTCAAGTCTCTTAGTTGAGGACACACATCGCAAATATGTTTCTGAGAATGCTTCTGTCTTGTTTTTATGGGAAGATATTTCCTTTTTAACCATAGGCCTGATACCGTTCCAAATGTCCACTTCCAGATACTACAAAAAGAGTGTTTCAAACCTGCTCTATGAAAGGGAATGTTCAACTCTGTGACTTGAATGCAAACATCACAAAGAAGTTTCTGAGAATGCTGCTGTCTACTATTTATCTGTAATCCCGCTTCCAATGAAATCCTCAGTTTTATACAAATATCCACTTGCAGATTCCAAAAAAAGACTGTTTCACACGTGCTCTGTCAATAGAAAGGTTCAACACTGTTAGTTGTGAAGATAGAGCATAAACAAGTTTCTGAGATTGCTTCTATCTCGTTTCTATGGGAAGATATTTCCTTTTGTACCATAGGCCAAAAAGCGATGCAAATGTCCACTTCCAGATGCTACAAAAAGAGTGCTTCAAACCTGCTCTATGACAGGGAATGTTCAACTCTGTGACTTGAATGCAAACGTCACAAAGAAGTTTCTGAGAATGCTGCTGTCCACTATTTTTATGTAATCCCTTTTCCAACGAACTCCTCAGAGCTATCCAAATATCCACTTGCAGATTCTACAAAAAGAGTGTTTCAAAACTGCTGTATCAAAAGAAAGGTTCAAGTCTCTTAGTTGAGGACACACAACAGTAATAAGTTTCTGAGAATGCTTCTGTCTTGCTTTATGGGAAGATATTTCCTTTTTAACCATAGGCCTGATACCATTCCAAATGTCCATTTCCAGATACTACAAAAAGAGTGTTTCAAACCTGCTCTATGAAAGGGAATGTTCAACTCTGTGACTTGAATGCAAACATCACAAAGAAGTTTCTGAGAATGCTGCTGTCTACTATTTATCTGTAATCCCGCTTCCAACGAAATCCTGTTTTATAGAAATATCCACTTGCAGTTTCCAAAAAAAGAATGTTTCACACGTGCTCTGTCAATAGAAAGGTTCAACACTGTTAGTTGTGAAGATAGAGCATAAACAAGTTTCTGAGATTGCTTCTATCTCGTTTTTATGGGAAGATATTTCCTTTTGTACCATAGGCCACAAAGCGCTGCAAATGTCCACTTCCAGATGCTACAAAAAGCGTGTTTCAAACCTGCTCTATGACAGGGAATGTTCAACTCTGTGACTTGAATGCAAACGTCACAAAGAAGTTTCTGAGAACGCTGCTGTCTACTTTTTATATGTAATCCCGTTTCCAACAAAATCCTCAGAGCTATCCAAATATCCACTTGCAGATTCTACAAAAAGAGTGTTTCAAAACTGCTGTATCAAAAGAAAGGTTCAAGTCTCTTAGTTGAGGACACACATCGCAAATAAGTTTCTGAGAATGCTTCTGTCTTGTTTTTCTGGGAAGATATTTCCTTTTTAACCATAGGCCTGATACCGTTCCAAATGTCCACTTCCAGATACTACAAAAAGAGTGTTTCAAACCTGCTCTATGAAAGGGAATGTTCAACTCTGTGACTTGAATGCAAACATCACAAAGAAGTTTCTGAGAATGCTGCTGTCTACTATTTATCTGTACTCCCGCTTCCAACGAAATCCGCAGTTTTATAGAAATATCCACTTGCAGATTCCAACAAAAAGAGTGTTTCACACGTGCTCTGTCAATAGAAAGGTTCAACAATGTTAGTTGTGTAGATAGAGCATAAACAAGTTTCTGAGATTGCTTCTATCTCGTTTTTATGGGAAGATATTTCCTTTTGTACCATAGGCCAAAAAGCGCTGCAATTGTCCACTTCCAGATGCTACAAAAAGAGTGTTTCAAACCTGCTCTATGACAGGGAATGTTCAACTCTGTGACTTGAATGCAAACATCACAAAGAAGTTTCTGAGAATGCTGCTGTCTACTATTTATCTGTACTCCCGCTTCCAACGAAATCCTGTTTTATAGAAATATCCACTTGCAGTTTCCAAAAAAAGAATGTTTCACACGTGCTCTGTCAATAGAAAGGTTCAACACTGTTAGTTGTGAAGATAGAGCATAAACAAGTTTCTGAGATTGCTTCTATCTCGTTTTTATGGGAAGATATTTCCTTTTGTACCATAGGCCAAAAAGCGCTGCAATTGTCCACTTCCAGATGCTACAAAAAGAGTGTTTCAAACCTGCTCTATGACAGGGAATGTTCAACTCTGTGACTTGAATGCAAACGTCATAAAGAAGTTTCTGAGAATGCTGCTGTCCACTAATTTTATGTAATCCCCTTTCCAACGAAATCCTCCGAGCTATCCAAATATCCACTTGCAGATTCTACAAAAAGAGTGTTTCAAAACTGCTGTATCAAAAGAAAGTTTCAAGTCTGTTAGTTGAGGACACACAACACAAATAAGTTTCTGAGAATGCTTCTGTCTTGTTTTTATGGGAAGATATTTCCTTTTTAACCATAGGCCTGATACCGTTCCAAATGTCCACTTCCAGATACTACAAAAAGAGTGTTTCAAACCTGCTCTATGAAAGCGAATGTTCAACTCTGTGACTTGAATGCAAACATCACAAAGAAGTTTCTGAGAATGCTGCTGTCTACTATTTATCTGTAATCCCGCTTCCAACGAAATCCTGTTTTGTAGAAATATCCACTTGCAGTTTCCAAAAAAAGAATGTTTCACACGTGCTCTGTCAATAGAAAGGTTCAACACTGTTAGTTGTGAAGATAGAGCATAAACAAGTTTCTGAGATTGCTTCTATCTCGTTTTTATGGGAAGATATTTCCTTTTGTACCATAGGCCACAAAGCGCTGCAAATGTCCACTTCCAGATGCTACAAAAAGCGTGTTTCAAACCTGCTCTATGACAGGGAATGTTCAACTCTGTGACTTGAATGCAAACGTCACAAAGAAGTTTCTGAGAACGCTGCTGTCTACTTTTTATATGTAATCCCGTTTCCAACAAAATCCTCAGAGCTATCCAAATATCCACTTGCAGATTCTACAAAAGAGTGTTTCAAAACTGCTGTATCAAAAGAAAGGTTCAAGTCTCTTAGTTGAGGACACACATCGCAAATAAGTTTCTGAGAATGCTTCTGTCTTGTTTTTATGGGAAGATATTTCCTTTTTAACCATAGGCCTGATACCGTTCCAAATGTCCACTTCCAGATACTACAAAAAGAGTGTTTCAAACCTGCTCTATGAAAGGGAATGTTCAACTCTGTGACTTGAATGCAAACATCACAAAGTAGTTTCTGAGAATGCTGCTGTCTACTATTTATCTGTAATCCCACTTCCAACGAAATCCTCAGTTTTATAGAAATATCCACTTGCAGATTCAAAAAAAGAGTGTTTCACACGTGCTCTGTCAATAGAAAGGTTCAACACTGTTAGTTGTGTAGATAGAGCATAAACAAGTTTCTGAGATTGCTTCTATCTCGTTTTTATGGGAAGATATTACCTTTTGTACCATAGGCCACAAAGCGCTGCAAATGTCCACTTCCAGATGCTACAAAAAGAGTGTTTCAAACCTGCTCTATGACAGGGAATGTTCAACTCTGTGACTTGAATGCAAACGTCACAAAGAAGTTTCTGAGAATGCTGCTGTCTACTTTTTATATGTAATCCCGTTTCCAACAAAATCCTCAGAGCTATCCAAATATCCACTTGCAGATTCTACAAAAAGAGTGTTTCAAAACTGCTGTATCAAAAGAAAGGTTCAAGTCTCTTAGTTGAGGACACACATCGCAAATATGTTTCTGAGAATGCTTCTGTCTTGTTTTTATGGGAAGATATTTCCTTTTTAACCATAGGCCTGATACCGTTCCAAATGTCCACTTCCAGATACTACAAAAAGAGTGTTTCAAACCTGCTCTATGAAAGGGAATGTTCAACTCTGTGACTTGAATGCAAACATCACAAAGAAGTTTCTGAGAATGCTGCTGTCTACTATTTATCTGTAATCCCGCTTCCAATGAAATCCTCAGTTTTATACAAATATCCACTTGCAGATTCCAAAAAAAGACTGTTTCACACGTGCTCTGTCAATAGAAGGGTTCAACACTGTTAGTTGTGAAGATAGAGCATAAACAAGTTTCTGAGATTGCTTCTATCTCGTTTTTATGGGAAGATATTTCCTTTTGTACCATAGGCCAAAAAGCGATGCAAATGTCCACTTCCAGATGCTACAAAAAGAGTGTTTCAAACCTGCTCTATGACAGGGAATGTTCAACTCTGTGACTTGAATGCAAACGTCACAAAGAAGTTTCTGAGAATGCTGCTGTCCACTATTTTTATGTAATCCCTTTTCCAACGAACTCCTCAGAGCTATCCAAATATCCACTTGCAGATTCTACAAAAAGAGTGTTTCAAAACTGCTGTATCAAAAGAAAGGTTCAAGTCTCTTAGTTGAGGACACACAACAGTAATAAGTTTCTGAGAATGCTTCTGTCTTGCTTTATGGGAAGATATTTCCTTTTTAACCATAGGCCTGATACCATTCCAAATGTCCATTTCCAGATACTACAAAAAGAGTGTTTCAAACCTGCTCTATGAAAGGGAATGTTCAACTCTGTGACTTGAATGCAAACATCACAAAGAAGTTTCTGAGAATGCTGCTGTCTACTATTTATCTGTAATCACGCTTCCAACGAAATCCTGTTTTATAGAAATATCCACTTGCAGTTTCCAAAAAAAGAATGTTTCACACGTGCTCTGTCAATAGAAAGGTTCAACACTGTTAGTTGTGAAGATAGAGCATAAACAAGTTTCTGAGATTGCTTCTATCTCGTTTTTATGGGAAGATATTTCCTTTTGTACCATAGGCCACAAAGCGCTGCAAATGTCCACTTTCAGATGCTACAAAAAGCGTGTTTCAAACCTGCTCTATGACAGGGAATGTTCAACTCTGTGACTTGAATGCAAACGTCACAAAGAAGTTTCTGAGAACGCTGCTGTCTACTTTTTATATGTAATCCCGTTTCCAACAAAATCCTCAGAGCTATCCAAATATCCACTTGCAGATTCTACAAAAGAGTGTTTCAAAACTGCTGTATCAAAAGTAAGGTTCAAGTCTCTTAGTTGAGGACACACATCGCAAATAAGTTTCTGAGAATGCTTCTGTCTTGTTTTTATGGGAAGATATTTCCTTTTTAACCATAGGCCTGATACCGTTCCAAATGTCCACTTCCAGATACTACAAAAAGAGTGTTTCAAACCTGCTCTATGAAAGGGAATGTTCAACTCTGTGACTTGAATGCAAACATCACAAAGAAGTTTCTGAGAATGCTGCTGTCTACTATTTGTCTGTAATCCCGCTTCCAACGAAATCCTCAGTTTTATAGAAATATCCACTTGCAGTTTCCAAAAAAAGAGTGTTTCACACGTGCTCTGTCAATAGAAAGGTTCAACAATGTTACTTGTGTAGATAGAGCATAAACAAGTTTCTGAGATTGCTTCTATCTCGTTTTTATGGGAAGATATTTCCTTTTGTACCATAGGCCAAAAAGCGCTGCAATTGTCCACTTCCAGATGCTACAAAAAGAGTGTTTCAAACCTGCTCTATGACAGGGAATGTTCAACTCTGTGACTTGAATGCAAACGTCATAAAGAAGTTTCTGAGAATGCTGCTGTCCACTATTTTTATGTAATCCCCTTTCCAACGAAATCCTCAGAGCTATCCAAATATCCACTTGCAGATTCTACAAAAAGAGTGTTTCAAAACTCCTGTATCAAAAGAAAGGTTCAAGTCTGTTAGTTGAGGACACACAACACAAATAAGTTTCTGAGAATGCTTCTGTCTTGTTTTTATGGGAAGATATTTCCTTGTTAACCATAGGCCTGATAACGTTCCAAATGTCCACTTCCAGATACTACATAAAGAGTGTTTCAAACCTGCTGTATGAAAGGGAATGTTCAACACTGTGACTTGAATGCAAACATCACAAAGAAGTTTCTGAGAATGCTGCTGTCTACAATTTATCTGTAATCCCGCTTCCAACGAAATCCTCAGTTTTATAGAAATATCCACTTGCAGATTCCAAAAAAAGAGTGTTTCACACGTGCTCTGTCAATAGAAAGGTTCAACACTGTTAGTTGTGTAGATAGAGCATAAGCAAGTTTCAGAGATTGCTTCTATCTCCTTTTTATGGGAAGATATTTCCTTTTGTACCATAGGCCACAAAGCGCTGCAAATGTCCACTTCCAGATACTACAAAAAGAGTGTTTGAAACCTGCTCTATGAAAGGGAATGTTCAGCTCTGTGACTTAAATGGAAACATCACAAAGAAGTTTGTGAGAATGCTGCTGTCTACTTTTTATATGTAATCCAGTTTCCAACGAAATCCGCAGAGCTATCCAAATATCCACTTGCAGATTCTACAAAAAGAGTGTTTCAAAACTGCTGTATCAAAAGAAAGGTTCAAGTCTGTTAGTTGAGGACACACATCGCAAATAAGTTTCTCAGAATGCTTCTGTCTTGTTTTTCTGGGAAGATATTTCCTTTTTAACCATAGGCCTGATACCGTTCAAAATGTCCACTTCCAGATACTACAAAAAGAGTGTTTCAAACCTGCTCTATGAAAGGGAATGTTCAACTCTGTGACTTGAATGCAAACATCACAAAGAAGTTTCTGAGAATGCTGCTGTCTACTATTTATCTGTACTCCCGCTTCCAACGAAATCCGCAGTTTTATAGAAATATCCACTTGCAGATTCCAACAAAAAGAGTGTTTCACACGTGCTCTGTCAATAGAAAGGTTCAACAATGTTAGTTGTGTAGATAGAGCATAAACAAGTTTCTGAGATTGCTTCTATCTCGTTTTTATGGGAAGATATTTCCTTTTGTACCATAGGCCAAAAAGCGCTGCAATTGTCCACTTCCAGATGCTACAAAAAGAGTGTTTCAAACCTGCTCTATGACAGGGAATGTTCAACTCTGTGACTTGAATGCAAACATCACAAAGAAGTTTCTGAGAATGCTGCTGTCTACTATTTATCTGTACTCCCGCTTCCAACGAAATCCTGTTTTATAGAAATATCCACTTGCAGTTTCCAAAAAAAGAATGTTTCACACGTGCTCTGTCAATAGAAAGGTTCAACACTGTTAGTTGTGAAGATAGAGCATAAACAAGTTTCTGAGATTGCTTCTATCTCGTTTTTATGGGAAGATATTTCCTTTTGTACCATAGGCCAAAAAGCGCTGCAATTGTCCACTTCCAGATGCTACAAAAAGAGTGTTTCAAACCTGCTCTATGACAGGGAATGTTCAACTCTGTGACTTGAATGCAAACGTCATAAAGAAGTTTCTGAGAATGCTGCTGTCCACTAATTTTATGTAATCCCCTTTCCAACGAAATCCTCCGAGCTATCCAAATATCCACTTGCAGATTCTACAAAAAGAGTGTTTCAAAACTGCTGTATCAAAAGGAAGTTTCAAGTCTGTTAGTTGAGGACACACAACACAAATAAGTTTCTGAGAATGCTTCTGTCTTGTTTTTATGGGAAGATATTTCCTTTTTAACCATAGGCCTGATACCGTTCCAAATGTCCACTTCCAGATACTACAAAAAGAGTGTTTCAAACCTGCTCTATGAAAGCGAATGTTCAACTCTGTGACTTGAATGCAAACATCACAAAGAAGTTTCTGAGAATGCTGCTGTCTACTATTTATCTGTAATCCCGCTTCCAACGAAATCCTGTTTTGTAGAAATATCCACTTGCAGTTTCCAAAAAAAGAATGTTTCACACGTGCTCTGTCAATAGAAAGGTTCAACACTGTTAGTTGTGAAGATAGAGCATAAACAAGTTTCTGAGATTGCTTCTATCTCGTTTTTATGGGAAGATATTTCCTTTTGTACCATAGGCCACAAAGCGCTGCAAATGTCCACTTCCAGATGCTACAAAAAGAGTGTTTCAAACCTGCTCTATGACAGGGAATGTTCAACTCTGTGACTTGAATGCAAACGTCACAAAGAAGTTTCTGAGAATGCTGCTGTCCACTATTTTTATGTAATCCCTTTTCCAACGAACTCCTCAGAGCTATCCAAATATCCACTTGCAGATTCTACAAAAAGAGTGTTTCAAAACTGCTGTATCAAAAGAAAGGTTCAAGTCTCTTAGTTGAGGACACACAACAGAAATAAGTTTCTGAGAATGCTTCTGTCTTGTTTTTATGGGAAGATATTTCCTTTTTAACCATAGGCCTGATACCGTTCCAAATGTCCACTTCCAGATACTACAAAAAGAGTGTTTCAAACCTGCTCTATGAAAGGGAATGTTCAACTCTGTGACTTGAATGCAAACATCACAAAGAAGTTTCTGAGAATGCTGCTGTCTACTATTTATCTGTAATCCCGCTTCCAACGAAATCCTCAGTTTTATAGAAATATCCACTTGCAGATTCCAAAAAAAGAGTGTTTCACACGTGCTCTGTCAATAGAAAGGTTCAACACTGTTAGTTGTGTAGATACAGCATAAACAAGTTTCTGAGATTGCTTCTATCTCGTTTTTATGGGAAGATATTTCCTTTTGTACCATAGGCCACAAAGCGCTGCAAATGTCCACTTCCAGAAGCTACAAAGCGTGTTTCAAACCTGCTCTATGACAGGGAATGTTCAACTCTGTGACTTGAATGCAAACGTCACAAAGAAGTTTCTGAGAATGCTGCTGTCTACTTTTTATATGTAATCCCGTTTCCAACAAAATCCTCAGAGCTATCCAAATATCCACTTGCAGATTCTACAAAAAGAGTGTTTCAAAACTGCTGTATCAAAAGAAAGGTTCAAGTCTCTTAGTTGAGGACACACATCGCAAATATGTTTCTGAGAATGCTTCTGTCTTGTTTTTATGGGAAGATATTTCCTTTTTAACCATAGGCCTGATACCGTTCCAAATGTCCACTTCCAGATACTACAAAAAGAGTGTTTCAAACCTGCTCTATGAAAGGGAATGTTCAACTCTGTGACTTGAATGCAAACATCACAAAGAAGTTTCTGAGAATGCTGCTGTCTACTATTTATCTGTAATCCCGCTTCCAATGAAATCCTCAGTTTTATACAAATATCCACTTGCAGATTCCAAAAAAAGACTGTTTCACACGTGCTCTGTCAATAGAAAGGTTCAACACTGTTAGTTGTGAAGATAGAGCATAAACAAGTTTCTGAGATTGCTTCTATCTCGTTTCTATGGGAAGATATTTCCTTTTGTACCATAGGCCAAAAAGCGATGCAAATGTCCACTTCCAGATGCTACAAAAAGAGTGCTTCAAACCTGCTCTATGACAGGGAATGTTCAACTCTGTGACTTGAATGCAAACGTCACAAAGAAGTTTCTGAGAATGCTGCTGTCCACTATTTTTATGTAATCCCTTTTCCAACGAACTCCTCAGAGCTATCCAAATATCCACTTGCAGATTCTACAAAAAGAGTGTTTCAAAACTGCTGTATCAAAAGAAAGGTTCAAGTCTCTTAGTTGAGGACACACAACAGTAATAAGTTTCTGAGAATGCTTCTGTCTTGCTTTATGGGAAGATATTTCCTTTTTAACCATAGGCCTGATACCATTCCAAATGTCCATTTCCAGATACTACAAAAAGAGTGTTTCAAACCTGCTCTATGAAAGGGAATGTTCAACTCTGTGACTTGAATGCAAACATCACAAAGAAGTTTCTGAGAATGCTGCTGTCTACTATTTATCTGTAATCCCGCTTCCAACGAAATCCTGTTTTATAGAAATATCCACTTGCAGTTTCCAAAAAAAGAATGTTTCACACGTGCTCTGTCAATAGAAAGGTTCAACACTGTTAGTTGTGAAGATAGAGCATAAACAAGTTTCTGAGATTGCTTCTATCTCGTTTTTATGGGAAGATATTTCCTTTTGTACCATAGGCCACAAAGCGCTGCAAATGTCCACTTCCAGATGCTACAAAAAGCGTGTTTCAAACCTGCTCTATGACAGGGAATGTTCAACTCTGTGACTTGAATGCAAACGTCACAAAGAAGTTTCTGAGAACGCTGCTGTCTACTTTTTTATGTAATCCCGTTTCCAACAAAATCCTCAGAGCTATCCAAATATCCACTTGCAGATTCTACAAAAAGAGTGTTTCAAAACTGCTGTATCAAAAGAAAGGTTCAAGTCTCTTAGTTGAGGACACACATCGCAAATAAGTTTCTGAGAATGCTTCTGTCTTGTTTTTATGGGAAGATATTTCCTTTTTAACCATAGGCCTGATACCGTTCCAAATGTCCACTTCCAGATACTACAAAAAGAGTGTTTCAAACCTGCTCTATGAAAGGGAATGTTCAACTCTGTGACTTGAATGCAAACATCACAAAGAAGTTTCTGAGAATGCTGCTGTCTACTATTTATCTGTAATCCCGCTTCCAACGAAATCCTCAGTTTTATAGAAATATCCACTTGCAGATTCCAAAAAAAGAGTGTATCACACGTGCTCTGTCAATAGAAAGGTTCAACACTGTTCGTTGTGAAGATAGAGCATAAACAAGTTTCTGACATTGCTTCTATCTCGTTTTTATGGGAAGATATTTCCTTTTTTACCATAGGCCACAAATCGCTGCAAATGTCCACTTCCAGATACTACAAAAAGAGTGTTTGAAACCTGCTCTATGAAAGGGAATGTTCAGCTCTGTGACTTAAATGGAAACATCACAAAGAAGTTTGTGAGAATGCTGCTGTCTACTTTTTATATGTAATCCAGTTTCCAACGAAATCCGCAGAGCTATCCAAATATCCACTTGCAGATTCTACAAAAAGAGTGTTTCAAAACTGCTGTATCAAAAGAAAGGTTCAAGTCTGTTAGTTGAGGACACACATCGCAAATAAGTTTCTCAGAATGCTTCTGTCTTGTTTTTCTGGGAAGATATTTCCTTTTTAACCATAGGCCTGATACCGTTCCAAATGTCCACTTCCAGATACTACAAAAAGAGTGTTTCAAACCTGCTCTATGAAAGGGAATGTTCAACTCTGTGACTTGAATGCAAACATCACAAAGAAGTTTCTGAGAATGCTGCTGTCTACTATTTATCTGTAATCCCGCTTCCAACGAAATCCTGTTTTATAGAAATATCCACTTGCAGTTTCCAAAAAAAGAATGTTTCACACGTGCTCTGTCAATAGAAAGGTTCAACACTGTTAGTTGTGAAGATAGAGCATAAACAAGTTTCTGAGATCGATTCTATCTCGATTTTTATGGGAAGATATTTCGTTTTTAACCATAGGCCACAAAGCGCTGCAAATGTCCACTTCCAGATACTACAAAAAGAGTGTTTGAAACCTGCTCTATGACAGGGAATGTTCAACTCCGTGACTTGAATGCAAACGTCATAAAGAAGTTTCTGAGAATGCTGCTGTCCACTATTTTTATGTAATCCCCTTTCCATCGAAATCCTCACAGCTATCCAAATATCCACTTGCAGATTCTACAAAAAGAGTGTTTCAAAACTGCTGTATCAAAAGAAAGGTTCAAGTCTGTTAGTTGAGGACACACAACACTAATAAGTTTCTGAGAATGCTTCTGTCTTGTTTTTATGGGAAGATATTTCCTTGTTAACCATAGGCCTGATACCGTTCCAAATGTCCACTTCCAGATACTACAAAAAGAGTGTTTCAAACCTGCTCTATGAAAGGGAATGTTCAACTCTGTGACTTGAATGCAAACATCACAAAGTAGTTTCTGAGAATGCTGCTGTCTACTATTTATCTGTAATCCCACTTCCAACGAAATCCTCAGTTTTATAGAAATATCCACTTGCAGATTCAAAAAAAGAGTGTTTCACACGTGCTCTGTCAATAGAAAGGTTCAACACTGTTAGTTGTGTAGATAGAGCATAAACAAGTTTCTGAGATTGCTTCTATCTCGTTTTTATGGGAAGATATTACCTTTTGTACCATAGGCCACAAAGCGCTGCAAATGTCCACTTCCAGATGCTACAAAAAGAGTGTTTCAAACCTGCTCTATGACAGGGAATGTTCAACTCTGTGACTTGAATGCAAACGTCACAAAGAAGTTTCTGAGAATGCTGCTGTCTACTTTTTATATGTAATCCCGTTTCCAACAAAATCCTCAGAGCTATCCAAATATCCACTTGCAGATTCTACAAAAAGAGTGTTTCAAAACTGCTGTATCAAAAGAAAGGTTCAAGTCTCTTAGTTGAGGACACACATCGCAAATATGTTTCTGAGAATGCTTCTGTCTTGTTTTTATGGGAAGATATTTCCTTTTTAACCATAGGCCTGATACCGTTCCAAATGTCCACTTCCAGATACTACAAAAGGAGTGTTTCAAACCTGCTCTATGAAAGGGAATGTTCAACTCTGTGACTTGAATGCAAACATCACAAAGAAGTTTCTGAGAATGCTGCTGTCTACTATTTATCTGTAATCCCGCTTCCAATGAAATCCTCAGTTTTATACAAATATCCACTTGCAGATTCCAAAAAAAGACTGTTTCACACGTGCTCTGTCAATAGAAGGGTAAAACACTGTTAGTTGTGAAGATAGAGCATAAACAAGTTTCTGAGATTGCTTCTATCTCGTTTTTATGGGAAGATATTTCCTTTTGTACCATAGGCCACAAAGCGCTGCAAATGTCCACTTCCAGATGCTACAAAAAGCGTGTTTCAAACCTGCTCTATGACAGGGAATGTTCAACTCTGTGACTTGAATGCAAACGTCACAAAGAAGTTTCTGAGAACGCTGCTGTCCACTATTTTTATGTAATCCCCTTTCCAACGAAATCCTCAGAGCTATCCAAATATCCACTTGCAGATTCTACAAAAAGAGTGTTTCAAAACTGCTGTATCAAAAGAAAGGTTCCAGTCTCTTAGTTGAGGACACACAACAGAAATAAGTCTCTGAGAATGCTTCTGTCTTGTTTTTATGGGAAGATATTTCCTTTTTAACCATAGGCCTGATACCTTTCCAAATGTCCCCTTCCAGATACTACAAAAAGAGTGTTTCAAACCTGCTCTATGAAAGGGAATGTTCAACTCTGTGACTTGAATGCAAACATCACAAAGAAGTTTCTGAGAATGCTGCTGTCTAGTATTTATCTGTAATCCCGCTTCCAACGAAATCCTCAGTTTTATAGAAATATCCACTTGCGGATTCCAAAAAAAGAGTGTTTCACACGTGCTCTGTCAATAGAAAGGTTCAACACTGTTAGTTGTGTAGATACAGCATAAACAAGTTTCTGAGATTGCTTCTATCTCGTTTTTATGGGAAGATATTTCCTTTTGTACCATAGGCCACAAAGCGCTGCAAATGTCCACTTCCAGAAGCTACAAAAAGCGTGTTTCAAACCTGCTCTATGACAGGGAATGTTCAACTCTGTGACTTGAATGCAAACGTCACAAAGAAGTTTCTGAGAATGCTGCTGTCTACTTTTTATATGTAATCCCGTTTCCAACAAAATCCTCAGAGTTATCCAAATATCCACTTGCAGATTCTACAAAAAGAGTGTTTCAAAACTGCTGTATCAAAAGAAAGGTTCAAGTCTCTTAGTTGAGGACACACATCGCAAATATGTTTCTGAGAATGCTTCTGTCTTGTTTTTATGGGAAGATATTTCCTTTTTAACCATAGGCCTGATACCGTTCCAAATGTCCACTTCCAGATACTACAAAAAGAGTGTTTCAAACCTGCTCTATGAAAGGGAATGTTCAACTCTGTGACTTGAATGCAAACATCACAAAGAAGTTTCTGAGAATGCTGCTGTCTACTATTTATCTGTAATAACGCTTCCAATGAAATCCTCAGTTTTATAGAAATATCCACTTGCAGATTCCAAAAAAAGACTGTTTCACACGTGCTCTGTCAATAGAAAGGTTCAACACTGTTAGTTGTGAAGATAGAGCATAAACAAGTTTCTGAGATTGCTTCTATCTCGTTTTTATGGGAAGATATTTCCTTTTGTACCATAGGCCAAAAAGCGAGGCAAATGTCCACTTCCAGATGCTACAAAAAGAGTGTTTCAAACCTGCTCTATGACAGGGAATGTTCAACTCTGTGACTTGAATGCAAACGTCACAAAGAAGTTTCTGAGAATGCTGCTGTCCACTATTTTTATGTAATCCCTTTTCCAACGAACTCCTCAGAGCTATCCAAATATCCACTTGCAGATTCTACAAAAAGAGTGTTTCAAAACTGCTGTATCAAAAGAAAGGTTCAAGTCTCTTAGTTGAGGACACACAACAGTAATAAGTTTCTGAGAATGCTTCTGTCTTGCTTTATGGGAAGATATTTCCTTTTTAACCATAGGCCTGATGCCATTCCAAATGTCCACTTCCAGATACTACAAAAAGAGTGTTTCAAACCTGCTCTATGAAAGGGAATGTTCAACTCTGTGACTTGAATGCAAACATCACAAAGAAGTTTCTGAGAATGCTGCTGTCTACTATTTATCTGTAATCCCGCTTCCAACGAAATCCTGTTTTATAGAAATATCCACTTGCAGTTTCCAAAAAAAGAATGTTTCACACGTGCTCTGTCAATAGAAAGGTTCAACACTGTTAGTGGTGAAGATAGAGCATAAACAAGTTTCTGAGATTGCTTCTATCTCGTTTTTATGGGAAGATATTTCCTTTTGTACCATAGGCCACAAAGCGCTGCAAATGTCCACTTCCAGATGCTACAAAAAGCGTGTTTCAAACCTGCTCTATGACAGGGAATGTTCAACTCTGTGACTTGAATGCAAACGTCACAAAGAAGTTTCTGAGAACGCTGCTGTCTACTTTTTATATGTAATCCCGTTTCCAACAAAATCCTCAGAGCTATCCAAATATCCACTTGCAGATTCTACAAAAAGAGTGTTTCAAAACTGCTGTATCAAAAGAAAGGTTCAAGTCTGTTAGTTGAGGACGCACATCGCAAATAAGTTTCTGAGAATGCTTCTGTCTTGTTTTTATGGGAAGATATTTCCTTTTTAACCATAGGCCTGATACCGTTCCAAATGTCCACTTACAGATACTACAAAAAGAGTGTTTCAAACCTGCTCTATGAAAGGGAATGTTCAACTCTGTGACTTGAATGCAAACATCACAAAGAAGTTTCTGAGAATGCTGCTGTCTACTATTTATCTGTAATCCCGCTTCCAATGAAATCCTCAGTTTTATAGAAATATCCACTTGCAGATTCCAAAAAAAGAGTGTTTCACACGTGCTCTGTCAATAGAAAGTTTCAACACTGTTAGTTGTGTAGATAGAGCATAAACAAGTTTCTGAGATCGCTTCTATCTCGATTTTTATGGGAAGATATTTCCTTTTTAACCATAGGCCACAAAGCGCTGCAAATGTCCACTTCCAGATACTACAAAAAGAGTGTTTGAAACCTGCTCTATGAAAGGGAATGTTCAGCTCTGTGACTTAAATGGAAACATCACAAAGAAGTTTCTGAGAATGCTGCTGTGTACTTTTTATAGGTAATCCCGTTACCAACGAAATCCTCACAGCTATCCAAATATACACTTGCAGATTCTACAAAAAGAGTGTTTCGAAACTGCTGTATCAAAGGAAAGGTTCAAGTCTGTTAGTTGAGGACACACATCGCAAATAAGTTTCTGAGAATGCTTCTGTCATGTTTTTATGGGAAGATATTTCCTTTTTAACCATAGGCCTGATACCATTCCAAATGTCCACTTCCAGATACTACTAAAAGAGTGTTTCAAACCTGCTGTATGAAAGGGAATGTTCAACTCTGTGACTTGAATGCAAACATCACAAAGGAGTTTCTGAGTATGCTGCTGTCTACTATTTATCTGTAATCCCGCTTCCAACGAAATCCTCAGTTTTATAGAAATATCCACTTGCAGATTCCAAAAAAAGAGTGTTTCACACGTGCTCTGTCAATAGAAAGGTTCAAAACTGTTAGTTGTGTAGATCGAGCATAAACAAGTTTCTGAGATTGCTTCTATCTCGTTTTTATGGGAAGATATTTCCTTTTGTATCATAGGCCACAAAGCGATGCAAATGTCCCCTTCCAGATGCTACAAAAAGAGTGTTTCAAACCTGCTCTATGACAGGGAATGTTCAACTCTGTGACTTGAATGCAAATGTCATAAAGAAGTTTCTGAGAATGCTGCTGTCCACTATTTTTATGTAATCCCCTTTCCATCGAAATCCTCAGAGCTATCCAAATATCCACTTGCAGATTCTACAAAAAGAGTGTTTCAAAACTGCTGTATCAAAAGAAAGGTTCAAGTCTGTTAGTTGAGGACACACAACACTAATAAGTTTCTGAGAATGCTTCTGTCTTGTTTTTATGGGAAGATATTTCCTTTTTAACCATAGGCCTGATAACGTTCCAAATGTCCACTTCCAGATACTACAAAAAGAGTGTTTCAAACCTGCTCTATGAAAGGGAATGTTCAACTCTGTGACTTGAATGCAAACATCACAAAGAAGTTTCTGAGAATGCTGCTGTCTACTATTTATCTGTAATCCCGCTTCCAACGAAATCCTCAGTTTTATAGAAATATCCACTTGCAGATTCCAAAAAAAGAATGTTTCACACGTGCTCTGTCAATAGAAAGGTTCAACACTGTTAGTTGTGAAGATAGAGCATAAACAAGTTTCTGAGATTGCTTCTATCTCGTTTTTATGGGAAGATATTTCCTTTTGTACCATAGGCCACAAAGCGCTGCAAATGTCCACTTCCAGATGCTACAAAAAGCGTGTTTCAAACCTGCTCTATGACAGGGAATGTTCAACTCTGTGACTTGAATGCAAACGTCACAAAGAAGTTTCTGAGAACGCTGCTGTCCACTATTTTTATGTAATCCCCTTTCCAACGAAATCCTCAGAGCTATCCAAATATCCACTTGCAGATTCTACAAAAAGAGTGTTTCAAAACTGCTGTATCAAAAGAAAGGTTCAAGTCTCTTAGTTGAGGACACACAACAGAAATAAGTCTCTGAGAATGCTTCTGTCTTGTTTTTATGGGAAGATATTTCCTTTTTAACCATAGGCCTGATACCTTTCCAAATGTCCCCTTCCAGATACTACAAAAAGAGTGTTTCAAACCTGCTCTATGAAAGGGAATGTTCAACTCTGTGACTTGAATGCAAACATCACAAAGAAGTTTCTGAGAATGCTGCTGTCTAGTATTTATCTGTAATCCCGCTTCCAACGAAATCCTCAGTTTTATAGAAATATCCACTTGCGGATTCCAAAAAAAGAGTGTTTCACACGTGCTCTGTCAATAGAAAGGTTCAACACTGTTAGTTGTGTAGATACAGCATAAACAAGTTTCTGAGATTGCTTCTATCTCGTTTTTATGGGAAGATATTTCCTTTTGTACCATAGGCCACAAAGCGCTGCAAATGTCCACTTCCAGAAGCTACAAAAAGCGTGTTTCAAACCTGCTCTATGACAGGGAATGTTCAACTCTGTGACTTGAATGCAAACGTCACAAAGAAGTTTCTGAGAATGCTGCTGTCTACTTTTTATATGTAATCCCGTTTCCAACAAAATCCTCAGAGCTATCCAAATATCCACTTGCAGATTCTACAAAAAGAGTGTTTCAAAACTGCTGTATCAAAAGAAAGGTTCAAGTCTCTTAGTTGAGGACACACATCGCAAATATGTTTCTGAGAATGCTTCTGTCTTGTTTTTATGGGAAGATATTTCCTTTTTAACCATAGGCCTGATACCGTTCCAAATGTCCACTTCCAGATACTACAAAAAGAGTGTTTCAAACCTGCTCTATGAAAGGGAATGTTCAACTCTGTGACTTGAATGCAAACATCACAAAGAAGTTTCTGAGAATGCTGCTGTCTACTATTTATCTGTAATAACGCTTCCAATGAAATCCTCAGTTTTATAGAAATATCCACTTGCAGATTCCAAAAAAAGACTGTTTCACACGTGCTCTGTCAATAGAAAGGTTCAACACTGTTAGTTGTGAAGATAGAGCATAAACAAGTTTCTGAGATTGCTTCTATCTCGTTTTTATGGGAAGATATTTCCTTTTGTACCATAGGCCAAAAAGCGAGGCAAATGTCCACTTCCAGATGCTACAAAAAGAGTGTTTCAAACCTGCTCTATGACAGGGAATGTTCAACTCTGTGACTTGAATGCAAACGTCACAAAGAAGTTTCTGAGAATGCTGCTGTCCACTATTTTTATGTAATCCCTTTTCCAACGAACTCCTCAGAGCTATCCAAATATCCACTTGCAGATTCTACAAAAAGAGTGTTTCAAAACTGCTGTATCAAAAGAAAGGTTCAAGTCTCTTAGTTGAGGACACACAACAGTAATAAGTTTCTGAGAATGCTTCTGTCTTGCTTTATGGGAAGATATTTCCTTTTTAACCATAGGCCTGATGCCATTCCAAATGTCCACTTCCAGATACTACAAAAAGAGTGTTTCTAACCTGCTCTATGAAAGGGAATGTTCAACTCTGTGACTTGAATGCAAACATCACAAAGAAGTTTCTGAGAATGCTGCTGTCTACTATTTATCTGTAATCCCGCTTCCAACGAAATCCTGTTTTATAGAAATATCCACTTGCAGTTTCCAAAAAAAGAATGTTTCACACGTGCTCTGTCAATAGAAAGGTTCAACAGTGTTAGTTGTGAAGATAGAGCATAAACAAGTTTCTGAGATTGCTTCTATCTCGTTTTTATGGGAAGATATTTCCTTTTGTACCATAGGCCACAAAGCGCTGCAAATGTCCACTTCCAGATGCTACAAAAAGCGTGTTTCAAACCTGCTCTATGACAGGGAATGTTCAACTCTGTGACTTGAATGCAAACGTCACAAAGAAGTTTCTGAGAACGCTGCTGTCTACTTTTTATATGTAATCCCGTTTCCAACAAAATCCTCAGAGCTATCCAAATATCCACTTGCAGATTCTACAAAAAGAGTGTTTCAAAACTGCTGTATCAAAAGAAAGGTTCAAGTCTGTTAGTTGAGGACGCACATCGCAAATAAGTTTCTGAGAATGCTTCTGTCTTGTTTTTCTGGGAAGATATTTCCTTTTTAACCATAGGCCTGATACCGTTCCAAATGTCCACTTACAGATACTACAAAAAGAGTGTTTCAAACCTGCTCTATGAAAGGGAATGTTCAACTCTGTGACTTGAATGCAAACATCACAAAGAAGTTTCTGAGAATGCTGCTGTCTACTATTTATCTGTAATCCCGCTTCCAATGAAATCCTCAGTTTTATAGAAATATCCACTTGCAGATTCCAAAAAAAGAGTGTTTCACACGTGCTCTGTCAATAGAAAGTTTCAACACTGTTAGTTGTGTAGATAGAGCATAAACAAGTTTCTGAGATCGCTTCTATCTCGATTTTTATGGGAAGATATTTCCTTTTTAACCATAGGCCACAAAGCGCTGCAAATGTCCACTTCCAGATACTACAAAAAGAGTGTTTGAAACCTGCTCTATGAAAGGGAATGTTCAGCTCTGTGACTTAAATGGAAACATCACAAAGAAGTTTCTGAGAATGCTGCTGTGTACTTTTTATAGGTAATCCCGTTACCAACGAAATCCTCACAGCTATCCAAATATACACTTGCAGATTCTACAAAAAGAGTGTTTCAAAACTGCTGTATCAAAGGAAAGGTTCAAGTCTGTTAGTTGAGGACACACATCGCAAATAAGTTTCTGAGAATGCTTCTGTCATGTTTTTATGGGAAGATATTTCCTTTTTAACCATAGGCCTGATACCATTCCAAATGTCCACTTCCAGATACTACTAAAAGAGTGTTTCAAACCTGCTGTATGAAAGGGAATGTTCAACTCTGTGACTTGAATGCAAACATCACAAAGGAGTTTCTGAGTATGCTGCTGTCTACTATTTATCTGTAATCCCGCTTCCAACGAAATCCTCAGTTTTATAGAAATATCCACTTGCAGATTCCAAAAAAAGAGTGTTTCACACGTGCTCTGTCAATAGAAAGGTTCAAAACTGTTAGTTGTGTAGATCGAGCATAAACAAGTTTCTGAGATTGCTTCTATCTCGTTTTTATGGGAAGATATTTCCTTTTGTATCATAGGCCACAAAGCGATGCAAATGTCCCCTTCCAGATGCTACAAAAAGAGTGTTTCAAACCTGCTCTATGACAGGGAATGTTCAACTCTGTGACTTGAATGCAAACGTCATAAAGAAGTTTCTGAGAATGCTGCTGTCCACTATTTTTATGTAATCCCCTTTCCATCGAAATCCTCAGAGCTATCCAAATATCCACTTGCAGATTCTACAAAAAGAGTGTTTCAAAACTGCTGTATCAAAAGAAAGGTTCAAGTCTGTTAGTTGAGGACACACAACACTAATAAGTTTCTGAGAATGCTTCTGTCTTGTTTTTATGGGAAGATATTTCCTTTTTAACCATAGGCCTGATAACGTTCCAAATGTCCACTTCCAGATACTACAAAAAGAGTGTTTCAAACCTGCTCTATGAAAGGGAATGTTCAACTCTGTGACTTGAATGCAAACATCACAAAGAAGTTTCTGAGAATGCTGCTGTCTACTATTTATCTGTAATCCCGCTTCCAACGAAATCCTCAGTTTTATAGAAATATCCACTTGCAGATTCCAAAAAAAGAGTGTTTCACACGTGCTCTGTCAATAGAAAGGTTCAACACTGTTAGTTGTGTAGATAGAGCATAAACAAGTTTCTGAGATTGCTTCTATCTCGTTTTTATGGGAAGATATTTCCTTTTGTACCATAGGCCACAAAGCGCTGCAAATGTCCACTTCCAGATGCTACAAAAAGAGTGTTTCAAACCTGCTCTATGACAGGGAATGTTCAGCTCTGTGACTTGAATGCAAAAGTCACAAAGAAGTTTCTGAAAATGCTGCTATCTACTTTTTGTATGTAATCCCGTTTCCAACAAAATCCTCAGAGCTATCCAAATATCCACTTGCAGATTCTACAAAAAGAGTGTTTCAAAACTGCTGTATGAAAAGAAAGGTTCAAGTCTGTTAGTTGAGGACACACATCGCAAATAAGTTTCTGAGAATGCTTCTGTCTTGTTTTTATGGGAAGATATTTCCTTTTTAACCATAGGCCTGATACCGTTCCAAATGTCCACTTCCAGATACTACTAAAAGAGTGTTTCAAACCTGTTCTATGAAAGGGAATGTTCAACTCTGTGTCTTGAATGCAAACATCGCAAAGAAGGTTCTGATAATGCTGCTGTCTACTATTTATCTGTAATCCCGCTTCCAATGAAATCCTCAGTTTTATGGAAATATCCACTTGCAGATTCCAAAAAAAGAGTGTTTCACACGTGCCCTGTCAATAGAAAGGTTCAACACTGTTAGTTGTGAAGATAGAGCATAAACACGTTTCTGAGATTGCTTCTATCTCGTTTTTATGGGAAGATATTTCCTTTTGTACCATAGGCCACAAAGCGCTGCAAATGTCCACTTCCAGATGCTACGAATAGAGTGTTTCAAACCTGCTCTATGACAGGGAATGTTCAACTCTGTGACTTGAATGCAAACGTCACAAAGAAGATTCTGAGAATGCTGCTGTCCACTATTTTAATGTAATCCCGTTTCCAACGAAATCCTCAGAGCTATCCAAATATCCACTTGCAGATTCTACAAAAAGAGTGTTTCAAAACTGCTGTATCAAAAGAAAGGTTCAAGTCTGTTAGTTGAGGACACACATCGCAAATAAGTTTCTCAGAATGCTTCTGTCTTGTTTTTATGGGAAGATATTTCCTTTTAAACCATAGGCCTGATACCGTTCCAAATGTCCACTTCCAGATACTACAAAAGAGTGTTTCAAACCTGCTCTATGAAAGGGAATGTTCAACTCTGTGACTTGAATGCAAACATCACAAAGAAGTTTCTGAGAATGCTGCTGTCTACTATTTATCTGTAATCCCGCTTCCAACGAAATCCTGTTTTATAGAAATATCCACTTGCAGTTTCCAAAAAAAGAATGTTTCACACGTGCTCTGTCAATAGAAAGGTTCAACAGTGTTAGTTGTGAAGATAGAGCATAAACAAGTTTCTGAGATTGCTTCTATCTCGTTTTTATGGGAAGATATTTCCTTTTGTACCATAGGCCACAAAGCGCTGCAAATGTCCACTTCCAGATGCTACAAAAAGCGTGTTTCAAACCTGCTCTATGACAGGGAATGTTCAACTCTGTGACTTGAATGCAAACGTCACAAAGAAGTTTCTGAGAACGCTGCTGTCTACTTTTTATATGTAATCCCGTTTCCAACAAAATCCTCAGAGCTATCCAAATATCCACTTGCAGATTCTACAAAAAGAGTGTTTCAAAACTGCTGTATCAAAAGAAAGGTTCAAGTCTGTTAGTTGAGGACGCACATCGCAAATAAGTTTCTGAGAATGCTTCTGTCTTGTTTTTCTGGGAAGATATTTCCTTTTTAACCATAGGCCTGATACCGTTCCAAATGTCCACTTACAGATACTACAAAAAGAGTGTTTCAAACCTGCTCTATGAAAGGGAATGTTCAACTCTGTGACTTGAATGCAAACATCACAAATAAGTTTCTGAGAATGCTGCTGTCTACTATTTATCTGTAATCCCGCTTCCAATGAAATCCTCAGTTTTATAGAAATATCCACTTGCAGATTCCAAAAAAAGAGTGTTTCACACGTGCTCTGTCAATAGAAAGTTTCAACACTGTTAGTTGTGTAGATAGAGCATAAACAAGTTTCTGAGATCGCTTCTATCTCGATTTTTATGGGAAGATATTTCCTTTTTAACCATAGGCCACAAAGCGCTGCAAATGTCCACTTCCAGATACTACAAAAAGAGTGTTTGAAACCTGCTCTATGAAAGGGAATGTTCAGCTCTGTGACTTAAATGGAAACATCACAAAGAAGTTTCTGAGAATGCTGCTGTGTACTTTTTATAGGTAATCCCGTTACCAACGAAATCCTCACAGCTATCCAAATATACACTTGCAGATTCTACAAAAAGAGTGTTTCAAAACTGCTGTATCAAAGGAAAGGTTCAAGTCTGTTAGTTGAGGACACACATCGCAAATAAGTTTCTGAGAATGCTTCTGTCATGTTTTTATGGGAAGATATTTCCTTTTTAACCATAGGCCTGATACCATTCCAAATGTCCACTTCCAGATACTACTAAAAGAGTGTTTCAAACCTGCTGTATGAAAGGGAATGTTCAACTCTGTGACTTGAATGCAAACATCACAAAGGAGTTTCTGAGTATGCTGCTGTCTACTATTTATCTGTAATCCCGCTTCCAACGAAATCCTCAGTTTTATAGAAATATCCACTTGCAGATTCCAAAAAAAGAGTGTTTCACACGTGCTCTGTCAATAGAAAGGTTCAAAACTGTTAGTTGTGTAGATCGAGCATAAACAAGTTTCTGAGATTGCTTCTATCTCGTTTTTATGGGAAGATATTTCCTTTTGTATCATAGGCCACAAAGCGATGCAAATGTCCCCTTCCAGATGCTACAAAAAGAGTGTTTCAAACCTGCTCTATGACAGGGAATGTTCAACTCTGTGACTTGAATGCAAACGTCATAAAGAAGTTTCTGAGAATGCTGCTGTCCACTATTTTTATGTAATCCCCTTTCCATCGAAATCCTCAGAGCTATCCAAATATCCACTTGCAGATTCTACAAAAAGAGTGTTTCAAAACTGCTGTATCAAAAGAAAGGTTCAAGTCTGTTAGTTGAGGACACACAACACTAATAAGTTTCTGAGAATGCTTATGTCTTGTATTTATGGGAAGATATTTCCTTTTTAACCATAGGCCTGATAACGTTCCAAATGTCCACTTCCAGATACTACAAAAAGAGTGTTTCAAACCTGCTCTATGAAAGGGAATGTTCAACTCTGTGACTTGAATGCAAACATCACAAAGAAGTTTCTGAGAATGCTGCTGTCTACTATTTATCTGTAATCCCGCTTCCAACGAAATCCTCAGTTTTATAGAAATATCCACTTGCAGATTCCAAAAAAAGAGTGTTTCACACGTGCTCTGTCAATAGAAAGGTTCAACACTGTTAGTTGTGTAGATAGAGCATAAACAAGTTTCTGAGATTGCTTCTATCTCGTTTTTATGGGAAGATATTTCCTTTTGTACCATAGGCCACAAAGCGCTGCAAATGTCCACTTCCAGATGCTACAAAAAGAGTGTTTCAAACCTGCTCTATGACAGGGAATGTTCAGCTCTGTGACTTGAATGCAAAAGTCACAAAGAAGTTTATGAAAATGCTGCTATCTACTTTTTGTATGTAATCCCGTTTCCAACAAAATCCTCAGAGCTATCCAAATATCCACTTGCAGATTCTACAAAAAGAGTGTTTCAAAACTGCTGTATGAAAAGAAAGGTTCAAGTCTGTTAGTTGAGGACACACATCGCAAATAAGTTTCTGAGAATGCTTCTGTCTTGTTTTTATGGGAAGATATTTCCTTTTTAACCATAGGCCTGATACCGTTCCAAATGTCCACTTCCAGATACTACTAAAAGAGTGTTTCAAACCTGTTCTATGAAAGGGAATGTTCAACTCTGTGTCTTGAATGCAAACATCGCAAAGAAGGTTCTGATAATGCTGCTGTCTACTATTTATCTGTAATCCCGCTTCCAATGAAATCCTCAGTTTTATGGAAATATCCACTTGCAGATTCCAAAAAAAGAGTGTTTCACACGTGCCCTGTCAATAGAAAGGTTCAACACTGTTAGTTGTGAAGATAGAGCATAAACACGTTTCTGAGATTGCTTCTATCTCGTTTTTATGGGAAGATATTTCCTTTTGTACCATAGGCCACAAAGCGCTGCAAATGTCCACTTCCAGATGCTACGAAAAGAGTGTTTCAAACCTGCTCTATGACAGGGAATGTTCAACTCTGTGACTTGAATGCAAACGTCACAAAGAAGACTCTGAGAATGCTGCTGTCCACTATTTTAATGTAATCCCGTTTCCAACGAAATCCTCAGAGCTATCCAAATATCCACTTGCAGATTCTACAAAAAGAGTGTTTCAAAACTGCTGTATCAAAAGAAAGGTTCAAGTCTGTTAGTTGAGGACACACATCGCAAATAAGTTTCTCAGAATGCTTCTGTCTTGTTTTTATGGGAAGATATTTCCTTTTAAACCATAGGCCTGATACCGTTCCAAATGTCCACTTCCAGATACTACAAAAGAGTGTTTCAAACCTGCTCTATGAAAGGGAATGTTCAACTCTGTGACTTGAATGCAAACATCACAAAGAAGTTTCTGAGAATGCTGCTGTCTACTATTTATCTCTAATCCCGCTTGCAATGAAATCCTCAGTTTTATAGAAATATCCACTTGCAGATTCCTAAAAAAGAGTGTTTCACACGTGCTCTGTCAATAGAAAGGTTCAACACTGTTAGTTGTGTAGATAGAGCATAAACAAGTTTCTGAGATTGCTTCTATCTCGTTTTTATGGGAAGATATTTCCTTTTGTACCATAGGCCAAAAAGCGCTTCAATTGTCCACTTCCAGATGCTACAAAAAGAATGTTTCAAACCTGCTCTATGACAGGGAATGTTCAACTCTGTGACTTGAATGCAAACGTCATAAAGAAGTTTCTGAGAATGCTGCTGTCCACTATTTTTATGTAATCCCCTTTCCAACGAAATCCTCAGAGCTATCCAAATATCCACTTGCAGATTCTACAAAAAGAGTGTTTCAAAACTGCTGTATGAAAAGAAAGGTTCAAGTCTGTTAGTTGAGGACACACAACACAAATAAGTTTCTGAGAATGCTTCTGTCTTGTTTTTATGGGAAGATATTTCCTTTTTAACCATAGGCCTGATAACGTTCCAAATGTCCACTTCCAGATACTACATAAAGACTGTTTCAAACCTGCTCTATGAAAGGGAATGTTCAACACTGTGACTTGAATGCAAACATCACAAAGAAGTTTCTGAGAATGCTGCTGTCTACTATTTATCTGTAATCCCGCTTCCAATGAAATCCTCAGTTTTATAGAAATATCCACTTGCAGATTCCAAAAAAAGAGTGTTTCACACGTGCTCTGTCAATAGAAAGTTTCAACACTGTTAGTTGTGAAGATCGAGCATAAACAAGTTTCTGAGATTGCTTCTATCTCGTTTTTATGGGAAGATATTTCCTTTTGTACCATAGGCCACAAAGCGCTGCAAATGTCCACTTCCGGATGCTACAAAAAGAGTGTTTCAAACCTGCTCTATGACAGGGAATGTTCAACTCTGTGACTTGAATGCAAACGTCACAAAGAAGTTTCTGAGAATGCTGCTGTCCACTATTTTTATGTAATCCCTTTTCCAACGAACTCCTCAGAGCTATCCAAATATCCACTTGCAGATTCTACAAAAAGAGTGTTTCAAAACTGCTGTATCAAAAGAAAGGTTCAAGTCTCTTAGTTGAGGACACACAACAGAAATATGTTTCTGAGAATGCTTCTGTCTTGTTTTTATGGGAAGATATTTCCTTTTTAACCATAGGCCTGATACCGTTCCAAATGTCCACTTCCAGATACTACAAAAAGAGTGTTTCAAACCTGCTCTATGAAAGGGAATGTTCAACTCTTTGACTTGAATGCAAACATCACAAAGAAGTTTCTGAGAATGCTGCTGTCTACTATTTATCTGTAATCCCGCTTCCAACGAAATCCTCAGTTTTATAGAAATATCCACTTGCAGATTCCAAAAAAAGAGTGTTTCACACGTGCTCTGTCAATAGAAAGGTTCAACACTGTTAGTTGTGTAGATACAGCATAAACAAGTTTCTGAGATTGCTTCTATCTCGTTTTTATGGGAAGATATTTCCTTTTGTACCATAGGCCACAAAGCGCTGCAAATGTCCACTTCCAGATGCTACAAAAAGCGTGTTTCAAACCTGCTCTATGACAGGGAATGTTCAACTCTGTGACTTGAATGCAAACGTCACAAAGAAGTTTCTGAGAATGCTGCTGTCTACTTTTTATATGTAATCCCGTTTCCAACAAAATCCTCAGAGCTATCCAAATATCCACTTGCAGATTCTACAAAAAGAGTGTTTCAAAACTGCTGTATCAAAAGAAAGGTTCAAGTCTCTTAGTTGAGGACACACATCGCAAATAAGTTTCTGAGAATGCTTCTGTCTTGTTTTTATGGGAAGATATTTCCTTTTTAACCATAGGCCTGATACCGTTCCAAATGTCCACTTCCAGATACTACAAAAAGAGTGTTTCAAACCTGCTCTATGAAAGGGAATGTTCAACTCTGTGACTTGAATGCAAACATCACAAAGAAGTTTCTGAGAATGCTGCTGTCTACTATTTATCTGTAATCCCGCTTCCAATGAAATCCTCAGTTTTATAGAAATATCCACTTGCAGATTCCTAAAAAAGAGTGTTTCACACGTGCTCTGTCAATAGAAAGGTTCAACACTGTTAGTTGTGAAGATAGAGCATAAACAAGTTTCTGAGATTGCTTCTATCTCGTTATTATGGGAAGATATTTCCTTTTGTACCATAGGCCAAAATCGCGGCAAATGTCCACTTCCAGATGCTACAAAAAGAGTGTTTCAAACCTGCTCTATGACAGGGAATGTTCAACACTGTGACTTGAATGCAAACGTCACGAAGAAGTTTCTGAGAATGCTGCTGTCCACTATTTTTATGTAATCCCTTTTCCAACGAACTCCTCAGAGCTATCCAAATATCCACATGCAGATTCTACAAAAAGAGTGTTTCAAAACTGCTGTAACAAAAGAAAGGTTCAAGTCTCTTAGTTGAGGACACACAACAGTAATAAGTTTCTGAGAATGCTTCTGTCTTGTTTTTATGGGAAGATATTTCCTTTTTAACCATAGGCCTGATACCATTCCAAATGTCCACTTCCAGATACTACAAAAAGAGTGTTTCAAACCTGCTCTATGAAAGGGAATGTTCAACTCTGTGACTTGAATGCAAACATCACAAAGAAGTTTCTGAGAATGCTGCTGTCTACTATTTATCTGTAATCCCGCTTCCAACGAAATCCTCAGTTTTATAGAAATATCCACTTGCAGATTCCAAAAAAAGAGTGTTTCACATGTGCTCTGTCAATAGAAAGGTTCAACACTGTTAGTTGTGTAGATAGAGCATACACAAGTTTCTGAGATTGCTTCTATCTCGTTTTTATGGGAAGATATTTCCTTTTGTACCATAGGCCAAAAAGCGCTGCAATTGTCCACTTCCAGATGCTACAAAAAGAGTGTTTCAAACCTGCTCTATGACAGGGAATGTTCAACTCTGTGACTTGAATGCAAAAGTCATAAAGAAGTTTCTGAGAATGCTGCTGTCTACTATTTATCTGTAATCCCGCTTCCAACGAAATCCTCAGTTTTATAGAAATATCCACTTGAAGATTCCAAAAAAAGAGTGTTTCACACGTGCTCTGTCAATAGGAAGGTTCAACACTGTTAGTTGTGTAGATACAGCATAAACAAGTTTCTGAGATTGCTTCTATCTCGTTTTTATGGGAAGATATTTCCTTTTGTACCATAGGCCACAAAGCGCTGCAAATGTCCACTTCCAGATGCTACAAAAAGCGTGTTTCAAACCTGCTCTATGACAGGGAATGTTCAACTCTGTGACTTGAATGCAAACGTCACAAAGAAGTTTCTGAGAATGCTGCTGTCTGCTTTTTATATGTAATCCCGTTTCCTACAAAATCCTCAGAGCTATCCAAATATCCACTTGCAGATTCTACAAAAAGCGTGTTTCAAAACTGCTGTATCAAAAGAAAGGTTCAAGTCTCTTAGTTGAGGACACACATCGCAAATAAGTTTCTGAGAATGCTTCTGTCTTGTTTTTATGGGAAGATATTTCCTTTTTAACCATAGGCCTGGTACCGTTCCAAATGTCCACTTCCAGATACTACAAAAAGAGTGTTTCAAACCTGCTCTATGAAAGGGAATGTTCAACTCTGTGACTTGAATGCAAACATCACAAAGAAGTTTCTGAGAATGCTGCTGTGTACTATATATCTGTAATCCCGCTTCCAATGAAATCCTAAGTTTTATAGAAATATCCACTTGCAGATTCCAAATAAAGAGTGTTTCACACGTGCTCTGTCAATAGAAAGGTTCAACACTGTTAGTTGTGAAGATAGAGCATAAACAAGTTTCTGAGATCGCTTCTATTTCGATTTTTATGGGAAGATATTTCCTTTTTAACCATAGGCCACAAAGCGCTGCAAATGTCCACTTCCAGATACTACAAAGAGTGTTTGAGACCTGCTCTATGAAAGGGAATGTTCAGCTCTGTGACTTAAATGGAAACATCACAAAGAAGTTTCTGAGAATGCTGATGTGTACTTTTTATAGGTAATCCCGTTTCCAACGAAATCCTCAGTGCTATCCAAATATACACTTGCAGATTCTACAAAAAGGGTGTTTCAAAACTGCTGTATCAAAAGAAAGGTTCAAGTCTGTTAGTTGAGGACACACATCGCAAATAAGTTTCTGAGAATGCTTCTGTCATGTTTTTATGGGAAGATATATCCTTTTTAACCATAGGCCTGATACCATTCCAAATGTCCACTTCCAGATACTACTAAAAGAGTGTTTCAAACCTGCTGTATGAAAGGAAATGTTCAACTCTGTGACTTGAATGCAAACATCACAAAGGAGTTTCTGAGTATGCTGCTGTCTACTATTTATCTGTAATCCCGCTTCCAACGAAATCCTCAGTTTTATAGAAATATCCACTTGCAGATTCCAAAAAAAGAGTGTTTCACACGTGCTCTGTCAATAGTAAGGTTCAACACTGTTAGTTGTGTAGATAGAGCATAAACAAGTTTCTGAGATTGCTTCTATCTCGTTTTTATGGGAAGATATTTCCTTTTGTACCATAGGCCACAAGCGCTGCAATTGTCCACTTCCAGATGCTACAAAAAGAGTGTTTCAAACCTGCTCTATGACAGGGAATGTTCAGCTCTGTGACTTGAATGCAAAAGTCACAAAGAAGTTTCTGAGAATGCTGCTGTCTACTTTTTGTATGTAATCCCGTTTCCAAAAAAATCCTCAGAACTATCCAAATATCCACTTGCAGATTCTACAAAAAGAGTGTTTCAAAACTGCTGTATCAAAAGTAAGGTTCAAGTCTGTTAGTTGAGGACACACATCGCAAATAAGTTTCTGAGAATGCTTCTGTCTTGTTTTTATGGGAAGATATTTCCTTTTTAACCATAGGCCTGATACCGTTCCAAATGTCCACTTCCAGATACTACAAAAAGAGTGTTTCAAACCTGCTCTATGAAAGGGAATGTTCAACTCTGTGACTTGAATGCAAACATCGCAAAGAAGTTTCTGAGAATGCTGCTGTCTACTATTTATCTGTAATCCCGCTTCCAATGAAATCCTCAGTTTTATAGAAATATCCACTTGCAGATTCCAAAAAAAGAGTGTTTCACACGTGCTCTGTCAATAGAAAGGTTCAACACTGTTAGTTGTGAAGATAGAGCTTAAACAAATTTCTGAGATTGCTTCTATCTCGTTTTTATGGGAAGATATTTCCTTTTCTACCATAGGCCACAAAGCGCTGCAAATGTCCACTTCCAGATGCTACAAAAAGAGTGTTTCAAACCTGCTCTATGACAGGGAATGTTCAACTCTGTGACTTGAATACAAACGTCACAAAGAAGTTTCTGAGAATGCTGCTGTCCACTATTTTTATGTAATCCCGTTTCCAACAAAATCCTCAGAGCTATCCAAATATCCACTTGCAGATTCTACAAAAAGAGTGTTTCAAAACTGCTGTATCAAAAGAAAGGTTCAAGTCTGTTAGTTGAGGACACACATCGCAAATAAGTTTCTCAGAATGCTTCTGTCTTGTTTTTATGGGAAGATATTTCCTTTTTAACCATAGGCCTGATACCGTTCCAAATGTCCACTTCCAGATACTACAAAAAGAGTGTTTCAAACCTGCTCTATGAAAGGGAATGTTCAACTCTGTGACTTGAATGCAAACATCACAAAGAAGTTTCTGAGAATGCTGCTGTCTACTATTTATCTGTAATCCCGCTTCCAACGAAATCCTCAGTTTTATAGAAATATCCACTTGCAGATTCCAAAAAAAGAGTGTTTCACACGTGCTCTGTCAATAGAAAGGTTCAACACTGATAGTTGTGTAGATAGAGCATAAACAAGTTTCTGAGATTGCTTCTATCTCGTTTTTATGGGAAGATATTTCCTTTTGTACCATAGGCCTAAAAGCGCTGCAATTGTTCACTTCCAGATGCTACAAAAAGAGTGTTTCAAACCTGCTCTATGACAGGGAATGTTCAACTCTGTGACTTGAATGCAAACGTCATAAAGAAGTTTCTGAGAATGCTGCTGTCCACTATTTTTATGTAATCCCCTTTCCAACGAAATCCTCAGAGCTATCCAAATATCCACTTGCAGATTCTACAAAAAGAGTGTTTCAAAACTGCTGTATCAAAAGAAAGGTTCAAGTCTGTTAGTTGAGGACACACAACACAAATAAGTTTCTGACAATGCTTCTGTCTTGTTTTTATGGGAAGATATTTCCTTTTTAACCATAGGCCTGATAACGTTCCAAATGTCCACTTCCAGATACTACATAAAGAGTGTTTCAAACCTGCTGTATGAAAGGGAATGTTCAACACTGTGACTTGAATGCAAACATCACAAAGAAGTTTCTGAGAATGCTGCTGTCTACTATTTATCTGTAATCCCGCTTCCAATGAAATCCTCAGTTTTATAGAAATATCCACTTGCAGATTCCAAAAAAAGAGTGTTTCACACGTGCACTGTCAATAGAAAGGTTCAACACTGTTAGATGTGAAGATAGAGCTTAAACAAGTTTCTGAGATTGCTTCTATCTCGTTTTTATGGGAAGATATTTCCTTTTTTACCATAGGCCAAAAAGCGCTGAAAATGTCCACTTCCAGATACTACAAAAAGAGTGTTTGAAACCTGCTCTATGAAAGGGAATGTTCAGCTCTGTGACTTAAATGGAAACATCACAAAGAAGTTTCTGAGAATGCTGCTGTCTACTTTTTATATGTAATCCCGTTTCCAACGAAATCCTCAGAGCTATCCAAATATCCACTTGCAGATTCTACAAAAAGAGTGTTTCAAAACTGGTGTATCAAAAGAAAGTTTCAAGTCTGTTAGTTGAGGACACACATCGCAAATAAGTTTCTGAGAATGCTTCTGTCTTGTTTTTATGGGAAGATATTTCCTTTTTAACCATAGGCCTGATACCGTTCCAAATGTCCACTTCCAGATACTACAAAAAGAGTGTTTCAAACCTGCTCTATGAAAGGGAATGTTCAACTCTGTGACTTGAATGCAAACATCACAAAGAAGTTTCTGAGAATGCTGCTGTCTACTATTTATCTGTAATCCCGCTTCCAACGAAATCCTCAATTTTATAGAAATATCCACTTGCAGATTCCAAAAAAAGAGTGATTCACACGTGCCCTGTCAACAGAAAGGTTCAACACTGTTAGTTGTGTAGATAGAGCATAAACAAGTTTCTGAGATTGCTTCTATCTCGTTTTTATGGGACGATATTTCCTTTTGTACCATAGGCCACAAACGCTGCAAATGTCCACTTCCAGATGCTACAAAAAGAGTGTTTCAAACCTGCTCTATGACAGGGAATGTTCAGCTCTGTGACTTGAATAGAAAAGTCACAAAGAAGTTTCTGAGAATGCTGCTGTCTACTTTTTGTATGTAATCCCGTTTCCAAAAAAATCCTCAGAACTATCCAAATATCCACTTGCAGATTCTACAAAAAGAGTGTTTCAAAACTGCTGTATCAAAAGAAAGGTTCAAGTCTGTTAGTTGAGGACACACATCGCAAATAAGTTTCTGAGAATGCTTCTGTCTTGTTTTTATGGGAAGATATTTCCTTTTTAACCATAGGCCTGATACCGTTCCAAATGTACACTTCCAGATACTACAAAAAGAGTGTTTCAAACCTGCTCTATGAAAGGGAATGTTCAACTCTGTGACTTGAATGCAAACATCGCAAAGAAGTTTCTGAGAATGCTGCTGTCTACTATTTATCTGTAATCCCGCTTCCAATGAAATCCTCAGTTTTATAGAAATATCCACTTGCAGATTCCAAAAAAAGAGTGTTTCACACGTGCACTGTCAATAGAAAGGTTCAGCACTGTTAGTTGTGAAGATAGAGCTTAAACAAATTTCTGAGATTGCTTCTATCTCGTTTTTATGGGAAGATATTTCCTTTTCTACCATAGGCCACAAAGCGCTGCAAATGTCCACTTCCAGATGCTACAAAAAGAGTGTTTCAAACCTGCTCTATGACAGGGAATGTTCAACTCTGTGACTTGAATGCAAACGTCACAAAGAAGTTTCTGAGAATGCTGCTGTCCACTATTTTTATGTAATCCCGTTTCCAACAAAATCCTCAGAGCTATCCAAATATCCACTTGCAGATTCTACAAAAAGAGTGTTTCAAAACTGCTGTATCAAAAGAAAGGTTCAAGTCTGTTAGTTGAGGACACACATCGCAAATAAGTTTCTCAGAATGCTTCTGTCTTGTTTTTATGGGAAGATATTTCCTTTTTAACCATAGGCCTGATACCGTTCCAAATGTCCACTTCCAGATACTACAAAAAGAGTGTTTCAAACCTGCTCTATGAAAGGGAATGTTCAACTCTGTGACTTGAATGCAAACATCACAAAGAAGTTTCTGAGAATGCTGCTGTCTACTATTTATCTGTAATCCCGCTTCCAACGAAATCCTCATTTTTATAGAAATATCCACTTGCAGATTCCAAAAAAAGAGTGTTTCACACGTGCTCTGTCAATAGAAAGGTTCAACACTGATAGTTGTGTAGATAGAGCATAAACAAGTTTCTGAGATTGCTTCTATCTCGTTTTTATGCGAAGATATTTCCTTTTCTACCATAGGCCAAAAAGCGCTGCAATTGTCCACTTCCAGATGCTACAAAAAGAGTGTTTCAAACCTGCTCTATGACAGGGAATGTTCAACTCTGTGACTGGAATGCAAACGTCACAAAGAAGTTTCTGAGTATGCTGGTGTCCACTATTTTTATGTAATCCCGTTTCCAACAAAATCCTCAGAGCTATCCAAATATCCACTTTCAGATTCTACAAAAAGAGTGTTTCAAAACTGCTGTATGAAAAGAAAGGTTCAAGTCTGTTAGTTGAGGACACACATCGCAAATAAGTTTCTCAGAATGCTTCTGTCTTGTTTTTATGGGAAGATATTTCCTTTTTAACCATAGGCCTGATACCGTTCCAAATGTCCACTTCCAGATACTACAAAAAGAGTGTTTCAAACCTGCTCTATGAAAGGGAATGTTCAACTCTGTGACTTGAATGCAAACATCGCAAAGAAGTTTCTGAGAATGCTGCTGTCTACTATTTATCTGTAATCCCGCTTCCAACGAAATCCTCAGTTTTATAGAAATATCCACTTGCAGATTCCAAAAAAGAGTGTTTCACACGTGCTCTGTCAATAGAAAGGTTCAACACTGTTAGTTGTGTAGATAGAGCATAAACAAGTTTCTGAGATTGCTTCTATCTCGTTTTTAAGGGAAGATATTTCCTTTTGTACCATAGGCCAAAAAGCGCTGCAATTGTCCACTTCCAGATGCTACAAAAAGAGTGTTTCAAACCTGCTCTATGACAGGGAATGTTCAACTCTGTGACTTGAATGCAAACGTCATAAAGCAGTTTCTGAGAATGCTGCTGTCCACTATTTTTATGTAATCCCCTTTCCAACGAAATCCTCAGAGCTATCCAAATATCCACTTGCAGATTCTACAAAAAGAGTGTTTCAAAACTGCTGTATCAAAAGAAAGGTTCAAGTCTGTTAGTTGAGGACACACAACACAAATAAGTTTCTGAGAATGCTTCTGTCTTATTTTTATGGGAAGATATTTCCTTTTTAACCATAGGCCTGATAACGTTCCAAATGTCCACTTCCAGATACTACATAAAGAGTGTTTCAAACCTGCTGTATGAAAGGGAATGTTCAACACTGTGACTTGAATGCAAACATCACAAAGAAGTTTCTGAGAATGCTGCTGTCTACTATTTATCGGTAATCCCGCTTCCAACGAAATCCTCAATTTTATAGAAATATCCACTTGCAGATTCCAAAAAAAGAGTGATTCACACGTGCCCTGTCAACAGAAAGGTTCAACACTGTTAGTTGTGTAGATAGAGCATAAACAAGTTTCTGAGATTGCTTCTATCTCGTTTTTATGGGAAGATATTTCCTTTTGTACCATAGGCCACAAACGCTGCAAATGTCCACATCCAGATGCTACAAAAAGAGTGTTTCAAACCTGCTCTATGACAGGGAATGTTCAGCTCTGTGACTTGAATGCAAAAGTCACAAAGAAGTTTCTGAGAATGCTGCTGTCTACTTTTTGTATGTAATCCCGTTTCCAAAAAAATCCTCAGAACTATCCAAATATCCACTTGCAGATTCTACAAAAAGAGTGTTTCAAAACTGCTGTATCAAAAGAAAGGTTCAAGTCTGTTAGTTGAGGACACACATCGCAAATAAGTTTCTGAGAATGCTTCTGTCTTGTTTTTATGGGAAGATATTTCCTTTTTAACCATAGGCCTGATACCGTTCCAAATGTCCACTTCCAGATACTACAAAAAGAGTGTTTCAAACCTGCTCTATGAAAGGGAATGTTCAACTCTGTGACTTGAATGCAAACATCGCAAAGAAGTTTCTGAGAATGCTGCTGTCTACTATTTATCTGTAATCCCGCTTCCAATGAAATCCTCAGTTTTATAGAAATATCCACTTGCAGATTCCAAAAAAAGAGTGTTTCACACGTGCACTGTCAATAGAAAGGTTCAGCACTGTTAGTTGTGAAGATAGAGCTTAAACAAATTTCTGAGATTGCTTCTATCTCGTTTTTATGGGAAGATATTTCCTTTTCTACCATAGGCCACAAAGCGCTGCAAATGTCCACTTCCAGATGCTACAAAAAGAGTGTTTCAAACCTGCTCTATGACAGGGAATGTTCAACTCTGTGACTTGAATGCAAACGTCACAAAGAAGTTTCTGAGAATGCTGCTGTCCACTATTTTTATGTAATCCCGTTTCCAACAAAATCCTCAGAGCTATCCAAATATCCACTTGCAGATTCTACAAAAAGAGTGTTTCAAAACTGCTGTATCAAAAGAAAGGTTCAAGTCTGTTAGTTGAGGACACACATCGCAAATAAGTTTCTCAGAATGCTTCTGTCTTGTTTTTATGGGAAGATATTTCCTTTTTAACCATAGGCCTGATACCGTTCCAAATGTCCACTTCCAGATACTACAAAAAGAGTGTTTCAAACCTGCTCTATGAAAGGGAATGTTCAACTCTGTGACTTGAATGCAAACATCACAAAGAAGTTTCTGAGAATGCTGCTGTCTACTATTTATCTGTAATCCCGCTTCCAACGAAATCCTCAGTTTTATAGAAATATCCACTTGCAGATTCCAAAAAAAGAGTGTTTCACACGTGCTCTGTCAATAGAAAGGTTCAACACTGATAGTTGTGTAGATAGAGCATAAACAAGTTTCTGAGATTGCTTCTATCTCGTTTTTATGCGAAGATATTTCCTTTTCTACCATAGGCCAAAAAGCGCTGCAATTGTCCACTTCCAGATGCTACAAAAAGAGTGTTTCAAACCTGCTCTATGACAGGGAATGTTCAACTCTGTGACTTGAATGCAAACGTCACAAAGAAGTTTCGGAGTATGCTGGTGTCCACTATTTTTATGTAATCCCGTTTCCAACAAAATCCTCAGAGCTATCCAAATATCCACTTTCAGATTCTACAAAAAGAGTGTTTCAAAACTGCTGTATGAAAAGAAAGGTTCAAGTCTGTTAGTTGAGGACACACATCGCAAATAAGTTTCTCAGAATGCTTCTGTCTTGTTTTTATGGGAAGATATTTCCTTTTTAACCATAGGCCTGATACCGTTCCAAATGTCCACTTCCAGATACTACAAAAAGAGTGTTTCAAACCTGCTCTATGAAAGGGAATGTTCAACTCTGTGACTTGAATGCAAACATCACAAAGAAGTTTCTGAGAATGCTGCTGTCTACTATTTATCTGTAATCCCGCTTCCAACGAAATCCTCAGTTTTATAGAAATATCCACTTGCAGATTCCAAAAAAGAGTGTTTCACACGTGCTCTGTCAATAGAAAGGTTCAACACTGTTAGTTGTGTAGATAGAGCATAAACAAGTTTCTGAGATTGCTTCTATCTCGTTTTTAAGGGAAGATATTTCCTTTTGTACCATAGGCCAGAAAGCGCTGCAATTGTCCACTTCCAGATGCTACAAAAAGAGTGTTTCAAACCTGCTCTATGACAGGGAATGTTCAACTCTGTGACTTGAATGCAAACGTCATAAAGCAGTTTCTGAGAATGCTGCTGTCCACTATTTTTATGTAATCCCCTTTCCAACGAAATCCTCAGAGCTATCCAAATATCCACTTGCAGATTCTACAAAAAGAGTGTTTCAAAACTGCTGTATCAAAAGAAAGGTTCAAGTCTGTTAGTTGAGGACACACAACACAAATAAGTTTCTGAGAATGCTTCTGTCTTATTTTTATGGGAAGATATTTCCTTTTTAACCATAGGCCTGATAACGTTCCAAATGTCCACTTCCAGATACTACATAAAGAGTGTTTCAAACCTGCTGTATGAAAGGGAATGTTCAACACTGTGACTTGAATGCAAACATCACAAAGAAGTTTCTGAGAATGCTGCTGTCTACTATTTATCGGTAATCCCGCTTCCAACGAAATCCTCAATTTTATAGAAATATCCACTTGCAGATTCCAAAAAAAGAGTGATTCACACGTGCCCTGTCAACAGAAAGGTTCAACACTGTTAGTTGTGTAGATAGAGCATAAACAAGTTTCTGAGATTGCTTCTATCTCGTTTTTATGGGAAGATATTTCCTTTTGTACCATAGGCCACAAACGCTGCAAATGTCCACTTCCAGATGCTACAAAAAGAGTGTTTCAAACCTGCTCTATGACAGGGAATGTTCAGCTCTGTGACTTGAATGCAAAAGTCACAAAGAAGTTTCTGAGAATGCTGCTGTCTACTTTTTGTATGTAATCCCGTTTCCAAAAAAATCCTCAGAACTATCCAAATATCCACTTGCAGATTCTACAAAAAGAGTGTTTCAAAACTGCTGTATCAAAAGAAAGGTTCAAGTCTGTTAGTTGAGGACACACATCGCAAATAAGTTGCTGAGAATGCTTCTGTCTTGTTTTTATGGGAAGATATTTCCTTTTTAACCATAGGCCTGATACCGTTCCAAATGTCCACTTACAGATACTACAAAAAGAGTGTTTCAAACCTGCTCTATGAAAGGGAATGTTCAACTCTGTGACTTGAATGAAAACATCGCAAAGAAGTTTCTGAGAATGCTGCTGTCTACTATTTATCTGTAATCCCGCTTCCAATGAAATCCTCAGTTTTATAGAAATATCCACTTGCAGATTCCAAAAAAAGAGTGTTTCACACGTGCACTGTCAATAGAAAGGTTCAACACTGTTAGTTGTGAAGATAGAGGTTAAACAAATTTCTGAGATTGCTTCTATCTCGTTTTTATGCGAAGATATTTCCTTTTCTACCATAGGCCACAAAGCGCGGCAAATGTCCACTTCCAGATGCTACGAAAAGAGTCTTTCAAACCTGCTCTATGACAGGGAATGTTAAACTCTGTGACTTGAATGCAAACGTCACAAAGAAGTTTCTGAGAATGCTGCTGTCCACTATTTTTATGTAATCCCGTTTCCAACAAAATCCTCAGAGCTATCCAAATATCCACTTGCAGATTCTACAAAAAGAGTGTTTCAAAACTGCTGTATCAAAAGAAAGGTTCAAGTCTGTTAGTTGAGGACACACATCGCAAATAAGTTTCTCAGAATGCTTCTGTCTTGTTTTTATGGGAAGATATTTCCTTTTTAACCATAGGCCTGATACCGTTCCAAATGTCCACTTCCAGATACTACAAAAAGAGTGTTTCAAACCTGCTCTATGAAAGGGAATGTTCAACTCTGTGACTTGAATGCAAACATCACAAAGAAGTTTCTGAGAATGCTGCTGTCTACTATTTATCTGTAATCCCGCTTCCAACGAAATCCTCAGTTTTATAGAAATATCCACTTGCAGATTCCAGAAAAGAGTGTTTCACACGTGCTCTGTCAATAGAAAGGTTCAACACTGTTAGTTGTGTAGATAGAGCATAAACAAGTTTCTGAGATTGCTTCTATCTCGTTTTTATGGGAAGATATTTCCTTTTGTACCATAGGCCAAAAAGCGCTGCAATTGTCCACTTCCAGATGCTACAAAAAGAGTGTTTCAAACCTGCTCTATGACAGGGAATGTTCAACTCTGTGACTTGAATGCAAACGTCATAAAGAAGTTTCTGAGAATGCTGCTGTCCACTATTTTTATGTAATCCCCTTTCCAACGAAATCCGCAGAGCTATCCAAATATCCACTTGCAGATTCTACAAAAAGAGTGTTTCAAAACTGCTGTATCAAAAGAAAGGTTCAAGTCTGTTAGTTGAGGACACACAACACAAATAAGTTTCTGAGAATGCTTCTGTCTTGTTTTTATGGGAAGATATTTCCTTTTTAACCATAGGCCTGATAACGTTCCAAATGTCCACTTGAGATACTACATAAAGAGTGTTTCAAACCTGCTGTATGAAAGGGAATGTTCAACACTGTGACTTGAATGCAAACATCACAAAGAAGTTTCTGAGAATGCTGCTGTCTACTATTTATCTGTAATCCCGCTTCCAATGAAATCCTCAGTTTTATAGAAATATCCACTTGCAGATTCCAAAAAAAGAGTGTTTCACACGTGCTCTGTCAATAGAAAGGTTCAACACTGTTAGTTGTGTAGATAGAGCATAAACAAGTTTCTGAGATTGCTTCTATCTCGTTTTTATGGGAAGATATTTCCTTTTGTACCATAGGCCACAAGCTCTGCAAATGTCCACTTCCAGATGCTACAAAAAGAGTGTTTCAAACATGCTCTATGACAGGGAATGTTCAACTCTGTGACTTGAATGCAAACGTCACAAAGAAGTTTCTGAGAATGCTGCTGTCCACTATTTTTATGTAATCCCGTTTCCAACAAAATCCTCAGAGCTATCCAAATACCCACTTGCAGATTCTACAAAAAGAGTGTTTCAAAACTGCTGTATGAAAAGAAAGGTTCAAGTCTGTTAGTTGAGGACACACATCGCAAATAAGTTTCTCAGAATGTTTCTGTCTTGTTTTTATGGGAAGATATTTCCTTTTTAACCATAGGCCTGATACCGTTCCAAATGTCCACTTCCAGATACTACAAAAAGAATGTTTCAAACCTGCTCTATGAAAGGGAATGTTCAACTCTGTGACTTGAATGCAAACATCACAAAGAAGTTTCTGAGAATGCTGCTGTCTACTATTTATCTGTAATCCCGCTTCCAACGAAATCCTCAGTTTTATAGAAATATCCACTTGCAGATTCCAAAAAAAGAGTGTTTCACACGTGCTCTGTCAATAGAAAGGTTCAACACTGATAGTTGTGTAGATAGAGCATAAACAAGTTTCTGAGATTGCTTCTATCTCGTTTTTATGGGAAGGTATTTCCTTTTTTACCATAGGCCAAAAAGCGCAGCAATTGTCCACTTCCAGATGCTACAAAAAGAGTGTTTCAAACCTGCTCTATGACAGGGAATGTTCAACTCTGTGACTTGAATGCAAACGTCATAAAGAAGTTTCTGAGAATGCTGCTGTCCACTATTTTTATGTAATCCCCTTTCCAATGAAATCCTCAGAGCTATCGAAATATCCAACTTGCAGATTCTACAAAAAGAGTGTTTCAAAACTGCTGTATCAAAAGAAAGGTTCAAGTCTGTTAGTTGAGGACACACAACACAAATAAGTTTCTGAGAATGCTTCTGTCTTGTTTTTATGGGAAGATATTTCCTTTTTAACCATAGGCCTGATAACGCTCCAAAGGTCCACTTCCAGATACTACATAAAGAGTGTTTCAAACCTGCTGTATGAAAGGGAATGTTCAACACTGTGACTTGAATGCAAACATCACAAAGAAGTTTCTGAGAATGCTGCTGTCTACTATTTATCTGTAATCCCGCTTCCAACGAAATCCTCAGTTTTATAGAAATATCCACTTGCAGATTCCAAAAAAAGAGTGTTTCACATGTGCTCTGTCAATAGAAAGGTTCAACACTGTTAGTTGTGTAGATAGAGCATAAACAAGTTTCTGAGATTGCTTCTATCTCGTTTTTATGGGAAGATATTTCCTTTTGTACCATAGGCCAAAAAGCGCTGCAATTGTCCACTTCCAGATGCTACAAAAAGAGTGTTTCAAACCTGCTCTATGACAGGGAATGTTCAACTCTGTGACTTGAATGCAAAAGTCATAAAGAAGTTTCTGAGAATGCTGCTGTCTACTATTTATCTGTAATCCCGCTTCCAACGAAATCCTCAGTTTTATAGAAATATCCACTTGCAGATTCCAAAAAAAGAGTGTTTCACACGTGCTCTGTCAATAGAAAGGTTCAACACTGTTAGTTGTGTAGATACAGCATAAACAAGTTTCTGAGATTGCTTCTATCTCGTTTTTATGGGAAGATATTTCCTTTTGTACCATAGGCCACAAAGCGCTGCAAATGTCCACTTCCAGATGCTACAAAAAGCGTGTTTCAAACCTGCTCTATGACAGGGAATGTTCAACTCTGTGACTTGAATGCAAACGTCACAAAGAAGTTTCTGAGAATGCTGCTGTCTATTTTTATATGTAATCCCGTTTCCAACAAAATCCTCAGAGCTATCCAAATATCCACTTGCAGATTCTACAAAAAGAGTGTTTCAAAACTGCTGTATCAAAAGAAAGGTTCAAGTCTCTTAGTTGAGGACACACATCGCAAATAAGTTTCTGAGAATGCTTCTGCCTTGTTTTTATGGGAAGATATTTCCTTTTTAACCATAGGCCTGGTACCGTTCCAAATGTCCACTTCCAGATACTACAAAAAGAGTGTTTCAAGCCTGCTCTATGAAAGGGAATGTTCAACTCTGTGACTTGAATGCAAACATCACAAAGAAGTTTCTGAGAATGCTGCTGTGTACTATATATCTGTAATCCCGCTTCCAATGAAATCCTCAGTTTTATAGAAATATCCACTTGCAGATTCCAAATAAAGAGTGTTTCACACGTGCTCTGTCAATAGAAAGGTTCAACACTGTTAGTTGTGAAGATAGAGCATAAACAAGTTTCTGAGATCGCTTCTATTTCGATTTTTATGGGAAGATATTTCCTTTTTAACCATAGGCCACAAAGCTCTGCAAATGTCCACTTCCAGATACTACAAAGAGTGTTTGAGACCTGCTCTATGAAAGGGAATGTTCAGCTCTGTGACTTAAATGGAAACATCACAAAGAAGTTTCTGAGAATGCTGCTGTGTACTTTTTATAGGTAATCCCGTTTCCAACGAAATCCTCAGAGCTATCCAAATATACACTTGCAGATTCTACAAAAGGGGTGTTTCAAAACTGCTGTATCAAAAGAAAGGTTCAAGTCTGTTAGTTGAGGACACACATCGCAAATAAGTTTCTGAGAATACTTCTGTCATGTATTTATGGGAAGATATTTCCTTTTTAACCATAGGCCTGATACCGTTCCAAATGTCCACTTCCAGATACTACTAAAAGAGTGTTTCAAACCTGCTGTATGAAAGGAAATGTTCAACTCTGTGACTTGAATGCAAACATCACAAAGGAGTTTCTGAGTATGCTGCTGTCTACTATTTATCTGTAATCCCGCTTCCAACGAAATCCTCAGTTTTATAGAAATATCCACTTGCAGATTCCAAAAAAAGAGTGTTTCACACGTGCTCTGTCAATAGTAAGGTTCAACACTGTTAGTTGTGTAGATAGAGCATAAACAAGTTTCTGAGATTGCTTCTATCTCGTTTTTATGGGAAGATATTTCCTTTTGTACCATAGGCCACAAGCGCTGCAATTGTCCACTTCCAGATGCTACAAAAAGAGTGTTTCAAACCTGCTCTATGACAGGGAATGTTCAGCTCTGTGACTTGAATGCAAAAGTCACAAAGAAGTTTCTGAGAATGCTGCTGTCTACTTTTTGTATGTAATCCCGTTTCCAAAAAAATCCTCAGAACTATCCAAATATCCACTTGCAGATTCTACAAAAAGAGTGTTTCAAAACTGCTGTATCAAAAGAAAGGTTCAAGTCTGTTAGTTGAGGACACACATCGCAAATAAGTTTCTGAGAATGCTTCTGTCTTGTTTTTCTGGGAAGATATTTCCTTTTTAACCATAGGCCTGATACCGTTCCAAATGTCCACTTCCAGATACTACAAAAAGAGTGTTTCAAACCTGCTCTATGAAAGGGAATGTTCAACTCTGTGACTTGAATGCAAACATCGCAAAGAAGTTTCTGAGAATGCTGCTGTCTACTATTTATCTGTAATCCCGCTTCCAATGAAATCCTCAGTTTTATAGAAATATCCACTTGCAGATTCCAAAAAAAGAGTGTTTCACACGTGCTCTGTCAATAGAAAGGTTCAACACTGTTAGTTGTGAAGATAGAGCTTAAACAAATTTCTGAGATTGCTTCTATCTCGTTTTTATGGGAAGATATTTCCTTTTCTACCATAGGCCACAAAGCGCTGCAAATGTCCACTTCCAGATGCTACAAAAAGAGTGTTTCAAACCTGCTCTATGACAGGGAATGTTCAACTCTGTGACTTGAATGCAAACGTCCCAAAGAAGTTTCTGAGAATGCTGCTGTCCACTATTTTTATGTAATCCCGTTTCCAACAAAATCCTCAGAGCTATCCAAATATCCACTTACAGATTCTACAAAAAGAGTGTTTCAAAACTGCTGTATCAAAAGAAAGGTTCAAGTCTGTTAGTTGAGGACACACATCGCAAATAAGTTTCTCAGAATGCTTCTGTCTTGTTTTTATGGGAAGATATTTCCTTTTTAACCATAGGCCTGATACCGTTCCAAATGTCCACTTCCAGATACTACAAAAAGAGTGTTTCAAACCTGCTCTATGAAAGGGAATGTTCAACTCTGTGACTTGAATGCAAACATCACAAAGAAGTTTCTGAGAATGCTGCTGTCTACTATTTATCTGTAATCCCGCTTCCAACGAAATCCTCAGTTTTATAGAAATATCCACTTGCAGATTCCAAAAAAAGAGTGTTTCACACGTGCTCTGTCAATAGAAAGGTTCAACACTGATAGTTGTGTAGATAGAGCATAAACAAGTTTCTGAGATTGCTTCTATCTCGTTTTTATGGGAAGATATTTCCTTTTGTACCATAGGCCTAAAAGCGCTGCAATTGTCCACTTCCAGATGCTACAAAAAGAGTGTTTCAAACCTGCTCTATGACAGGGAATGTTCAACTCTGTGACTTGAATGCAAACGTCATAAAGAAGTTTCTGAGAATGCTGCTGTCCACTATTTTTATGTAATCCCCTTTCCAACGAAATCCTCAGAGCTATCCAAATATCCACTTGCAGATTCTACAAAAAGAGTGTTTCAAAACTGCTGTATCAAAAGAAAGGTTCAAGTCTGTTAGTTGAGGACACACAACACAAATAAGTTTCTGACAATGCTTCTGTCTTGTTTTTATGGGAAGATATTTCCTTTTTAACCATAGGCCTGATAACGTTCCAAATGTCCACTTCCAGATACTACATAAAGAGTGTTTCAAACCTGCTGTATGAAAGGGAATGTTCAACACTGTGACTTGAATGCAAACATCACAAAGAAGTTTCTGAGAATGCTGCTGTCTACTATTTATCTGTAATCCCGCTTCCAATGAAATCCTCAGTTTTATAGAAATATCCACTTGCAGATTCCAAAAAAAGAGTGTTTCACACGTGCACTGTCAATAGAAAGGTTCAACACTGTTAGATGTGAAGATAGAGCTTAAACAAGTTTCTGAGATTGCTTCTATCTCGTTTTTATGGGAAGATATTTCCTTTTTTACCATAGGCCAAAAAGCGCTGCAAATGTCCACTTCCAGATACTACAAAAAGAGTGTTTGAAACCTGCTCTATGAAAGGGAATGTTCAGCTCTGTGACTTAAATGGAAACATCACAAAGAAGTTTCTGAGAATGCTGCTGTCTACTTTTTATATGTAATCCCCTTTCCAACAAAATCCTCAGAGCTATCCAAATATCCACTTGCAGATTCTACAAAAAGAGTGTTTCAAAACTGGTGTATCAAAAGAAAGTTTCAAGTCTGTTAGTTGAGGACACACATCGCAAATAAGTTTCTCAGAATGCTTCTGTCTTGTTTTTATGGGAAGATATTTCCTTTTTAACCATAGGCCTGATACCGTTCCAAATGTCCACTTCCAGATACTACAAAAAGAGTGTTTCAAACCTGCTCTATGAAAGGGAATGTTCAACTCTGTGATTTGAATGCAAACATCACAAAGAAGTTTCTGAGAATGCTGCTGTCTACTATTTATCGGTAATCCCGTTTCCAACGAAATCCTCAATTTTATAGAAATATCCACTTGCAGATTCCAAAAAAAGAGTGATTCACACGTGCCCTGTCAACAGAAAGGTTCAACACTGTTAGTTGTGTAGATAGAGCATAAACAAGTTTCTGAGATTGCTTCTATCTCGTTTTTATGGGACGATATTTCCTTTTGTACCATAGGCCACAAACGCTGCAAATGTCCACTTCCAGATGCTACAAAAAGAGTGTTTCAAACCTGCTCTATGACAGGGAATGTTCAGCTCTGTGACTTGAATGCAAAAGTCACAAAGAAGTTTCTGAGAATGCTGCTGTCTACTTTTTGTATGTAATCCCGTTTCCAAAAAAATCCTCAGAACCATCCAAATATCCACTTGCAGATTCTACAAAAAGAGTGTTTCAAAACTGCTGTATCAAAAGAAAGGTTCAAGTCTGTTAGTTGAGGACACACATCGCAAATAAGTTTCTGAGAATGCTTCTGTCTTGTTTTTATGGGAAGATATTTCCTTTTTAACCATAGGCCTGATACCGTTCCAAATGTCCACTTCCAGATACTACAAAAAGAGTGTTTCAAACCTGCTCTATGAAAGGGAATGTTCAACTCTGTGACTTGAATGCAAACATCGCAAAGAAGTTTCTGAGAATGCTGCTGTCTACTATTTATCTGTAATCCCGCTTCCAATGATATCCTCAGTTTTATAGAAATATCCACTTGCAGATTCCAAAAAAAGAGTGTTTCACACGTGCACTGTCAATAGAAAGGTTCAACACTGTTAGTTCTGAAGATAGAGATTAACAAATTTCTGAGATTGCTTCTATCTCGTTTTTATGGGAAGATATTTCCTTTTCTACCATAGGCCACAAAGCGCTGCAAATGTCCACTTCCAGATGCTACAAAAAGAGTGTTTCAAACCTGCTCTATGACAGGGAATGTTCAACTCTGTGACTTGAATGCAAACGTCATAAAGAAGTTTCTGAGAATGCTGCTGTCCACTATTTTTATGTAATCCCCTTTCCAACGAAATCCTCAGAGCTATCCAAATATCCACTTGCAGATTCTACAAAAAGAGTGTTTCAAAACTGCTGTATCAAAAGAAAGGTTCAAGTCTGTTAGTTGAGGACACACAACACAAATAAGTTTCTGACAATGCTTCTGTCTTGTTTTTATGGGAAGATATTTCCTTTTTAACCATAGGCCTGATAACGTTCCAAATGTCCACTTCCAGATACTACATAAAGAGTGTTTCAAACCTGCTGTATGAAAGGGAATGTTCAACACTGTGACTTGAATGCAAACATCACAAAGAAGTTTCTGAGAATGCTGCTGTCTACTATTTATCTGTAATCCCGCTTCCAATGAAATCCTCAGTTTTATAGAAATATCCACTTGCAGATTCCAAAAAAAGAGTGTTTCACACGTGCACTGTCAATAGAAAGGTTCAACACTGTTAGATGTGAAGATAGAGCTTAAACAAGTTTCTGAGATTGCTTCTATCTCGTTTTTATGGGAAGATATTTCCTTTTTTACCATAGGCCAAAAAGCGCTGCAAATGTCCACTTCCAGATACTACAAAAAGAGTGTTTGAAACCTGCTCTATGAAAGGGAATGTTCAGCTCTGTGACTTAAATGGAAACATCACAAAGAAGTTTCTGAGAATGCTGCTGTCTACTTTTTATATGTAATCCCCTTTCCAACAAAATCCTCAGAGCTATCCAAATATCCACTTGCAGATTCTACAAAAAGAGTGTTTCAAAACTGGTGTATCAAAAGAAAGTTTCAAGTCTGTTAGTTGAGGACACACATCGCAAATAAGTTTCTCAGAATGCTTCTGTCTTGTTTTTATGGGAAGATATTTCCTTTTTAACCATAGGCCTGATACCGTTCCAAATGTCCACTTCCAGATACTACAAAAAGAGTGTTTCAAACCTGCTCTATGAAAGGGAATGTTCAACTCTGTGACTTGAATGCAAACATCACAAAGAAGTTTCTGAGAATGCTGCTGTCTACTATTTATCGGTAATCCCGTTTCCAACGAAATCCTCAATTTTATAGAAATATCCACTTGCAGATTCCAAAAAAAGAGTGATTCACACGTGCCCTGTCAACAGAAAGGTTCAACACTGTTAGTTGTGTAGATAGAGCATAAACAAGTTTCTGAGATTGCTTCTATCTCGTTTTTATGGGACGATATTTCCTTTTGTACCATAGGCCACAAACGCTGCAAATGTCCACTTCCAGATGCTACAAAAAGAGTGTTTCAAACCTGCTCTATGACAGGGAATGTTCAGCTCTGTGACTTGAATGCAAAAGTCACAAAGAAGTTTCTGAGAATGCTGCTGTCTACTTTTTGTATGTAATCCCGTTTCCAAAAAAATCCTCAGAACCATCCAAATATCCACTTGCAGATTCTACAAAAAGAGTGTTTCAAAACTGCTGTATCAAAAGAAAGGTTCAAGTCTGTTAGTTGAGGACACACATCGCAAATAAGTTTCTGAGAATGCTTCTGTCTTGTTTTTATGGGAAGATATTTCCTTTTTAACCATAGGCCTGATACCGTTCCAAATGTCCACTTCCAGATACTACAAAAAGAGTGTTTCAAACCTGCTCTATGAAAGGGAATGTTCAACTCTGTGACTTGAATGCAAACATCGCAAAGAAGTTTCTGAGAATGCTGCTGTCTACTATTTATCTGTAATCCCGCTTCCAATGATATCCTCAGTTTTATAGAAATATCCACTTGCAGATTCCAAAAAAAGAGTGTTTCACACGTGCACTGTCAATAGAAAGGTTCAACACTGTTAGTTCTGAAGATAGAGATTAACAAATTTCTGAGATTGCTTCTATCTCGTTTTTATGGGAAGATATTTCCTTTTCTACCATAGGCCACAAAGCGCTGCAAATGTCCACTTCCAGATGCTACAAAAAGAGTGTTTCAAACCTGCTCTATGACAGGGAATGTTCAACTCTGTGACTTGAATGCAAACGTCATAAAGAAGTTTCTGAGAATGCTGCTGTCCACTATTTTTATGTAATCCCCTTTCCAACGAAATCCTCAGAGCTATCCAAATATCCACTTGCAGATTCTACAAAAAGAGTGTTTCAAAACTGCTGTATCAAAAGAAAGGTTCAAGTCTGTTAGTTGAGGACACACAACACAAATAAGTTTCTGACAATGCTTCTGTCTTGTTTTTATGGGAAGATATTTCCTTTTTAACCATAGGCCTGATAACGTTCCAAATGTCCACTTCCAGATACTACATAAAGAGTGTTTCAAACCTGCTGTATGAAAGGGAATGTTCAACACTGTGACTTGAATGCAAACATCACAAAGAAGTTTCTGAGAATGCTGCTGTCTACTATTTATCTGTAATCCCGCTTCCAATGAAATCCTCAGTTTTATAGAAATATCCACTTGCAGATTCCAAAAAAAGAGTGTTTCACACGTGCACTGTCAATAGAAAGGTTCAACACTGTTAGATGTGAAGATAGAGCTTAAACAAGTTTCTGAGATTGCTTCTATCTCGTTTTTATGGGAAGATATTTCCTTTTTTACCATAGGCCAAAAAGCGCTGCAAATGTCCACTTCCAGATACTACAAAAAGAGTGTTTGAAACCTGCTCTATGAAAGGGAATGTTCAGCTCTGTGACTTAAATGGAAACATCACAAAGAAGTTTCTGAGAATGCTGCTGTCTACTTTTTATATGTAATCCCCTTTCCAACAAAATCCTCAGAGCTATCCAAATATCCACTTGCAGATTCTACAAAAAGAGTGTTTCAAAACTGGTGTATCAAAAGAAAGTTTCAAGTCTGTTAGTTGAGGACACACATCGCAAATAAGTTTCTCAGAATGCTTCTGTCTTGTTTTTATGGGAAGATATTTCCTTTTTAACCATAGGCCTGATACCGTTCCAAATGTCCACTTCCAGATACTACAAAAAGAGTGTTTCAAACCTGCTCTATGAAAGGGAATGTTCAACTCTGTGACTTGAATGCAAACATCACAAAGTAGTTTCTGAGAATGCTGCTGTCTACTATTTATCTGTAATCCCGTTTCCAACGAAATCCTCAATTTTATAGAAATATCCACTTGCAGATTCCAAAAAAAGAGTGATTCACACGTGCCCTGTCAACAGAAAGGTTCAACACTGTTAGTTGTGTAGATAGAGCATAAACAAGTTTCTGAGATTGCTTCTATCTCGTTTTTATGGGACGATATTTCCTTTTGTACCATAGGCCACAAACGCTGCAAATGTCCACTTCCAGATGCTACAAAAAGAGTGTTTCAAACCTGCTCTATGACAGGGAATGTTCAGCTCTGTGACTTGAATGCAAAAGTCACAAAGAAGTTTCTGAGAATGCTGCTGTCTACTTTTTGTATGTAATCCCGTTTCCAAAAAAATCCTCAGAACTATCCAAATATCCACTTGCAGATTCTACAAAAAGAGTGTTTCAAAACTGCTGTATCAAAAGAAAGGTTCAAGTCTGTTAGTTGAGGACACACATCGCAAATAAGTTTCTGAGAATGCTTCTGTCTTGTTTTTATGGGAAGATATTTCCTTTTTAACCATAGGCCTGATACCGTTCCAAATGTCCACTTCCAGATACTACAAAAAGAGTGTTTCAAACCTGCTCTATGAAAGGGAATGTTCAACTCTGTGACTTGAATGCAAACATCGCAAAGAAGTTTCTGAGAATGCTGCTGTCTACTATTTATCTGTAATCCCGCTTCCAATGATATCCTCAGTTTTATAGAAATATCCACTTGCAGATTCCAAAAAAAGAGTGTTTCACACGTGCACTGTCAATAGAAAGGTTCAACACTGTTAGTTCTGAAGATAGAGATTAACAAATTTCTGAGATTGCTTCTATCTCGTTTTTATGGGAAGATATTTCCTTTTCTACCATAGGCCACAAAGCGCTGCAAATGTCCACTTCCAGATGCTACAAAAAGAGTGTTTCAAACCTGCTCTATGACAGGGAATGTTCAACTCTGTGACTTGAATGCAAACGTCACAAAGAAGTTTCTGAGAATGCTGCTGTCCACTATTTTTATGTAATCCCGTTTCCAACAAAATCCTCAGAGCTATCCAAATATCCACTTGCAGATTCTACAAAAAGAGTGTTTCAAAACTGCTGTATGAAAAGAAAGGTTCAAGTCTGTTAGTTGAGGACACACATCGCAAATAAGTTTCTCAGAATGCTTCTGTCTTGTTTTTATGGGAAAATATTTCCTTTTTAACCATAGGCCTGATACCGTTCCAAATGTCCACTTCCAGATACTACAAAAAGAGTGTTTCAAACCTGCTCTATGAAAGGGAATGTTCAACTCTGTGACTTGAATGCAAACATCACAAAGAAGTTTCTGAGAATGCTGCTGTCTACTATTTATCTGTAATCCCGCTTCCAACGAAATCCTCAGTTTTATAGAAATATCCACTTGCAGATTCCAAAAAAGAGTGTTTCACACGTCCTCTGTCAATAGAAAGGTTCAACACTGTTAGTTGTGTAGATAGAGCATAAACAAGTTTCTGAGATTGCTTCTATCTCGTTTTTAAGGGAAGATATTTCCTTTTGTACCATAGGCCAAAAAGCGCTGCAATTGTCCACTTCCAGATGCTACAAAAAGAGTGTTTCAAACCTGCTCTATGACAGGGAATGTTCAACTCTGTGACTTGAATGCAAACGTCATAAAGAAGTTTCTGAGAATGCTGCTGTCCACTATTTTTATGTAATCCCCTTTCCAACGAAATCCTCAGAGCTATCCAAATATCCACTTGCAGATTCTACAAAAAGAGTGTTTCAAAACTGCTGTATCAAAAGAAAGGTTCAAGTCTGTTAGTTGAGGACACACAACACAAATAAGTTTCTGAGAATGCTTCTGTCTTATTTTTATGGGAAGATATTTCCTTTTTAACCATAGGCCTGATACCGTTCCAAATGTCCACTTCCAGATACTACATAAAGAGTGTTTCAAACCTGCTGTATGAAAGGGAATGTTCAACACTGTGACTTGAATGCAAACATCACAAAGAAGTTTCTGAGAATGCTGCTGTCTACTATTTATCTGTAATCCCGCTTCCAACGAAATCCTCAGTTTTATAGAAATATCCACTTGCAGATTCCAAAAAAAGAGTGTTTCACACGTGCTCTGTCAGTAGAAAGGTTCAACACTCTTAGTTGTGTAGATAGAGCATAAACAAGTTTCTGAGATTGCTTCTATCTCATTTTTATGCGAAGATATTTCCTTTTGTACCATAGGCCACAAGCGCTGCAAATGTCCACTTCCAGATGCTACAAAAAGAGTGTTTCAAACCTGCTCTATGACAGGGAATGTTCAGCTCTGTGACTTGAATGCAAAAGTCACAAAGAAGTTTCTGAGAATGCTGCTGTCTACTTTTTGTATGTAATCCCGTTTCCAAAAAAATCCTCAGAGCTATCCAAATATCCACTTGCAGATTCTACAAAAAGAGTGTTTCAAAACTGCTGTATCAAAAGAAAGGTTCAAGTCTGTTAGTTGAGGACACACATCGCAAATAAGTTTCTGAGAATGCTTCTGTCTTGTTTTTCTGGGAAGATATTTCCTTTTTAACCATAGGCCTGATACCGTTCCAAATGTCCACTTCCAGATACTACAAAAAGAGTGTTTCAAACCTGCTCTATGAAAGGGAATGTTCAACTCTGTGACTTGAATGCAAACATCGCAAAGAAGTTTCTGAGAATGCTGCTGTCTACTATTTATCTGTAATCCCGCTTCCAACGAAATCCTCAATTTTATAGAAATATCCACTTGCAGATTCCAAAAAAAGAGTGATTCACACGTGCCCTGTCAACAGAAAGGTTCAACACTGTTAGTTGTGTAGATAGAGCATAAACAAGTTTCTGAGATTGCTTCTATCTCGTTTTTATGGGAAGATATTTCCTTTTGTACCATAGGCCACAAACGCTGCAAATGTCCACTTCCAGATGCTACAAAAAGAGTGTTTCAAACCTGCTCTATGACAGGGAATGTTCAGCTCTGTGACTTGAATGCAAAAGTCACAAAGAAGTTTCTGAGAATGCTGCTGTCTACTTTTTGTATGTAATCCCGTTTCCAAAAAAATCCTCAGAACTATCCAAATATCCACTTGCAGATTCTACAAAAAGAGTGTTTCAAAACTGCTGTATCAAAAGAAAGGTTCAAGTCTGTTAGTTGAGGACACACATCGCAAATAAGTTTCTGAGAATGCTTCTGTCTTGTTTTTCTGGGAAGATATTTCCTTTTTAACCATAGGCCTGATACCGTTCCAAATGTCCACTTCCAGATACTACAAAAAGAGTGTTTCAAACCTGCTCTATGAAAGGGAATGTTCAACTCTGTGACTTGAATGCAAACATCGCAAAGAAGTTTCTGAGAATGCTGCTGTCTACTATTTATCTGTAATCCCGCTTCCAACGAAATCCTCAATTTTATAGAAATATCCACTTGCAGATTCCAAAAAAAGAGTGATTCACACGTGCCCTGTCAACAGAAAGGTTCAACACTGTTAGTTGTGTAGATAGAGCATAAACAAGTTTCTGAGATTGCTTCTATCTCGTTTTTATGGGAAGATATTTCCTTTTGTACCATAGGCCACAAACGCTGCAAATGTCCACTTCCAGATGCTACAAAAAGAGTGTTTCAAACCTGCTCTATGACAGGGAATGTTCAGCTCTGTGACTTGAATGCAAAAGTCACAAAGAAGTTTCTGAGAATGCTGCTGTCTACTTTTTGTATGTAATCCCGTTTCCAAAAAAATCCTCAGAACTATCCAAATATCCACTTGCAGATTCTACAAAAAGAGTGTTTCAAAACTGCTGTATCAAAAGAAAGGTTCAAGTCTGTTAGTTGAGGACACACATCGCAAATAAGTTTCTGAGAATGCTTCTGTCTTGTTTTTATGGGAAGATATTTCCTTTTTAACCATAGGCCTGATACCGTTCCAAATGTCCACTTCCAGATACTACAGAAAGAGTGTTTCAAACCTGCTCTATGAAAGGGAATGTTCAACTCTGTGACTTGAATGCAAACATCGCAAAGAAGTTTCTCAGAATGCTGCTGTCTACTATTTATCTGTAATCCCGCTTCCAATGAAATCCTCAGTTTTATAGAAATATCCACTTGCAGATTCCAAAAAAAGAGTGTTTCACACGTGCACTGTCAATAGAAAGGTTCAACACTGTTAGTTGTGAAGATAGAGCTTAAACAAGTTTCTGAGATTGCTTCTATCTCGTTTTTATGGGAAGATATTTCCATTTCTACCATAGGCCACAAAGCGCTGCAAATGTCCACTTCCAGATGCTACAAAAAGAGTGTTTCAAACCTGCTCTATGACAGGGAATGTTCAACTCTGTGACCTGAATGCAAACGTCACAAAGAAGTTTCTGAGAATGCTGCTGTCCACTATTTTTATGTAATCCCGTTTCCAACAAAATCCTCTGAGCTATCCAAATATCCACTTGCAGATTCTACAAAAAGAGTGTTTCAAAACTGCTGTATCAAAAGAAAGGTTCAAGTCTGTTAGTTGAGGACACACATCGCAAATAAGTTTCTGAGAATGCTTCTGTCTTGTTTTTATGGGAAGATATTTCCTTTTTAACCATAGGCCTGATACCGTTCCAAATGTCCACTTCCAGATACTACAAAAAGAGTGTTTCAAACCTGCTCTATGAAAGGGAATGTTCAACTCTGTGACTTGAATGCAAACATCACAAAGAAGTTTCTGAGAATGCTGCTGTCTACTATTTATCTGTAATCCCGCTTCCAACGAAATCCTCAGTTTTATAGAAATATCCACTTGCAGATTCCAAAAAAAGAGCGTTTCACACGTGCTCTGTCAATAGAAAGGTTCAACACTGTTAGTTGTGTAGATAGAGCATAAACAAGTTTCTGAGATTGCTTCTATCTCGTTTTTATGGGAAGATATTTCCTTTTGTACCATAGGCCAAAAAGCGCTGCAATTGTCCACTTCCAGATGCTACAAAAAGAGTGTTTCAAACCTGCTCTATGACAGGGAATGTTCAACTCTGTGACTTGAATGCAAACGTCATAAAGAAGTTTCTGAGAATGCTGCTGTCCACTATTTTTATGTAATCCCCTTTCCAACGAAATCCTCAGAGCTATCCAAATATCCACTTGCAGATTCTACAAAAAGAGTGTTTCAAAACTGCTGTATCAAAAGAAAGGTTCAAGTCTGTTAGTTGAGGACACACAACACAAATAAGTTTCTGACAATGCTTCTGTCTTGTTTTTATGGGAAGATATTTCCTTTTTAACCATAGGCCTGATAACGTTCCAAATGTCCACTTCCAGATACTACATAAAGAGTGTTTCAAACCTGCTGTATGAAAGGGAATGTTCAACACTGTGACTTGAATGCAAACATCACAAAGAAGTTTCTGAGAATGCTGCTGTCTACTATTTATCTGTAATCCCGCTTCCAACGAAATCCTCAGTTTTATAGAAATATCCACTTGCAGATTCCAAAAAAAGAGTGTTTCACACGTGCTCTGTCAATAGAAAGGTTCAACACTGTTAGTTGTGTAGATAGAGCATAAACAAGTTTCTGAGATTGCTTCTATCTCATTTTTATGCGAAGATATTTCCTTTTGTACCATAGGCCACAAGCGCTGCAAATGTCCACTTTCAGATGCTACAAAAAGAGTGTTTCAAACCTGCTCTATGACAGGGAATGTTCAGCTCTGTGACTTGAATGCAAAAGTCACAAAGAAGTTTCTGAGAATGCTGCTGTCTACTTTTTGTATGTAATCCCGTTTCCAAAAAAATCCTCAGAGCTATCCAAATATCCACTTGCAGATTCCACAAAAAGAGTGTTTCAAAACTGCTGTATCAAAAGAAAGGTTCAAGTCTGTTAGTTGAGGACACACATCGCAAATAAGTTTCTGAGAATGCTTCTGTCTTGTTTTTCTGGGAAGATATTTCCTTTTTAACCATAGGCCTGATACCGTTCCAAATGTCCACTTCCAGATACTACAAAAAGAGTGTTTCAAACCTGCTCTATGAAAGGGAATGTTCAACTCTGTGACTTGAATGCAAACATCGCAAAGAAGTTTCTGAGAATGCTGCTGTCTACTATTTATCTGTAATCCCGCTTCCAATGAAATCCTCAGTTTTATAGAAATATCCATTGCAGATTCCAAAAAAAGAGTGTTTCACACGTGCACTGTCAATAGAAAGTTTCAACACTGTTAGTTGTGAAGATAGAGCTTAAACAAGTTTCTGAGATTGCTTCTATCTCGTTTTTATGGGAAGATATTTCCATTTCTACCATAGGCCACAAAGCGCTGCAATTGTCCACTTCCAGATGCTACAAAAAGAGTGTTTCAAACCTGCTCTATGACAGGGAATGTTCAACACTGTGACTTGAATGCAAACGTCACAAAGAAGTTTCTGAGAATGCTGATGTCCACTATTTTTATGTAATCCCGTTTCCAACAAAATCCTCAGAGCTATCCAAATATCCACTTGCAGATTCTACAAAAAGAGTGTTTCAAAACTGCTGTATGAAAAGAAAGTTTCAAGTCTGTTAGTTGAGGACACACATCGCAAATAAGTTTCTCAGAATGCTTCTGTCTTGTTTTTATGGGAAGATATTTCCTTTTTAACCATAGGCCTGATACCGTTCCAAATGTCCACTTCCAGATACTACAAAAAGAGTGTTTCAAACCTGCTCTATGAAAGGGAATGTTCAACTCTGTGACTTGAATGCAAACATCACAAAGAAGTTTCTGAGAATGCTGCTGTCTACTATTTATCTGTAATCCAGCTTCCAACGAAATCCTCAGTTTTATAGAAATATCCACTTGCAGATTCCAGAAAAGAGTGTTTCACACGTGCTCTGTCAATAGAAAGGTTCAACACTGTTAGTTGTGTAGATAGAGCATAAACAAGTTTCTGAGATTGCTTCTATCTCGTTTTTATGGGAAGATATTTCCTTTTGTACCATAGGCCAAAAAGCGCTGCAATTGTCCACTTCCAGATGCTACAAAAAGAGTGTTTCAAACCTGCTCTATGACAGGGAATGTTCAACTCTGTGACTTGAATGCAAACGTCATAAAGAAGTTTCTGAGAATGCTGCTGTCCACTATTTTTATATAATCCCGTTTCCAACGAAATCCTCAGAGCTATCCAAATATCCACTTGCAGATTCTACAAAAAGAGTGTTTCAAAACTGCTGTATCAAAAGAAAGGTTCAAGTCTGTTAGTTGAGGACACACAACACAAATAAGTTTCTGAGAATGCTTCTGTCTTGTTTTTATGGGAAGATATTTCCTTTTTAACCATAGGCCTGATAACGTTCCAAATGTCCACTTCCAGATACTACATAAAGAGTGTTTCAAACCTGCTCTATGAAAGGGAATGTTCAACACTGTGACTTGAATGCAAACATCACAAAGAAGTTTCTGAGAATGCTGCTGTCTACTATTTATCTGTAATCCCGCTTCCAACGAAATCCTCAGTTTTATAGAAATATCCACTTGCAGATTCCGAAAAAAGAGTGTTTCACACGTGCTCTGTCAATAGAAAGGTTCAACACTGTTAGTTGTGTAGATAGAGCATAAACAAGTTTCTGAGATTGCTTCTATCTCATTTTTATGCGAAGATATTTCCTTTTGTACCATAGGCCACAAGCGCTGCAAATGTCCACTTCCAGATGCTACAAAAAGAGTGTTTCAAACCTGCTCTATGACAGGGAATGTTCAGCTCTGTGACTTGAATGCAAAAGTCACAAAGAAGTTTCTGAGAATGCTGCTGTCTACTTTTTGTATGTAATCCCGTTTCCAAAAAAATCCTCAGAGCTATCCAAATATCCACTTGCAGATTCTACAAAAAGAGTGTTTCAAAACTGCTGTATCAAAAGAAAGGTTCAAGTCTGTTAGTTGAGGACACACATCGCAAATAAGTTTCTGAGAATGCTTCTGTCTTGTTTTTCTGGGAAGATATTTCCTTTTTAACCATAGGCCTGATACCGTTCCAAATGTCCACTTCCAGATACTACAAAAAGAGTGTTTCAAACCTGCTCTATGAAAGGGAATGTTCAACTCTGTGACTTGAATGCAAACATCGCAAAGAAGTTTCTGAGAATGCTGCTGTCTACTATTTATCTGTAATCCCGCTTCCAATGAAATCCTCAGTTTTATAGAAATATCCATTGCAGATTCCAAAAAAAGAGTGTTTCACACGTGCACTGTCAATAGAAAGGTTCAACACTGTTAGTTGTGAAGATAGAGCTTAAACAAGTTTCTGAGATTGCTTCTATCTCGTTTTTATGGGAAGATATTTCCATTTCTACCATAGGCCACAAAGCGCTGCAAATGTCCACTTCCAGATGCTACAAAAAGAGTGTTTCAAACCTGCTCTATGACAGGGAATGTTCAACTCTGTGACTTGAATGCAAACGTCACAAAGAAGTGTCTGAGAATGCTGCTGTCCACTATTTTTATGTAATCCCGTTTCCAACAAAATCCTCAGAGCTATCCAAATATCCACTTGCAGATTCTACAAAAAGAGTGTTTCAAAACTGCTGTATCAAAAGAAAGGTTCAAGTCTGTTAGTTGAGGACACACATCGCAAATAAGTTTCTCAGAATGCTTCTGTCTTGTTTTTATGGGAAGATATTTCCTTTTTAACCATAGGCCTGATACCGTTCCAAATGTCCACTTCCAGATACTACAAAAAGAGTGTTTCAAACCTGCTCTATGAAAGGGAATGTTCAACTCTGTGACTTGAATGCAAACATCACAAAGAAGTTTCTGAGAATGCTGCTGTCTACTATTTATCTGTAATCCCGCTTCCAACGAAATCCTCAGTTTTATAGAAATATCCACTTGCAGATTCCAAAAAAAGAGTGTTTCACACGTGCTCTGTCAATAGAAAGGTTCAACACTGATAGTTGTGTAGATAGAGCATAAACAAGTTTCTGAGATTGCTTCTATCTCGTTTTTATGGGAAGATATTTCCTTTTGTACCATAGGCCAAAAAGCGCTGCAATTGTCCACTTCCAGATGCTACAAAAAGAGTGTTTCAAACCTGCTCTATGACAGGGAATGTTCAACTCTGTGACTTGAATGCAAACGTCATAAAGAAGTTTCTGAGAATGCTGCTGTCCACTATTTTTATGTAATCCCCTTTCCAACGAAATCCTCAGAGCTATCCAAATATCCACTTGCAGATTCTACAAAAAGAGTGTTTCAAAACTGCTGTATCAAAAGAAAGGTTCAAGTCTGTTAGTTGAGGACACACAACACAAATAAGTTTCTGACAATGCTTCTGTCTTGTTTTTATGGGAAGATATTTCCTTTTTAACCATAGGCCTGATAACGTTCCAAATGTCCACTTCCAGATACTACATAAAGAGTGTTTCAAACCTGCTGTATGAAAGGGAATGTTCAACACTGTGACTTGAATGCAAACATCACAAAGAAGTTTCTGAGAATGCTGCTGTCTACTATTTATCTGTAATCCCGCTTCCAACGAAATCCTCAGTTTTATAGAAATATCCACTTGCAGATTCCAAAAAAAGAGTGTTTCACACGTGCTCTGTCAATAGAAAGGTTCAACACTGTTAGTTGTGTAGATAGAGCATAAACAAGTTTCTGAGATTGCTTCTATCTCATTTTTATGCGAAGATATTTCCTTTTGTACCATAGGCCACAAGCGCTGCAAATGTCCACTTCCAGATGCTACAAAAAGAGTGTTTCAAACCTGCTCTATGACAGGGAATGTTCAGCTCTGTGACTTGAATGCAAAAGTCACAAAGAAGTTTCTGAGAATGCTGCTGTCTACTTTTTGTATGTAATCCCGTTTCCAAAAAAATCCTCAGAGCTATCCAAATATCCACTTGCAGATTCTACAAAAAGAGTGTTTCAGAACTGCTGTATCAAAAGAAAGGTTCAAGTCTGTTAGTTGAGGACACACATCGCAAATAAGTTTCTGAGAATGCTTCTGTCTTGTTTTTCTGGGAAGATATTTCCTTTTTAACCATAGGCCTGATACCGTTCCAAATGTCCACTTCCAGATACTACAAAAAGAGTGTTTCAAACCTGCTCTATGAAAGGGAATGTTCAACTCTGTGACTTGAATGCAAACATCGCAAAGAAGTTTCTGAGAATGCTGCTGTCTACTATTTATCTGTAATCCCGCTTCCAATGAAATCCTCAGTTTTATAGAAATATCCATTCCAGATTCCAAAAAAAGAGTGTTTCACACGTGCACTGTCAATAGAAAGGTTCAACACTGTTAGTTGTGAAGATAGAGCTTAAACAAGTTTCTGAGATTGCTTCTATCTCGTTTTTATGGGAAGATATTTCCATTTCTACCATAGGCCACAAAGCGCTGCAAATGTCCACTTCCAGATGCTACAAAAAGAGTGTTTCAAACCTGCTCTATGACAGGGAATGTTCAACTCTGTGACTTGAATGCAAACGTCACAAAGAAGTTTCTGAGAATGCTGCTGTCCACTATTTTTATGTAATCCCGTTTCCAACAAAATCCTCAGAGCTATCCAAATATCCACTTGCAGATTCTACAAAAAGAGTGTTTCAAAACTGCTGTATGAAAAGAAAGGTTCAAGTCTGTTAGTTGAGGACACACATCGCAAATAAGTTTCTCAGAATGCTTCTGTCTTGTTTTTATGGGAAGATATTTCCTTTTTAACCATAGGCCTGATACCGTTCCAAATGTCCACTTCCAGATACTACAAAAGAGTGTTTCAAACCTGCTCTATGAAAGGGAATGTTCAACTCTGTGACTTGAATGCAAACATCACAAAGAAGTTTCTGAGAATGCTGCTGTCTACTATTTATCTGTAATCCCGCTTCCAACGAAATCCTCAGTTTTATAGAAATATCCACTTGCAGATTCCAGAAAAGAGTGTTTCACACGTGCTCTGTCAATAGAAAGGTTCAACACTGTTAGTTGTGTAGATAGAGCATAAACAAGTTTCTGAGATTGCTTCTATCTCGTTTTTATGGGAAGATATTTCCTTTTGTACCATAGGCCAAAAAGCGCTGCAATTGTCCACTTCCAGATGCTACAAAAAGAGTGTTTCAAACCTGCTCTATGACAGGGAATGTTCAACTCTGTGACTTGAATGCAAACGTCATAAAGAAGTTTCTGAGAATGCTGCTGTCCACTATTTTTATGTAATCCCGTTTCCAACGAAATCGTCAGAGCTATCCAAATATCCACTTGCAGATTCTACAAAAAGAGTGTTTCAAAACTGCTGTATCAAAAGAAAGGTTCAAGTCTGTTAGTTGAGGACACACAACACAAATAAGTTTCTGAGAATGCTTCTGTCTTGTTTTTATGGGAAGATATTTCCTTTTTAACCATAGGCCTGATAACGTTCCAAATGTCCACTTCCAGATACTACATAAAGAGTGTTTCAAACCTGCTGTATGAAAGGGAATGTTCAACACTGTGACTTGAATGCAAACATCACAAAGAAGTTTCTGAGAATGCTGCTGTCTACTATTTATCTGTAATCCCGCTTCCAACGAAATCCTGTTTTATAGAAATATCCACTTGCAGATTCCAAGAAAAGAGTGTTTCACACGTGCTCTGTCAATAGAAAGGTTCAACACTGTTAGTTGTGTAGATAGAGCATAAACAAGTTTCTGAGATTGCTTCTATCTCGTTTTTATGCGAAGATATTTCCTTTTGTACCATAGGCCACAAGCGCTGCAAATGTCCACTTCCAGATGCTACAAAAAGAGTGTTTAAAACCTGCTCTATGACAGGGAAAGTTCAGCTCTGTGACTTGAATGCAAAAGTCACAAGGAAGTTTCTGAGAATGCTGCTGTCTACTTTTTGTATGTAATCCCGTTTCCAAAAAAATCCTCAGAGCTATCCAAATATCCACTTGCAGATTCTACAAAAAGAGTGTTTCAAAACTGCTGTATCAAAAGAAAGGCTCAAGTCTGTTAGTTGAGGACACACATCGCAAATAAGTTTCTCAGAATGCTTCTGTCTTGTTTTTATGGGAAGATATTTCCTTTTTAACCATAGGCCTGATACCGTTCCAAATGTCCACTTCCAGATACTACAAAAAGAGTGTTTCAAACCTGCTCTATGAAAGGGAATGTTCAACTCTGTGACTTGAATGCAAACATCACAAAGAAGTTTCTGAGAATGCTGCTGTCTACTATTTATCTGTAATCCCGCTTCCAACGAAATCCTCAATTTTATAGAAATATCCACTTGCAGATTCCAGAAAAGAGTGTTTCACACGTGCTCTGTCAATAGAAAGGTTCAACACTGTTAGTTGTGTAGATAGAGCATAAACAAGTTTCTGAGATTGCTTCTATCTCGTTTTTATGGGAAGATATTTCCTTTTGTACCATAGGCCAAAAAGCGCTGCAGTTGTCCACTTCCAGATGCTACAAAAAGAGTGTTTCAAACCTGCTCTATGACAGGGAATGTTCAACTCTGTGACTTGAATGCAAACGTCATAAAGAAGTTTCTGAGAATGCTGCTGTCCACTATTTTTATATAATCCCGTTTCCAACGAAATCCTCAGAGCTATCCAAATATCCACTTGCAGATTCTACAAAAAGAGTGTTTCAAAACTGCTGTATCAAAAGAAAGGTTCAAGTCTGTTAGTTGAGGACACACAACACAAATAAGTTTCTGAGAATGCTTCTGTCTTGTTTTTATGGGAAGATATTTCCTTTTTAACCATAGGCCTGATAACGTTCCAAATGTCCACTTCCAGATACTACATAAAGAGTGTTTCAAACCTGCTCTATGAAAGGGAATGTTCAACACTGTGACTTGAATGCAAACATCACAAAGAAGTTTCTGAGAATGCTGCTGTCTACTATTTATCTGTAATCCCGCTTCCAACGAAATCCTCAGTTTTATAGAAATATCCACTTGCAGATTCCAAAAAAAGAGTGTTTCACACGTGCTCTGTCAATAGAAAGGTTCAACACTGTTAGTTGTGTAGATAGAGCATAAACAAGTTTCTGAGATTGCTTCTATCTCATTTTTATGCGAAGATATTTCCTTTTGTACCATAGGCCAAAAAGCGCTGCAAATGTCCACTTCCAGATGCTACAAAAAGAGTGTTTCAAACCTGCTCTATGACAGGGAATGTTCAGCTCTGTGACTTGAATGCAAAAGTCACAAAGAAGTTTCTGAGAATGCTGCTGTCTACTTTTTGTATGTAATCCCGTTTCCAAAAAAATCCTCAGAGCTATCCAAATATCCACTTGCAGATTCTACAAAAAGAGTGTTTCAAAACTGCTGTATCAAAAGAAAGGTTCAAGTCTGTTAGTTGAGGACACACATCGCAAATAAGTTTCTGAGAATGCTTCTGTCTTGTTTTTCTGGGAAGATATTTCCTTTTTAACCATAGGCCTGATACCGTTCCAAATGTCCACTTCCAGATACTACAAAAAGAGTGTTTCAAACCTGCTCTATGAAAGGGAATGTTCAACTCTGTGACTTGAATGCAAACATCGCAAAGAAGTTTCTGAGAATGCTGCTGTCTACTATTTATCTGTAATCCCGCTTCCAATGAAATCCTCAGTTTTATAGAAATATCCATTGCAGATTCCAAAAAAAGAGTGTTTCACACGTGCACTGTCAATAGAAAGGTTCAACACTGTTAGTTGTGAAGATAGAGCTTAAACAAGTTTCTGAGATTGCTTCTATCTCGTTTTTATGGGAAGATATTTCCATTTCTACCATAGGCCACAAAGCGCTGCAAATGTCCACTTCCAGATGCTACAAAAAGAGTGTTTCAAACCTGCTCTATGACAGGGAATGTTCAACTCTGTGACTTGAATGCAAACGTCACAAAGAAGTGTCTGAGAATGCTGCTGTCCACTATTTTTATGTAATCCCGTTTCCAACAAAATCCTCAGAGCTATCCAAATATCCACTTGCAGATTCTACAAAAAGAGTGTTTCAAAACTGCTGTATCAAAAGAAAGGTTCAAGTCTGTTAGTTGAGGACACACATCGCAAATAAGTTTCTCAGAATGCTTCTGTCTTGTTTTTATGGGAAGATATTTCCTTTTTAACCATAGGCCTGATACCGTTCCAAATGTCCACTTCCAGATACTACAAAAAGAGTGTTTCAAACCTGCTCTATGAAAGGGAATGTTCAACTCTGTGACTTGAATGCAAACATCACAAAGAAGTTTCTGAGAATGCTGCTGTCTACTATTTATCTGTAATCCCGCTTCCAACGAAATCCTCAGTTTTATAGAAATATCCACTTGCAGATTCCAAAAAAAGAGTGTTTCACACGTGCTCTGTCAATAGAAAGGTTCAACACTGTTAGTTGTGTAGATAGAGCATAAACAAGTTTCTGAGATTGCTTCTATCTCGTTTTTATGGGAAGATATTTCCTTTTGTACCATAGGCCAAAAAGCGCTGCAATTGTCCACTTGCAGATGCTACAAAAAGAGTGTTTCAAACCTGCTCTATGACAGGGAATGTTCAACTCTGTGACTTGAATGCAAACGTCATAAAGAAGTTTCTGAGAATGCTGCTGTCCACTATTTTTATGTAATCCCCTTTCCAACGAAATCCTCAGAGCTATCCAAATATCCACTTGCAGATTCTACAAAAAGAGTGTTTCAAAACTGCTGTATCAAAAGAAAGGTTCAAGTCTGTTAGTTGAGGACACACAACACAAATAAGTTTCTGAGAATGCTTCTGTCTTGTTTTTATGGGAAGATATTTCCTTTTTAACCATAGGCCTGATAACGTTCCAAATGTCCACTTCCAGATACTACATAAAGAGTGTTTCAAACCTGCTGTATGAAAGGGAATGTTCAACACTGTGACTTGAATGCAAACATCACAAAGAAGTTTCTGAGAATGCTGCTGTCTACTATTTATCTGTAATCCCGCTTCCAACGAAATCCTCAGTTTTATAGAAATATCCACTTGCAGATTCCAAAAAAAGAGTGTTTCACACGTGCTCTGTCAATAGAAAGGTTCAACACTGTTAGTTGTGTAGATAGAGCATAAACAAGTTTCTGAGATTGCTTCTATCTCATTTTTATGCGAAGATATTTCCTTTTGTACCATAGGCCACAAGCGCTGCAAATGTCCACTTCCAGATGCTACAAAAAGAGTGTTTCAAACCTGCTCTATGACAGGGAATGTTCAGCTCTGTGACTTGAATGCAAAAGTCACAAAGAAGTTTCTGAGAATGCTGCTGTCTACTTTTTGTATGTAATCCCGTTTCCAAAAAAATCCTCAGAGCTATCCAAATATCCACTTGCAGATTCTACAAAAAGAGTGTTTCAGAACTGCTGTATCAAAAGAAAGGTTCAAGTCTGTTAGTTGAGGACACACATCGCAAATAAGTTTCTGAGAATGCTTCTGTCTTGTTTTTCTGGGAAGATATTTCCTTTTTAACCATAGGCCTGATACCGTTCCAAATGTCCACTTCCAGATACTACAAAAAGAGTGTTTCAAACCTGCTCTATGAAAGGGAATGTTCAACTCTGTGACTTGAATGCAAACATCGCAAAGAAGTTTCTGAGAATGCTGCTGTCTACTATTTATCTGTAATCCCGCTTCCAATGAAATCCTCAGTTTTATAGAAATATCCATTCCAGATTCCAAAAAAAGAGTGTTTCACACGTGCACTGTCAATAGAAAGGTTCAACACTGTTAGTTGTGAAGATAGAGCTTAAACAAGTTTCTGAGATTGCTTCTATCTCGTTTTTATGGGAAGATATTTCCGTTTCTACCATAGGCCACAAAGCGCTGCAAATGTCCACTTCCAGATGCTACAAAAAGAGTGTTTCAAACCTGCTCTATGACAGGGAATGTTCAACTCTGTGACTTGAATGCAAACGTCACAAAGAAGTTTCTGAGAATGCTGCTGTCCACTATTTTTATGTAATCCCGTTTCCAACAAAATCCTCAGAGCTATCCAAATATCCACTTGCAGATTCTACAAAAAGAGTGTTTCAAAACTGCTGTATCAAAAGAAAGGTTCAAGTCTGTTAGTTGAGGACACACATCGCAAATAAGTTTCTCAGAATGCTTCTGTCTTGTTTTTATGGGAAGATATTTCCTTTTTAACCATAGGCCTGATACCGTTCCAAATGTCCACTTCCAGATACTACAAAAAGAGTGTTTCAAACCTGCTCTATGAAAGGGAATGTTCAACTCTGTGACTTGAATGCAAACATCACAAAGAAGTTTCTGAGAATGCTGCTGTCTACTATTTATCTGTAATCCCGCTTCCAACGAAATCCTCAGTTTTATAGAAATATCCACTTGCAGATTCCAGAAAAGAGTGTTTCACACGTGCTCTGTCAATAGAAAGGTTCAACACTGTTAGTTGTGTAGATAGAGCATAAACAAGTTTCTGAGATTGCTTCTATCTCGTTTTTATGGGAAGATATTTCCTTTTGTACCATAGGCCAAAAAGCGCTGCAATTGTCCACTTCCAGATGCTACAAAAAGAGTGTTTCAAACCTGCTCTATGACAGGGAATGTTCAACTCTGTGACTTGAATGCAAACGTCATAAAGAAGTTTCTGAGAATGCTGCTGTCCACTATTTTTATGTAATCCCGTTTCCAACGAAATCCTCAGAGCTATCCAAATATCCACTTGCAGATTCTACAAAAAGAGTGTTTCAAAACTGCTGTATCAAAAGAAAGGTTCAAGTCTGTTAGTTGAGGACACACAACACAAATAAGTTTCTGAGAATGCTTCTGTCTTGTTTTTATGGGAAGATATTTCCTTTTTAACCATAGGCCTGATAACGTTCCAAATGTCCACTTCCAGATACTACATAAAGAGTGTTTCAAACCTGCTGTATGAAAGGGAATGTTCAACACTGTGACTTGAATGCAAACATCACAAAGAAGTTTCTGAGAATGCTGCTGTCTACTATTTATCTGTAATCCCGCTTCCAACGAAATCCTGTTTTATAGAAATATCCACTTGCAGATTCCAAGAAAAGAGTGTTTCACACGTGCTCTGTCAATAGAAAGGTTCAACACTGTTAGTTGTGTAGATAGAGCATAAACAAGTTTCTGAGATTGCTTCTATCTCGTTTTTATGCGAAGATATTTCCTTTTGTACCATAGGCCACAAGCGCTGCAAATGTCCACTTCCAGATGCTACAAAAAGAGTGTTTAAAACCTGCTCTATGACAGGGAAAGTTCAGCTCTGTGACTTGAATGCAAAAGTCACAAGGAAGTTTCTGAGAATGCTGCTGTCTACTTTTTGTATGTAATCCCGTTTCCAAAAAAATCCTCAGAGCTATCCAAATATCCACTTGCAGATTCTACAAAAAGAGTGTTTCAAAACTGCTGTATCAAAAGAAAGGCTCAAGTCTGTTAGTTGAGGACACACATCGCAAATAAGTTTCTCAGAATGCTTCTGTCTTGTTTTTATGGGAAGATATTTCCTTTTTAACCATAGGCCTGATACCGTTCCAAATGTCCACTTCCAGATACTACAAAAAGAGTGTTTCAAACCTGCTCTATGAAAGGGAATGTTCAACTCTGTGACTTGAATGCAAACATCACAAAGAAGTTTCTGAGAATGCTGCTGTCTACTATTTATCTGTAATCCCGCTTCCAACGAAATCCTCAGTTTTATAGAAATATCCACTTGCAGATTCCAGAAAAGAGTGTTTCACACGTGCTCTGTCAATAGAAAGGTTCAACACTGTTAGTTGTGTAGATAGAGCATAAACAAGTTTCTGAGATTGCTTCTATCTCGTTTTTATGGGAAGATATTTCCTTTTGTACCATAGGCCAAAAAGCGCTGCAATTGTCCACTTCCAGATGCTACAAAAAGAGTGTTTCAAACCTGCTCTATGACAGGGAATGTTCAACTCTGTGACTTGAATGCAAACGTCATAAAGAAGTTTCTGAGAATGCTGCTGTCCACTATTTTTATGTAATCCCCTTTCCAACGAAATCCTCAGAGCTATCCAAATATCCACTTGCAGATTCTACAAAAAGAGTGTTTCAAAACTGCTGTATCAAAAGAAAGGTTCAAGTCTGTTAGTTGAGGACACACAACACAAATAAGTTTCTGAGAATGCTTCTGTCTTGTTTTTATGGGAAGATATTTCCTTTTTAACCATAGGCCTGATAACGTTCCAAATGTCCACTTCCAGATACTACATAAAGAGTGTTTCAAACCTGCTGTATGAAAGGGAATGTTCAACACTGTGACTTGAATGCAAACATCACAAAGAAGTTTCTGAGAATGCTGCTGTCTACTATTTATCTGTAATCCCGCTTCCAACGAAATCCTGTTTTATAGAAATATCCACTTGCAGATTCCAAGAAAAGAGTGTTTCACACGTGCTCTGTCAATAGAAAGGTTCAACACTGTTAGTTGTGTAGATAGAGCATAAACAAGTTTCTGAGATTGCTTCTATCTCGTTTTTATGCGAAGATATTTCCTTTTGTACCATAGGCCACAAGCGCTGCAAATGTCCACTTCCAGATGCTACAAAAAGAGTGTTTCAAACCTGCTCTATGACAGGGAAAGTTCAGCTCTGTGACTTGAATGCAAAAGTCACAAGGAAGTTTCTGAGAATGCTGCTGTCTTCTTTTTGTATGTAATCCCGTTTCCAAAAAAATCCTCAGATCTATCCAAATATCCACTTGCAGATTCTACAAAAAGAGTGTTTCAAAACTGCTGTATCAAAAGAAAGGCTCAAGTCTGTTAGTTGAGGACACACATCGCAAATAAGTTTCTCAGAATGCTTCTGTCTTGTTTTTATGGGAAGATATTTCCTTTTTAACCATAGGCCTGATACCGTTCCAAATGTCCACTTCCAGGTACCACAAAAACAGTGTTTCAAACCTGCTCTATGAAAGGGAATGTTCAACTCTGTGACTTGAATGCAAACATCACAAAGAAGATTCTGAGAATGCTGCTGTCTACTATTTATCTGTAATCCCGCTTCCAATGAAATCCTCAGTTTTATAGAAATATCCACTTGCAGATTCCAAAAAAAGAGTGTTTCACACGTGCTCTGTCAACAGAAAGGTTCAACAATGTTAGTTGTGTAGATAGAGCATAAACAAGTTTCTGAGATTGCTTCTATCTCGTTTTTATGGGAAGATATTTCCTTTTGTAGCATAGGCCACAAAGCGCTGCAAATGTCCACTTCCAGATGCTACAAAAAGAGTGTTTCAAACCTGCTCTATGACAGGGAATGTTCAACTCTGTGAGTTGAATGCAAACGTCATAAAGAAGTTTCTGAGAATGCTGCTGTCCACTATTTTTATGTAATCCCCTTTCCAACGAAATCCTCAGAGCTATCCAAATATCCACTTGCAGATTCTACAAAAAGAGTGTTTCAAAACTGCTGTATCAAAAGAAAGGTTCAAGTCTGTTAGTTGAGGACACACAACACAAATAAGTTTCTGACAATGCTTCTGTGTTGTTTTTATGGGAAGATATTTCCTTTTTAACCATAGGCCTGATAACGTTCCAAATGTCCACTTCCAGATACTACATAAAGAGTGTTTCAAACCTGCTGTATGAAAGGGAATGTTCAACACTGTGACTTGAATGCAAACATCACAAAGAAGTTTCTGAGAATGCTGCTGTCTACTATTTATCTGTAATCCCGCTTCCAACGAAATCCTCAGTTTTATAGAAATATCCACTTGCAGATTCCAGAAAAGAGTGTTTCACACGTGCTCTGTCAATAGAAAGGTTCAACACTGTTAGTTGTGTAGATACAGCATAAACAAGTTTCTGAGATTGCTTCTATCTCGTTTTTATGGGAAGATATTTCCTTTTGTACCATAGGCCAAAAAGCGCTGCAATTGTCCACTTCCAGATGCTACAAAAAGAGTGTTTCAAACCTGCTCTATGACAGGGAATGTTCAACTCTGTGACTTGAATGCAAACGTCATAAAGAAGTTTCTGAGAATGCTGCTGTCCACTATTTTTATATAATCCCGTTTCCAACGAAATCCTCAGAGCTATCCAAATATCCACTTGCAGATTCTACAAAAAGAGTGTTTCAAAACTGCTGTATCAAAAGAAAGGTTCAAGTCTGTTAGTTGAGGACACACAACACAAATAAGTTTCTGAGAATGCTTCTGTCTTGTTTTTATGGGAAGATATTTCCTTTTTAACCATAGGCCTGATAACGTTCCAAATGTCCACTTCCAGATACTACATAAAGAGTGTTTCAAACCTGCTCTATGAAAGGGAATGTTCAACACTGTGACTTGAATGCAAACATCACAAAGAAGTTTCTGAGAATGCTGCTGTCTACTATTTATCTGTAATCCCGCTTCCAACGAAATCCTCAGTTTTATAGAAATATCCACTTGCAGATTCCAAAAAAAGAGTGTTTCACACGTGCTCTGTCAATAGAAAGGTTCAACACTGTTAGTTGTGTAGATAGAGCATAAACAAGTTTCTGAGATTGCTTCTATCTCATTTTTATGCGAAGATATTTCCTTTTGTACCATAGGCCACAAGCGCTGCAAATGTCCACTTCCAGATGCTACAAAAAGAGTGTTTCAAACCTGCTCTATGACAGGGAATGTTCAGCTCTGTGACTTGAATGCAAAAGTCACAAAGAAGTTTCTGAGAATGCTGCTGTCTACTTTTTGTATGTAATCCCGTTTCCAAAAAAATCCTCAGAGCTATCCAAATATCCACTTGCAGATTCTACAAAAAGAGTGTTTCAAAACTGCTGTATCAAAAGAAAGGTTCAAGTCTGTTAGTTGAGGACACACATCGCAAATAAGTTTCTGAGAATGCTTCTGTCTTGTTTTTCTGGGAAGATATTTCCTTTTTAACCATAGGCCTGATACCGTTCCAAATGTCCACTTCCAGATACTACAAAAAGAGTGTTTCAAACCTGCTCTATGAAAGGGAATGTTCAACTCTGTGACTTGAATGCAAACATCGCAAAGAAGTTTCTGAGAATGCTGCTGTCTACTATTTATCTGTAATCCCGCTTCCAATGAAATCCTCAGTTTTATAGAAATATCCATTGCAGATTCCAAAAAAAGAGTGTTTCACACGTGCACTGTCAATAGAAAGGTTCAACACTGTTAGTTGTGAAGATAGAGCTTAAACAAGTTTCTGAGATTGCTTCTATCTCGTTTTTATGGGAAGATATTTCCATTTCTACCATAGGCCACAAAGCGCAGCAAATGTCCACTTCCAGATGCTACAAAAAGAGTGTTTCAAACCTGCTCTATGACAGGGAATGTTCAACTCTGTGACTTGAATGCAAACGTCACAAAGAAGTGTCTGAGAATGCTGCTGTCCACTATTTTTATGTAATCCCGTTTCCAACAAAATCCTCAGAGCTATCCAAATATCCACTTGCAGATTCTACAAAAAGAGTGTTTCAAAACTGCTGTATCAAAAGAAAGGTTCAAGTCTGTTAGTTGAGGACACACATCGCAAATAAGTTTCTCAGAATGCTTCTGTCTTGTTTTTATGGGAAGATATTTCCTTTTTAACCATAGGCCTGATACCGTTCCAAATGTCCACTTCCAGATACTACAAAAAGAGTGTTTCAAACCTGCTCTATGAAAGGGAATGTTCAACTCTGTGACTTGAATGCAAACATCACAAAGAAGTTTCTGAGAATGCTGCTGTCTACTATTTATCTGTAATCCCGCTTCCAACGAAATCCTCAGTTTTATAGAAATATCCACTTGCAGATTCCAAAAAAAGAGTGTTTCACACGTGCTCTGTCAATAGAAAGGTTCAACACTGTTAGTTGTGTAGATAGAGCATAAACAAGTTTCTGAGATTGCTTCTATCTCGTTTTTATGGGAAGATATTTCCTTTTGTACCATAGGCCAAAAAGCGCTGCAATTGTCCACTTCCAGATGCTACAAAAAGAGTGTTTCAAACCTGCTCTATGACAGGGAATGTTCAACTCTGTGACTTGAATGCAAACGTCATAAAGAAGTTTCTGAGAATGCTGCTGTCCACTATTTTTATGTAATCCCCTTTCCAACGAAATCCTCAGAGCTATCCAAATATCCACTTGCAGATTCTACAAAAAGAGTGTTTCAAAACTGCTGTATCAAAAGAAAGGTTCAAGTCTGTTAGTTGAGGACACACAACACAAATAAGTTTCTGAGAATGCTTCTGTCTTGTTTTTATGGGAAGATATTTCCTTTTTAACCATAGGCCTGATAACGTTCCAAATGTCCACTTCCAGATACTACATAAAGAGTGTTTCAAACCTGCTGTATGAAAGGGAATGTTCAACACTGTGACTTGAATGCAAACATCACAAAGAAGTTTCTGAGAATGCTGCTGTCTACTATTTATCTGTAATCCCGCTTCCAACGAAATCCTCAGTTTTATAGAAATATCCACTTGCAGATTCCAAAAAAAGAGTGTTTCACACGTGCTCTGTCAATAGAAAGGTTCAACACTGTTAGTTGTGTAGATAGAGCATAAACAAGTTTCTGAGATTGCTTCTATCTCATTTTTATGCGAAGATATTTCCTTTTGTACCATAGGCCACAAGCGCTGCAAATGTCCACTTCCAGATGCTACAAAAAGAGTGTTTCAAACCTGCTCTATGACAGGGAATGTTCAGCTCTGTGACTTGAATGCAAAAGTCACAAAGAAGTTTCTGAGAATGCTGCTGTCTACTTTTTGTATGTAATCCCGTTTCCAAAAAAATCCTCAGAGCTATCCAAATATCCACTTGCAGATTCTACAAAAAGAGTGTTTCAGAACTGCTGTATCAAAAGAAAGGTTCAAGTCTGTTAGTTGAGGACACACATCGCAAATAAGTTTCTGAGAATGCTTCTGTCTTGTTTTTCTGGGAAGATATTTCCTTTTTAACCATAGGCCTGATACCGTTCCAAATGTCCACTTCCAGATACTACAAAAAGAGTGTTTCAAACCTGCTCTATGAAAGGGAATGTTCAACTCTGTGACTTGAATGCAAACATCGCAAAGAAGTTTCTGAGAATGCTGCTGTCTACTATTTATCTGTAATCCCGCTTCCAATGAAATCCTCAGTTTTATAGAAATATCCATTCCAGATTCCAAAAAAAGAGTGTTTCACACGTGCACTGTCAATAGAAAGGTTCAACACTGTTAGTTGTGAAGATAGAGCTTAAACAAGTTTCTGAGATTGCTTCTATCTCGTTTTTATGGGAAGATATTTCCATTTCTACCATAGGCCACAAAGCGCTGCAAATGTCCACTTCCAGATGCTACAAAAAGAGTGTTTCAAACCTGCTCTATGACAGGGAATGTTCAACTCTGTGACTTGAATGCAAACGTCACAAAGAAGTTTCTGAGAATGCTGCTGTCCACTATTTTTATGTAATCCCGTTTCCAACAAAATCCTCAGAGCTATCCAAATATCCACTTGCAGATTCTACAAAAAGAGTGTTTCAAAACTGCTGTATCAAAAGAAAGGTTCAAGTCTGTTAGTTGAGGACACACATCGCAAATAAGTTTCTCAGAATGCTTCTGTCTTGTTTTTATGGGAAGATATTTCCTTTTTAACCATAGGCCTGATACCGTTCCAAATGTCCACTTCCAGATACTACAAAAAGAGTGTTTCAAACCTGCTCTATGAAAGGGAATGTTCAACTCTGTGACTTGAATGCAAACATCACAAAGAAGTTTCTGAGAATGCTGCTGTCTACTATTTATCTGTAATCCCGCTTCCAACGAAATCCTCAGTTTTATAGAAATATCCACTTGCAGATTCCAGAAAAGAGTGTTTCACACGTGCTCTGTCAATAGAAAGGTTCAACACTGTTAGTTGTGTAGATAGAGCATAAACAAGTTTCTGAGATTGCTTCTATCTCGTTTTTATGGGAAGATATTTCCTTTTGTACCATAGGCCAAAAAGCGCTGCAATTGTCCACTTCCAGATGCTACAAAAAGAGTGTTTCAAACCTGCTCTATGACAGGGAATGTTCAACTCTGTGACTTGAATGCAAACGTCATAAAGAAGTTTCTGAGAATGCTGCTGTCCACTATTTTTATGTAATCCCGTTTCCAACGAAATCCTCAGAGCTATCCAAATATCCACTTGCAGATTCTACAAAAAGAGTGTTTCAAAACTGCTGTATCAAAAGAAAGGTTCAAGTCTGTTAGTTGAGGACACACAACACAAATAAGTTTCTGAGAATGCTTCTGTCTTGTTTTTATGGGAAGATATTTCCTTTTTAACCATAGGCCTGATAACGTTCCAAATGTCCACTTCCAGATACTACATAAAGAGTGTTTCAAACCTGCTGTATGAAAGGGAATGTTCAACACTGTGACTTGAATGCAAACATCACAAAGAAGTTTCTGAGAATGCTGCTGTCTACTATTTATCTGTAATCCCGCTTCCAACGAAATCCTGTTTTATAGAAATATCCACTTGCAGATTCCAAGAAAAGAGTGTTTCACACGTGCTCTGTCAATAGAAAGGTTCAACACTGTTAGTTGTGTAGATAGAGCATAAACAAGTTTCTGAGATTGCTTCTATCTCGTTTTTATGCGAAGATATTTCCTTTTGTACCATAGGCCACAAGCGCTGCAAATGTCCACTTCCAGATGCTACAAAAAGAGTGTTTCAAACCTGCTCTATGACAGGGAAAGTTCAGCTCTGTGACTTGAATGCAAAAGTCACAAGGAAGTTTCTGAGAATGCTGCTGTCTTCTTTTTGTATGTAATCCCGTTTCCAAAAAAATCCTCAGATCTATCCAAATATCCACTTGCAGATTCTACAAAAAGAGTGTTTCAAAACTGCTGTATCAAAAGAAAGGCTCAAGTCTGTTAGTTGAGGACACACATCGCAAATAAGTTTCTCAGAATGCTTCTGTCTTGTTTTTATGGGAAGATATTTCCTTTTTAACCATAGGCCTGATACCGTTCCAAATGTCCACTTCCAGGTACCACAAAAACAGTGTTTCAAACCTGCTCTATGAAAGGGAATGTTCAACTCTGTGACTTGAATGCAAACATCACAAAGAAGATTCTGAGAATGCTGCTGTCTACTATTTATCTGTAATCCCGCTTCCAATGAAATCCTCAGTTTTATAGAAATATCCACTTGCAGATTCCAAAAAAAGAGTGTTTCACACGTGCTCTGTCAACAGAAAGGTTCAACAATGTTAGTTGTGTAGATAGAGCATAAACAAGTTTCTGAGATTGCTTCTATCTCGTTTTTATGGGAAGATATTTCCTTTTGTAGCATAGGCCACAAAGCGCTGCAAATGTCCACTTCCAGATGCTACAAAAAGAGTGTTTCAAACCTGCTCTATGACAGGGAATGTTCAACTCTGTGAGTTGAATGCAAACGTCATAAAGAAGTTTCTGAGAATGCTGCTGTCCACTATTTTTATGTAATCCCCTTTCCAACGAAATCCTCAGAGCTATCCAAATATCCACTTGCAGATTCTACAAAAAGAGTGTTTCAAAACTGCTGTATCAAAAGAAAGGTTCAAGTCTGTTAGTTGAGGACACACAACACAAATAAGTTTCTGACAATGCTTCTGTGTTGTTTTTATGGGAAGATATTTCCTTTTTAACCATAGGCCTGATAACGTTCCAAATGTCCACTTCCAGATACTACATAAAGAGTGTTTCAAACCTGCTGTATGAAAGGGAATGTTCAACACTGTGACTTGAATGCAAACATCACAAAGAAGTTTCTGAGAATGCTGCTGTCTACTATTTATCTGTAATCCCGCTTCCAACGAAATCCTCAGTTTTATAGAAATATCCACTTGCAGATTCCAGAAAAGAGTGTTTCACACGTGCTCTGTCAATAGAAAGGTTCAACACTGTTAGTTGTGTAGATACAGCATAAACAAGTTTCTGAGATTGCTTCTATCTCGTTTTTATGGGAAGATATTTCCTTTTGTACCATAGGCCAAAAAGCGATGCAAATGTCCACTTCCAGATGCTACAAAAAGAGTGTTTCAAACCTGCTCTATGACAGGGAATGTTCAACTCTGTGACTTGAATGCAAACGTCACAAAGAAGTTTCTGAGAATGCTGCTGTCCACTATTTTCATGTAATCCCTTTTCCAACGAACTCCTCAGAGCTATCCAAATATCCACTTGCAGATTCTACAAAAAGAGTGTTTCAAAACTGCTGTATCAAAAGAAAGGTTCAAGTCTCTTAGTTGAGGACACACAACAGAAATAAGTTTCTGAGAATGCTTCTGTCTTGTTTTTATGGGAAGATATTTCCTTTTTAACCATAGGCCTGATACCGTTCCAAATGTCCACTTCCAGATACTACAAAAAGAGTGTTTCAAACCTGCTCTATGAAAGGGAATGTTCAACTCTGTGACTTGAATGCAAACATCACAAAGAAGTTTCTGAGAATGCTGCTGTCTACTATTTATCTGTAATCCCGCTTCCAACGAAATCCTCAGTTTTATAGAAATATCCACTTGCAGATTCCAAAAAAAGAGTGTTTCACACGTGCTCTGTCAATAGAAAGGTTCAACACTGTTAGTTGTGTAGATACAGCATAAACAAGTTTCTGAGATTGCTTCTATCTCGTTTTTATGGGAAGATATTTCCTTTTGTACCATAGGCCACAAAGCGCTGCAAATGTCCACTTCCAGAAGCTACAAAAAGCGTGTTTCAAACCTGCTCTATGACAGGGAATGTTCAACTCTGTGACTTGAATGCAAACGTCACAAAGAAGTTTCTGAGAATGCTGCTGTCTACTTTTTATATGTAATCCCGTTTCCAACAAAATCCTCAGAGCTATCCAAATATCCACTTGCAGATTCTACAAAAAGAGTGTTTCAAAACTGCTGTATCAAAAGAAAGGTTCAAGTCTCTTAGTTGAGGACACACATCGCAAATATGTTTCTGAGAATGCTTCTGTCTTGTTTTTATGGGAAGATATTTCCTTTTTAACCATTGGCCTGATACCGTTCCAAATGTCCACTTCCAGATACTACAAAAAGAGTGTTTCAAACCTGCTCTATGAAAGGGAATGTTCAACTCTGTGACTTGAATGCAAACATCACAAAGAAATTTCTGAGAATGCTGCTGTCTACTATTTATCTGTAATCCCGCTTCCAATGAAATCCTCATTTTATAGGAATATCCACTTGCAGATTCCAAAAAAAGACTGTTTCACACGTGCTCTGTCAATAGAAAGGTTCAACACTGTTAGTTGTGAAGATAGAGCATAAACAAGTTTCTGAGATTGCTTCTATCTCGTTTTTATGGGAAGATATTTCCTTTTGTACCATAGGCCAAAAAGCGATGCAAATGTCCACTTCCAGATGCTACAAAAAGAGTGTTTCAAACCTGCTCTATGACAGGGAATGTTCAACTCTGTGACTTGAATGCAAACGTCACAAAGAAGTTTCTGAGAATGCTGCTGTCCACTATTTTCATGTAATCCCTTTTCCAACGAACTCCTCAGAGCTATCCAAATATCCACTTGCAGATTCTACAAAAAGAGTGTTTCAAAACTGCTGTATCAAAAGAAAGGTTCAAGTCTCTTAGTTGAGGACACACAACAGAAATAAGTTTCTGAGAATGCTTCTGTCTTGTTTTTATGGGAAGATATTTCCTTTTTAACCATAGGCCTGATACCGTTCCAAATGTCCACTTCCAGATACTACAAAAAGAGTGTTTCAAACCTGCTCTATGAAAGGGAATGTTCAACTCTGTGACTTGAATGCAAACATCACAAAGAAGTTTCTGAGAATGCTGCTGTCTACTATTTATCTGTAATCCCGCTTCCAACGAAATCCTCAGTTTTATAGAAATATCCACTTGCAGATTCCAAAAAAAGAGTGTTTCACACGTGATCTGTCAATAGAAAGGTTCAACACTGTTAATTGTGAAGATAGAGCATAAACAAGTTTCTGAGATTGCTTCTATCTCGTTTTTATGGGAAGATATTTCCTTTTGTACCATAGGCCACAAAGCGCTGCAAATGTCCACTTCCAGATGCTACAAAAAGAGTGTTTCAAACCTGCTCTATGACAGGGAATGTTCAACTCTGTGACTTGAATGCAAACGTCACAAAGAAGTTTCTGAGAATGCTGCTGTCCACTATTTTTATGTAATCCCTTTTCCAACGAACTCCTCAGAGCTATCCAAATATCCACTTGCAGATTCTACAAAAAGAGTGTTTCAAAACTGCTGTATCAAAAGAAAGGTTCAAGTCTCTTAGTTGAGGACACACAACAGAAATAAGTTTCTGAGAATGCTTCTGTCTTGTTTTTATGGGAAGATATTTCCTTTTTAACCATAGGCCTGATACCGTTCCAAATGTCCACTTCCAGATACTACAAAAAGAGTGTTTCAAACCTGCTCTATGAAAGGGAATGTTCAACTCTGTGACTTGAATGCAAACATCACAAAGAAGTTTCTGAGAATGCTGCTGTCTACTATTTATCTGTAATCCCGCTTCCAACGAAATCCTCAGTTTTATAGAAATATCCACTTGCAGATTCCAAAAAAAGAGTGTTTCACACGTGCTCTGTCAATAGAAAGGTTCAACACTGTTAGTTGTGTAGATACAGCATAAACAAGTTTCTGAGATTGCTTCTATCTCGTTTTTATGGGAAGATATTTCCTTTTGTACCATAGGCCACAAAGCGCTGCAAATGTCCACTTCCAGAAGCTACAAAAAGCGTGTTTCAAACCTGCTCTATGACAGGGAATGTTCAACTCTGTGACTTGAATGCAAACGTCACAAAGAAGTTTCTGAGAATGCTGCTGTCTACTTTTTATATGTAATCCCGTTTCCAACAAAATCCTCAGAGCTATCCAAATATCCACTTGCAGATTCTACAAAAAGAGTGTTTCAAAACTGCTGTATCAAAAGAAAGGTTCAAGTCTCTTAGTTGAGGACACACATCGCAAATATGTTTCTGAGAATGCTTCTGTCTTGTTTTTATGGGAAGATATTTCCTTTTTAACCATTGGCCTGATACCGTTCCAAATGTCCACTTCCAGATACTACAAAAAGAGTGTTTCAAACCTGCTCTATGAAAGGGAATGTTCAACTCTGTGACTTGAATGCAAACATCACAAACAAGTTTCTGAGAATGCTGCTGTCTACTATTTATCTGTAATCCCGCTTCCAATGAAATCCTCAGTTTTATACAAATATCCACTTGCAGATTCCAAAAAAAGACTGTTTCACACGTGCTCTGTCAATAGAAAGGTTCAACACTGTTAGTTGTGAAGATAGAGCATAAACAAGTTTCTGAGATTGCTTCTATCTCGTTTTTATGGGAAGATATTTCCTTTTGTACCATAGGCCAAAAAGCGATGCAAATGTCCACTTCCAGATGCTACAAAAAGAGTGTTTCAAACCTGCTCTATGACAGGGAATGTTCAACTCTGTGACTTGAATGCAAACGTCACAAAGAAGTTTCTGAGAATGCTGCTGTCCACTATTTTTATGTAATCCCTTTTCCAACGAACTCCTCAGAGCTATCCAAATATCCACTTGCAGATTCTACAAAAAGAGTGTTTCAAAACTGCTGTATCAAAAGAAAGGTTCAAGTCTCTTAGTTGAGGACACACAACAGTAATAAGTTTCTGAGAATGCTTCTGTCTTGCTTTATGGGAAGATATTTCCTTTTTAACCATAGGCCTGATACCATTCCAAATGTCCACTTCCAGATACTACAAAAAGAGTGTTTCAAACCTGCTCTATGAAAGGGAATGTTCAACTCTGTGACTTGAATGCAAACATCACAAAGAAGTTTCTGAGAATGCTGCTGTCTACTATTTATCTGTAATCCCGCTTCCAACGAAATCCTGTTTTATAGAAATATCCACTTGCAGTTTCCAAAAAAAGAATGTTTCACACGTGCTCTGTCAATAGAAAGGTTCAACACTGTTAGTTGTGAAGATAGAGCATAAACAAGTTTCTGAGATTGCTTCTATCTCGTTTTTATGGGAAGATATTTCCTTTTGTACCATAGGCCACAAAGCGCTGCAAATGTCCACTTCCAGATGCTACAAAAAGCGTGTTTCAAACCTGCTCTATGACAGGGAATGTTCAACTCTGTGACTTGAATGCAAACGTCACAAAGAAGTTTCTGAGAACGCTGCTGTCTACTTTTTATATGTAATCCCGTTTCCAACAAAATCCTCAGAGCTATCCAAATATCCACTTGCAGATTCTACAAAAAGAGTGTTTCAAAACTGCTGTATCAAAAGAAAGGTTCAAGTCTGTTAGTTGAGGACGCACATCGCAAATAAGTTTCTGAGAATGCTTCTGTCTTGTTTTTCTGGGAAGATATTTCCTTTTTAACCATAGGCCTGATACCATTCCAAATGTCCACTTCCAGATACTACTAAAAGAGTGTTTCAAACCTGCTGTATGAAAGGGAATGTTCAACTCTGTGACTTGAATGCAAACATCACAAAGGAGTTTCTGAGTATGCTGCTGTCTACTATTTATCTGTAATCCCGCTTCCAACGAAATCCTCAGTTTTATAGAAATATCCACTTGCAGATTCCAAAAAAAGAGTGTTTCACACGTGCTCTGTCAATAGAAAAGTTCAAAACTGTTAGTTGTGTAGATCGAGCATAAACAAGTTTCTGAGATTGCTTCTATCTCGTTTTTATGGGAAGATATTTCCTTTTGTATCATAGGCCACAAAGCGATGCAAATGTCCCCTTCCAGATGCTACAAAAAGAGTGTTTCAAACCTGCTCTATGACAGGGAATGTTCAACTCTGTGACTTGAATGCAAACGTCATAAAGAAGTTTCTGAGAATGCTGCTGTCCACTATTTTTATGTCATCCCCTTTCCATCGAAATCCTCAGAGCTATCCAAATATCCACTTGCAGATTCTACAAAAAGAGTGTTTGAAAACTGCTGTATCAAAAGAAAGGTTCAAGTCTGTTAGTTGAGGACACACAACACTAATAAGTTTCTGAGAATGCTTCTGTCTTGTTTTTATGGGAAGATATTTCCTTTTTAACCATAGGCCTGATAACGTTCCAAATGTCCACTTCCAGATACTACAAAAAGAGTGTTTCAAACCTGCTCTATGAAAGGGAATGTTCAACTCTGTGACTTGAATGCAAACATCACAAAGAAGTTTCTGAGAATGCTGCTGTCTACTATTTATCTGTAATCCCGCTTCCAACGAAATCCTCAGTTTTATAGAAATATCCACTTGCAGATTCCAAAAAAAGAGTGTTTCACACGTGCTCTGTCAATAGAAAGGTTCAACACTGTTAGTTGTGTAGATAGAGCATAAACAAGTTTCTGAGATTGCTTCTATCTCGTTTTTATGGGAAGATATTTCCTTTTGTACCATAGGCCACAAAGCGCTGCAAATGTCCACTTCCAGATGCTACAAAAAGAGTGTTTCAAACCTGCTCTATGACAGGGAATGTTCAGCTCTGTGACTTGAATGCAAAAGTCACAAAGAAGTTTCTGAAAATGCTGCTATCTACTTTTTGTATGTAATCCCGTTTCCAACAAAATCCTCAGAGCTATCCAAATATCCACTTGCAGATTCTACAAAAAGAGTGTTTCAAAACTGCTGTATCAAAAGAAAGGTTCAAGTCTGTTAGTTGAGGACACACATCGCAAATAAGTTTCTGAGAATGCTTCTGTCTTGTTTTTATGGGAAGATATTTCCGTTTTAACCATAGGCCTGATACCGTTCCAAATGTCCACTTCCAGATACTACTAAAAGAGTGTTTCAAACCTGTTCTATGAAAGGGAATGTTCAACTCTGTGTCTTGAATGCAAACATCGCAAAGAAGTTTCTGATAATGCTGCTGTCTACTATTTATCTGTAATCCCGCTTCCAATGAAATCCTCAGTTTTATGGAAATATCCACTTGCAGATTCCAAAAAAAGAGTGTTTCACACGTGCCCTGTCAATAGAAAGGTTCAACACTGTTAGTTGTGAAGATAGAGCATAAACACGTTTCTGAGATTGCTTCTATCTCGTTTTTATGGGAAGATATTTCCTTTTGTACCATAGGCCACAAAGCGCTGCAAATGTCCACTTCCAGATGCTACGAAAAGAGTGTTTCAAACCTGCTCTATGACAGGGAATGTTCAACTCTGTGACTTGAATGCAAACGTCACAAAGAAGATTCTGAGAATGCTGCTGTCCACTATTTTAATGTAATCCCGTTTCCAACGAAATCCTCAGAGCTATCCAAATATCCACTTGCAGATTCTACAAAAAGAGTGGTTCAAAACTGCTGTATCAAAAGAAAGGTTCAAGTCTGTTAGTTGAGGACACACATCGCAAATAAGTTTCTCAGAATGCTTCTGTCTTGTTTTTATGGGAAGATATTTCCTTTTTAACCATAGGCCTGATACCGTTCCAAATGTCCACTTCCAGATACTACAAAAGAGTGTTTCAAACCTGCTCTATGAAAGGGAATGTTCAACTCTGTGACTTGAATGCAAACATCACAAAGAAGTTTCTGAGAATGCTGCTGTCTACTATTTATCTCTAATCCCGCTTCCAATGAAATCCTCAGTTTTATAGAAATATCCACTTGCAGATTCCTAAAAAAGATTGTTTCACACGTGCTCTGTCAATAGAAAGGTTCAACACTGTTAGTTGTGTAGATAGAGCATAAACAAGTTTCTGAGATTGCTTCTATCTCGTTTTTATGGGAAGATATTTCCTTTTGTACCACAGGCCAAAAAGCGCTGCAATTGTCCACTTCCAGATGCTACAAAAAGAATGTTTCAAACCTGCTCTATGACAGGGAATGTTCAACTCTGTGACTTGAATGCAAACATCACAAAGAAATTTCTGAGAATGCTGCTGTCTACTATTTATCTGTAATCCCGCTTCCAATGAAATCCTCATTTTATAGAAATATCCACTTGCAGATTCCAAAAAAAGAGTGTTTCACACGTGCTCTGTCAATAGAAAGGTTCAACACTGTTAATTGTGAAGATAGAGCATAAACAAGTTTCTGAGATTGCTTCTATCTCGTTTTTATGGGAAGATATTTCCTTTTGTACCATAGGCCACTAAGCGCTGCAAATGTCCACTTCCAGATGCTACAAAAAGAGTGTTTCAAACCTGCTCTATGACAGGGAATGTTCAACTCTGTGACTTGAATGCAAACGTCACAAAGAAGTTTCTGAGAATGCTGCTGTCCACTATTTTTATGTAATCCCTTTTCCAACGAACTCCTCAGAGCTATCCAAATATCCACATGCTGATTCTACAAAAAGAGTGTTTCAAAACTGCTGTATCAAAAGAAAGGTTCAAGTCTCTTAGTTGAGGACACACAACAGTAATAAGTTTCTGAGAATGCTTCTGTCTTGTTTTTATGGGAAGATATTTCCTTTTTAACCATAGGCCTGATACCATTCCAAATGTCCACTTCCAGATACTACAAAAAGAGTGTTTCAAACCTGCTCTATGAAAGGGAATGTTCAACTCTGTGACTTGAATGCAAACATCACAAAGAAGTTTCTGAGAATGCTGCTGTCTACTATTTATCTGTAATCCCGCTTCCAATGAAATCCTCAGTTTTATAGAAATATCCACTTGCAGATTCCAAAAAAAGAGTGTTTCACACGTGCTCTGTCAATAGAAAGGTTCAACACTGTTAATTGTGAAGATAGAGCATAAACAAGTTTCTGAGATTGCTTCTATCTCGTTTTTATGGGAAGATATTTCCTTTTGTACCATAGGCCACAAAGCGCTGCAAATGTCCACTTCCAGATGCTACAAAAAGAGTGTTTCAAACCTGCTCTATGACAGGGAATGTTCAACTCTGTGACTTGAATGCAAACGTCACAAAGAAGTTTCTGAGAATGCTGCTGTCCACTATTTTTATGTAATCCCTTTTCCAACGAACTCCTCAGAGCTATCCAAATATCCACTTGCAGATTCTACAAAAAGAGTGTTTCAAAACTGCTGTATCAAAAGAAAGGTTCAAGTCTCTTAGTTGAGGACACACAACAGAAATAAGTTTCTGAGAATGCTTCTGTCTTGTTTTTATGGGAAGATATTTCCTTTTTAACCATAGGCCTGATACCATTCCAAATGTCCACTTCCAGATACTACAAAAAGAGTGTTTCAAACCTGCTCTATGAAAGGGAATGTTCAACTCTGTGACTTGAATGCAAACATCACAAAGAAGTTTCTGAGAATGCTGCTGTCTACTATTTATCTGTAATCCCGCTTCCAATGAAATCCTCAGTTTTATAGAAATATCCACTTGCAGATTCCAAAAAAAGAGTGTTTCACACGTGCTCTGTCAATAGAAAGGTTCAACACTGTTAATTGTGAAGATAGAGCATAAACAAGTTTCTGAGATTGCTTCTATCTCGTTTTTATGGGAAGATATTTCCTTTTGTACCATAGGCCACAAAGCGCTGCAAATGTCCACTTCCAGATGCTACAAAAAGAGTGTTTCAAACCTGCTCTATGACAGGGAATGTTCAACTCTGTGACTTAAATGCAATCGTCACAAAGAAGTTTCTGAGAATGCTGCTGTCTACTTTTTATATGTAATCCCGTTTCCAACAAAATCCTCAGAGCTATCCAAATGTCCACTTGCAGATTCTACAAAAAGAGTGTTTCAAAACTGCTGTATCAAAAGAAAGGTTCAAGTCTGTTAGTTGAGGACACACATCGCAAATAAGTTTCTGAGAATGCTTCTGTCTTGTTTTTATGGGAAGATATTTCCTTTTTAACCATTGGCCTGATACCGTTCCAAATGTCCACTTCCAGATACTACAAAAAGAGTGTTTCAAACCTGCTCTATGAAAGGGAATGTTCAACTCTGTGACTTGAATGCAAACATCACAAAGAAGTTTCTGAGAATGCTGCTGTCTACTATTTATCTGTAATCCCGCTTCCAACGAAATCCTCAGTTTTATACAAATATCCACTTGCAGATTCCAAAAAAAGAGTGTTTCACACATGCTCTGTCAATAGAAAGGTTCAACACTGTTAGTTGTGAAGATAGAGCATAAACAAGTTTCTGAGATTGCTTCTATCTCGTTTTTATGGGAAGATATTTCCTTTTGTACCATAGGCCAAAAAGCGATGCAAATGTCCACTTCCAGATGCTACAAAAAGAGTGTTTCAAACCTGCTCTATGACAGGGAATGTTCAACTCTGTGACTTGAATGCAAACGTCACAAAGAAGTTTCTGAGAATGCTGCTGTCCACTATTTTTATGTAATCCCTTTTCCAACGAACTCCTCAGAGCTATCCAAATATCCACTTGCAGATTCTACAAAAAGAGTGTTTCAAAACTGCTGTATCAAAAGAAAGGTTCAAGTCTCTTAGTTGAGGACACACAACAGTAATAAGTTTCTGAGAATGCTTCTGTCTTGCTTTATGGGAAGATATTTCCTTTTTAACCATAGGCCTGATACCATTCCAAATGTCCACTTCCAGATACTACAAAAAGAGTGTTTCAAACCTGCTCTATGAAAGGGAATGTTCAACTCTGTGACTTGAATGCAAACATCACAAAGAAGTTTCTGAGAATGCTGCTGTCTACTATTTATCTGTAATCCCGCTTCCAATGAAATCCTCAGTTTTATAGAAATATCCACTTGCAGATTCCAAAAAAAGAGTGTTTCACACGTGCTCTGTCAATAGAAAGGTTCAACACTGTTAATTGTGAAGATAGAGCATAAACAAGTTTCTGAGATTGCTTCTATCTCGTTTTTATGGGAAGATATTTCCTTTTGTACCATAGGCCACAAAGCGCTGCAAATGTCCACTTCCAGATGCTACAAAAAGAGTGTTTCAAACCTGCTCTATGACAGGGAATGTTCAACTCTGTGACTTGAATGCAAACGTCACAAAGAAGTTTCTGAGAATGCTGCTGTCCACTATTTTTATGTAATCCCTTTTCCAACGAACTCCTCAGAGCTATCCAAATATCCACTTGCAGATTCTACAAAAAGAGTGTTTCAAAACTGCTGTATCAAAACAAAGGTTCAAGTCTCTTAGTTGAGGACACACAACAGAAATAAGTTTCTGAGAATGCTTCTGTCTTGTTTTTATGGGAAGATATTTCCTTTTTAACCATAGGCCTGATACCGTTCCAAACGTCCACTTCCAGATACTACAAAAAGAGTGTTTCAAACCTGCTCTATGAAAGGGAATGTTCAACTCTGTGACTTGAATGCAAACATCACAAAGAAGTTTCTGAGAATGCTGCTGTCTACTATTTATCTGTAATCCCGCTTCCAACGAAATCCTCAGTTTTATAGAAATATCCACTTGCAGATTCCAAAAAAAGAGTGTTTCACACGTGCTCTGTCATTAGAAAGTTTCAACACTGTTAGTTGTGTAGATACAGCATAAACCAGTTTCTGAGATTGCTTCTATTTCGTTTTTATGGGAAGATATTTCCTTTTGTACCTTAGGCCACAAAGCGCTGCAAATGTCCACTTCCAGAAGCTACAAAAAGCGTGTTTCAAACCTGCTCTATGACAGGGAATGTTCAACTCTGTGACTTGAATGCAAACGTCACAAAGAAGTTTCTGAGAATGCTGCTGTCTACTTTTTATATGTAATCCCGTTTCCAACAAAATCCTCAGAGCTATCCAAATATCCACTTGCAGATTCTACAAAAAGAGTGTTTCAAAACTGCTGTATCAAAAGAAAGGTTCAAGTCTCTTAGTTGAGGACACACATCGCAAATATGTTTCTGAGAATGCTTCTGTCTTGTTTTTATGGGAAGATATTTCCTTTTTAACCATTGGCCTGATACCGTTCCAAATGTCCACTTCCAGATACTACAAAAAGAGTGTTTCAAACCTGCTCTATGAAAGGGAATGTTCAACTCTGTGACTTGAATGCAAACATCACAAAGAAGTTTCTGAGAATGCTGCTGTCTACTATTTATCTGTAATCCCGCTTCCAATGAAATCCTCAGTTTTATACAAATATCCACTTGCAGATTCCAAAAAAAGACTGTTTCACACATGCTCTGTCAATAGAAAGGTTCAACACTGTTAGTTGTGAAGATAGAGCATAAACAAGTTTCTGAGATTGCTTCTATCTCGTTTTTATGGGAAGATATTTCCTTTTGTACCATAGGCCAAAAAGCGATGCAAATGTCCACTTCCAGATGCTACAAAAAGAGTGTTTCAAACCTGCTCTATGACAGGGAATGTTCAACTCTGTGACTTGAATGCAAACGTCACAAAGAAGTTTCTGAGAATGCTGCTGTCCACTATTTTTATGTAATCCCTTTTCCAACGAACTCCTCAGAGCTATCCAAATATCCACTTGCAGATTCTACAAAAAGAGTGTTTCAAAACTGCTGTATCAAAAGAAAGGTTCAAGTCTCTTAGTTGAGGACACACAACAGTAATAAGTTTCTGAGAATGCTTCTGTCTTGCTTTATGGGAAGATATTTCCTTTTTAACCATAGGCCTGATACTATTCCAAATGTCCACTTCCAGATACTACAAAAAGAGTGTTTCAAACCTGCTCTATGAAAGGGAATGTTCAACTCTGTGACTTGAATGCAAACATCACAAAGAAGTTTCTGAGAATGCTGCTGTCTACTATTTATCTGTAATCCCGCTTCCAACGAAATCCTGTTTTATAGAAATATCCACTTGCAGTTTCCAAAAAAAGAATGTTTCACACGTGCTCTGTCAATAGAAACGTTCAACACTGTTAGTTGTGAAGATAGAGCATAAACAAGTTTCTGAGATTGCTTCTATCTCGTTTTTATGGGAAGATATTTCCTTTTGTACCATAGGCCACAAAGCGCTGCAAATGTCCACTTCCAGATGCTACAAAAAGCGTGTTTCAAACCTGCTCTATGACAGGGAATGTTCAACTCTGTGACTTGAATGCAAACGTCACAAAGAAGTTTCTGAGAACGCTGCTGTCTACTTTTTATATGTAATCCCGTTTCCAACAAAATCCTCAGAGCTATCCAAATATCCACTTGCAGATTCTACAAAAAGAGTGTTTCAAAACTGTTGTATCAAAAGAAAGGTTCAAGTCTGTTAGTTGAGGACGCACATCGCAAATAAGTTTCTGAGAATGCTTCTGTCTTGTTTTTCTGGGAAGATATTTCCTTTTTAACCATAGGCCTGATACCGTTCCAAATGTCCACTTACAGATACTACAAAAAGAGTGTTTCAAACCTGCTCTATGAAAGGGAATGTTCAACTCTGTGACTTGAATGCAAGCATCACAAAGAAATTTCTGAGAATGCTGCTGTCTACTATTTATCTGTAATCCCGCTTCCAATGAAATCCTCATTTTATAGAAATATCCACTTGCAGATTCCAAAAAAAGAGTGTTTCACACGTGCTCTGTCAATAGAAAGATTCAACACTGTTAATTGTGAAGATAGAGCATAAACAAGTTTCTGAGATTGCTTCTATCTCGTTTTTATGGGAAGATATTTCCTTTTGTACCATAGGCCACAAAGCGCTGCAAATGTCCACTTCCAGATGCTACAAAAAGAGTGTTTCAAACCTGCTCTATGACAGGGAATGTTCAACTCTGTGACTTGAATGCAAACGTCACAAAGAAGTTTCTGAGAATGCTGCTGTCTACTTTTTATATGTAATCCCGTTTCCAACAAAATCCTCAGAGCTATCCAAATATCCACTTGCAGATTCTACAAAAAGAGTGTTTCAAAACTGCTGTATCAAAAGAAAGGTTCAAGTCTCTTAGTTGAGGACACACATCGCAAATATGTTTCTGAGAATGCTTCTGTCTTGTTTTTATGGGAAGATATTTCCTTTTTAACCATAGGCCTGATACCGTTCCAAATGTCCACTTCCAGATACTACAAAAAGAGTGTTTCAAACCTGCTCTATGAAAGGGAATGTTCAACTCTGTGACTTGAATGCAAACATCACAAAGAAGTTTCTGAGAATGCTGCTGTCTACTATTTATCTGTAATCCCGCTTCCAATGAAATCCTCAGTTTTATACAAATATCCACTTGCAGATTCCAAAAAAAGACTGTTTCACACGTGCTCTGTCAATAGAAGGGTTCAACACTGTTAGTTGTGAAGATAGAGCATAAACAAGTTTCTGAGATTGCTTCTATCTCGTTTTTATGGGAAGATATTTCCTTTTGTACCATAGGCCAAAAAGCGATGCAAATGTCCACTTCCAGATGCTACAAAAAGAGTGTTTCAAACCTGCTCTATGACAGGGAATGTTCAACTCTGTGACTTGAATGCAAACGTCACAAAGAAGTTTCTGAGAATGCTGCTGTCCACTATTTTTATGTAATCCCTTTTCCAACGAACTCCTCAGAGCTATCCAAATATCCACTTGCAGATTCTACAAAAAGAGTGTTTCAAAACTGCTGTATCAAAAGAAAGGTTCAAGTCTCTTAGTTGAGGACACACAACAGCAATAAGTTTCTGAGAATGCTTCTGTCTTGTTTTTCTGGGAAGATATTTCCTTTTTAACCATAGGCCTGATACCGTTCCAAATGTCCACTTCCAGATACTACAAAAAGAGTGTTTCAAACCTGCTCTATGAAAGGGAATGTTCAACTCTGTGACTTGAATGCAAACATCACAAAGAAGTTTCTGAGAATGCTGCTGTCTACTATTTATCTGTAATCCCGCTTCCAACGAAATCCTCAGTTTTATAGAAATATCCACTTGCAGTTTCCAAAAAAAGAGTGTTTCACACGTGCTCTGTCAATAGAAAGGTTCAACAATGTTACTTGTGTAGATAGAGCATAAACAAGTTTCTGAGATTGCTTCTATCTCGTTTTTATGGGAAGATATTTCCTTTTGTACCATAGGCCACAAAGCGCTGCAAATGTCCACTTCCAGATGCTACAAAAAGAGTGTTTCAAACCTGCTCTATGACAGGGAATGTTCAACTCTGTGACTTAAATGCAATCGTCACAAAGAAGTTTCTGAGAATGCTGCTGTCTACTTTTTATATGTAATCCCGTTTCCAACAAAATCCTCAGAGCTATCCAAATGTCCACTTGCAGATTCTACAAAAAGAGTGTTTCAAAACTGCTGTATCAAAAGAAAGGTTCAAGTCTGTTAGTTGAGGACACACATCGCAAATAAGTTTCTGAGAATGCTTCTGTCTTGTTTTTATGGGAAGATATTTCCTTTTTAACCATTGGCCTGATACCGTTCCAAATGTCCACTTCCAGATACTACAAAAAGAGTGTTTCAAACCTGCTCTATGAAAGGGAATGTTCAACTCTGTGACTTGAATGCAAACATCACAAAGAAGTTTCTGAGAATGCTGCTGTCTACTATTTATCTGTAATCCCGCTTCCAACGAAATCCTCAGTTTTATACAAATATCCACTTGCAGATTCCAAAAAAAGAGTGTTTCACACATGCTCTGTCAATAGAAAGGTTCAACACTGTTAGTTGTGAAGATAGAGCATAAACAAGTTTCTGAGATTGCTTCTATCTCGTTTTTATGGGAAGATATTTCCTTTTGTACCATAGGCCAAAAAGCGATGCAAATGTCCACTTCCAGATGCTACAAAAAGAGTGTTTCAAACCTGCTCTATGACAGGGAATGTTCAACTCTGTGACTTGAATGCAAACGTCACAAAGAAGTTTCTGAGAATGCTGCTGTCCACTATTTTTATGTAATCCCTTTTCCAACGAACTCCTCAGAGCTATCCAAATATCCACTTGCAGATTCTACAAAAAGAGTGTTTCAAAACTGCTGTATCAAAAGAAAGGTTCAAGTCTCTTAGTTGAGGACACACAACAGTAATAAGTTTCTGAGAATGCTTCTGTCTTGCTTTATGGGAAGATATTTCCTTTTTAACCATAGGCCTGATACCATTCCAAATGTCCACTTCCAGATACTACAAAAAGAGTGTTTCAAACCTGCTCTATGAAAGGGAATGTTCAACTCTGTGACTTGAATGCAAACATCACAAAGAAGTTTCTGAGAATGCTGCTGTCTACTATTTATCTGTAATCCCGCTTCCAATGAAATCCTCAGTTTTATAGAAATATCCACTTGCAGATTCCAAAAAAAGAGTGTTTCACACGTGCTCTGTCAATAGAAAGGTTCAACACTGTTAATTGTGAAGATAGAGCATAAACAAGTTTCTGAGATTGCTTCTATCTCGTTTTTATGGGAAGATATTTCCTTTTGTACCATAGGCCACAAAGCGCTGCAAATGTCCACTTCCAGATGCTACAAAAAGAGTGTTTCAAACCTGCTCTATGACAGGGAATGTTCAACTCTGTGACTTGAATGCAAACGTCACAAAGAAGTTTCTGAGAATGCTGCTGTCCACTATTTTTATGTAATCCCTTTTCCAACGAACTCCTCAGAGCTATCCAAATATCCACTTGCAGATTCTACAAAAAGAGTGTTTCAAAACTGCTGTATCAAAACAAAGGTTCAAGTCTCTTAGTTGAGGACACACAACAGAAATAAGTTTCTGAGAATGCTTCTGTCTTGTTTTTATGGGAAGATATTTCCTTTTTAACCATAGGCCTGATACCGTTCCAAACGTCCACTTCCAGATACTACAAAAAGAGTGTTTCAAACCTGCTCTATGAAAGGGAATGTTCAACTCTGTGACTTGAATGCAAACATCACAAAGAAGTTTCTGAGAATGCTGCTGTCTACTATTTATCTGTAATCCCGCTTCCAACGAAATCCTCAGTTTTATAGAAATATCCACTTGCAGATTCCAAAAAAAGAGTGTTTCACACGTGCTCTGTCATTAGAAAGTTTCAACACTGTTAGTTGTGTAGATACAGCATAAACCAGTTTCTGAGATTGCTTCTATTTCGTTTTTATGGGAAGATATTTCCTTTTGTACCTTAGGCCACAAAGCGCTGCAAATGTCCACTTCCAGAAGCTACAAAAAGCGTGTTTCAAACCTGCTCTATGACAGGGAATGTTCAACTCTGTGACTTGAATGCAAACGTCACAAAGAAGTTTCTGAGAATGCTGCTGTCTACTTTTTATATGTAATCCCGTTTCCAACAAAATCCTCAGAGCTATCCAAATATCCACTTGCAGATTCTACAAAAAGAGTGTTTCAAAACTGCTGTATCAAAAGAAAGGTTCAAGTCTCTTAGTTGAGGACACACATCGCAAATATGTTTCTGAGAATGCTTCTGTCTTGTTTTTATGGGAAGATATTTCCTTTTTAACCATTGGCCTGATACCGTTCCAAATGTCCACTTCCAGATACTACAAAAAGAGTGTTTCAAACCTGCTCTATGAAAGGGAATGTTCAACTCTGTGACTTGAATGCAAACATCACAAAGAAGTTTCTGAGAATGCTGCTGTCTACTATTTATCTGTAATCCCGCTTCCAATGAAATCCTCAGTTTTATACAAATATCCACTTGCAGATTCCAAAAAAAGACTGTTTCACACATGCTCTGTCAATAGAAAGGTTCAACACTGTTAGTTGTGAAGATAGAGCATAAACAAGTTTCTGAGATTGCTTCTATCTCGTTTTTATGGGAAGATATTTCCTTTTGTACCATAGGCCAAAAAGCGATGCAAATGTCCACTTCCAGATGCTACAAAAAGAGTGTTTCAAACCTGCTCTATGACAGGGAATGTTCAACTCTGTGACTTGAATGCAAACGTCACAAAGAAGTTTCTGAGAATGCTGCTGTCCACTATTTTTATGTAATCCCTTTTCCAACGAACTCCTCAGAGCTATCCAAATATCCACTTGCAGATTCTACAAAAAGAGTGTTTCAAAACTGCTGTATCAAAAGAAAGGTTCAAGTCTCTTAGTTGAGGACACACAACAGTAATAAGTTTCTGAGAATGCTTCTGTCTTGCTTTATGGGAAGATATTTCCTTTTTAACCATAGGCCTGATACTATTCCAAATGTCCACTTCCAGATACTACAAAAAGAGTGTTTCAAACCTGCTCTATGAAAGGGAATGTTCAACTCTGTGACTTGAATGCAAACATCACAAAGAAGTTTCTGAGAATGCTGCTGTCTACTATTTATCTGTAATCCCGCTTCCAACGAAATCCTGTTTTATAGAAATATCCACTTGCAGTTTCCAAAAAAAGAATGTTTCACACGTGCTCTGTCAATAGAAACGTTCAACACTGTTAGTTGTGAAGATAGAGCATAAACAAGTTTCTGAGATTGCTTCTATCTCGTTTTTATGGGAAGATATTTCCTTTTGTACCATAGGCCACAAAGCGCTGCAAATGTCCACTTCCAGATGCTACAAAAAGCGTGTTTCAAACCTGCTCTATGACAGGGAATGTTCAACTCTGTGACTTGAATGCAAACGTCACAAAGAAGTTTCTGAGAACGCTGCTGTCTACTTTTTATATGTAATCCCGTTTCCAACAAAATCCTCAGAGCTATCCAAATATCCACTTGCAGATTCTACAAAAAGAGTGTTTCAAAACTGTTGTATCAAAAGAAAGGTTCAAGTCTGTTAGTTGAGGACGCACATCGCAAATAAGTTTCTGAGAATGCTTCTGTCTTGTTTTTCTGGGAAGATATTTCCTTTTTAACCATAGGCCTGATACCGTTCCAAATGTCCACTTACAGATACTACAAAAAGAGTGTTTCAAACCTGCTCTATGAAAGGGAATGTTCAACTCTGTGACTTGAATGCAAGCATCACAAAGAAATTTCTGAGAATGCTGCTGTCTACTATTTATCTGTAATCCCGCTTCCAATGAAATCCTCATTTTATAGAAATATCCACTTGCAGATTCCAAAAAAAGAGTGTTTCACACGTGCTCTGTCAATAGAAAGATTCAACACTGTTAATTGTGAAGATAGAGCATAAACAAGTTTCTGAGATTGCTTCTATCTCGTTTTTATGGGAAGATATTTCCTTTTGTACCATAGGCCACAAAGCGCTGCAAATGTCCACTTCCAGATGCTACAAAAAGAGTGTTTCAAACCTGCTCTATGACAGGGAATGTTCAACTCTGTGACTTGAATGCAAACGTCACAAAGAAGTTTCTGAGAATGCTGCTGTCTACTTTTTATATGTAATCCCGTTTCCAACAAAATCCTCAGAGCTATCCAAATATCCACTTGCAGATTCTACAAAAAGAGTGTTTCAAAACTGCTGTATCAAAAGAAAGGTTCAAGTCTCTTAGTTGAGGACACACATCGCAAATATGTTTCTGAGAATGCTTCTGTCTTGTTTTTATGGGAAGATATTTCCTTTTTAACCATAGGCCTGATACCGTTCCAAATGTCCACTTCCAGATACTACAAAAAGAGTGTTTCAAACCTGCTCTATGAAAGGGAATGTTCAACTCTGTGACTTGAATGCAAACATCACAAAGAAGTTTCTGAGAATGCTGCTGTCTACTATTTATCTGTAATCCCGCTTCCAATGAAATCCTCAGTTTTATACAAATATCCACTTGCAGATTCCAAAAAAAGACTGTTTCACACGTGCTCTGTCAATAGAAGGGTTCAACACTGTTAGTTGTGAAGATAGAGCATAAACAAGTTTCTGAGATTGCTTCTATCTCGTTTTTATGGGAAGATATTTCCTTTTGTACCATAGGCCAAAAAGCGATGCAAATGTCCACTTCCAGATGCTACAAAAAGAGTGTTTCAAACCTGCTCTATGACAGGGAATGTTCAACTCTGTGACTTGAATGCAAACGTCACAAAGAAGTTTCTGAGAATGCTGCTGTCCACTATTTTTATGTAATCCCTTTTCCAACGAACTCCTCAGAGCTATCCAAATATCCACTTGCAGATTCTACAAAAAGAGTGTTTCAAAACTGCTGTATCAAAAGAAAGGTTCAAGTCTCTTAGTTGAGGACACACAACAGCAATAAGTTTCTGAGAATGCTTCTGTCTTGTTTTTCTGGGAAGATATTTCCTTTTTAACCATAGGCCTGATACCGTTCCAAATGTCCACTTCCAGATACTACAAAAAGAGTGTTTCAAACCTGCTCTATGAAAGGGAATGTTCAACTCTGTGACTTGAATGCAAACATCACAAAGAAGTTTCTGAGAATGCTGCTGTCTACTATTTATCTGTAATCCCGCTTCCAACGAAATCCTCAGTTTTATAGAAATATCCACTTGCAGTTTCCAAAAAAAGAGTGTTTCACACGTGCTCTGTCAATAGAAAGGTTCAACAATGTTACTTGTGTAGATAGAGCATAAACAAGTTTCTGAGATTGCTTCTATCTCGTTTTTATGGGAAGATATTTCCTTTTGTACCATAGGCCAAAAAGCGCTGCAATTGTCCACTTCCAGATGCTACAAAAAGAGTGTTTCAAACCTGCTCTATGACAGGGAATGTTCAACTCTGTGACTTGAATGCAAACGTCATAAAGAAGTTTCTGAGAATGCTGCTGTCCACTATTTTTATGTAATCCCCTTTCCAACGAAATCCTCAGAGCTATCCAAATATCCACTTGCAGATTCTACAAAAAGAGTGTTTCAAAACTCCTGTATCAAAAGAAAGGTTCAAGTCTGTTAGTTGAGGACACACAACACAAATAAGTTTCTGAGAATGCTTCTGTCTTGTTTTTATGGGAAGATATTTCCTTGTTAACCATAGGCCTGATAACGTTCCAAATGTCCACTTCCAGATACTACATAAAGAGTGTTTCAAACCTGCTGTATGAAAGGGAATGTTCAACACTGTGACTTGAATGCAAACATCACAAAGAAGTTTCTGAGAATGCTGCTGTCTACAATTTATCTGTAATCCCGCTTCCAACGAAATCCTCAGTTTTATAGAAATATCCACTTGCAGATTCCAAAAAAAGAGTGTTTCACACGTGCTCTGTCAATAGAAAGGTTCAACACTGTTAGTTGTGTAGATAGAGCATAAACAAGTTTCTGAGATTGCTTCTATCTCGTTTTTATGGGAAGATATTTCCTTTTGTACCATAGGCCACAAAGCGCTGCAAATGTCCACTTCCAGAAGCTACAAAAAGCGTGTTTCAAACCTGCTCTATGACAGGGAATGTTCAACTCTGTGACTTGAATGCAAACGTCACAAAGAAGTTTCTGAGAATGCTGCTGTCTACTTTTTATATGTAATCCCGTTTCCAACAAAATCCTCAGAGCTATCCAAATATCCACTTGCAGATTCTACAAAAAGAGTGTTTCAAAACTGCTGTATCAAAAGAAAGGTTCAAGTCTGTTAGTTGAGGACACACATCGCAAATAAGTTTCTGAGAATGCTTCTGTCTTGTTTTATGGGAAGATATTTCCTTTTTAACCATAGGCCTGATACCGTTCCAAATGTCCACTTCCAGATACTACAAAAAGAGTGTTTCAAACCTGCTCTATGAAAGGGAATGTTCAACTCTGTGACTTGAATGCAAACATCACAAAGAAGTTTCTGAGAATGCTGCTGTCTACTATTTATCTGTAATCCCGCTTCCAAAGAAATCCTCAGTTTTATAGAAATATCCACTTGCAGATTCCAAAAAAAGAGTGTTTCACACGTGCTCTGTCAATAGAAAGGTTCAACACTGTTAGTTGTGAAGATAGAGCATAAACAAGTTTCTGACATTGCTTCTAACTCGTTTTTATGGGAAGATATTTCCTTTTTTACCATAGGCCACAAATCGCTGCAAATGTCCACTTCCAGATACTACAAAAAGAGTGTTTGAAACCTGCTCTATGAAAGGGAATGTTCAGCTCTGTGACTTAAATGGAAACATCACAAAGAAGTTTGTGAGAATGCTGCTGTCTACTTTTTATATGTAATCCAGTTTCCAACGAAATCCGCAGAGCTATCCAAATATCCACTTGCAGATTCTACAAAAAGAGTGTTTCAAAACTGCTGTATCAAAAGAAAGGTTCAAGTCTGTTAGTTGAGGACACACATCGCAAATAAGTTTCTCAGAATGCTTCTGTCTTGTTTTTCTGGGAAGATATTTCCTTTTTAACCATAGGCCTGATACCGTTCCAAATGTCCACTTCCAGATACTACAAAAAGAGTGTTTCAAACCTGCTCTATGAAAGGGAATGTTCAACTCTGTGACTTGAATGCAAACATCACAAAGAAGTTTCTGAGAATGCTGCTGTCTACTATTTATCTGTACTCCCGCTTCCAACGAAATCCGCAGTTTTATAGAAATATCCACTTGCAGATTCCAACAAAAAGAGTGTTTCACACGTGCTCTGTCAATAGAAATGTTCAACAATGTTAGTTGTGTAGATAGAGCAGAAACAAGTTTCTGAGATTGCTTCTATCTCGTTTTTATGGGAAGATATTTCCTTTTGTACCATAGGCCAAAAAGCGCTGCAATTGTCCACTTCCAGATGCTACAAAAAGAGTGTTTCAAACCTGCTCTATGACAGGGAATGTTCAACTCTGTGACTTGAATGCAAACATCACAAAGAAGTTTCTGAGAATGCTGCTGTCTACTATTTATCTGTACTCCCGCTTCCAACGAAATCCTGTTTTATAGAAATATCCACTTGCAGTTTCCAAAAAAAGAATGTTTCACACGTGCTCTGTCAATAGAAAGGTTCAACACTGTTAGTTGTGAAGATAGAGCATAAACAAGTTTCTGAGATTGCTTCTATCTCGTTTTTATGGGAAGATATTTCCTTTTGTACCATAGGCCAAAAAGCGCTGCAATTGTCCACTTCCAGATGCTACAAAAAGAGTGTTTCAAACCTGCTCTATGACAGGGAATGTTCAACTCTGTGACTTGAATGCAAACGTCATAAAGAAGTTTCTGAGAATGCTGCTGTCCACTAATTTTATGTAATCCCCTTTCCAACGAAATCCTCAGAGCTATCCAAATATCCACTTGCAGATTCTACAAAAAGAGTGTTTCAAAACTGCTGTATCAAAAGAAAGTTTCAAGTCTGTTAGTTGAGGACACACAACACAAATAAGTTTCTGAGAATGCTTCTGTCTTGTTTTTATGGGAAGATATTTCCTTTTTAACCATAGGCCTGATACCGTTCCAAATGTCCACTTCCAGATACTACAAAAAGAGTGTTTCAAACCTGCTCTATGAAAGGGAATGTTCAACTCTGTGACTTGAATGCAAACATCACAAAGAAGTTTCTGAGAATGCTGCTGTCTACTATTTATCTGTAATCCCGCTTCCAACGAAATCCTGTTTTATAGAAATATCCACTTGCAGTTTCCAAAAAAAGAATGTTTCACACGTGCTCTGTCAATAGAAAGGTTCAACACTGTTAGTTGTGAAGATAGAGCATAAACAAGTTTCTGAGATTGCTTCTATCTCGTTTTTATGGGAAGATATTTCCTTTTGTACCATAGGCCACAAAGCGCTGCAAATGTCCACTTCCAGATGCTACAAAAAGAGTGTTTCAAACCTGCTCTATGACAGGGAATGTTCAACTCTGTGACTTGAATGCAAACGTCACAAAGAAGTTTCTGAGAATGCTGCTGTCCACTATTTTTATGTAATCCCTTTTCCAACGAACTCCTCAGAGCTATCCAAATATCCACTTGCAGATTCTACAAAAAGAGTGTTTCAAAACTGCTGTATCAAAAGAAAGGTTCAAGTCTCTTAGTTGAGGACACACAACAGCAATAAGTTTCTGAGAATGCTTCTGTCTTGTTTTTCTGGGAAGATATTTCCTTTTTAACCATAGGCCTGATACCGTTCCAAATGTCCACTTCCAGATACTACAAAAAGAGTGTTTCAAACCTGCTCTATGAAAGGGAATGTTCAACTCTGTGACTTGAATGCAAACATCACAAAGAAGTTTCTGAGAATGCTGCTGTCTACTATTTATCTGTAATCCCGCTTCCAACGAAATCCTCAGTTTTATAGAAATATCCACTTGCAGTTTCCAAAAAAAGAGTGTTTCACACGTGCTCTGTCAATAGAAAGGTTCAGCAATGTTACTTGTGTAGATAGAGCATAAACAAGTTTCTGAGATTGCTTCTATCTCGTTTTTATGGGAAGATATTTCCTTTTGTACCATAGGCCAAAAAGCGCTGCAATTGTCCACTTCCAGATGCTACAAAAAGAGTGTTTCAAACCTGCTCTATGACAGGGAATGTTCAACTCTGTGACTTGAATGCAAACGTCATAAAGAAGTTTCTGAGAATGCTGCTGTCCACTATTTTTATGTAATCCGCTTTCCAACGAAATCCTCAGAGCTATCCAAATATCCACTTGCAGATTCTACAAAAAGAGTGTTTCAAAACTCCTGTATCAAAAGAAAGGTTCAAGTCTGTTAGTTGAGGACACACAACACAAATAAGTTTCTGAGAATGCTTCTGTCTTGTTTTTATGGGAAGATATTTCCTTGTTAACCATAGGCCTGATAACGTTCCAAATGTCCACTTCCAGATACTACATAAAGAGTGTTTCAAACCTGCTGTATGAAAGGGAATGTTCAACACTGTGACTTGAATGCAAACATCACAAAGAAGTTTCTGAGAATGCTGCTGTCTACAATTTATCTGTAATCCCGCTTCCAACGAAATCCTCAGTTTTATAGAAATATCCACTTGCAGATTCCAAAAAAAGAGTGTTTCACACGTGCTCTGTCAATAGAAAGGTTCAACACTGTTAGTTGTGTAGATAGAGCATAAACAAGTTTCTGAGATTGCTTCTATCTCGTTTTTATGGGAAGATATTTCCTTTTGTACCATAGGCCACAAAGCGCTGCAAATGTCCACTTCCAGATGCTACAAAAAGCGTGTTTCAAACCTGCTCTATGACAGGGAATGTTCAACTCTGTGACTTGAATGCAAACGTCACAAAGAAGTTTCTGAGAATGCTGCTGTCTACTTTTTATATGTAATCCCGTTTCCAACAAAATCCTCAGAGCTATCCAAATATCCACTTGCAGATTCTACAAAAAGAGTGTTTCAAAACTGCTGTATCAAAAGAAAGGTTCAAGTCTGTTAGTTGAGGACACACATCGCAAATAAGTTTCTGAGAATGCTTCTGTCTTGTTTTATGGGAAGATATTTCCTTTTTAACCATAGGCCTGATACCGTTCCAAATGTCCACTTCCAGATACTACAAAAAGAGTGTTTCAAACCTGCTCTATGAAAGGGAATGTTCAACTCTGTGACTTGAATGCAAACATCACAAAGAAGTTTCTGAGAATGCTGCTGTCTACTATTTATCTGTAATCCCGCTTCCAAAGAAATCCTCAGTTTTATAGAAATATCCACTTGCAGATTCCAAAAAAAGAGTGTTTCACACGTGCTCTGTCAATAGAAAGGTTCAACACTGTTAGTTGTGAAGATAGAGCATAAACAAGTTTCTGACATTGCTTCTAACTCGTTTTTATGGGAAGATATTTCCTTTTTTACCATAGGCCACAAATCGCTGCAAATGTCCACTTCCAGATACTACAAAAAGAGTGTTTGAAACCTGCTCTATGAAAGGGAATGTTCAGCTCTGTGACTTAAATGGAAACATCACAAAGAAGTTTGTGAGAATGCTGCTGTCTACTTTTTATATGTAATCCAGTTTCCAACGAAATCCGCAGAGCTATCCAAATATCCACTTGCAGATTCTACAAAAAGAGTGTTTCAAAACTGCTGTATCAAAAGAAAGGTTCAAGTCTGTTAGTTGAGGACACACATCGCAAATAAGTTTCTCAGAATGCTTCTGTCTTGTTTTTCTGGGAAGATATTTCCTTTTTAACCATAGGCCTGATACCGTTCCAAATGTCCACTTCCAGATACTACAAAAAGAGTGTTTCAAACCTGCTCTATGAAAGGGAATGTTCAACTCTGTGACTTGAATGCAAACATCACAAAGAAGTTTCTGAGAATGCTGCTGTCTACTATTTATCTGTACTCCCGCTTCCAACGAAATCCGCAGTTTTATAGAAATATCCACTTGCAGATTCCAACAAAAAGAGTGTTTCACACGTGCTCTGTCAATAGAAATGTTCAACAATGTTAGTTGTGTAGATAGAGCATAAACAAGTTTCTGAGATTGCTTCTATCTCGTTTTTATGGGAAGATATTTCCTTTTGTACCATAGGCCAAAAAGCGCTGCAATTGTCCACTTCCAGATGCTACAAAAAGAGTGTTTCAAACCTGCTCTATGACAGGGAATGTTCAACTCTGTGACTTGAATGCAAACATCACAAAGAAGTTTCTGAGAATGCTGCTGTCTACTATTTATCTGTACTCCCGCTTCCAACGAAATCCTGTTTTATAGAAATATCCACTTGCAGTTTCCAAAAAAAGAATGTTTCACACGTGCTCTGTCAATAGAAAGGTTCAACACTGTTAGTTGTGAAGATAGAGCATAAACAAGTTTCTGAGATTGCTTCTATCTCGTTTTTATGGGAAGATATTTCCTTTTGTACCATAGGCCAAAAAGCGCTGCAATTGTCCACTTCCAGATGCTACAAAAAGAGTGTTTCAAACCTGCTCTATGACAGGGAATGTTCAACTCTGTGACTTGAATGCAAACGTCATAAAGAAGTTTCTGAGAATGCTGCTGTCCACTAATTTTATGTAATCCCCTTTCCAACGAAATCCTCAGAGCTATCCAAATATCCACTTGCAGATTCTACAAAAAGAGTGTTTCAAAACTGCTGTATCAAAAGAAAGTTTCAAGTCTGTTAGTTGAGGACACACAACACAAATAAGTTTCTGAGAATGCTTCTGTCTTGTTTTTATGGGAAGATATTTCCTTTTTAACCATAGGCCTGATACCGTTCCAAATGTCCACTTCCAGATACTACAAAAAGAGTGTTTCAAACCTGCTCTATGAAAGGGAATGTTCAACTCTGTGACTTGAATGCAAACATCACAAAGAAGTTTCTGAGAATGCTGCTGTCTACTATTTATCTGTAATCCCGCTTCCAACGAAATCCTGTTTTATAGAAATATCCACTTGCAGTTTCCAAAAAAAGAATGTTTCACACGTGCTCTGTCAATAGAAAGGTTCAACACTGTTAGTTGTGAAGATAGAGCATAAACAAGTTTCTGAGATTGCTTCTATCTCGTTTTTATGGGAAGATATTTCCTTTTGTACCATAGGCCACAAAGCGCTGCAAATGTCCACTTCCAGATGCTACAAAAAGAGTGTTTCAAACCTGCTCTATGACAGGGAATGTTCAACTCTGTGACTTGAATGCAAACGTCACAAAGAAGTTTCTGAGAATGCTGCTGTCCACTATTTTTATGTAATCCCTTTTCCAACGATCTCCTCAGAGCTATCCAAATATCCACTTGCAGATTCTACAAAAAGAGTGTTTCAAAACTGCTGTATCAAAAGAAAGGTTCAAGTCTCTTAGTTGAGGACACACAACAGAAATAAGTTTCTGAGAATGCTTCTGTCTTGTTTTTATGGGAAGATATTTCCTTTTTAACCATAGGCCTGATACCGTTCCAAATGTCCACTTCCAGATACTACAAAAAGAGTGTTTCAAACCTGCTCTATGAAAGGGAATGTTCAACTCTGTGACTTGAATGCAAACATCACAAAGAAGTTTCTGAGAATGCTGCTGTCTACTATTTATCTGTAATCCCGCTTCCAACGAAATCCTCAGTTTTATAGAAATATCCACTTGCAGATTCCAAAAAAAGAGTGTTTCACACGTGCTCTGTCAATAGAAAGGTTCAACACTGTTAGTTGTGTAGATACAGCATAAACAAGTTTCTGAGATTGCTTCTATCTCGTTTTTATGGGAAGATATTTCCTTTTGTACCATAGGCCACAAAGCGCTGCAAATGTCCACTTCCAGAAGCTACAAAAAGCGTGTTTCAAACCTGCTCTATGACAGGGAATGTTCAACTCTGTGACTTGAATGCAAACGTCACAAAGAAGTTTCTGAGAATGCTGCTGTCTACTTTTTATATGTAATCCCGTTTCCAACAAAATCCTCAGAGCTATCCAAATATCCACTTGCAGATTCTACAAAAAGAGTGTTTCAAAACTGCTGTATCAAAAGAAAGGTTCAAGTCTCTTAGTTGAGGACACACATCGCAAATATGTTTCTGAGAATGCTTCTGTCTTGTTTTTATGGGAAGATATTTCCTTTTTAACCATAGGCCTGATACCGTTCCAAATGTCCACTTCCAGATACTACAAAAAGAGTGTTTCAAACCTGCTCTATGAAAGGGAATGTTCAACTCTGTGACTTGAATGCAAACATCACAAAGAAGTTTCTGAGAATGCTGCTGTCTACTATTTATCTGTAATCCCGCTTCCAATGAAATCCTCAGTTTTATACAAATATCCACTTGCAGATTCCAACAAAAGACTGTTTCACACGTGCTCTGTCAATAGAAAGGTTCAACACTGTTAGTTGTGAAGATAGAGCATAAACAAGTTTCTGAGATTGCTTCTATCTCGTTTCTATGGGAAGATATTTCCTTTTGTACCATAGGCCAAAAAGCGATGCAAATGTCCACTTCCAGATGCTACAAAAAGAGTGTTTCAAACCTGCTCTATGACAGGGAATGTTCAACTCTGTGACTTGAATGCAAACGTCACAAAGAAGTTTCTGAGAATGCTGCTGTCCACTATTTTTATGTAATCCCTTTTCCAACGAACTCCTCAGAGCTATCCAAATATCCACTTGCAGATTCTACAAAAAGAGTGTTTCAAAACTGCTGTATCAAAAGAAAGGTTCGAGTCTCTTAGTTGAGGACACACAACAGTAATAAGTTTCTGAGAATGCTTCTGTCTTGCTTTATGGGAAGATATTTCCTTTTTAACCATAGGCCTGATACCATTCCAAATATCCATTTCCAGATACTACAAAAAGAGTGTTTCAAACCTGCTCTATGAAAGGGAATGTTCAACTCTGTGACTTGAATGCAAACATCACAAAGAAGTTTCTGAGAATGCTGCTGTCTACTATTTATCTGTAATCCCGCTTCCAACGAAATCCTGTTTTATAGAAATATCCACTTGCAGTTTCCAAAAAAAGAATGTTTCACACGTGCTCTGTCAATAGAAAGGTTCAACACTGTTAGTTGTGAAGATAGAGCATAAACAAGTTTCTGAGATTGCTTCTATCTCGTTTTTATGGGAAGATATTTCCTTTTGTACCATAGGCCACAAAGCGCTGCAAATGTCCACTTCCAGATGCTATAAAAAGCGTGTTTCAAACCTGCTCTATGACAGGGAATGTTCAACTCTGTGACTTGAATGCAAACGTCACAAAGAAGTTTCTGAGAACGCTGCTGTCTACTTTTTATATGTAATCCCGTTTCCAACAAAATCCTCAGAGCTATCCAAATATCCACTTGCAGATTCTACAAAAAGAGTGTTTCAAAACTGCTGTATCAAAAGAAAGGTTCAAGTCTCTTAGTTGAGGACACACATCGCAAATAAGTTTCTGAGAATGCTTCTGTCTTGTTTTTCTGGGAAGATATTTCCTTTTTAACCATAGGCCTGATACCGTTCCAAATGTCCACTTCCAGATACTACAAAAAGAGTGTTTCAAACCTGCTCTATGAAAGGGAATGTTCAACTCTGTGACTTGAATGCAAACATCACAAAGAAGTTTCTGAGAATGCTGCTGTCTAGTATTTATCTGTAATCCCGCTTCCAACGAAATCCTCAGTTTTATAGAAATATCCACTTGCAGATTCCAAAAAAAGAGTGTTTCACACGTGCTCTGTCAATAGAAAGGTTCAACACTGTTAGTTGTGTAGATACAGCATAAACAAGTTTCTGAGATTGCTTCTATCTCGTTTTTATGGGAAGATATTTCCTTTTGTACCATAGCCCCAAAGCGCTGCAAATGTCCACTTCCAGAAGCTACAAAAAGCGTGTTTCAAACCTGCTCTATGACAGGGAATGTTCAACTCTGTGACTTGAATGCAAACGTCACAAAGAAGTTTCTGAGAATGCTGCTGTCTACTTTTTATATGTAATCCCGTTTCCAACAAAATCCTCAGAGCTATCCAAATATCCACTTGCAGATTCTACAAAAAGAGTGTTTCAAAACTGCTGTATCAAAAGAAAGGTTCAAGTCTCTTAGTTGAGGACACACATCGCAAATATGTTTCTGAGAATGCTTCTGACTTGTTTTTATGGGAAGATATTTCCTTTTTAACCATAGGCCTGATACCGTTCCAAATGTCCACTTCCAGATACTACAAAAAGAGTGTTTCAAACCTGCTCTATGAAAGGGAATGTTCAACTCTGTGACTTGAATGCAAACATCACAAAGAAGTTTCTGAGAATGCTGCTGTCTACTATTTATCTGTAATAACGCTTCCAATGAAATCCTCAGTTTTATACAAATATCCACTTGCAGATTCCAAAAAAAGACTGTTTCACACGTGCTCTGTCAATAGAAAGGTTCAACACTGTTAGTTGTGAAGATAGAGCATAAACAAGTTTCTGAGATTGCTTCTATCTCGTTTTTATGGGAAGATATTTCCTTTTGTACCATAGGCCAAAAAGCGAGGCAAATGTCCACTTCCAGATGCTACAAAAAGAGTGTTTCAAACCTGCTCTATGACAGGGAATGTTCAACTCTGTGACTTGAATGCAAACGTCACAAAGAAGTTTCTGAGAATGCTGCTGTCTACTTTTTATATGTAATCCCGTTTCCAACAAAATCCTCAGAGCTATCCAAATATCCACTTGCAGATTCTACAAAAAGAGTGTTTCAAAACTGCTGTATCAAAAGAAAGGTTCAAGTCTCTTAGTTGAGGACACACATCGCAAATATGTTTCTGAGAATGCTTCTGTCTTGTTTTTATGGGAAGATATTTCCTTTTTAACCATAGGCCTGATACCGTTCCAAATGTCCACTTCCAGATACTACAAAAAGAGTGTTTCAAACCTGCTCTATGAAAGGGAATGTTCAACTCTGTGACTTGAATGCAAACATCACAAAGAAGTTTCTGAGAATGCTGCTGTCTACTATTTATCTGTAATCCCGCTACCAATGAAATCCTCAGTTTTATACAAATATCCACTTGCAGTTTCCAAAAAAAGAGTGTTTCACACGTGCTCTGTCAATAGAAAGGTTCAACACTGTTAGTTGTGAAGATAGAGCATAAACAAGTTTCTGAGATTGCTTCTATCTCGTTTCTATGGGAAGATATTTCCTTTTGTACCATAGGCCAAAAAGCGATGCAAATGTCCACTTCCAGATGCTACAAAAAGAGTGTTTCAAACCTGCTCTATGACAGGGAATGTTCAACTCTGTGACTTGAATGCAAACGTCACAAAGAAGTTTCTGAGAATGCTGCTGTCCACTATTTTTATGTAATCCCTTTTCCAACGAACTCCTCAGAGCTATCCAAATATCCACTTGCAGATTCTACAAAAAGAGTGTTTCAAAACTGCTGTATCAAAAGAAATGTTCAAGTCTCTTAGTTGAGGACACACAACAGTAATAAGTTTCTGAGAATGCTTCTGTCTTGCTTTATGGGAAGATATTTCCTTTTTAACCATAGGCCTGATACCATTCCAAATGTCCACTTCCAGATACTACAAAAAGAGTGTTTCAAACCTGCTCTATGAAAGGGAATGTTCAACTCTGTGACTTGAATGCAAACATCACAAGGAAGTTTCTGAGAATGCTGCTGTCTACTATTTATCTGTAATCCCGCTTCCAACGAAATCCTGTTTTATAGAAATATCCACTTGCAGTTTCCAAAAAAAGAATGTTTCACACGTGCTCTGTCAATAGAAAGGTTCAACACTGTTAGTTGTGAAGATAGAGCATAAACAAGTTTCTGAGATTGCTTCTATCTCGTTTTTATGGGAAGATATTTCCTTTTGTACCATAGGCCACAAAGCGCTGCAAATGTCCACTTCCAGATGCTACAAAAAGCGTGTTTCAAACCTGCTCTATGACAGGGAATGTTCAACTCTGTGACTTGAATGCAAACGTCACAAAGAAGTTTCTGAGAACGCTGCTGTCTACTTTTTATATGTAATCCCGTTTCCAACAAAATCCTCAGAGCTATCCAAATATCCACTTGCAGATTCTACAAAAAGAGTGTTTCAAAACTGCTGTATCAAAAGAAAGGTTCAAGTCTCTTAGTTGAGGACGCACATCGCAAATAAGTTTCTGAGAATGCTTCTGTCTTGTTTTTCTGGGAAGATATTTCCTTTTTAACCATAGGCCTGATACCGTTCCAAATGTCCACTTACAGATACTACAAAAAGAGTGTTTCAAACCTGCTCTATGAAAGGGAATGTTCAACTCTGTGACTTGAATGCAAACATCACAAAGAAATTTCTGAGAATGCTGCTGTCTACTATTTATCTGTAATCCCGCTTCCAATGAAATCCTCAGTTTTATAGAAATACCCACTTGCAGATTCCAAAAAAAGAGTGTTTCACACGTGCTCTGTCAATAGAAAGTTTCAACACTGTTAGTTGTGAAGATCGAGCATAAACAAGTTTCTGAGATTGCTTCTATCTCGTTTTTATGGGAAGATATTTCCTTTTGTACCATAGGCCACAAAGCGCTGCAAATGTCCACTTCCGGATGCTACAAAAAGAGTGTTTCAAACCTGCTCTATGACAGGGAATGTTCAACTCTGTGACTTGAATGCAAACGTCACAAAGAAGTTTCTGAGAATGCTGCTGTCCACTATTTTTATGTAATCCCTTTTCCAACGAACTCCTCAGAGCTATCCAAATATCCACTTGCAGATTCTACAAAAAGAGTGTTTCAAAACTGCTGTATCAAAAGAAAGGTTCAAGTCTCTTAGTTGAGGACACACAACAGAAATATGTTGCTGAGAATGCTTCTGTCTTGTTTTTATGGGAAGATATTTCCTTTTTAACCATAGGCCTGATACCGTTCCAAATGTCCACTTCCAGATACTACAAAAAGAGTGTTTCAAACCTGCTCTATGAAAGGGAATGTTCAACTCTTTGACTTGAATGCAAACATCACAAAGAAGTTTCTGAGAATGCTGCTGTCTACTATTTATCTGTAATCCCGCTTCCAACGAAATCCTCAGTTTTATAGAAATATCCACTTGCAGATTCCAAAAAAAGAGTGTTTCACACGTGCTCTGTCAATAGAAAGGTTCAACACTGTTAGTTGTGTAGATACAGCATAAAGAAGTTTCTGAGATTGCTTCTATCTCGTTTTTATGGGAAGATATTTCCTTTTGTACCATAGGCCACAAAGCGCTGCAAATGTCCACTTCCAGATGCTACAAAAAGCGTGTTTCAAACCTGCTCTATGACAGGGAATGTTCAACTCTGTGACTTGAATGCAAACGTCACAAAGATGTTTCTGAGAATGCTGCTGTCTACTTTTTATATGTAATCCCGTTTCCAACAAAATCCTCAGAGCTATCCAAATATCCACTTGCAGATTCTACAAAAAGAGTGTTTCAAAACTGCTGTATCAAAAGAAAGGTTCAAGTCTCTTAGTTGAGGACACACATCGCAAATAAGTTTCTGAGAATGCTTCTGTCTTGTTTTTATGGGAAGATATTTCCTTTTTAACCATAGGCCTGATACCGTTCCAAATGTCCACTTCCAGATACTACAAAAAGAGTGTTTCAAACCTGCTCTATGAAAGGGAATGTTCAACTCTGTGACTTGAATGCAAACATCACAAAGAAGTTTCTGAGAATGCTGCTGTCTACTATTTATCTGTAATCCCGCTTCCAATGAAATCCTCAGTTTTATAGAAATATCCACTTGCAGATTCCTAAAAAAGACTGTTTCACACGTGCTCTGTCAATAGAAAGGTTCAACACTGTTAGTTGTGAAGATAGAGCATAAACAAGTTTCTGAGATTGCTTCTATCTCGTTTTTATGGGAAGATATTTCCTTTTGTACCATAGGCCAAAAAGCGCTGCAAATGTCCACTTCCAGATGCTACAAAAAGAGTGTTTCAAACCTGCTCTATGACAGGGAATGTTCAACACTGTGACTTGAATGCAAACGTCACGAAGAAGTTTCTGAGAATGCTGCTGTCCACTATTTTTATGTAATCCCTTTTCCAACGAACTCCTCAGAGCTATCCAAATATCCACATGCAGATTCTACAAAAAGAGTGTTTCAAAACTGCTGTAACAAAAGAAAGGTTCAAGTCTCTTAGTTGAGGACACACAACAGTAATAAGTTTCTGAGAATGCTTCTGTCTTGTTTTTATGGGAAGATATTTCCTTTTTAACCATAGGCCTGATACCATTCCAAATGTCCACTTCCAGATACTACAAAAAGAGTGTTTCAAACCTGCTCTATGAAAGGGAATGTTCAACTCTGTGACTTGAATGCAAACATCACAAAGAAGTTTCTGAGAATGCTGCTGTCTACTATTTATCTGTAATCCCGCTTCCAACGAAATCCTGTTTTATAGAAATATCCACTTGCAGTTTCCAAAAAAAGAATGTTTCACACGTGCTCTGTCAATAGAAAGGTTCAACACTGTTAGTTGTGAAGATAGAGCATAAACAAGTTTCTGAGATCGATTCTATCTCGATTTTTATGGGAAGATATTTCCTTTTTAACCATAGGCCACAAAGCGCTGCAAATGTCCACTTCCAGATACTACAAAAAGAGTGTTTGAAACCTGCTCTATGACAGGGAATGTTCAACTCCGTGACTTGAATGCAAACGTCATAAAGAAGTTTCTGAGAATGCTGCTGTCCACTATTTTTATGTAATCCCCTTTCCATCGAAATCCTCAGAGCTATCCAAATATCCACTTGCAGATTCTACAAAAAGAGTGTTTCAAAACTGCTGTATCAAAAGAAAGGTTCGAGTCTGTTAGTTGAGGACACACAACACTAATAAGTTTCTGAGAATGCTTCTGTCTTGTTTTTATGGGAAGATATTTCCTTTTTAACCATAGGCCTGATACCGTTCCAAATGTCCACTTCCAGATACTACAAAAAGAGTGTTTCAAACCTGCTCTATGAAAGGGAATGTTCAACTCTGTGACTTGAATGCAAACATCACAAAGTAGTTTCTGAGAATGCTGCTGTCTACTATTTATCTGTAATCCCACTTCCAACGAAATCCTCAGTTTTATAGAAATATCCACTTGCAGATTCAAAAAAAGAGTGTTTCACACGTGCTCTGTCAATAGAAAGGTTCAACACTGTTAGTTGTGTAGATAGAGCATAAACAAGTTTCTGAGATTGCTTCTATCTCGTTTTTATGGGAAGATATTACCTTTTGTACCATAGGCCACAAAGCGCTGCAAATGTCCACTTCCAGATGCTACAAAAAGAGTGTTTCAAACCTGCTCTATGACAGGGAATGTTCAACTCTGTGACTTGAATGCAAACGTCACAAAGAAGTTTCTGAGAATGCTGCTGTCTACTTTTTATATGTAATCCCGTTTCCAACAAAATCCTCAGAGCTATCCAAATATCCACTTGCAGATTCTACAAAAAGAGTGTTTCAAAACTGCTGTATCAAAAGAAAGGTTCAAGTCTCTTAGTTGAGGACACACATCGCAAATATGTTTCTGAGAATGCTTCTGTCTTGTTTTTATGGGAAGATATTTCCTTTTTAACCATAGGCCTGATACCGTTCCAAATGTCCACTTCCAGATACTACAAAAAGAGTGTTTCAAACCTGCTCTATGAAAGGGAATGTTCAACTCTGTGACTTGAATGCAAACATCACAAAGAAGTTTCTGAGAATGCTGCTGTCTACTATTTATCTGTAATCCCGCTTCCAACGAAATCCTCAGTTTTATAGAAATATCCACTTGCAGATTCCAAAAAAAGAGTGTTTCACACGTGCTCTGTCAATAGAAAGGTTCAACACTGTTAGTTGTGTAGATACAGCATAAACAAGTTTCTGAGATTGCTTCTATCTCGTTTTTATGGGAAGATATTTCCTTTTGTACCATAGGCCACAAAGCGCTGCAAATGTCCACTTCCAGATGCTACAAAAAGCGTGTTTCAAACCTGCTCTATGACAGGGAATGTTCAACTCTGTGACTTGAATGCAAACGTCACAAAGAAGTTTCTGAGAATGCTGCTGTCTACTTTTTATATGTAATCCCGTTTCCAACAAAATCCTCAGAGCTATCCAAATATCCACTTGCAGATTCTACAAAAAGAGTGTTTCAAAACTGCTGTATCAAAAGAAAGGTTCAAGTCTCTTAGTTGAGGACACACATCGCAAATAAGTTTCTGAGAATGCTTCTGTCTTGTTTTTATGGGAAGATATTTCCTTTTTAACCATAGGCCTGATACCGTTCCAAATGTCCACTTCCAGATACTACAAAAAGAGTGTTTCAAACCTGCTCTATGAAAGGGAATGTTCAACTCTGTGACTTGAATGCAAACATCACAAAGAAGTTTCTGAGAATGCTGCTGTCTACTATTTATCTGTAATCCCGCTTCCAATGAAATCCTCAGTTTTATAGAAATATCCACTTGCAGATTCCTAAAAAAGACTGTTTCACACGTGCTCTGTCAATAGAAAGGTTCAACACTGTTAGTTGTGAAGATAGAGCATAAACAAGTTTCTGAGATTGCTTCTATCTCGTTTTTATGGGAAGATATTTCCTTTTGTACCATAGGCCAAAAAGCGCTGCAAATGTCCACTTCCAGATGCTACAAAAAGAGTGTTTCAAACCTGCTCTATGACAGGGAATGTTCAACACTGTGACTTGAATGCAAACGTCACGAAGAAGTTTCTGAGAATGCTGCTGTCCACTATTTTTATGTAATCCCTTTTCCAACGAACTCCTCAGAGCTATCCAAATATCCACTTGCAGATTCTACAAAAAGAGTGTTTCAAAACTGCTGTATCAAAAGAAATGTTCAAGTCTCTTAGTTGAGGACACACAACAGTAATAAGTTTCTGAGAATGCTTCTGTCTTGCTTTATGGGAAGATATTTCCTTTTTAACCATAGGCCTGATACCATTCCAAATGTCCACTTCCAGATACTACAAAAAGAGTGTTTCAAACCTGCTCTATGAAAGGGAATGTTCAACTCTGTGACTTGAATGCAAACATCACAAAGAAGTTTCTGAGAATGCTGCTGTCTACTATTTATCTGTAATCCCGCTTCCAACGAAATCCTGTTTTATAGAAATATCCACTTGCAGTTTCCAAAAAAAGAATGTTTCACACGTGCTCTGTCAATAGAAAGGTTCAACACTGTTAGTTGTGAAGATAGAGCATAAACAAGTTTCTGAGATTGCTTCTATCTCGTTTTTATGGGAAGATATTTCCTTTTGTACCATAGGCCACAAAGCGCTGCAAATGTCCACTTCCAGATGCTACAAAAAGCGTGTTTCAAACCTGCTCTATGACAGGGAATGTTCAACTCTGTGACTTGAATGCAAACGTCACAAAGAAGTTTCTGAGAACGCTGCTGTGTACTTTTTATATGTAATCCCGTTTCCAACAAAATCCTCAGAGCTATCCAAATATCCACTTGCAGATTCTACAAAAAGAGTGTTTCAAAACTGCTGTATCAAAAGAAAGGTTCAAGTCTCTTAGTTGAGGACGCACATCGCAAATAAGTTTCTGAGAATGCTTCTGTCTTGTTTTTCTGGGAAGATATTTCCTTTTTAACCATAGGCCTGATACCGTTCCAAATGTCCACTTACAGATACTACAAAAAGAGTGTTTCAAACCTGCTCTATGAAAGGGAATGTTCAACTCTGTGACTTGAATGCAAACATCACAAAGAAATTTCTGAGAATGCTGCTGTCTACTATTTATCTGTAATCCCGCTTCCAATGAAATCCTCAGTTTTATAGAAATACCCACTTGCAGATTCCAAAAAAAGAGTGTTTCACACGTGCTCTGTCAATAGAAAGTTTCAACACTGTTAGTTGTGAAGATCGAGCATAAACAAGTTTCTGAGATTGCTTCTATCTCGTTTTTATGGGAAGATATTTCCTTTTGTACCATAGGCCACAAAGCGCTGCAAATGTCCACTTCCGGATGCTACAAAAAGAGTGTTTCAAACCTGCTCTATGACAGGGAATGTTCAACTCTGTGACTTGAATGCAAACGTCACAAAGAAGTTTCTGAGAATGCTGCTGTCCACTATTTTTATGTAATCCCTTTTCCAACGAACTCCTCAGAGCTATCCAAATATCCACTTGCAGATTCTACAAAAAGAGTGTTTCAAAACTGCTGTATCAAAAGAAAGGTTCAAGTCTCTTAGTTGAGGACACACAACAGAAATATGTTGCTGAGAATGCTTCTGTCTTGTTTTTATGGGAAGATATTTCCTTTTTAACCATAGGCCTGATACCGTTCCAAATGTCCACTTCCAGATACTACAAAAAGAGTGTTTCAAACCTGCTCTATGAAAGGGAATGTTCAACTCTTTGACTTGAATGCAAACATCACAAAGAAGTTTCTGAGAATGCTGCTGTCTACTATTTATCTGTAATCCCGCTTCCAACGAAATCCTCAGTTTTATAGAAATATCCACTTGCAGATTCCAAAAAAAGAGTGTTTCACACGTGCTCTGTCAATAGAAAGGTTCAACACTGTTAGTTGTGTAGATACAGCATAAAGAAGTTTCTGAGATTGCTTCTATCTCGTTTTTATGGGAAGATATTTCCTTTTGTACCATAGGCCACAAAGCGCTGCAAATGTCCACTTCCAGATGCTACAAAAAGCGTGTTTCAAACCTGCTCTATGACAGGGAATGTTCAACTCTGTGACTTGAATGCAAACGTCACAAAGATGTTTCTGAGAATGCTGCTGTCTACTTTTTATATGTAATCCCGTTTCCAACAAAATCCTCAGAGCTATCCAAATATCCACTTGCAGATTCTACAAAAAGAGTGTTTCAAAACTGCTGTATCAAAAGAAAGGTTCAAGTCTCTTAGTTGAGGACACACATCGCAAATAAGTTTCTGAGAATGCTTCTGTCTTGTTTTTATGGGAAGATATTTCCTTTTTAACCATAGGCCTGATACCGTTCCAAATGTCCACTTCCAGATACTACAAAAAGAGTGTTTCAAACCTGCTCTATGAAAGGGAATGTTCAACTCTGTGACTTGAATGCAAACATCACAAAGAAGTTTCTGAGAATGCTGCTGTCTACTATTTATCTGTAATCCCGCTTCCAATGAAATCCTCAGTTTTATAGAAATATCCACTTGCAGATTCCTAAAAAAGACTGTTTCACACGTGCTCTGTCAATAGAAAGGTTCAACACTGTTAGTTGTGAAGATAGAGCATAAACAAGTTTCTGAGATTGCTTCTATCTCGTTTTTATGGGAAGATATTTCCTTTTGTACCATAGGCCAAAAAGCGCTGCAAATGTCCACTTCCAGATGCTACAAAAAGAGTGTTTCAAACCTGCTCTATGACAGGGAATGTTCAACACTGTGACTTGAATGCAAACGTCACGAAGAAGTTTCTGAGAATGCTGCTGTCCACTATTTTTATGTAATCCCTTTTCCAACGAACTCCTCAGAGCTATCCAAATATCCACATGCAGATTCTACAAAAAGAGTGTTTCAAAACTGCTGTAACAAAAGAAAGGTTCAAGTCTCTTAGTTGAGGACACACAACAGTAATAAGTTTCTGAGAATGCTTCTGTCTTGTTTTTATGGGAAGATATTTCCTTTTTAACCATAGGCCTGATACCATTCCAAATGTCCACTTCCAGATACTACAAAAAGAGTGTTTCAAACCTGCTCTATGAAAGGGAATGTTCAACTCTGTGACTTGAATGCAAACATCACAAAGAAGTTTCTGAGAATGCTGCTGTCTACTATTTATCTGTAATCCCGCTTCCAACGAAATCCTGTTTTATAGAAATATCCACTTGCAGTTTCCAAAAAAAGAATGTTTCACACGTGCTCTGTCAATAGAAAGGTTCAACACTGTTAGTTGTGAAGATAGAGCATAAACAAGTTTCTGAGATCGATTCTATCTCGATTTTTATGGGAAGATATTTCCTTTTTAACCATAGGCCACAAAGCGCTGCAAATGTCCACTTCCAGATACTACAAAAAGAGTGTTTGAAACCTGCTCTATGACAGGGAATGTTCAACTCCGTGACTTGAATGCAAACGTCATAAAGAAGTTTCTGAGAATGCTGCTGTCCACTATTTTTATGTAATCCCCTTTCCATCGAAATCCTCAGAGCTATCCAAATATCCACTTGCAGATTCTACAAAAAGAGTGTTTCAAAACTGCTGTATCAAAAGAAAGGTTCGAGTCTGTTAGTTGAGGACACACAACACTAATAAGTTTCTGAGAATGCTTCTGTCTTGTTTTTATGGGAAGATATTTCCTTTTTAACCATAGGCCTGATACCGTTCCAAATGTCCACTTCCAGATACTACAAAAAGAGTGTTTCAAACCTGCTCTATGAAAGGGAATGTTCAACTCTGTGACTTGAATGCAAACATCACAAAGTAGTTTCTGAGAATGCTGCTGTCTACTATTTATCTGTAATCCCACTTCCAACGAAATCCTCAGTTTTATAGAAATATCCACTTGCAGATTCAAAAAAAGAGTGTTTCACACGTGCTCTGTCAATAGAAAGGTTCAACACTGTTAGTTGTGTAGATAGAGCATAAACAAGTTTCTGAGATTGCTTCTATCTCGTTTTTATGGGAAGATATTACCTTTTGTACCATAGGCCACAAAGCGCTGCAAATGTCCACTTCCAGATGCTACAAAAAGAGTGTTTCAAACCTGCTCTATGACAGGGAATGTTCAACTCTGTGACTTGAATGCAAACGTCACAAAGAAGTTTCTGAGAATGCTGCTGTCTACTTTTTATATGTAATCCCGTTTCCAACAAAATCCTCAGAGCTATCCAAATATCCACTTGCAGATTCTACAAAAAGAGTGTTTCAAAACTGCTGTATCAAAAGAAAGGTTCAAGTCTCTTAGTTGAGGACACACATCGCAAATATGTTTCTGAGAATGCTTCTGTCTTGTTTTTATGGGAAGATATTTCCTTTTTAACCATAGGCCTGATACCGTTCCAAATGTCCACTTCCAGATACTACAAAAAGAGTGTTTCAAACCTGCTCTATGAAAGGGAATGTTCAACTCTGTGACTTGAATGCAAACATCACAAAGAAGTTTCTGAGAATGCTGCTGTCTACTATTTATCTGTAATCCCGCTTCCAACGAAATCCTCAGTTTTATAGAAATATCCACTTGCAGATTCCAAAAAAAGAGTGTTTCACACGTGCTCTGTCAATAGAAAGGTTCAACACTGTTAGTTGTGTAGATACAGCATAAACAAGTTTCTGAGATTGCTTCTATCTCGTTTTTATGGGAAGATATTTCCTTTTGTACCATAGGCCACAAAGCGCTGCAAATGTCCACTTCCAGATGCTACAAAAAGCGTGTTTCAAACCTGCTCTATGACAGGGAATGTTCAACTCTGTGACTTGAATGCAAACGTCACAAAGAAGTTTCTGAGAATGCTGCTGTCTACTTTTTATATGTAATCCCGTTTCCAACAAAATCCTCAGAGCTATCCAAATATCCACTTGCAGATTCTACAAAAAGAGTGTTTCAAAACTGCTGTATCAAAAGAAAGGTTCAAGTCTCTTAGTTGAGGACACACATCGCAAATAAGTTTCTGAGAATGCTTCTGTCTTGTTTTTATGGGAAGATATTTCCTTTTTAACCATAGGCCTGATACCGTTCCAAATGTCCACTTCCAGATACTACAAAAAGAGTGTTTCAAACCTGCTCTATGAAAGGGAATGTTCAACTCTGTGACTTGAATGCAAACATCACAAAGAAGTTTCTGAGAATGCTGCTGTCTACTATTTATCTGTAATCCCGCTTCCAATGAAATCCTCAGTTTTATAGAAATATCCACTTGCAGATTCCTAAAAAAGACTGTTTCACACGTGCTCTGTCAATAGAAAGGTTCAACACTGTTAGTTGTGAAGATAGAGCATAAACAAGTTTCTGAGATTGCTTCTATCTCGTTTTTATGGGAAGATATTTCCTTTTGTACCATAGGCCAAAAAGCGCTGCAAATGTCCACTTCCAGATGCTACAAAAAGAGTGTTTCAAACCTGCTCTATGACAGGGAATGTTCAACACTGTGACTTGAATGCAAACGTCACGAAGAAGTTTCTGAGAATGCTGCTGTCCACTATTTTTATGTAATCCCTTTTCCAACGAACTCCTCAGAGCTATCCAAATATCCACATGCAGATTCTACAAAAAGAGTGTTTCAAAACTGCTGTAACAAAAGAAAGGTTCAAGTCTCTTAGTTGAGGACACACAACAGTAATAAGTTTCTGAGAATGCTTCTGTCTTGTTTTTATGGGAAGATATTTCCTTTTTAACCATAGGCCTGATACCATTCCAAATGTCCACTTCCAGATACTACAAAAAGAGTGTTTCAAACCTGCTCTATGAAAGGGAATGTTCAACTCTGTGACTTGAATGCAAACATCACAAAGAAGTTTCTGAGAATGCTGCTGTCTACTATTTATCTGTAATCCCGCTTCCAACGAAATCCTGTTTTATAGAAATATCCACTTGCAGTTTCCAAAAAAAGAATGTTTCACACGTGCTCTGTCAATAGAAAGGTTCAACACTGTTAGTTGTGAAGATAGAGCATAAACAAGTTTCTGAGATCGATTCTATCTCGATTTTTATGGGAAGATATTTCCTTTTTAACCATAGGCCACAAAGCGCTGCAAATGTCCACTTCCAGATACTACAAAAAGAGTGTTTGAAACCTGCTCTATGACAGGGAATGTTCAACTCCGTGACTTGAATGCAAACGTCATAAAGAAGTTTCTGAGAATGCTGCTGTCCACTATTTTTATGTAATCCCCTTTCCATCGAAATCCTCAGAGCTATCCAAATATCCACTTGCAGATTCTACAAAAAGAGTGTTTCAAAACTGCTGTATCAAAAGAAAGGTTCGAGTCTGTTAGTTGAGGACACACAACACTAATAAGTTTCTGAGAATGCTTCTGTCTTGTTTTTATGGGAAGATATTTCCTTTTTAACCATTGGCCTGATACCGTTCCAAATGTCCACTTCCAGATACTACAAAAAGAGTGTTTCAAACCTGCTCTATGAAAGGGAATGTTCAACTCTGTGACTTGAATGCAAACATCACAAAGTAGTTTCTGAGAATGCTGCTGTCTACTATTTATCTGTAATCCCACTTCCAACGAAATCCTCAGTTTTATAGAAATATCCACTTGCAGATTCAAAAAAAGAGTGTTTCACACGTGCTCTGTCAATAGAAAGGTTCAACACTGTTAGTTGTGTAGATAGAGCATAAACAAGTTTCTGAGATTGCTTCTATCTCGTTTTTATGGGAAGATATTACCTTTTGTACCATAGGCCACAAAGCGCTGCAAATGTCCACTTCCAGATGCTACAAAAAGAGTGTTTCAAACCTGCTCTATGACAGGGAATGTTCAACTCTGTGACTTGAATGCAAACGTCACAAAGAAGTTTCTGAGAATGCTGCTGTCTACTTTTTATATGTAATCCCGTTTCCAACAAAATCCTCAGAGCTATCCAAATATCCACTTGCAGATTCTACAAAAAGAGTGTTTCAAAACTGCTGTATCAAAAGAAAGGTTCAAGTCTCTTAGTTGAGGACACACATCGCAAATATGTTTCTGAGAATGCTTCTGTCTTGTTTTTATGGGAAGATATTTCCTTTTTAACCATAGGCCTGATACCGTTCCAAATGTCCACTTCCAGATACTACAAAAAGAGTGTTTCAAACCTGCTCTATGAAAGGGAATGTTCAACTCTGTGACTTGAATGCAAACATCACAAAGAAGTTTCTGAGAATGCTGCTGTCTACTATTTATCTGTAATCCCGCTTCCAATGAAATCCTCAGTTTTATAGAAATATCCACTTGCAGATTCCAAAAAAAGACTGTTTCACACGTGCTCTGTCAATAGAAGGGTTCAACACTGTTAGTTGTGAAGATAGAGCATAAACAAGTTTCTGAGATTGCTTCTATCTCGTTTTTATGGGAAGATATTTCCTTTTGTACCATAGGCCAAAAAGCGATGCAAATGTCCACTTCCAGATGCTACAAAAAGAGTGTTTCAAACCTGCTCTATGACAGGGAATGTTCAACTCTGTGACTTGAATGCAAACGTCACAAAGAAGTTTCTGAGAATGCTGCTGTCCACTATTTTTATGTAATCCCTTTTCCAACGAACTCCTCAGAGCTATCCAAATATCCACTTGCAGATTCTACAAAAAGAGTGTTTCAAAACTGCTGTATCAAAAGAAAGGTTCAAGTCTCTTAGTTGAGGACACACAACAGTAATAAGTTTCTGAGAATGCTTCTGTCTTGCTTTATGGGAAGATATTTCCTTTTTAACCATAGGCCTGATACCATTCCAAATGTCCATTTCCAGATACTACAAAAAGAGTGTTTCAAACCTGCTCTATGAAAGGGAATGTTCAACTCTGTGACTTGAATGCAAACATCACAAAGAAGTTTCTGAGAATGCTGCTGTCTACTATTTATCTGTAATCCCGCTTCCAACGAAATCCTGTTTTATAGAAATATCCACTTGCAGTTTCCAAAAAAAGAATGTTTCACACGTGCTCTGTCAATAGAAAGGTTCAACACTGTTAGTTGTGAAGATAGAGCATAAACAAGTTTCTGAGATTGCTTCTATCTCGTTTTTATGGGAAGATATTTCCTTTTGTACCATAGGCCAAAAAGCGCTGCAATTGTCCACTTCCAGATGCTACAAAAAGAGTGTTTCAAACCTGCTCTATGACAGGGAATGTTCAACTCTGTGACTTGAATGCAAACGTCATAAAGAAGTTTCTGAGAATGCTGCTGTCCACTATTTTTATGTAATCCCCTTTCCAACGAAATCCTCAGAGCTATCCAAATATCCGCTTGCAGATTCTACAAAAAGAGTGTTTCAAAACTGCTGTATGAAAAGAAAGGTTCAAGTCTGTTAGTTGAGGACACACAACACAAATAAGTTTCTGAGAATGCTTCTGTCTTGTTTTTATGGGAAGATATTTCCTTTTTAACCATAGGCCTGATAACGTTCCAAATGTCCACTTCCAGATACTACATAAAGAGTGTTTCAAACCTGCTGTATGAAAGGGAATGTTCAACACTGTGACTTGAATGCAAACATCACAAAGAAGTTTCTGAGAATGCTACTGTCTACTATTTATCTGTAATCCCGCTTCCAATGAAATCCTCAGTTTTATAGAAATATCCATTTGCAGATTCCAAAAAAGAGTGTTTCACACGTGCTCTGTCAATAGAAAGTTTCAACACTGTTAGTTGTGAAGATCGAGCATAAACAAGTTTCTGAGATTGCTTCTATCTCGTTTTTATGGGAAGATATTTCCTTTTGTACCATAGGCCACAAAGCGCTGCAAATGTCCACTTCCGGATGCTACAAAAAGAGTGTTTCAAACCTGCTCTATGACAGGGAATGTTCAACTCTGTGACTTGAATGCAAACGTCACAAAGAAGTTTCTGAGAATGCTGCTGTCCACTATTTTTATGTAATCCCTTTTCCAACGAACTCCTCAGAGCTATCCAAATATCCACTTGCAGATTCTACAAAAAGAGTGTTTCAAAACTGCTGTATCAAAAGAAAGGTTCAAGTCTCTTAGTTGAGGACACACAACAGAAATATGTTTCTGAGAATGCTTCTGTCTTGTTTTTATGGGAAGATATTTCCTTTTTAACCATAGGCCTGATACCGTTCCAAATGTCCACTTCCAGATACTACAAAAAGAGTGTTTCAAACCTGCTCTATGAAAGGGAATGTTCAACTCTGTGACTTGAATGCAAACATCACAAAGAAGTTTCTGAGAATGCTGCTGTCTACTATTTATCTGTAATCCCGCTTCCAATGAAATCCTCAGTTTTATAGAAATATCCACTTGCAGATTCCTAAAAAAGACGGTTTCACACGTGCTCTGTCAATAGAAAGGTTCAACACTGTTAGTTGTGAAGATAGAGCATAAACAAGTTTCTGAGATTGCTTCTATCTCGTTTTTATGGGAAGATATTTCCTTTTGTACCATAGGCCAAAAAGCGCTGCAAATGTCCACTTCCAGATGCTACAAAAAGAGTGTTTCAAACCTGCTCTATGACAGGGAATGTTCAACACTGTGACTTGAATGCAAACGTCACGAAGAAGTTTCTGAGAATGCTGCTGTCCACTATTTTTATGTAATCCCTTTTCCAACGAACTCCTCAGAGCTATCCAAATATCCACATGCAGATTCCACAAAAAGAGTGTTTCAAAACTGCTGTAACAAAAGAAAGGTTCAAGTCTCTTAGTTGAGGACACACAACAGTAATAAGTTTCTGAGAATGCTTCTGTCTTGTTTTTATGGGAAGATATTTCCTTTTTAACCATAGGCCTGATACCATTCCAAATGTCCACTTCCAGATACTACAAAAAGAGTGTTTCAAACCTGCTCTATGAAAGGGAATGTTCAACTCTGTGACTTGAATGCAAACATCACAAAGAAGTTTCTGAGAATGCTGCTGTCTACTATTTATCTGTAATCCCGCTTCCAACGAAATCCTGTTTTATAGAAATATCCACTTGCAGTTTCCAAAAAAAGAATGTTTCACACGTGCTCTGTCAATAGAAAGGTTCAACACTGTTAGTTGTGAAGATAGAGCATAAACAAGTTTCTGAGATCGATTCTATCTCGATTTTTATGGGAAGATATTTCCTTTTTAACCATAGGCCACAAAGCGCTGCAAATGTCCACTTCCAGATACTACAAAAAGAGTGTTTGAAACCTGCTCTATGACAGGGAATGCTCAACTCCGTGACTTGAATGCAAACGTCATAAAGAAGTTTCTGAGAATGCTGCTGTCCACTATTTTTATGTAATCCCCTTTCCATCGAAATCCTCAGAGCTATCCAAATATCCACTTGCAGATTCTACAAAAAGAGTGTTTCAAAACTGCTGTATCAAAAGAAAGGTTCAAGTCTGTTAGTTGAGGACACACAACACTAATAAGTTTCTGAGAATGCTTCTGTCTTGTTTTTATGGGAAGATATTTCCTTTTTAACCATAGGCCTGATACCGTTCCAAATGTCCACTTCCAGATACTACAAAAAGAGTGTTTCAAACCTGCTCTATGAAAGGGAATGTTCAACTCTGTGACTTGAATGCAAACATCACAAAGTAGTTTCTGAGAATGCTGCTGTCTACTATTTATCTGTAATCCCACTTCCAACGAAATCCTCAGTTTTATAGAAATATCCACTTGCAGATTCAAAAAAAGAGTGTTTCACACGTGCTCTGTCAATAGAAAGGTTCAACACTGTTAGTTGTGTAGATAGAGCATAAACAAGTTTCTGAGATTGCTTCTATCTCGTTTTTATGGGAAGATATTACCTTTTGTACCATAGGCCACAAAGCGCTGCAAATGTCCACTTCCAGATGCTACAAAAAGAGTGTTTCAAACCTGCTCTATGACAGGGAATGTTCAACTCTGTGACTTGAATGCAAACGTCACAAAGAAGTTTCTGAGAATGCTGCTGTCCACTATTTTTATGTAATCCCTTTTCCAACGAACTCCTCAGAGCTATCCAAATATCCACTTGCAGATTCTACAAAAAGAGTGTTTCAAAACTGCTGTATCAAAAGAAAGGTTCAAGTCTCATAGTTGAGGACACACAACAGTAATAAGTTTCTGAGAATGCTTCTGTCTTGCTTTATGGGAAGATATTTCCTTTTTAACCATAGGCCTGATACCATTCTAAATGTCCATTTCCAGATACTACAAAAAGAGTGTTTCAAACCTGCTCTATGAAAGGGAATGTTCAACTCTGTGACTTGAATGCAAACATCACAAAGAAGTTTCTGAGAATGCTGCTCTCTACTATTTATCTGTAATCCCGCTTCCAACGAAATCCTGTTTTATAGAAATATCCACTTGCAGTTTCCAAAAAAAGAATGTTTCACACGTGCTCTGTCAATAGAAAGGTTCAACACTGTTAGTTGTGAAGATAGAGCATAAACAAGTTTCTGAGATTGCTTCTATCTCGTTTTTATGGGAAGATATTTCCTTTTGTACCATAGGCCACAAAGCGCTGCAAATGTCCACTTCCAGATGCTACAAAAAGCGTGTTTCAAACCTGCTCTATGACAGGGAATGTTCAACTCTGTGACTTGAATGCAAACGTCACAAAGAAGTTTCTGAGAACGCTGCTGTCTACTTTTTATATGTAATCCCGTTTCCAACAAAATCCTCAGAGCTATCCAAATATCCACTTGCAGATTCTACAAAAGAGTGTTTCAAAACTGCTGTATCAAAAGAAAGGTTCAAGTCTCTTAGTTGAGGACACACATCGCAAATAAGTTTCTGAGAATGCTTCTGTCTTGTTTTTATGGGAAGATATTTCCTTTTTAACCATAGGCCTGATACCGTTCCAAATGTCCACTTCCAGATACTACAAAAAGAGTGTTTCAAACCTGCTCTATGAAAGGGAATGTTCAACTCTGTGACTTGAATGCAAACATCACAAAGTAGTTTCTGAGAATGCTGCTGTCTACTATTTATCTGTAATCCCACTTCCAACGAAATCCTCAGTTTTATAGAAATATCCACTTGCAGATTCAAAAAAAGAGTGTTTCACACGTGCTCTGTCAATAGAAAGGTTCAACACTGTTAGTTGTGTAGATAGAGCATAAACAAGTTTCTGAGATTGCTTCTATCTCGTTTTTATGGGAAGATATTACCTTTTGTACCATAGGCCACAAAGCGCTGCAAATGTCCACTTCCAGATGCTACAAAAAGAGTGTTTCAAACCTGCTCTATGACAGGGAATGTTCAACTCTGTGACTTGAATGCAAACGTCACAAAGAAGTTTCTGAGAATGCTGCTGTCTACTTTTTATATGTAATCCCGTTTCCAACAAAATCCTCAGAGCTATCCAAATATCCACTTGCAGATTCTACAAAAAGAGTGTTTCAAAACTGCTGTATCAAAAGAAAGGTTCAAGTCTCTTAGTTGAGGACACACATCGCAAATATGTTTCTGAGAATGCTTCTGTCTTGTTTTTATGGGAAGATATTTCCTTTTTAACCATAGGCCTGATACCGTTCCAAATGTCCACTTCCAGATACTACAAAAAGAGTGTTTCAAACCTGCTCTATGAAAGGGAATGTTCAACTCTGTGACTTGAATGCAAACATCACAAAGAAGTTTCTGAGAATGCTGCTGTCTACTATTTATCTGTAATCCCGCTTCCAATGAAATCCTCAGTTTTATACAAATATCCACTTGCAGATTCCAAAAAAAGACTGTTTCACACGTGCTCTGTCAATAGAAGGGTTCAACACTGTTAGTTGTGAAGATAGAGCATAAACAAGTTTCTGAGATTGCTTCTATCTCGTTTTTATGGGAAGATATTTCCTTTTGTACCATAGGCCAAAAAGCGATGCAAATGTCCACTTCCAGATGCTACAAAAAGAGTGTTTCAAACCTGCTCTATGACAGGGAATGTTCAACTCTGTGACTTGAATGCAAACGTCACAAAGAAGTTTCTGAGAATGCTGCTGTCCACTATTTTTATGTAATCCCTTTTCCAACGAACTCCTCAGAGCTATCCAAATATCCACTTGCAGATTCTACAAAAAGAGTGTTTCAAAACTGCTGTATCAAAAGAAAGGTTCAAGTCTCTTAGTTGAGGACACACAACAGTAATAAGTTTCTGAGAATGCTTCTGTCTTGCTTTATGGGAAGATATTTCCTTTTTAACCATAGGCCTGATACCATTCCAAATGTCCATTTCCAGATACTACAAAAAGAGTGTTTCAAACCTGCTCTATGAAAGGGAATGTTCAACTCTGTGACTTGAATGCAAACATCACAAAGAAGTTTCTGAGAATGCTGCTGTCTACTATTTATCTGTAATCCCGCTTCCAACGAAATCCTGTTTTATAGAAATATCCACTTGCAGTTTCCAAAAAATGTTTCACACGTGCTCTGTCAATAGAAAGGTTCAACACTGTTAGTTGTGAAGATAGAGCATAAACAAGTTTCTGAGATTGCTTCTATCTCGTTTTTATGGGAAGATATTTCCTTTTGTACCATAGGCCACAAAGCGCTGCAAATGTCCACTTTCAGATGCTACAAAAAGCGTGTTTCAAACCTGCTCTATGACAGGGAATGTTCAACTCTGTGACTTGAATGCAAACGTCACAAAGAAGTTTCTGAGAACGCTGCTGTCTACTTTTTATATGTAATCCCGTTTCCAACAAAATCCTCAGAGCTATCCAAATATCCACTTGCAGATTCTACAAAAGAGTGTTTCAAAACTGCTGTATCAAAAGTAAGGTTCAAGTCTCTTAGTTGAGGACACACATCGCAAATAAGTTTCTGAGAATGCTTCTGTCTTGTTTTTATGGGAAGATATTTCCTTTTTAACCATAGGCCTGATACCGTTCCAAATGTCCACTTCCAGATACTACAAAAAGAGTGTTTCAAACCTGCTCTATGAAAGGGAATGTTCAACTCTGTGACTTGAATGCAAACATCACAAAGAAGTTTCTGAGAATGCTGCTGTCTACTATTTGTCTGTAATCCCGCTTCCAACGAAATCCTCAGTTTTATAGAAATATCCACTTGCAGTTTCCAAAAAAAGAGTGTTTCACACGTGCTCTGTCAATAGAAAGGTTCAACAATGTTACTTGTGTAGATAGAGCATAAACAAGTTTCTGAGATTGCTTCTATCTCGTTTTTATGGGAAGATATTTCCTTTTGTACCATAGGCCAAAAAGCGCTGCAATTGTCCACTTCCAGATGCTACAAAAAGAGTGTTTCAAACCTGCTCTATGACAGGGAATGTTCAACTCTGTGACTTGAATGCAAACGTCATAAAGAAGTTTCTGAGAATGCTGCTGTCCACTATTTTTATGTAATCCCCTTTCCAACGAAATCCTCAGAGCTATCCAAATATCCACTTGCAGATTCTACAAAAAGAGTGTTTCAAAACTCCTGTATCAAAAGAAAGGTTCAAGTCTGTTAGTTGAGGACACACAACACAAATAAGTTTCTGAGAATGCTTCTGTCTTGTTTTTATGGGAAGATATTTCCTTGTTAACCATAGGCCTGATAACGTTCCAAATGTCCACTTCCAGATACTACATAAAGAGTGTTTCAAACCTGCTGTATGAAAGGGAATGTTCAACACTGTGACTTGAATGCAAACATCACAAAGAAGTTTCTGAGAATGCTGCTGTCTACAATTTATCTGTAATCCCGCTTCCAACGAAATCCTCAGTTTTATAGAAATATCCACTTGCAGATTCCAAAAAAAGAGTGTTTCACACGTGCTCTGTCAATAGAAAGGTTCAACACTGTTAGTTGTGTAGATAGAGCATAAGCAAGTTTCAGAGATTGCTTCTATCTCCTTTTTATGGGAAGATATTTCCTTTTGTACCATAGGCCACAAAGCGCTGCAAATGTCCACTTCCAGATACTACAAAAAGAGTGTTTGAAACCTGCTCTATGAAAGGGAATGTTCAGCTCTGTGACTTAAATGGAAACATCACAAAGAAGTTTGTGAGAATGCTGCTGTCTACTTTTTATATGTAATCCAGTTTCCAACGAAATCCGCAGAGCTATCCAAATATCCACTTGCAGATTCTACAAAAAGAGTGTTTCAAAACTGCTGTATCAAAAGAAAGGTTCAAGTCTCTTAGTTGAGGACACACATCGCAAATAAGTTTCTCAGAATGCTTCTGTCTTGTTTTTCTGGGAAGATATTTCCTTTTTAACCATAGGCCTGATACCGTTCCAAATGTCCACTTCCAGATACTACAAAAAGAGTGTTTCAAACCTGCTCTATGAAAGGGAATGTTCAACTCTGTGACTTGAATGCAAACATCACAAAGAAGTTTCTGAGAATGCTGCTGTCTACTATTTATCTGTACTCCCGCTTCCAACGAAATCCGCAGTTTTATAGAAATATCCACTTGCAGATTCCAACAAAAAGAGTGTTTCACACGTGCTCTGTCAATAGAAAGGTTCAACAATGTTAGTTGTGTAGATAGAGCATAAACAAGTTTCTGAGATTGCTTCTATCTCGTTTTTATGGGAAGATATTTCCTTTTGTACCATAGGCCAAAAAGCGCTGCAATTGTCCACTTCCAGATGCTACAAAAAGAGTGTTTCAAACCTGCTCTATGACAGGGAATGTTCAACTCTGTGACTTGAATGCAAACATCACAAAGAAGTTTCTGAGAATGCTGCTGTCTACTATTTATCTGTACTCCCGCTTCCAACGAAATCCTGTTTTATAGAAATATCCACTTGCAGTTTCCAAAAAAAGAATGTTTCACACGTGCTCTGTCAATAGAAAGGTTCAACACTGTTAGTTGTGAAGATAGAGCATAAACAAGTTTCTGAGATTGCTTCTATCTCGTTTTTATGGGAAGATATTTCCTTTTGTACCATAGGCCAAAAAGCGCTGCAATTGTCCACTTCCAGATGCTACAAAAAGAGTGTTTCAAACCTGCTCTATGACAGGGAATGTTCAACTCTGTGACTTGAATGCAAACGTCATAAAGAAGTTTCTGAGAATGCTGCTGTCCACTAATTTTATGTAATCCCCTTTCCAACGAAATCCTCCGAGCTATCCAAATATCCACTTGCAGATTCTACAAAAAGAGTGTTTCAAAACTGCTGTATCAAAAGAAAGTTTCAAGTCTGTTAGTTGAGGACACACAACACAAATAAGTTTCTGAGAATGCTTCTGTCTTGTTTTTATGGGAAGATATTTCCTTTTTAACCATAGGCCTGATACCGTTCCAAATGTCCACTTCCAGATACTACAAAAAGAGTGTTTCAAACCTGCTCTATGAAAGCGAATGTTCAACTCTGTGACTTGAATGCAAACATCACAAAGAAGTTTCTGAGAATGCTGCTGTCTACTATTTATCTGTAATCCCGCTTCCAACGAAATCCTGTTTTGTAGAAATATCCACTTGCAGTTTCCAAAAAAAGAATGTTTCACACGTGCTCTGTCAATAGAAAGGTTCAACACTGTTAGTTGTGAAGATAGAGCATAAACAAGTTTCTGAGATTGCTTCTATCTCGTTTTTATGGGAAGATATTTCCTTTTGTACCATAGGCCACAAAGCGCTGCAAATGTCCACTTCCAGATGCTACAAAAAGCGTGTTTCAAACCTGCTCTATGACAGGGAATGTTCAACTCTGTGACTTGAATGCAAACGTCACAAAGAAGTTTCTGAGAACGCTGCTGTCTACTTTTTATATGTAATCCCGTTTCCAACAAAATCCTCAGAGCTATCCAAATATCCACTTGCAGATTCTACAAAAGAGTGTTTCAAAACTGCTGTATCAAAAGAAAGGTTCAAGTCTCTTAGTTGAGGACACACATCGCAAATAAGTTTCTGAGAATGCTTCTGTCTTGTTTTTATGGGAAGATATTTCCTTTTTAACCATAGGCCTGATACCGTTCCAAATGTCCACTTCCAGATACTACAAAAAGAGTGTTTCAAACCTGCTCTATGAAAGGGAATGTTCAACTCTGTGACTTGAATGCAAACATCACAAAGTAGTTTCTGAGAATGCTGCTGTCTACTATTTATCTGTAATCCCACTTCCAACGAAATCCTCAGTTTTATAGAAATATCCACTTGCAGATTCAAAAAAAGAGTGTTTCACACGTGCTCTGTCAATAGAAAGGTTCAACACTGTTAGTTGTGTAGATAGAGCATAAACAAGTTTCTGAGATTGCTTCTATCTCGTTTTTATGGGAAGATATTACCTTTTGTACCATAGGCCACAAAGCGCTGCAAATGTCCACTTCCAGATGCTACAAAAAGAGTGTTTCAAACCTGCTCTATGACAGGGAATGTTCAACTCTGTGACTTGAATGCAAACGTCACAAAGAAGTTTCTGAGAATGCTGCTGTCTACTTTTTATATGTAATCCCGTTTCCAACAAAATCCTCAGAGCTATCCAAATATCCACTTGCAGATTCTACAAAAAGAGTGTTTCAAAACTGCTGTATCAAAAGAAAGGTTCAAGTCTCTTAGTTGAGGACACACATCGCAAATATGTTTCTGAGAATGCTTCTGTCTTGTTTTTATGGGAAGATATTTCCTTTTTAACCATAGGCCTGATACCGTTCCAAATGTCCACTTCCAGATACTACAAAAAGAGTGTTTCAAACCTGCTCTATGAAAGGGAATGTTCAACTCTGTGACTTGAATGCAAACATCACAAAGAAGTTTCTGAGAATGCTGCTGTCTACTATTTATCTGTAATCCCGCTTCCAATGAAATCCTCCGTTTTATACAAATATCCACTTGCAGATTCCAAAAAAAGACTGTTTCACACGTGCTCTGTCAATAGAAGGGTTCAACACTGTTAGTTGTGAAGATAGAGCATAAACAAGTTTCTGAGATTGCTTCTATCTCGTTTTTATGGGAAGATATTTCCTTTTGTACCATAGGCCAAAAAGCGATGCAAATGTCCACTTCCAGATGCTACAAAAAGAGTGTTTCAAACCTGCTCTATGACAGGGAATGTTCAACTCTGTGACTTGAATGCAAACGTCACAAAGAAGTTTCTGAGAATGCTGCTGTCCACTATTTTTATGTAATCCCTTTTCCAACGAACTCCTCAGAGCTATCCAAAAATCCACTTGCAGATTCTACAAAAAGAGTGTTTCAAAACTGCTGTATCAAAAGAAAGGTTCAAGTCTCTTAGTTGAGGACACACAACAGTAATAAGTTTCTGAGAATGCTTCTGTCTTGCTTTATGGGAAGATATTTCCTTTTTAACCATAGGCCTGATACCATTCCAAATGTCCATTTCCAGATACTACAAAAAGAGTGTTTCAAACCTGCTCTATGAAAGGGAATGTTCAACTCTGTGACTTGAATGCAAACATCACAAAGAAGTTTCTGAGAATGCTGCTGTCTACTATTTATCTGTAATCCCGCTTCCAACGAAATCCTGTTTTATAGAAATATCCACTTGCAGTTTCCAAAAAAAGAATGTTTCACACGTGCTCTGTCAATAGAAAGGTTCAACACTGTTAGTTGTGAAGATAGAGCATAAACAAGTTTCTGAGATTGCTTCTATCTCGTTTTTATGGGAAGATATTTCCTTTTGTACCATAGGCCACAAAGCGCTGCAAATGTCCACTTTCAGATGCTACAAAAAGCGTGTTTCAAACCTGCTCTATGACAGGGAATGTTCAACTCTGTGACTTGAATGCAAACGTCACAAAGAAGTTTCTGAGAACGCTGCTGTCTACTTTTTATATGTAATCCCGTTTCCAACAAAATCCTCAGAGCTATCCAAATATCCACTTGCAGATTCTACAAAAGAGTGTTTCAAAACTGCTGTATCAAAAGTAAGGTTCAAGTCTCTTAGTTGAGGACACACATCGCAAATAAGTTTCTGAGAATGCTTCTGTCTTGTTTTTATGGGAAGATATTTCCTTTTTAACCATAGGCCTGATACCGTTCCAAATGTCCACTTCCAGATACTACAAAAAGAGTGTTTCAAACCTGCTCTATGAAAGGGAATGTTCAACTCTGTGACTTGAATGCAAACATCACAAAGAAGTTTCTGAGAATGCTGCTGTCTACTATTTGTCTGTAATCCCGCTTCCAACGAAATCCTCAGTTTTATAGAAATATCCACTTGCAGTTTCCAAAAAAAGAGTGTTTCACACGTGCTCTGTCAATAGAAAGGTTCAACAATGTTACTTGTGTAGATAGAGCATAAACAAGTTTCTGAGATTGCTTCTATCTCGTTTTTATGGGAAGATATTTCCTTTTGTACCATAGGCCAAAAAGCGCTGCAATTGTCCACTTCCAGATGCTACAAAAAGAGTGTTTCAAACCTGCTCTATGACAGGGAATGTTCAACTCTGTGACTTGAATGCAAACGTCATAAAGAAGTTTCTGAGAATGCTGCTGTCCACTATTTTTATGTAATCCCCTTTCCAACGAAATCCTCAGAGCTATCCAAATATCCACTTGCAGATTCTACAAAAAGAGTGTTTCAAAACTCCTGTATCAAAAGAAAGGTTCAAGTCTGTTAGTTGAGGACACACAACACAAATAAGTTTCTGAGAATGCTTCTGTCTTGTTTTTATGGGAAGATATTTCCTTGTTAACCATAGGCCTGATAACGTTCCAAATGTCCACTTCCAGATACTACATAAAGAGTGTTTCAAACCTGCTGTATGAAAGGGAATGTTCAACACTGTGACTTGAATGCAAACATCACAAAGAAGTTTCTGAGAATGCTGCTGTCTACAATTTATCTGTAATCCCGCTTCCAACGAAATCCTCAGTTTTATAGAAATATCCACTTGCAGATTCCAAAAAAAGAGTGTTTCACACGTGCTCTGTCAATAGAAAGGTTCAACACTGTTAGTTGTGTAGATAGAGCATAAGCAAGTTTCAGAGATTGCTTCTATCTCCTTTTTATGGGAAGATATTTCCTTTTGTACCATAGGCCACAAAGCGCTGCAAATGTCCACTTCCAGATACTACAAAAAGAGTGTTTGAAACCTGCTCTATGAAAGGGAATGTTCAGCTCTGTGACTTAAATGGAAACATCACAAAGAAGTTTGTGAGAATGCTGCTGTCTACTTTTTATATGTAATCCAGTTTCCAACGAAATCCGCAGAGCTATCCAAATATCCACTTGCAGATTCTACAAAAAGAGTGTTTCAAAACTGCTGTATCAAAAGAAAGGTTCAAGTCTGTTAGTTGAGGACACACAACACAAATAAGTTTCTGAGAATGCTTCTGTCTTGTTTTTATGGGAAGATATTTCCTTTTTAACCATAGGCCTGATACCGTTCCAAATGTCCACTTCCAGATACTACAAAAAGAGTGTTTCAAACCTGCTCTATGAAAGCGAATGTTCAACTCTGTGACTTGAATGCAAACATCACAAAGAAGTTTCTGAGAATGCTGCTGTCTACTATTTATCTGTAATCCCGCTTCCAACGAAATCCTGTTTTGTAGAAATATCCACTTGCAGTTTCCAAAAAAAGAATGTTTCACACGTGCTCTGTCAATAGAAAGGTTCAACACTGTTAGTTGTGAAGATAGAGCATAAACAAGTTTCTGAGATTGCTTCTATCTCGTTTTTATGGGAAGATATTTCCTTTTGTACCATAGGCCACAAAGCGCTGCAAATGTCCACTTCCAGATGCTACAAAAAGCGTGTTTCAAACCTGCTCTATGACAGGGAATGTTCAACTCTGTGACTTGAATGCAAACGTCACAAAGAAGTTTCTGAGAACGCTGCTGTCTACTTTTTATATGTAATCCCGTTTCCAACAAAATCCTCAGAGCTATCCAAATATCCACTTGCAGATTCTACAAAAGAGTGTTTCAAAACTGCTGTATCAAAAGAAAGGTTCAAGTCTCTTAGTTGAGGACACACATCGCAAATAAGTTTCTGAGAATGCTTCTGTCTTGTTTTTATGGGAAGATATTTCCTTTTTAACCATAGGCCTGATACCGTTCCAAATGTCCACTTCCAGATACTACAAAAAGAGTGTTTCAAACCTGCTCTATGAAAGGGAATGTTCAACTCTGTGACTTGAATGCAAACATCACAAAGTAGTTTCTGAGAATGCTGCTGTCTACTATTTATCTGTAATCCCACTTCCAACGAAATCCTCAGTTTTATAGAAATATCCACTTGCAGATTCAAAAAAAGAGTGTTTCACACGTGCTCTGTCAATAGAAAGGTTCAACACTGTTAGTTGTGTAGATAGAGCATAAACAAGTTTCTGAGATTGCTTCTATCTCGTTTTTATGGGAAGATATTACCTTTTGTACCATAGGCCACAAAGCGCTGCAAATGTCCACTTCCAGATGCTACAAAAAGAGTGTTTCAAACCTGCTCTATGACAGGGAATGTTCAACTCTGTGACTTGAATGCAAACGTCACAAAGAAGTTTCTGAGAATGCTGCTGTCTACTTTTTATATGTAATCCCGTTTCCAACAAAATCCTCAGAGCTATCCAAATATCCACTTGCAGATTCTACAAAAAGAGTGTTTCAAAACTGCTGTATCAAAAGAAAGGTTCAAGTCTCTTAGTTGAGGACACACATCGCAAATATGTTTCTGAGAATGCTTCTGTCTTGTTTTTATGGGAAGATATTTCCTTTTTAACCATAGGCCTGATACCGTTCCAAATGTCCACTTCCAGATACTACAAAAAGAGTGTTTCAAACCTGCTCTATGAAAGGGAATGTTCAACTCTGTGACTTGAATGCAAACATCACAAAGAAGTTTCTGAGAATGCTGCTGTCTACTATTTATCTGTAATCCCGCTTCCAATGAAATCCTCAGTTTTATACAAATATCCACTTGCAGATTCCAAAAAAAGACTGTTTCACACGTGCTCTGTCAATAGAAGGGTTCAACACTGTTAGTTGTGAAGATAGAGCATAAACAAGTTTCTGAGATTGCTTCTATCTCGTTTTTATGGGAAGATATTTCCTTTTGTACCATAGGCCAAAAAGCGATGCAAATGTCCACTTCCAGATGCTACAAAAAGAGTGTTTCAAACCTGCTCTATGACAGGGAATGTTCAACTCTGTGACTTGAATGCAAACGTCACAAAGAAGTTTCTGAGAATGCTGCTGTCCACTATTTTTATGTAATCCCTTTTCCAACGAACTCCTCAGAGCTATCCAAAAATCCACTTGCAGATTCTACAAAAAGAGTGTTTCAAAACTGCTGTATCAAAAGAAAGGTTCAAGTCTCTTAGTTGAGGACACACAACAGTAATAAGTTTCTGAGAATGCTTCTGTCTTGCTTTATGGGAAGATATTTCCTTTTTAACCATAGGCCTGATACCATTCCAAATGTCCATTTCCAGATACTACAAAAAGAGTGTTTCAAACCTGCTCTATGAAAGGGAATGTTCAACTCTGTGACTTGAATGCAAACATCACAAAGAAGTTTCTGAGAATGCTGCTGTCTACTATTTATCTGTAATCCCGCTTCCAACGAAATCCTGTTTTATAGAAATATCCACTTGCAGTTTCCAAAAAAAGAATGTTTCACACGTGCTCTGTCAATAGAAAGGTTCAACACTGTTAGTTGTGAAGATAGAGCATAAACAAGTTTCTGAGATTGCTTCTATCTCGTTTTTATGGGAAGATATTTCCTTTTGTACCATAGGCCACAAAGCGCTGCAAATGTCCACTTTCAGATGCTACAAAAAGCGTGTTTCAAACCTGCTCTATGACAGGGAATGTTCAACTCTGTGACTTGAATGCAAACGTCACAAAGAAGTTTCTGAGAACGCTGCTGTCTACTTTTTATATGTAATCCCGTTTCCAACAAAATCCTCAGAGCTATCCAAATATCCACTTGCAGATTCTACAAAAGAGTGTTTCAAAACTGCTGTATCAAAAGTAAGGTTCAAGTCTCTTAGTTGAGGACACACATCGCAAATAAGTTTCTGAGAATGCTTCTGTCTTGTTTTTATGGGAAGATATTTCCTTTTTAACCATAGGCCTGATACCGTTCCAAATGTCCACTTCCAGATACTACAAAAAGAGTGTTTCAAACCTGCTCTATGAAAGGGAATGTTCAACTCTGTGACTTGAATGCAAACATCACAAAGAAGTTTCTGAGAATGCTGCTGTCTACTATTTGTCTGTAATCCCGCTTCCAACGAAATCCTCAGTTTTATAGAAATATCCACTTGCAGTTTCCAAAAAAAGAGTGTTTCACACGTGCTCTGTCAATAGAAAGGTTCAACAATGTTACTTGTGTAGATAGAGCATAAACAAGTTTCTGAGATTGCTTCTATCTCGTTTTTATGGGAAGATATTTCCTTTTGTACCATAGGCCAAAAAGCGCTGCAATTGTCCACTTCCAGATGCTACAAAAAGAGTGTTTCAAACCTGCTCTATGACAGGGAATGTTCAACTCTGTGACTTGAATGCAAACGTCATAAAGAAGTTTCTGAGAATGCTGCTGTCCACTATTTTTATGTAATCCCCTTTCCAACGAAATCCTCAGAGCTATCCAAATATCCACTTGCAGATTCTACAAAAAGAGTGTTTCAAAACTCCTGTATCAAAAGAAAGGTTCAAGTCTGTTAGTTGAGGACACACAACACAAATAAGTTTCTGAGAATGCTTCTGTCTTGTTTTTATGGGAAGATATTTCCTTGTTAACCATAGGCCTGATAACGTTCCAAATGTCCACTTCCAGATACTACATAAAGAGTGTTTCAAACCTGCTGTATGAAAGGGAATGTTCAACACTGTGACTTGAATGCAAACATCACAAAGAAGTTTCTGAGAATGCTGCTGTCTACAATTTATCTGTAATCCCGCTTCCAACGAAATCCTCAGTTTTATAGAAATATCCACTTGCAGATTCCAAAAAAAGAGTGTTTCACACGTGCTCTGTCAATAGAAAGGTTCAACACTGTTAGTTGTGTAGATAGAGCATAAGCAAGTTTCAGAGATTGCTTCTATCTCCTTTTTATGGGAAGATATTTCCTTTTGTACCATAGGCCACAAAGCGCTGCAAATGTCCACTTCCAGATACTACAAAAAGAGTGTTTGAAACCTGCTCTATGAAAGGGAATGTTCAGCTCTGTGACTTAAATGGAAACATCACAAAGAAGTTTGTGAGAATGCTGCTGTCTACTTTTTATATGTAATCCAGTTTCCAACGAAATCCGCAGAGCTATCCAAATATCCACTTGCAGATTCTACAAAAAGAGTGTTTCAAAACTGCTGTATCAAAAGAAAGGTTCAAGTCTGTTAGTTGAGGACACACATCGCAAATAAGTTTCTCAGAATGCTTCTGTCTTGTTTTTCTGGGAAGATATTTCCTTTTTAACCATAGGCCTGATACCGTTCCAAATGTCCACTTCCAGATACTACAAAAAGAGTGTTTCAAACCTGCTCTATGAAAGGGAATGTTCAACTCTGTGACTTGAATGCAAACATCACAAAGAAGTTTCTGAGAATGCTGCTGTCTACTATTTATCTGTACTCCCGCTTCCAACGAAATCCGCAGTTTTATAGAAATATCCACTTGCAGATTCCAACAAAAAGAGTGTTTCACACGTGCTCTGTCAATAGAAAGGTTCAACAATGTTAGTTGTGTAGATAGAGCATAAACAAGTTTCTGAGATTGCTTCTATCTCGTTTTTATGGGAAGATATTTCCTTTTGTACCATAGGCCAAAAAGCGCTGCAATTGTCCACTTCCAGATGCTACAAAAAGAGTGTTTCAAACCTGCTCTATGACAGGGAATGTTCAACTCTGTGACTTGAATGCAAACATCACAAAGAAGTTTCTGAGAATGCTGCTGTCTACTATTTATCTGTACTCCCGCTTCCAACGAAATCCTGTTTTATAGAAATATCCACTTGCAGTTTCCAAAAAAAGAATGTTTCACACGTGCTCTGTCAATAGAAAGGTTCAACACTGTTAGTTGTGAAGATAGAGCATAAACAAGTTTCTGAGATTGCTTCTATCTCGTTTTTATGGGAAGATATTTCCTTTTGTACCATAGGCCAAAAAGCGCTGCAATTGTCCACTTCCAGATGCTACAAAAAGAGTGTTTCAAACCTGCTCTATGACAGGGAATGTTCAACTCTGTGACTTGAATGCAAACGTCATAAAGAAGTTTCTGAGAATGCTGCTGTCCACTAATTTTATGTAATCCCCTTTCCAACGAAATCCTCCGAGCTATCCAAATATCCACTTGCAGATTCTACAAAAAGAGTGTTTCAAAACTGCTGTATCAAAAGAAAGTTTCAAGTCTGTTAGTTGAGGACACACAACACAAATAAGTTTCTGAGAATGCTTCTGTCTTGTTTTTATGGGAAGATATTTCCTTTTTAACCATAGGCCTGATACCGTTCCAAATGTCCACTTCCAGATACTACAAAAAGAGTGTTTCAAACCTGCTCTATGAAAGCGAATGTTCAACTCTGTGACTTGAATGCAAACATCACAAAGAAGTTTCTGAGAATGCTGCTGTCTACTATTTATCTGTAATCCCGCTTCCAACGAAATCCTGTTTTGTAGAAATATCCACTTGCAGTTTCCAAAAAAAGAATGTTTCACACGTGCTCTGTCAATAGAAAGGTTCAACACTGTTAGTTGTGAAGATAGAGCATAAACAAGTTTCTGAGATTGCTTCTATCTCGTTTTTATGGGAAGATATTTCCTTTTGTACCATAGGCCACAAAGCGCTGCAAATGTCCACTTCCAGATGCTACAAAAAGAGTGTTTCAAACCTGCTCTATGACAGGGAATGTTCAACTCTGTGACTTGAATGCAAACGTCACAAAGAAGTTTCTGAGAATGCTGCTGTCCACTATTTTTATGTAATCCCTTTTCCAACGAACTCCTCAGAGCTATCCAAATATCCACTTGCAGATTCTACAAAAAGAGTGTTTCAAAACTGCTGTATCAAAAGAAAGGTTCAAGTCTCTTAGTTGAGGACACACAACAGAAATAAGTTTCTGAGAATGCTTCTGTCTTGTTTTTATGGGAAGATATTTCCTTTTTAACCATAGGCCTGATACCGTTCCAAATGTCCACTTCCAGATACTACAAAAAGAGTGTTTCAAACCTGCTCTATGAAAGGGAATGTTCAACTCTGTGACTTGAATGCAAACATCACAAAGAAGTTTCTGAGAATGCTGCTGTCTACTATTTATCTGTAATCCCGCTTCCAACGAAATCCTCAGTTTTATAGAAATATCCACTTGCAGATTCCAAAAAAAGAGTGTTTCACACGTGCTCTGTCAATAGAAAGGTTCAACACTGTTAGTTGTGTAGATACAGCATAAACAAGTTTCTGAGATTGCTTCTATCTCGTTTTTATGGGAAGATATTTCCTTTTGTACCATAGGCCACAAAGCGCTGCAAATGTCCACTTCCAGAAGCTACAAAGCGTGTTTCAAACCTGCTCTATGACAGGGAATGTTCAACTCTGTGACTTGAATGCAAACGTCACAAAGAAGTTTCTGAGAATGCTGCTGTCTACTTTTTATATGTAATCCCGTTTCCAACAAAATCCTCAGAGCTATCCAAATATCCACTTGCAGATTCTACAAAAAGAGTGTTTCAAAACTGCTGTATCAAAAGAAAGGTTCAAGTCTCTTAGTTGAGGACACACATCGCAAATATGTTTCTGAGAATGCTTCTGTCTTGTTTTTATGGGAAGATATTTCCTTTTTAACCATAGGCCTGATACCGTTCCAAATGTCCACTTCCAGATACTACAAAAAGAGTGTTTCAAACCTGCTCTATGAAAGGGAATGTTCAACTCTGTGACTTGAATGCAAACATCACAAAGAAGTTTCTGAGAATGCTGCTGTCTACTATTTATCTGTAATCCCGCTTCCAATGAAATCCTCAGTTTTATACAAATATCCACTTGCAGATTCCAAAAAAAGACTGTTTCACACGTGCTCTGTCAATAGAAAGGTTCAACACTGTTAGTTGTGAAGATAGAGCATAAACAAGTTTCTGAGATTGCTTCTATCTCGTTTCTATGGGAAGATATTTCCTTTTGTACCATAGGCCAAAAAGCGATGCAAATGTCCACTTCCAGATGCTACAAAAAGAGTGCTTCAAACCTGCTCTATGACAGGGAATGTTCAACTCTGTGACTTGAATGCAAACGTCACAAAGAAGTTTCTGAGAATGCTGCTGTCCACTATTTTTATGTAATCCCTTTTCCAACGAACTCCTCAGAGCTATCCAAATATCCACTTGCAGATTCTACAAAAAGAGTGTTTCAAAACTGCTGTATCAAAAGAAAGGTTCAAGTCTCTTAGTTGAGGACACACAACAGTAATAAGTTTCTGAGAATGCTTCTGTCTTGCTTTATGGGAAGATATTTCCTTTTTAACCATAGGCCTGATACCATTCCAAATGTCCATTTCCAGATACTACAAAAAGAGTGTTTCAAACCTGCTCTATGAAAGGGAATGTTCAACTCTGTGACTTGAATGCAAACATCACAAAGAAGTTTCTGAGAATGCTGCTGTCTACTATTTATCTGTAATCCCGCTTCCAACGAAATCCTGTTTTATAGAAATATCCACTTGCAGTTTCCAAAAAAAGAATGTTTCACACGTGCTCTGTCAATAGAAAGGTTCAACACTGTTAGTTGTGAAGATAGAGCATAAACAAGTTTCTGAGATTGCTTCTATCTCGTTTTTATGGGAAGATATTTCCTTTTGTACCATAGGCCACAAAGCGCTGCAAATGTCCACTTCCAGATGCTACAAAAAGCGTGTTTCAAACCTGCTCTATGACAGGGAATGTTCAACTCTGTGACTTGAATGCAAACGTCACAAAGAAGTTTCTGAGAACGCTGCTGTCTACTTTTTATATGTAATCCCGTTTCCAACAAAATCCTCAGAGCTATCCAAATATCCACTTGCAGATTCTACAAAAAGAGTGTTTCAAAACTGCTGTATCAAAAGAAAGGTTCAAGTCTCTTAGTTGAGGACACACATCGCAAATAAGTTTCTGAGAATGCTTCTGTCTTGTTTTTCTGGGAAGATATTTCCTTTTTAACCATAGGCCTGATACCGTTCCAAATGTCCACTTCCAGATACTACAAAAAGAGTGTTTCAAACCTGCTCTATGAAAGGGAATGTTCAACTCTGTGACTTGAATGCAAACATCACAAAGAAGTTTCTGAGAATGCTGCTGTCTACTATTTATCTGTACTCCCGCTTCCAACGAAATCCGCAGTTTTATAGAAATATCCACTTGCAGATTCCAACAAAAAGAGTGTTTCACACGTGCTCTGTCAATAGAAAGGTTCAACAATGTTAGTTGTGTAGATAGAGCATAAACAAGTTTCTGAGATTGCTTCTATCTCGTTTTTATGGGAAGATATTTCCTTTTGTACCATAGGCCAAAAAGCGCTGCAATTGTCCACTTCCAGATGCTACAAAAAGAGTGTTTCAAACCTGCTCTATGACAGGGAATGTTCAACTCTGTGACTTGAATGCAAACATCACAAAGAAGTTTCTGAGAATGCTGCTGTCTACTATTTATCTGTACTCCCGCTTCCAACGAAATCCTGTTTTATAGAAATATCCACTTGCAGTTTCCAAAAAAAGAATGTTTCACACGTGCTCTGTCAATAGAAAGGTTCAACACTGTTAGTTGTGAAGATAGAGCATAAACAAGTTTCTGAGATTGCTTCTATCTCGTTTTTATGGGAAGATATTTCCTTTTGTACCATAGGCCAAAAAGCGCTGCAATTGTCCACTTCCAGATGCTACAAAAAGAGTGTTTCAAACCTGCTCTATGACAGGGAATGTTCAACTCTGTGACTTGAATGCAAACGTCATAAAGAAGTTTCTGAGAATGCTGCTGTCCACTAATTTTATGTAATCCCCTTTCCAACGAAATCCTCCGAGCTATCCAAATATCCACTTGCAGATTCTACAAAAAGAGTGTTTCAAAACTGCTGTATCAAAAGAAAGTTTCAAGTCTGTTAGTTGAGGACACACAACACAAATAAGTTTCTGAGAATGCTTCTGTCTTGTTTTTATGGGAAGATATTTCCTTTTTAACCATAGGCCTGATACCGTTCCAAATGTCCACTTCCAGATACTACAAAAAGAGTGTTTCAAACCTGCTCTATGAAAGCGAATGTTCAACTCTGTGACTTGAATGCAAACATCACAAAGAAGTTTCTGAGAATGCTGCTGTCTACTATTTATCTGTAATCCCGCTTCCAACGAAATCCTGTTTTGTAGAAATATCCACTTGCAGTTTCCAAAAAAAGAATGTTTCACACGTGCTCTGTCAATAGAAAGGTTCAACACTGTTAGTTGTGAAGATAGAGCATAAACAAGTTTCTGAGATTGCTTCTATCTCGTTTTTATGGGAAGATATTTCCTTTTGTACCATAGGCCACAAAGCGCTGCAAATGTCCACTTCCAGATGCTACAAAAAGCGTGTTTCAAACCTGCTCTATGACAGGGAATGTTCAACTCTGTGACTTGAATGCAAACGTCACAAAGAAGTTTCTGAGAACGCTGCTGTCTACTTTTTATATGTAATCCCGTTTCCAACAAAATCCTCAGAGCTATCCAAATATCCACTTGCAGATTCTACAAAAGAGTGTTTCAAAACTGCTGTATCAAAAGAAAGGTTCAAGTCTCTTAGTTGAGGACACACATCGCAAATAAGTTTCTGAGAATGCTTCTGTCTTGTTTTTATGGGAAGATATTTCCTTTTTAACCATAGGCCTGATACCGTTCCAAATGTCCACTTCCAGATACTACAAAAAGAGTGTTTCAAACCTGCTCTATGAAAGGGAATGTTCAACTCTGTGACTTGAATGCAAACATCACAAAGTAGTTTCTGAGAATGCTGCTGTCTACTATTTATCTGTAATCCCACTTCCAACGAAATCCTCAGTTTTATAGAAATATCCACTTGCAGATTCAAAAAAAGAGTGTTTCACACGTGCTCTGTCAATAGAAAGGTTCAACACTGTTAGTTGTGTAGATAGAGCATAAACAAGTTTCTGAGATTGCTTCTATCTCGTTTTTATGGGAAGATATTACCTTTTGTACCATAGGCCACAAAGCGCTGCAAATGTCCACTTCCAGATGCTACAAAAAGAGTGTTTCAAACCTGCTCTATGACAGGGAATGTTCAACTCTGTGACTTGAATGCAAACGTCACAAAGAAGTTTCTGAGAATGCTGCTGTCTACTTTTTATATGTAATCCCGTTTCCAACAAAATCCTCAGAGCTATCCAAATATCCACTTGCAGATTCTACAAAAAGAGTGTTTCAAAACTGCTGTATCAAAAGAAAGGTTCAAGTCTCTTAGTTGAGGACACACATCGCAAATATGTTTCTGAGAATGCTTCTGTCTTGTTTTTATGGGAAGATATTTCCTTTTTAACCATAGGCCTGATACCGTTCCAAATGTCCACTTCCAGATACTACAAAAAGAGTGTTTCAAACCTGCTCTATGAAAGGGAATGTTCAACTCTGTGACTTGAATGCAAACATCACAAAGAAGTTTCTGAGAATGCTGCTGTCTACTATTTATCTGTAATCCCGCTTCCAATGAAATCCTCAGTTTTATACAAATATCCACTTGCAGATTCCAAAAAAAGACTGTTTCACACGTGCTCTGTCAATAGAAGGGTTCAACACTGTTAGTTGTGAAGATAGAGCATAAACAAGTTTCTGAGATTGCTTCTATCTCGTTTTTATGGGAAGATATTTCCTTTTGTACCATAGGCCAAAAAGCGATGCAAATGTCCACTTCCAGATGCTACAAAAAGAGTGTTTCAAACCTGCTCTATGACAGGGAATGTTCAACTCTGTGACTTGAATGCAAACGTCACAAAGAAGTTTCTGAGAATGCTGCTGTCCACTATTTTTATGTAATCCCTTTTCCAACGAACTCCTCAGAGCTATCCAAATATCCACTTGCAGATTCTACAAAAAGAGTGTTTCAAAACTGCTGTATCAAAAGAAAGGTTCAAGTCTCTTAGTTGAGGACACACAACAGTAATAAGTTTCTGAGAATGCTTCTGTCTTGCTTTATGGGAAGATATTTCCTTTTTAACCATAGGCCTGATACCATTCCAAATGTCCATTTCCAGATACTACAAAAAGAGTGTTTCAAACCTGCTCTATGAAAGGGAATGTTCAACTCTGTGACTTGAATGCAAACATCACAAAGAAGTTTCTGAGAATGCTGCTGTCTACTATTTATCTGTAATCCCGCTTCCAACGAAATCCTGTTTTATAGAAATATCCACTTGCAGTTTCCAAAAAAAGAATGTTTCACACGTGCTCTGTCAATAGAAAGGTTCAACACTGTTAGTTGTGAAGATAGAGCATAAACAAGTTTCTGAGATTGCTTCTATCTCGTTTTTATGGGAAGATATTTCCTTTTGTACCATAGGCCACAAAGCGCTGCAAATGTCCACTTTCAGATGCTACAAAAAGCGTGTTTCAAACCTGCTCTATGACAGGGAATGTTCAACTCTGTGACTTGAATGCAAACGTCACAAAGAAGTTTCTGAGAACGCTGCTGTCTACTTTTTATATGTAATCCCGTTTCCAACAAAATCCTCAGAGCTATCCAAATATCCACTTGCAGATTCTACAAAAGAGTGTTTCAAAACTGCTGTATCAAAAGTAAGGTTCAAGTCTCTTAGTTGAGGACACACATCGCAAATAAGTTTCTGAGAATGCTTCTGTCTTGTTTTTATGGGAAGATATTTCCTTTTTAACCATAGGCCTGATACCGTTCCAAATGTCCACTTCCAGATACTACAAAAAGAGTGTTTCAAACCTGCTCTATGAAAGGGAATGTTCAACTCTGTGACTTGAATGCAAACATCACAAAGAAGTTTCTGAGAATGCTGCTGTCTACTATTTGTCTGTAATCCCGCTTCCAACGAAATCCTCAGTTTTATAGAAATATCCACTTGCAGTTTCCAAAAAAAGAGTGTTTCACACGTGCTCTGTCAATAGAAAGGTTCAACAATGTTACTTGTGTAGATAGAGCATAAACAAGTTTCTGAGATTGCTTCTATCTCGTTTTTATGGGAAGATATTTCCTTTTGTACCATAGGCCAAAAAGCGCTGCAATTGTCCACTTCCAGATGCTACAAAAAGAGTGTTTCAAACCTGCTCTATGACAGGGAATGTTCAACTCTGTGACTTGAATGCAAACGTCATAAAGAAGTTTCTGAGAATGCTGCTGTCCACTATTTTTATGTAATCCCCTTTCCAACGAAATCCTCAGAGCTATCCAAATATCCACTTGCAGATTCTACAAAAAGAGTGTTTCAAAACTCCTGTATCAAAAGAAAGGTTCAAGTCTGTTAGTTGAGGACACACAACACAAATAAGTTTCTGAGAATGCTTCTGTCTTGTTTTTATGGGAAGATATTTCCTTGTTAACCATAGGCCTGATAACGTTCCAAATGTCCACTTCCAGATACTACATAAAGAGTGTTTCAAACCTGCTGTATGAAAGGGAATGTTCAACACTGTGACTTGAATGCAAACATCACAAAGAAGTTTCTGAGAATGCTGCTGTCTACAATTTATCTGTAATCCCGCTTCCAACGAAATCCTCAGTTTTATAGAAATATCCACTTGCAGATTCCAAAAAAAGAGTGTTTCACACGTGCTCTGTCAATAGAAAGGTTCAACACTGTTAGTTGTGTAGATAGAGCATAAGCAAGTTTCAGAGATTGCTTCTATCTCCTTTTTATGGGAAGATATTTCCTTTTGTACCATAGGCCACAAAGCGCTGCAAATGTCCACTTCCAGATACTACAAAAAGAGTGTTTGAAACCTGCTCTATGAAAGGGAATGTTCAGCTCTGTGACTTAAATGGAAACATCACAAAGAAGTTTGTGAGAATGCTGCTGTCTACTTTTTATATGTAATCCAGTTTCCAACGAAATCCGCAGAGCTATCCAAATATCCACTTGCAGATTCTACAAAAAGAGTGTTTCAAAACTGCTGTATCAAAAGAAAGGTTCAAGTCTGTTAGTTGAGGACACACATCGCAAATAAGTTTCTCAGAATGCTTCTGTCTTGTTTTTCTGGGAAGATATTTCCTTTTTAACCATAGGCCTGATACCGTTCAAAATGTCCACTTCCAGATACTACAAAAAGAGTGTTTCAAACCTGCTCTATGAAAGGGAATGTTCAACTCTGTGACTTGAATGCAAACATCACAAAGAAGTTTCTGAGAATGCTGCTGTCTACTATTTATCTGTACTCCCGCTTCCAACGAAATCCGCAGTTTTATAGAAATATCCACTTGCAGATTCCAACAAAAAGAGTGTTTCACACGTGCTCTGTCAATAGAAAGGTTCAACAATGTTAGTTGTGTAGATAGAGCATAAACAAGTTTCTGAGATTGCTTCTATCTCGTTTTTATGGGAAGATATTTCCTTTTGTACCATAGGCCAAAAAGCGCTGCAATTGTCCACTTCCAGATGCTACAAAAAGAGTGTTTCAAACCTGCTCTATGACAGGGAATGTTCAACTCTGTGACTTGAATGCAAACATCACAAAGAAGTTTCTGAGAATGCTGCTGTCTACTATTTATCTGTACTCCCGCTTCCAACGAAATCCTGTTTTATAGAAATATCCACTTGCAGTTTCCAAAAAAAGAATGTTTCACACGTGCTCTGTCAATAGAAAGGTTCAACACTGTTAGTTGTGAAGATAGAGCATAAACAAGTTTCTGAGATTGCTTCTATCTCGTTTTTATGGGAAGATATTTCCTTTTGTACCATAGGCCAAAAAGCGCTGCAATTGTCCACTTCCAGATGCTACAAAAAGAGTGTTTCAAACCTGCTCTATGACAGGGAATGTTCAACTCTGTGACTTGAATGCAAACGTCATAAAGAAGTTTCTGAGAATGCTGCTGTCCACTAATTTTATGTAATCCCCTTTCCAACGAAATCCTCCGAGCTATCCAAATATCCACTTGCAGATTCTACAAAAAGAGTGTTTCAAAACTGCTGTATCAAAAGAAAGTTTCAAGTCTGTTAGTTGAGGACACACAACACAAATAAGTTTCTGAGAATGCTTCTGTCTTGTTTTTATGGGAAGATATTTCCTTTTTAACCATAGGCCTGATACCGTTCCAAATGTCCACTTCCAGATACTACAAAAAGAGTGTTTCAAACCTGCTCTATGAAAGCGAATGTTCAACTCTGTGACTTGAATGCAAACATCACAAAGAAGTTTCTGAGAATGCTGCTGTCTACTATTTATCTGTAATCCCGCTTCCAACGAAATCCTGTTTTGTAGAAATATCCACTTGCAGTTTCCAAAAAAAGAATGTTTCACACGTGCTCTGTCAATAGAAAGGTTCAACACTGTTAGTTGTGAAGATAGAGCATAAACAAGTTTCTGAGATTGCTTCTATCTCGTTTTTATGGGAAGATATTTCCTTTTGTACCATAGGCCACAAAGCGCTGCAAATGTCCACTTCCAGATGCTACAAAAAGAGTGTTTCAAACCTGCTCTATGACAGGGAATGTTCAACTCTGTGACTTGAATGCAAACGTCACAAAGAAGTTTCTGAGAATGCTGCTGTCCACTATTTTTATGTAATCCCTTTTCCAACGAACTCCTCAGAGCTATCCAAATATCCACTTGCAGATTCTACAAAAAGAGTGTTTCAAAACTGCTGTATCAAAAGAAAGGTTCAAGTCTCTTAGTTGAGGACACACAACAGAAATAAGTTTCTGAGAATGCTTCTGTCTTGTTTTTATGGGAAGATATTTCCTTTTTAACCATAGGCCTGATACCGTTCCAAATGTCCACTTCCAGATACTACAAAAAGAGTGTTTCAAACCTGCTCTATGAAAGGGAATGTTCAACTCTGTGACTTGAATGCAAACATCACAAAGAAGTTTCTGAGAATGCTGCTGTCTACTATTTATCTGTAATCCCGCTTCCAACGAAATCCTCAGTTTTATAGAAATATCCACTTGCAGATTCCAAAAAAAGAGTGTTTCACACGTGCTCTGTCAATAGAAAGGTTCAACACTGTTAGTTGTGTAGATACAGCATAAACAAGTTTCTGAGATTGCTTCTATCTCGTTTTTATGGGAAGATATTTCCTTTTGTACCATAGGCCACAAAGCGCTGCAAATGTCCACTTCCAGAAGCTACAAAGCGTGTTTCAAACCTGCTCTATGACAGGGAATGTTCAACTCTGTGACTTGAATGCAAACGTCACAAAGAAGTTTCTGAGAATGCTGCTGTCTACTTTTTATATGTAATCCCGTTTCCAACAAAATCCTCAGAGCTATCCAAATATCCACTTGCAGATTCTACAAAAAGAGTGTTTCAAAACTGCTGTATCAAAAGAAAGGTTCAAGTCTCTTAGTTGAGGACACACATCGCAAATATGTTTCTGAGAATGCTTCTGTCTTGTTTTTATGGGAAGATATTTCCTTTTTAACCATAGGCCTGATACCATTCCAAATGTCCACTTCCAGATACTACAAAAAGAGTGTTTCAAACCTGCTCTATGAAAGGGAATGTTCAACTCTGTGACTTGAATGCAAACATCACAAAGAAGTTTCTGAGAATGCTGCTGTCTACTATTTATCTGTAATCCCGCTTCCAATGAAATCCTCAGTTTTATACAAATATCCACTTGCAGATTCCAAAAAAAGACTGTTTCACACGTGCTCTGTCAATAGAAAGGTTCAACACTGTTAGTTGTGAAGATAGAGCATAAACAAGTTTCTGAGATTGCTTCTATCTCGTTTCTATGGGAAGATATTTCCTTTTGTACCATAGGCCAAAAAGCGATGCAAATGTCCACTTCCAGATGCTACAAAAAGAGTGCTTCAAACCTGCTCTATGACAGGGAATGTTCAACTCTGTGACTTGAATGCAAACGTCACAAAGAAGTTTCTGAGAATGCTGCTGTCCACTATTTTTATGTAATCCCTTTTCCAACGAACTCCTCAGAGCTATCCAAATATCCACTTGCAGATTCTACAAAAAGAGTGTTTCAAAACTGCTGTATCAAAAGAAAGGTTCAAGTCTCTTAGTTGAGGACACACAACAGTAATAAGTTTCTGAGAATGCTTCTGTCTTGCTTTATGGGAAGATATTTCCTTTTTAACCATAGGCCTGATACCATTCCAAATGTCCATTTCCAGATACTACAAAAAGAGTGTTTCAAACCTGCTCTATGAAAGGGAATGTTCAACTCTGTGACTTGAATGCAAACATCACAAAGAAGTTTCTGAGAATGCTGCTGTCTACTATTTATCTGTAATCCCGCTTCCAACGAAATCCTGTTTTATAGAAATATCCACTTGCAGTTTCCAAAAAAAGAATGTTTCACACGTGCTCTGTCAATAGAAAGGTTCAACACTGTTAGTTGTGAAGATAGAGCATAAACAAGTTTCTGAGATTGCTTCTATCTCGTTTTTATGGGAAGATATTTCCTTTTGTACCATAGGCCACAAAGCGCTGCAAATGTCCACTTCCAGATGCTACAAAAAGCGTGTTTCAAACCTGCTCTATGACAGGGAATGTTCAACTCTGTGACTTGAATGCAAACGTCACAAAGAAGTTTCTGAGAACGCTGCTGTCTACTTTTTTATGTAATCCCGTTTCCAACAAAATCCTCAGAGCTATCCAAATATCCACTTGCAGATTCTACAAAAAGAGTGTTTCAAAACTGCTGTATCAAAAGAAAGGTTCAAGTCTCTTAGTTGAGGACACACATCGCAAATAAGTTTCTGAGAATGCTTCTGTCTTGTTTTTATGGGAAGATATTTCCTTTTTAACCATAGGCCTGATACCGTTCCAAATGTCCACTTCCAGATACTACAAAAAGAGTGTTTCAAACCTGCTCTATGAAAGGGAATGTTCAACTCTGTGACTTGAATGCAAACATCACAAAGAAGTTTCTGAGAATGCTGCTGTCTACTATTTATCTGTAATCCCGCTTCCAACGAAATCCTCAGTTTTATAGAAATATCCACTTGCAGATTCCAAAAAAAGAGTGTTTCACACGTGCTCTGTCAATAGAAAGGTTCAACACTGTTCGTTGTGAAGATAGAGCATAAACAAGTTTCTGACATTGCTTCTATCTCGTTTTTATGGGAAGATATTTCCTTTTTTACCATAGGCCACAAATCGCTGCAAATGTCCACTTCCAGATACTACAAAAAGAGTGTTTGAAACCTGCTCTATGAAAGGGAATGTTCAGCTCTGTGACTTAAATGGAAACATCACAAAGAAGTTTGTGAGAATGCTGCTGTCTACTTTTTATATGTAATCCAGTTTCCAACGAAATCCGCAGAGCTATCCAAATATCCACTTGCAGATTCTACAAAAAGAGTGTTTCAAAACTGCTGTATCAAAAGAAAGGTTCAAGTCTGTTAGTTGAGGACACACATCGCAAATAAGTTTCTCAGAATGCTTCTGTCTTGTTTTTCTGGGAAGATATTTCCTTTTTAACCATAGGCCTGATACCGTTCCAAATGTCCACTTCCAGATACTACAAAAAGAGTGTTTCAAACCTGCTCTATGAAAGGGAATGTTCAACTCTGTGACTTGAATGCAAACATCACAAAGAAGTTTCTGAGAATGCTGCTGTCTACTATTTATCTGTAATCCCGCTTCCAACGAAATCCTGTTTTATAGAAATATCCACTTGCAGTTTCCAAAAAAAGAATGTTTCACACGTGCTCTGTCAATAGAAAGGTTCAACACTGTTAGTTGTGAAGATAGAGCATAAACAAGTTTCTGAGATCGATTCTATCTCGATTTTTATGGGAAGATATTTCGTTTTTAACCATAGGCCACAAAGCGCTGCAAATGTCCACTTCCAGATACTACAAAAAGAGTGTTTGAAACCTGCTCTATGACAGGGAATGTTCAACTCCGTGACTTGAATGCAAACGTCATAAAGAAGTTTCTGAGAATGCTGCTGTCCACTATTTTTATGTAATCCCCTTTCCATCGAAATCCTCACAGCTATCCAAATATCCACTTGCAGATTCTACAAAAAGAGTGTTTCAAAACTGCTGTATCAAAAGAAAGGTTCAAGTCTGTTAGTTGAGGACACACAACACTAATAAGTTTCTGAGAATGCTTCTGTCTTGTTTTTATGGGAAGATATTTCCTTGTTAACCATAGGCCTGATACCGTTCCAAATGTCCACTTCCAGATACTACAAAAAGAGTGTTTCAAACCTGCTCTATGAAAGGGAATGTTCAACTCTGTGACTTGAATGCAAACATCACAAAGTAGTTTCTGAGAATGCTGCTGTCTACCATTTATCTGTAATCCCACTTCCAACGAAATCCTCAGTTTTATAGAAATATCCACTTGCAGATTCAAAAAAAGAGTGTTTCACACGTGCTCTGTCAATAGAAAGGTTCAACACTGTTAGTTGTGTAGATAGAGCATAAACAAGTTTCTGAGATTGCTTCTATCTCGTTTTTATGGGAAGATATTACCTTTTGTACCATAGGCCACAAAGCGCTGCAAATGTCCACTTCCAGATGCTACAAAAAGAGTGTTTCAAACCTGCTCTATGACAGGGAATGTTCAACTCTGTGACTTGAATGCAAACGTCACAAAGAAGTTTCTGAGAATGCTGCTGTCTACTTTTTATATGTAATCCCGTTTCCAACAAAATCCTCAGAGCTATCCAAATATCCACTTGCAGATTCTACAAAAAGAGTGTTTCAAAACTGCTGTATCAAAAGAAAGGTTCAAGTCTCTTAGTTGAGGACACACATCGCAAATATGTTTCTGAGAATGCTTCTGTCTTGTTTTTATGGGAAGATATTTCCTTTTTAACCATAGGCCTGATACCGTTCCAAATGTCCACTTCCAGATACTACAAAAGGAGTGTTTCAAACCTGCTCTATGAAAGGGAATGTTCAACTCTGTGACTTGAATGCAAACATCACAAAGAAGTTTCTGAGAATGCTGCTGTCTACTATTTATCTGTAATCCCGCTTCCAATGAAATCCTCAGTTTTATACAAATATCCACTTGCAGATTCCAAAAAAAGACTGTTTCACACGTGCTCTGTCAATAGAAGGGTAAAACACTGTTAGTTGTGAAGATAGAGCATAAACAAGTTTCTGAGATTGCTTCTATCTCGTTTTTATGGGAAGATATTTCCTTTTGTACCATAGGCCACAAAGCGCTGCAAATGTCCACTTCCAGATGCTACAAAAAGCGTGTTTCAAACCTGCTCTATGACAGGGAATGTTCAACTCTGTGACTTGAATGCAAACGTCACAAAGAAGTTTCTGAGAACGCTGCTGTCCACTATTTTTATGTAATCCCCTTTCCAACGAAATCCTCAGAGCTATCCAAATATCCACTTGCAGATTCTACAAAAAGAGTGTTTCAAAACTGCTGTATCAAAAGAAAGGTTCAAGTCTCTTAGTTGAGGACACACAACAGAAATAAGTCTCTGAGAATGCTTCTGTCTTGTTTTTATGGGAAGATATTTCCTTTTTAACCATAGGCCTGATACCTTTCCAAATGTCCCCTTCCAGATACTACAAAAAGAGTGTTTCAAACCTGCTCTATGAAAGGGAATGTTCAACTCTGTGACTTGAATGCAAACATCACAAAGAAGTTTCTGAGAATGCTGCTGTCTAGTATTTATCTGTAATCCCGCTTCCAACGAAATCCTCAGTTTTATAGAAATATCCACTTGCGGATTCCAAAAAAAGAGTGTTTCACACGTGCTCTGTCAATAGAAAGGTTCAACACTGTTAGTTGTGTAGATACAGCATAAACAAGTTTCTGAGATTGCTTCTATCTCGTTTTTATGGGAAGATATTTCCTTTTGTACCATAGGCCACAAAGCGCTGCAAATGTCCACTTCCAGAAGCTACAAAAAGCGTGTTTCAAACCTGCTCTATGACAGGGAATGTTCAACTCTGTGACTTGAATGCAAACGTCACAAAGAAGTTTCTGAGAATGCTGCTGTCTACTTTTTATATGTAATCCCGTTTCCAACAAAATCCTCAGAGTTATCCAAATATCCACTTGCAGATTCTACAAAAAGAGTGTTTCAAAACTGCTGTATCAAAAGAAAGGTTCAAGTCTCTTAGTTGAGGACACACATCGCAAATATGTTTCTGAGAATGCTTCTGTCTTGTTTTTATGGGAAGATATTTCCTTTTTAACCATAGGCCTGATACCGTTCCAAATGTCCACTTCCAGATACTACAAAAAGAGTGTTTCAAACCTGCTCTATGAAAGGGAATGTTCAACTCTGTGACTTGAATGCAAACATCACAAAGAAGTTTCTGAGAATGCTGCTGTCTACTATTTATCTGTAATAACGCTTCCAATGAAATCCTCAGTTTTATAGAAATATCCACTTGCAGATTCCAAAAAAAGACTGTTTCACACGTGCTCTGTCAATAGAAAGGTTCAACACTGTTAGTTGTGAAGATAGAGCATAAACAAGTTTCTGAGATTGCTTCTATCTCGTTTTTATGGGAAGATATTTCCTTTTGTACCATAGGCCAAAAAGCGAGGCAAATGTCCACTTCCAGATGCTACAAAAAGAGTGTTTCAAACCTGCTCTATGACAGGGAATGTTCAACTCTGTGACTTGAATGCAAACGTCACAAAGAAGTTTCTGAGAATGCTGCTGTCCACTATTTTTATGTAATCCCTTTTCCAACGAACTCCTCAGAGCTATCCAAATATCCACTTGCAGATTCTACAAAAAGAGTGTTTCAAAACTGCTGTATCAAAAGAAAGGTTCAAGTCTCTTAGTTGAGGACACACAACAGTAATAAGTTTCTGAGAATGCTTCTGTCTTGCTTTATGGGAAGATATTTCCTTTTTAACCATAGGCCTGATGCCATTCCAAATGTCCACTTCCAGATACTACAAAAAGAGTGTTTCAAACCTGCTCTATGAAAGGGAATGTTCAACTCTGTGACTTGAATGCAAACATCACAAAGAAGTTTCTGAGAATGCTGCTGTCTACTATTTATCTGTAATCCCGCTTCCAACGAAATCCTGTTTTATAGAAATATCCACTTGCAGTTTCCAAAAAAAGAATGTTTCACACGTGCTCTGTCAATAGAAAGGTTCAACACTGTTAGTGGTGAAGATAGAGCATAAACAAGTTTCTGAGATTGCTTCTATCTCGTTTTTATGGGAAGATATTTCCTTTTGTACCATAGGCCACAAAGCGCTGCAAATGTCCACTTCCAGATGCTACAAAAAGCGTGTTTCAAACCTGCTCTATGACAGGGAATGTTCAACTCTGTGACTTGAATGCAAACGTCACAAAGAAGTTTCTGAGAACGCTGCTGTCTACTTTTTATATGTAATCCCGTTTCCAACAAAATCCTCAGAGCTATCCAAATATCCACTTGCAGATTCTACAAAAAGAGTGTTTCAAAACTGCTGTATCAAAAGAAAGGTTCAAGTCTGTTAGTTGAGGACGCACATCGCAAATAAGTTTCTGAGAATGCTTCTGTCTTGTTTTTATGGGAAGATATTTCCTTTTTAACCATAGGCCTGATACCGTTCCAAATGTCCACTTACAGATACTACAAAAAGAGTGTTTCAAACCTGCTCTATGAAAGGGAATGTTCAACTCTGTGACTTGAATGCAAACATCACAAAGAAGTTTCTGAGAATGCTGCTGTCTACTATTTATCTGTAATCCCGCTTCCAATGAAATCCTCAGTTTTATAGAAATATCCACTTGCAGATTCCAAAAAAAGAGTGTTTCACACGTGCTCTGTCAATAGAAAGTTTCAACACTGTTAGTTGTGTAGATAGAGCATAAACAAGTTTCTGAGATCGCTTCTATCTCGATTTTTATGGGAAGATATTTCCTTTTTAACCATAGGCCACAAAGCGCTGCAAATGTCCACTTCCAGATACTACAAAAAGAGTGTTTGAAACCTGCTCTATGAAAGGGAATGTTCAGCTCTGTGACTTAAATGGAAACATCACAAAGAAGTTTCTGAGAATGCTGCTGTGTACTTTTTATAGGTAATCCCGTTACCAACGAAATCCTCACAGCTATCCAAATATACACTTGCAGATTCTACAAAAAGAGTGTTTCGAAACTGCTGTATCAAAGGAAAGGTTCAAGTCTGTTAGTTGAGGACACACATCGCAAATAAGTTTCTGAGAATGCTTCTGTCATGTTTTTATGGGAAGATATTTCCTTTTTAACCATAGGCCTGATACCATTCCAAATGTCCACTTCCAGATACTACTAAAAGAGTGTTTCAAACCTGCTGTATGAAAGGGAATGTTCAACTCTGTGACTTGAATGCAAACATCACAAAGGAGTTTCTGAGTATGCTGCTGTCTACTATTTATCTGTAATCCCGCTTCCAACGAAATCCTCAGTTTTATAGAAATATCCACTTGCAGATTCCAAAAAAAGAGTGTTTCACACGTGCTCTGTCAATAGAAAGGTTCAAAACTGTTAGTTGTGTAGATCGAGCATAAACAAGTTTCTGAGATTGCTTCTATCTCGTTTTTATGGGAAGATATTTCCTTTTGTATCATAGGCCACAAAGCGATGCAAATGTCCCCTTCCAGATGCTACAAAAAGAGTGTTTCAAACCTGCTCTATGACAGGGAATGTTCAACTCTGTGACTTGAATGCAAATGTCATAAAGAAGTTTCTGAGAATGCTGCTGTCCACTATTTTTATGTAATCCCCTTTCCATCGAAATCCTCAGAGCTATCCAAATATCCACTTGCAGATTCTACAAAAAGAGTGTTTCAAAACTGCTGTATCAAAAGAAAGGTTCAAGTCTGTTAGTTGAGGACACACAACACTAATAAGTTTCTGAGAATGCTTCTGTCTTGTTTTTATGGGAAGATATTTCCTTTTTAACCATAGGCCTGATAACGTTCCAAATGTCCACTTCCAGATACTACAAAAAGAGTGTTTCAAACCTGCTCTATGAAAGGGAATGTTCAACTCTGTGACTTGAATGCAAACATCACAAAGAAGTTTCTGAGAATGCTGCTGTCTACTATTTATCTGTAATCCCGCTTCCAACGAAATCCTCAGTTTTATAGAAATATCCACTTGCAGATTCCAAAAAAAGAATGTTTCACACGTGCTCTGTCAATAGAAAGGTTCAACACTGTTAGTTGTGAAGATAGAGCATAAACAAGTTTCTGAGATTGCTTCTATCTCGTTTTTATGGGAAGATATTTCCTTTTGTACCATAGGCCACAAAGCGCTGCAAATGTCCACTTCCAGATGCTACAAAAAGCGTGTTTCAAACCTGCTCTATGACAGGGAATGTTCAACTCTGTGACTTGAATGCAAACGTCACAAAGAAGTTTCTGAGAACGCTGCTGTCCACTATTTTTATGTAATCCCCTTTCCAACGAAATCCTCAGAGCTATCCAAATATCCACTTGCAGATTCTACAAAAAGAGTGTTTCAAAACTGCTGTATCAAAAGAAAGGTTCAAGTCTCTTAGTTGAGGACACACAACAGAAATAAGTCTCTGAGAATGCTTCTGTCTTGTTTTTATGGGAAGATATTTCCTTTTTAACCATAGGCCTGATACCTTTCCAAATGTCCCCTTCCAGATACTACAAAAAGAGTGTTTCAAACCTGCTCTATGAAAGGGAATGTTCAACTCTGTGACTTGAATGCAAACATCACAAAGAAGTTTCTGAGAATGCTGCTGTCTAGTATTTATCTGTAATCCCGCTTCCAACGAAATCCTCAGTTTTATAGAAATATCCACTTGCGGATTCCAAAAAAAGAGTGTTTCACACGTGCTCTGTCAATAGAAAGGTTCAACACTGTTAGTTGTGTAGATACAGCATAAACAAGTTTCTGAGATTGCTTCTATCTCGTTTTTATGGGAAGATATTTCCTTTTGTACCATAGGCCACAAAGCGCTGCAAATGTCCACTTCCAGAAGCTACAAAAAGCGTGTTTCAAACCTGCTCTATGACAGGGAATGTTCAACTCTGTGACTTGAATGCAAACGTCACAAAGAAGTTTCTGAGAATGCTGCTGTCTACTTTTTATATGTAATCCCGTTTCCAACAAAATCCTCAGAGCTATCCAAATATCCACTTGCAGATTCTACAAAAAGAGTGTTTCAAAACTGCTGTATCAAAAGAAAGGTTCAAGTCTCTTAGTTGAGGACACACATCGCAAATATGTTTCTGAGAATGCTTCTGTCTTGTTTTTATGGGAAGATATTTCCTTTTTAACCATAGGCCTGATACCGTTCCAAATGTCCACTTCCAGATACTACAAAAAGAGTGTTTCAAACCTGCTCTATGAAAGGGAATGTTCAACTCTGTGACTTGAATGCAAACATCACAAAGAAGTTTCTGAGAATGCTGCTGTCTACTATTTATCTGTAATAACGCTTCCAATGAAATCCTCAGTTTTATAGAAATATCCACTTGCAGATTCCAAAAAAAGACTGTTTCACACGTGCTCTGTCAATAGAAAGGTTCAACACTGTTAGTTGTGAAGATAGAGCATAAACAAGTTTCTGAGATTGCTTCTATCTCGTTTTTATGGGAAGATATTTCCTTTTGTACCATAGGCCAAAAAGCGAGGCAAATGTCCACTTCCAGATGCTACAAAAAGAGTGTTTCAAACCTGCTCTATGACAGGGAATGTTCAACTCTGTGACTTGAATGCAAACGTCACAAAGAAGTTTCTGAGAATGCTGCTGTCCACTATTTTTATGTAATCCCTTTTCCAACGAACTCCTCAGAGCTATCCAAATATCCACTTGCAGATTCTACAAAAAGAGTGTTTCAAAACTGCTGTATCAAAAGAAAGGTTCAAGTCTCTTAGTTGAGGACACACAACAGTAATAAGTTTCTGAGAATGCTTCTGTCTTGCTTTATGGGAAGATATTTCCTTTTTAACCATAGGCCTGATGCCATTCCAAATGTCCACTTCCAGATACTACAAAAAGAGTGTTTCTAACCTGCTCTATGAAAGGGAATGTTCAACTCTGTGACTTGAATGCAAACATCACAAAGAAGTTTCTGAGAATGCTGCTGTCTACTATTTATCTGTAATCCCGCTTCCAACGAAATCCTGTTTTATAGAAATATCCACTTGCAGTTTCCAAAAAAAGAATGTTTCACACGTGCTCTGTCAATAGAAAGGTTCAACAGTGTTAGTTGTGAAGATAGAGCATAAACAAGTTTCTGAGATTGCTTCTATCTCGTTTTTATGGGAAGATATTTCCTTTTGTACCATAGGCCACAAAGCGCTGCAAATGTCCACTTCCAGATGCTACAAAAAGCGTGTTTCAAACCTGCTCTATGACAGGGAATGTTCAACTCTGTGACTTGAATGCAAACGTCACAAAGAAGTTTCTGAGAACGCTGCTGTCTACTTTTTATATGTAATCCCGTTTCCAACAAAATCCTCAGAGCTATCCAAATATCCACTTGCAGATTCTACAAAAAGAGTGTTTCAAAACTGCTGTATCAAAAGAAAGGTTCAAGTCTGTTAGTTGAGGACGCACATCGCAAATAAGTTTCTGAGAATGCTTCTGTCTTGTTTTTCTGGGAAGATATTTCCTTTTTAACCATAGGCCTGATACCGTTCCAAATGTCCACTTACAGATACTACAAAAAGAGTGTTTCAAACCTGCTCTATGAAAGGGAATGTTCAACTCTGTGACTTGAATGCAAACATCACAAAGAAGTTTCTGAGAATGCTGCTGTCTACTATTTATCTGTAATCCCGCTTCCAATGAAATCCTCAGTTTTATAGAAATATCCACTTGCAGATTCCAAAAAAAGAGTGTTTCACACGTGCTCTGTCAATAGAAAGTTTCAACACTGTTAGTTGTGTAGATAGAGCATAAACAAGTTTCTGAGATCGCTTCTATCTCGATTTTTATGGGAAGATATTTCCTTTTTAACCATAGGCCACAAAGCGCTGCAAATGTCCACTTCCAGATACTACAAAAAGAGTGTTTGAAACCTGCTCTATGAAAGGGAATGTTCAGCTCTGTGACTTAAATGGAAACATCACAAAGAAGTTTCTGAGAATGCTGCTGTGTACTTTTTATAGGTAATCCCGTTACCAACGAAATCCTCACAGCTATCCAAATATACACTTGCAGATTCTACAAAAAGAGTGTTTCAAAACTGCTGTATCAAAGGAAAGGTTCAAGTCTGTTAGTTGAGGACACACATCGCAAATAAGTTTCTGAGAATGCTTCTGTCATGTTTTTATGGGAAGATATTTCCTTTTTAACCATAGGCCTGATACCATTCCAAATGTCCACTTCCAGATACTACTAAAAGAGTGTTTCAAACCTGCTGTATGAAAGGGAATGTTCAACTCTGTGACTTGAATGCAAACATCACAAAGGAGTTTCTGAGTATGCTGCTGTCTACTATTTATCTGTAATCCCGCTTCCAACGAAATCCTCAGTTTTATAGAAATATCCACTTGCAGATTCCAAAAAAAGAGTGTTTCACACGTGCTCTGTCAATAGAAAGGTTCAAAACTGTTAGTTGTGTAGATCGAGCATAAACAAGTTTCTGAGATTGCTTCTATCTCGTTTTTATGGGAAGATATTTCCTTTTGTATCATAGGCCACAAAGCGATGCAAATGTCCCCTTCCAGATGCTACAAAAAGAGTGTTTCAAACCTGCTCTATGACAGGGAATGTTCAACTCTGTGACTTGAATGCAAACGTCATAAAGAAGTTTCTGAGAATGCTGCTGTCCACTATTTTTATGTAATCCCCTTTCCATCGAAATCCTCAGAGCTATCCAAATATCCACTTGCAGATTCTACAAAAAGAGTGTTTCAAAACTGCTGTATCAAAAGAAAGGTTCAAGTCTGTTAGTTGAGGACACACAACACTAATAAGTTTCTGAGAATGCTTCTGTCTTGTTTTTATGGGAAGATATTTCCTTTTTAACCATAGGCCTGATAACGTTCCAAATGTCCACTTCCAGATACTACAAAAAGAGTGTTTCAAACCTGCTCTATGAAAGGGAATGTTCAACTCTGTGACTTGAATGCAAACATCACAAAGAAGTTTCTGAGAATGCTGCTGTCTACTATTTATCTGTAATCCCGCTTCCAACGAAATCCTCAGTTTTATAGAAATATCCACTTGCAGATTCCAAAAAAAGAGTGTTTCACACGTGCTCTGTCAATAGAAAGGTTCAACACTGTTAGTTGTGTAGATAGAGCATAAACAAGTTTCTGAGATTGCTTCTATCTCGTTTTTATGGGAAGATATTTCCTTTTGTACCATAGGCCACAAAGCGCTGCAAATGTCCACTTCCAGATGCTACAAAAAGAGTGTTTCAAACCTGCTCTATGACAGGGAATGTTCAGCTCTGTGACTTGAATGCAAAAGTCACAAAGAAGTTTCTGAAAATGCTGCTATCTACTTTTTGTATGTAATCCCGTTTCCAACAAAATCCTCAGAGCTATCCAAATATCCACTTGCAGATTCTACAAAAAGAGTGTTTCAAAACTGCTGTATGAAAAGAAAGGTTCAAGTCTGTTAGTTGAGGACACACATCGCAAATAAGTTTCTGAGAATGCTTCTGTCTTGTTTTTATGGGAAGATATTTCCTTTTTAACCATAGGCCTGATACCGTTCCAAATGTCCACTTCCAGATACTACTAAAAGAGTGTTTCAAACCTGTTCTATGAAAGGGAATGTTCAACTCTGTGTCTTGAATGCAAACATCGCAAAGAAGGTTCTGATAATGCTGCTGTCTACTATTTATCTGTAATCCCGCTTCCAATGAAATCCTCAGTTTTATGGAAATATCCACTTGCAGATTCCAAAAAAAGAGTGTTTCACACGTGCCCTGTCAATAGAAAGGTTCAACACTGTTAGTTGTGAAGATAGAGCATAAACACGTTTCTGAGATTGCTTCTATCTCGTTTTTATGGGAAGATATTTCCTTTTGTACCATAGGCCACAAAGCGCTGCAAATGTCCACTTCCAGATGCTACGAAAAGAGTGTTTCAAACCTGCTCTATGACAGGGAATGTTCAACTCTGTGACTTGAATGCAAACGTCACAAAGAAGATTCTGAGAATGCTGCTGTCCACTATTTTAATGTAATCCCGTTTCCAACGAAATCCTCAGAGCTATCCAAATATCCACTTGCAGATTCTACAAAAAGAGTGTTTCAAAACTGCTGTATCAAAAGAAAGGTTCAAGTCTGTTAGTTGAGGACACACATCGCAAATAAGTTTCTCAGAATGCTTCTGTCTTGTTTTTATGGGAAGATATTTCCTTTTAAACCATAGGCCTGATACCGTTCCAAATGTCCACTTCCAGATACTACAAAAAGAGTGTTTCAAACCTGCTCTATGAAAGGGAATGTTCAACTCTGTGACTTGAATGCAAACATCACAAAGAAGTTTCTGAGAATGCTGCTGTCTACTATTTATCTGTAATCCCGCTTCCAACGAAATCCTCAGTTTTATAGAAATATCCACTTGCAGATTCCAGAAAAGAGTGTTTCACACGTGCTCTGTCAATAGAAAGGTTCAACACTGTTAGTTGTGTAGATAGAGCATAAACAAGTTTCTGAGATTGCTTCTATCTCGTTTTTATGGGAAGATATTTCCTTTTGTACCATAGGCCAAAAAGCGCTGCAATTGTCCACTTCCAGATGCTACAAAAAGAGTGTTTCAAACCTGCTCTATGACAGGGAATGTTCAACTCTGTGACTTGAATGCAAACGTCATAAAGAAGTTTCTGAGAATGCTGCTGTCCACTATTTTTATGTAATCCCCTTTCCAACGAAATCCTCAGAGCTATCCAAATATCCACTTGCAGATTCTACAAAAAGAGTGTTTCAAAACTGCTGTATCAAAAGAAAGGTTCAAGTCTGTTAGTTGAGGACACACAACACAAATAAGTTTCTGAGAATGCTTCTGTCTTGTTTTTATGGGAAGATATTTCCTTTTTAACCATAGGCCTGATAACGTTCCAAATGTCCACTTCCAGATACTACATAAAGAGTGTTTCAAACCTGCTGTATGAAAGGGAATGTTCAACACTGTGACTTGAATGCAAACATCACAAAGAAGTTTCTGAGAATGCTGCTGTCTACTATTTATCTGTAATCCCGCTTCCAACGAAATCCTGTTTTATAGAAATATCCACTTGCAGATTCCAAGAAAAGAGTGTTTCACACGTGCTCTGTCAATAGAAAGGTTCAACACTGTTAGTTGTGTAGATAGAGCATAAACAAGTTTCTGAGATTGCTTCTATCTCGTTTTTATGCGAAGATATTTCCTTTTGTACCATAGGCCACAAGCGCTGCAAATGTCCACTTCCAGATGCTACAAAAAGAGTGTTTCAAACCTGCTCTATGACAGGGAAAGTTCAGCTCTGTGACTTGAATGCAAAAGTCACAAGGAAGTTTCTGAGAATGCTGCTGTCTTCTTTTTGTATGTAATCCCGTTTCCAAAAAAATCCTCAGATCTATCCAAATATCCACTTGCAGATTCTACAAAAAGAGTGTTTCAAAACTGCTGTATCAAAAGAAAGGCTCAAGTCTGTTAGTTGAGGACACACATCGCAAATAAGTTTCTCAGAATGCTTCTGTCTTGTTTTTATGGGAAGATATTTCCTTTTTAACCATAGGCCTGATACCGTTCCAAATGTCCACTTCCAGGTACCACAAAAACAGTGTTTCAAACCTGCTCTATGAAAGGGAATGTTCAACTCTGTGACTTGAATGCAAACATCACAAAGAAGATTCTGAGAATGCTGCTGTCTACTATTTATCTGTAATCCCGCTTCCAATGAAATCCTCAGTTTTATAGAAATATCCACTTGCAGATTCCAAAAAAAGAGTGTTTCACACGTGCTCTGTCAACAGAAAGGTTCAACAATGTTAGTTGTGTAGATAGAGCATAAACAAGTTTCTGAGATTGCTTCTATCTCGTTTTTATGGGAAGATATTTCCTTTTGTAGCATAGGCCACAAAGCGCTGCAAATGTCCACTTCCAGATGCTACAAAAAGAGTGTTTCAAACCTGCTCTATGACAGGGAATGTTCAACTCTGTGAGTTGAATGCAAACGTCATAAAGAAGTTTCTGAGAATGCTGCTGTCCACTATTTTTATGTAATCCCCTTTCCAACGAAATCCTCAGAGCTATCCAAATATCCACTTGCAGATTCTACAAAAAGAGTGTTTCAAAACTGCTGTATCAAAAGAAAGGTTCAAGTCTGTTAGTTGAGGACACACAACACAAATAAGTTTCTGACAATGCTTCTGTGTTGTTTTTATGGGAAGATATTTCCTTTTTAACCATAGGCCTGATAACGTTCCAAATGTCCACTTCCAGATACTACATAAAGAGTGTTTCAAACCTGCTGTATGAAAGGGAATGTTCAACACTGTGACTTGAATGCAAACATCACAAAGAAGTTTCTGAGAATGCTGCTGTCTACTATTTATCTGTAATCCCGCTTCCAACGAAATCCTCAGTTTTATAGAAATATCCACTTGCAGATTCCAGAAAAGAGTGTTTCACACGTGCTCTGTCAATAGAAAGGTTCAACACTGTTAGTTGTGTAGATACAGCATAAACAAGTTTCTGAGATTGCTTCTATCTCGTTTTTATGGGAAGATATTTCCTTTTGTACCATAGGCCAAAAAGCGCTGCAATTGTCCACTTCCAGATGCTACAAAAAGAGTGTTTCAAACCTGCTCTATGACAGGGAATGTTCAACTCTGTGACTTGAATGCAAACGTCATAAAGAAGTTTCTGAGAATGCTGCTGTCCACTATTTTTATATAATCCCGTTTCCAACGAAATCCTCAGAGCTATCCAAATATCCACTTGCAGATTCTACAAAAAGAGTGTTTCAAAACTGCTGTATCAAAAGAAAGGTTCAAGTCTGTTAGTTGAGGACACACAACACAAATAAGTTTCTGAGAATGCTTCTGTCTTGTTTTTATGGGAAGATATTTCCTTTTTAACCATAGGCCTGATAACGTTCCAAATGTCCACTTCCAGATACTACATAAAGAGTGTTTCAAACCTGCTCTATGAAAGGGAATGTTCAACACTGTGACTTGAATGCAAACATCACAAAGAAGTTTCTGAGAATGCTGCTGTCTACTATTTATCTGTAATCCCGCTTCCAACGAAATCCTCAGTTTTATAGAAATATCCACTTGCAGATTCCAAAAAAAGAGTGTTTCACACGTGCTCTGTCAATAGAAAGGTTCAACACTGTTAGTTGTGTAGATAGAGCATAAACAAGTTTCTGAGATTGCTTCTATCTCATTTTTATGCGAAGATATTTCCTTTTGTACCATAGGCCACAAGCGCTGCAAATGTCCACTTCCAGATGCTACAAAAAGAGTGTTTCAAACCTGCTCTATGACAGGGAATGTTCAGCTCTGTGACTTGAATGCAAAAGTCACAAAGAAGTTTCTGAGAATGCTGCTGTCTACTTTTTGTATGTAATCCCGTTTCCAAAAAAATCCTCAGAGCTATCCAAATATCCACTTGCAGATTCTACAAAAAGAGTGTTTCAAAACTGCTGTATCAAAAGAAAGGTTCAAGTCTGTTAGTTGAGGACACACATCGCAAATAAGTTTCTGAGAATGCTTCTGTCTTGTTTTTCTGGGAAGATATTTCCTTTTTAACCATAGGCCTGATACCGTTCCAAATGTCCACTTCCAGATACTACAAAAAGAGTGTTTCAAACCTGCTCTATGAAAGGGAATGTTCAACTCTGTGACTTGAATGCAAACATCGCAAAGAAGTTTCTGAGAATGCTGCTGTCTACTATTTATCTGTAATCCCGCTTCCAATGAAATCCTCAGTTTTATAGAAATATCCATTGCAGATTCCAAAAAAAGAGTGTTTCACACGTGCACTGTCAATAGAAAGGTTCAACACTGTTAGTTGTGAAGATAGAGCTTAAACAAGTTTCTGAGATTGCTTCTATCTCGTTTTTATGGGAAGATATTTCCATTTCTACCATAGGCCACAAAGCGCTGCAAATGTCCACTTCCAGATGCTACAAAAAGAGTGTTTCAAACCTGCTCTATGACAGGGAATGTTCAACTCTGTGACTTGAATGCAAACGTCACAAAGAAGTGTCTGAGAATGCTGCTGTCCACTATTTTTATGTAATCCCGTTTCCAACAAAATCCTCAGAGCTATCCAAATATCCACTTGCAGATTCTACAAAAAGAGTGTTTCAAAACTGCTGTATCAAAAGAAAGGTTCAAGTCTGTTAGTTGAGGACACACATCGCAAATAAGTTTCTCAGAATGCTTCTGTCTTGTTTTTATGGGAAGATATTTCCTTTTTAACCATAGGCCTGATACCGTTCCAAATGTCCACTTCCAGATACTACAAAAAGAGTGTTTCAAACCTGCTCTATGAAAGGGAATGTTCAACTCTGTGACTTGAATGCAAACATCACAAAGAAGTTTCTGAGAATGCTGCTGTCTACTATTTATCTGTAATCCCGCTTCCAACGAAATCCTCAGTTTTATAGAAATATCCACTTGCAGATTCCAAAAAAAGAGTGTTTCACACGTGCTCTGTCAATAGAAAGGTTCAACACTGTTAGTTGTGTAGATAGAGCATAAACAAGTTTCTGAGATTGCTTCTATCTCGTTTTTATGGGAAGATATTTCCTTTTGTACCATAGGCCAAAAAGCGCTGCAATTGTCCACTTCCAGATGCTACAAAAAGAGTGTTTCAAACCTGCTCTATGACAGGGAATGTTCAACTCTGTGACTTGAATGCAAACGTCATAAAGAAGTTTCTGAGAATGCTGCTGTCCACTATTTTTATGTAATCCCCTTTCCAACGAAATCCTCAGAGCTATCCAAATATCCACTTGCAGATTCTACAAAAAGAGTGTTTCAAAACTGCTGTATCAAAAGAAAGGTTCAAGTCTGTTAGTTGAGGACACACAACACAAATAAGTTTCTGAGAATGCTTCTGTCTTGTTTTTATGGGAAGATATTTCCTTTTTAACCATAGGCCTGATAACGTTCCAAATGTCCACTTCCAGATACTACATAAAGAGTGTTTCAAACCTGCTGTATGAAAGGGAATGTTCAACACTGTGACTTGAATGCAAACATCACAAAGAAGTTTCTGAGAATGCTGCTGTCTACTATTTATCTGTAATCCCGCTTCCAACGAAATCCTCAGTTTTATAGAAATATCCACTTGCAGATTCCAAAAAAAGAGTGTTTCACACGTGCTCTGTCAATAGAAAGGTTCAACACTGTTAGTTGTGTAGATAGAGCATAAACAAGTTTCTGAGATTGCTTCTATCTCATTTTTATGCGAAGATATTTCCTTTTGTACCATAGGCCACAAGCGCTGCAAATGTCCACTTCCAGATGCTACAAAAAGAGTGTTTCAAACCTGCTCTATGACAGGGAATGTTCAGCTCTGTGACTTGAATGCAAAAGTCACAAAGAAGTTTCTGAGAATGCTGCTGTCTACTTTTTGTATGTAATCCCGTTTCCAAAAAAATCCTCAGAGCTATCCAAATATCCACTTGCAGATTCTACAAAAAGAGTGTTTCAGAACTGCTGTATCAAAAGAAAGGTTCAAGTCTGTTAGTTGAGGACACACATCGCAAATAAGTTTCTGAGAATGCTTCTGTCTTGTTTTTCTGGGAAGATATTTCCTTTTTAACCATAGGCCTGATACCGTTCCAAATGTCCACTTCCAGATACTACAAAAAGAGTGTTTCAAACCTGCTCTATGAAAGGGAATGTTCAACTCTGTGACTTGAATGCAAACATCGCAAAGAAGTTTCTGAGAATGCTGCTGTCTACTATTTATCTGTAATCCCGCTTCCAATGAAATCCTCAGTTTTATAGAAATATCCATTCCAGATTCCAAAAAAAGAGTGTTTCACACGTGCACTGTCAATAGAAAGGTTCAACACTGTTAGTTGTGAAGATAGAGCTTAAACAAGTTTCTGAGATTGCTTCTATCTCGTTTTTATGGGAAGATATTTCCATTTCTACCATAGGCCACAAAGCGCTGCAAATGTCCACTTCCAGATGCTACAAAAAGAGTGTTTCAAACCTGCTCTATGACAGGGAATGTTCAACTCTGTGACTTGAATGCAAACGTCACAAAGAAGTTTCTGAGAATGCTGCTGTCCACTATTTTTATGTAATCCCGTTTCCAACAAAATCCTCAGAGCTATCCAAATATCCACTTGCAGATTCTACAAAAAGAGTGTTTCAAAACTGCTGTATCAAAAGAAAGGTTCAAGTCTGTTAGTTGAGGACACACATCGCAAATAAGTTTCTCAGAATGCTTCTGTCTTGTTTTTATGGGAAGATATTTCCTTTTTAACCATAGGCCTGATACCGTTCCAAATGTCCACTTCCAGATACTACAAAAAGAGTGTTTCAAACCTGCTCTATGAAAGGGAATGTTCAACTCTGTGACTTGAATGCAAACATCACAAAGAAGTTTCTGAGAATGCTGCTGTCTACTATTTATCTGTAATCCCGCTTCCAACGAAATCCTCAGTTTTATAGAAATATCCACTTGCAGATTCCAGAAAAGAGTGTTTCACACGTGCTCTGTCAATAGAAAGGTTCAACACTGTTAGTTGTGTAGATAGAGCATAAACAAGTTTCTGAGATTGCTTCTATCTCGTTTTTATGGGAAGATATTTCCTTTTGTACCATAGGCCAAAAAGCGCTGCAATTGTCCACTTCCAGATGCTACAAAAAGAGTGTTTCAAACCTGCTCTATGACAGGGAATGTTCAACTCTGTGACTTGAATGCAAACGTCATAAAGAAGTTTCTGAGAATGCTGCTGTCCACTATTTTTATGTAATCCCCTTTCCAACGAAATCCGCAGAGCTATCCAAATATCCACTTGCAGATTCTACAAAAAGAGTGTTTCAAAACTGCTGTATCAAAAGAAAGGTTCAAGTCTGTTAGTTGAGGACACACAACACAAATAAGTTTCTGAGAATGCTTCTGTCTTGTTTTTATGGGAAGATATTTCCTTTTTAACCATAGGCCTGATAACGTTCCAAATGTCCACTTGAGATACTACATAAAGAGTGTTTCAAACCTGCTGTATGAAAGGGAATGTTCAACACTGTGACTTGAATGCAAACATCACAAAGAAGTTTCTGAGAATGCTGCTGTCTACTATTTATCTGTAATCCCGCTTCCAATGAAATCCTCAGTTTTATAGAAATATCCACTTGCAGATTCCAAAAAAAGAGTGTTTCACACGTGCTCTGTCAATAGAAAGGTTCAACACTGTTAGTTGTGTAGATAGAGCATAAACAAGTTTCTGAGATTGCTTCTATCTCGTTTTTATGGGAAGATATTTCCTTTTGTACCATAGGCCACAAGCTCTGCAAATGTCCACTTCCAGATGCTACAAAAAGAGTGTTTCAAACATGCTCTATGACAGGGAATGTTCAACTCTGTGACTTGAATGCAAACGTCACAAAGAAGTTTCTGAGAATGCTGCTGTCCACTATTTTTATGTAATCCCGTTTCCAACAAAATCCTCAGAGCTATCCAAATACCCACTTGCAGATTCTACAAAAAGAGTGTTTCAAAACTGCTGTATGAAAAGAAAGGTTCAAGTCTGTTAGTTGAGGACACACATCGCAAATAAGTTTCTCAGAATGTTTCTGTCTTGTTTTTATGGGAAGATATTTCCTTTTTAACCATAGGCCTGATACCGTTCCAAATGTCCACTTCCAGATACTACAAAAAGAGTGTTTCAAACCTGCTCTATGAAAGGGAATGTTCAACTCTGTGACTTGAATGCAAACATCACAAAGAAGTTTCTGAGAATGCTGCTGTCTACTATTTATCTGTAATCCCGCTTCCAACGAAATCCTCAGTTTTATAGAAATATCCACTTGCAGATTCCAAAAAAAGAGTGTTTCACACGTGCTCTGTCAATAGAAAGGTTCAACACTGATAGTTGTGTAGATAGAGCATAAACAAGTTTCTGAGATTGCTTCTATCTCGTTTTTATGGGAAGGTATTTCCTTTTTTACCATAGGCCAAAAAGCGCAGCAATTGTCCACTTCCAGATGCTACAAAAAGAGTGTTTCAAACCTGCTCTATGACAGGGAATGTTCAACTCTGTGACTTGAATGCAAACGTCATAAAGAAGTTTCTGAGAATGCTGCTGTCCACTATTTTTATGTAATCCCCTTTCCAATGAAATCCTCAGAGCTATCGAAATATCCAACTTGCAGATTCTACAAAAAGAGTGTTTCAAAACTGCTGTATCAAAAGAAAGGTTCAAGTCTGTTAGTTGAGGACACACAACACAAATAAGTTTCTGAGAATGCTTCTGTCTTGTTTTTATGGGAAGATATTTCCTTTTTAACCATAGGCCTGATAACGCTCCAAAGGTCCACTTCCAGATACTACATAAAGAGTGTTTCAAACCTGCTGTATGAAAGGGAATGTTCAACACTGTGACTTGAATGCAAACATCACAAAGAAGTTTCTGAGAATGCTGCTGTCTACTATTTATCTGTAATCCCGCTTCCAACGAAATCCTCAGTTTTATAGAAATATCCACTTGCAGATTCCAAAAAAAGAGTGTTTCACATGTGCTCTGTCAATAGAAAGGTTCAACACTGTTAGTTGTGTAGATAGAGCATAAACAAGTTTCTGAGATTGCTTCTATCTCGTTTTTATGGGAAGATATTTCCTTTTGTACCATAGGCCAAAAAGCGCTGCAATTGTCCACTTCCAGATGCTACAAAAAGAGTGTTTCAAACCTGCTCTATGACAGGGAATGTTCAACTCTGTGACTTGAATGCAAAAGTCATAAAGAAGTTTCTGAGAATGCTGCTGTCTACTTTTTGTATGTAATCCCGTTTCCAAAAAAATCCTCAGAGCTATCCAAATATCCACTTGCAGATTCTACAAAAAGAGTGTTTCAGAACTGCTGTATCAAAAGAAAGGTTCAAGTCTGTTAGTTGAGGACACACATCGCAAATAAGTTTCTGAGAATGCTTCTGTCTTGTTTTTCTGGGAAGATATTTCCTTTTTAACCATAGGCCTGATACCGTTCCAAATGTCCACTTCCAGATACTACAAAAAGAGTGTTTCAAACCTGCTCTATGAAAGGGAATGTTCAACTCTGTGACTTGAATGCAAACATCGCAAAGAAGTTTCTGAGAATGCTGCTGTCTACTATTTATCTGTAATCCCGCTTCCAATGAAATCCTCAGTTTTATAGAAATATCCATTCCAGATTCCAAAAAAAGAGTGTTTCACACGTGCACTGTCAATAGAAAGGTTCAACACTGTTAGTTGTGAAGATAGAGCTTAAACAAGTTTCTGAGATTGCTTCTATCTCGTTTTTATGGGAAGATATTTCCGTTTCTACCATAGGCCACAAAGCGCTGCAAATGTCCACTTCCAGATGCTACAAAAAGAGTGTTTCAAACCTGCTCTATGACAGGGAATGTTCAACTCTGTGACTTGAATGCAAACGTCACAAAGAAGTTTCTGAGAATGCTGCTGTCCACTATTTTTATGTAATCCCGTTTCCAACAAAATCCTCAGAGCTATCCAAATATCCACTTGCAGATTCTACAAAAAGAGTGTTTCAAAACTGCTGTATCAAAAGAAAGGTTCAAGTCTGTTAGTTGAGGACACACATCGCAAATAAGTTTCTCAGAATGCTTCTGTCTTGTTTTTATGGGAAGATATTTCCTTTTTAACCATAGGCCTGATACCGTTCCAAATGTCCACTTCCAGATACTACAAAAAGAGTGTTTCAAACCTGCTCTATGAAAGGGAATGTTCAACTCTGTGACTTGAATGCAAACATCACAAAGAAGTTTCTGAGAATGCTGCTGTCTACTATTTATCTGTAATCCCGCTTCCAACGAAATCCTCAGTTTTATAGAAATATCCACTTGCAGATTCCAGAAAAGAGTGTTTCACACGTGCTCTGTCAATAGAAAGGTTCAACACTGTTAGTTGTGTAGATAGAGCATAAACAAGTTTCTGAGATTGCTTCTATCTCGTTTTTATGGGAAGATATTTCCTTTTGTACCATAGGCCAAAAAGCGCTGCAATTGTCCACTTCCAGATGCTACAAAAAGAGTGTTTCAAACCTGCTCTATGACAGGGAATGTTCAACTCTGTGACTTGAATGCAAACGTCATAAAGAAGTTTCTGAGAATGCTGCTGTCCACTATTTTTATGTAATCCCGTTTCCAACGAAATCCTCAGAGCTATCCAAATATCCACTTGCAGATTCTACAAAAAGAGTGTTTCAAAACTGCTGTATCAAAAGAAAGGTTCAAGTCTGTTAGTTGAGGACACACAACACAAATAAGTTTCTGAGAATGCTTCTGTCTTGTTTTTATGGGAAGATATTTCCTTTTTAACCATAGGCCTGATAACGTTCCAAATGTCCACTTCCAGATACTACATAAAGAGTGTTTCAAACCTGCTGTATGAAAGGGAATGTTCAACACTGTGACTTGAATGCAAACATCACAAAGAAGTTTCTGAGAATGCTGCTGTCTACTATTTATCTGTAATCCCGCTTCCAACGAAATCCTGTTTTATAGAAATATCCACTTGCAGATTCCAAGAAAAGAGTGTTTCACACGTGCTCTGTCAATAGAAAGGTTCAACACTGTTAGTTGTGTAGATAGAGCATAAACAAGTTTCTGAGATTGCTTCTATCTCGTTTTTATGCGAAGATATTTCCTTTTGTACCATAGGCCACAAGCGCTGCAAATGTCCACTTCCAGATGCTACAAAAAGAGTGTTTAAAACCTGCTCTATGACAGGGAAAGTTCAGCTCTGTGACTTGAATGCAAAAGTCACAAGGAAGTTTCTGAGAATGCTGCTGTCTACTTTTTGTATGTAATCCCGTTTCCAAAAAAATCCTCAGAGCTATCCAAATATCCACTTGCAGATTCTACAAAAAGAGTGTTTCAAAACTGCTGTATCAAAAGAAAGGCTCAAGTCTGTTAGTTGAGGACACACATCGCAAATAAGTTTCTCAGAATGCTTCTGTCTTGTTTTTATGGGAAGATATTTCCTTTTTAACCATAGGCCTGATACCGTTCCAAATGTCCACTTCCAGATACTACAAAAAGAGTGTTTCAAACCTGCTCTATGAAAGGGAATGTTCAACTCTGTGACTTGAATGCAAACATCACAAAGAAGTTTCTGAGAATGCTGCTGTCTACTATTTATCTGTAATCCCGCTTCCAACGAAATCCTCAGTTTTATAGAAATATCCACTTGCAGATTCCAGAAAAGAGTGTTTCACACGTGCTCTGTCAATAGAAAGGTTCAACACTGTTAGTTGTGTAGATAGAGCATAAACAAGTTTCTGAGATTGCTTCTATCTCGTTTTTATGGGAAGATATTTCCTTTTGTACCATAGGCCAAAAAGCGCTGCAATTGTCCACTTCCAGATGCTACAAAAAGAGTGTTTCAAACCTGCTCTATGACAGGGAATGTTCAACTCTGTGACTTGAATGCAAACGTCATAAAGAAGTTTCTGAGAATGCTGCTGTCCACTATTTTTATGTAATCCCCTTTCCAACGAAATCCTCAGAGCTATCCAAATATCCACTTGCAGATTCTACAAAAAGAGTGTTTCAAAACTGCTGTATCAAAAGAAAGGTTCAAGTCTGTTAGTTGAGGACACACAACACAAATAAGTTTCTGAGAATGCTTCTGTCTTGTTTTTATGGGAAGATATTTCCTTTTTAACCATAGGCCTGATAACGTTCCAAATGTCCACTTCCAGATACTACATAAAGAGTGTTTCAAACCTGCTGTATGAAAGGGAATGTTCAACACTGTGACTTGAATGCAAACATCACAAAGAAGTTTCTGAGAATGCTGCTGTCTACTATTTATCTGTAATCCCGCTTCCAACGAAATCCTGTTTTATAGAAATATCCACTTGCAGATTCCAAGAAAAGAGTGTTTCACACGTGCTCTGTCAATAGAAAGGTTCAACACTGTTAGTTGTGTAGATAGAGCATAAACAAGTTTCTGAGATTGCTTCTATCTCGTTTTTATGCGAAGATATTTCCTTTTGTACCATAGGCCACAAGCGCTGCAAATGTCCACTTCCAGATGCTACAAAAAGAGTGTTTCAAACCTGCTCTATGACAGGGAAAGTTCAGCTCTGTGACTTGAATGCAAAAGTCACAAGGAAGTTTCTGAGAATGCTGCTGTCTTCTTTTTGTATGTAATCCCGTTTCCAAAAAAATCCTCAGATCTATCCAAATATCCACTTGCAGATTCTACAAAAAGAGTGTTTCAAAACTGCTGTATCAAAAGAAAGGCTCAAGTCTGTTAGTTGAGGACACACATCGCAAATAAGTTTCTCAGAATGCTTCTGTCTTGTTTTTATGGGAAGATATTTCCTTTTTAACCATAGGCCTGATACCGTTCCAAATGTCCACTTCCAGGTACCACAAAAACAGTGTTTCAAACCTGCTCTATGAAAGGGAATGTTCAACTCTGTGACTTGAATGCAAACATCACAAAGAAGATTCTGAGAATGCTGCTGTCTACTATTTATCTGTAATCCCGCTTCCAATGAAATCCTCAGTTTTATAGAAATATCCACTTGCAGATTCCAAAAAAAGAGTGTTTCACACGTGCTCTGTCAACAGAAAGGTTCAACAATGTTAGTTGTGTAGATAGAGCATAAACAAGTTTCTGAGATTGCTTCTATCTCGTTTTTATGGGAAGATATTTCCTTTTGTAGCATAGGCCACAAAGCGCTGCAAATGTCCACTTCCAGATGCTACAAAAAGAGTGTTTCAAACCTGCTCTATGACAGGGAATGTTCAACTCTGTGAGTTGAATGCAAACGTCATAAAGAAGTTTCTGAGAATGCTGCTGTCCACTATTTTTATGTAATCCCCTTTCCAACGAAATCCTCAGAGCTATCCAAATATCCACTTGCAGATTCTACAAAAAGAGTGTTTCAAAACTGCTGTATCAAAAGAAAGGTTCAAGTCTGTTAGTTGAGGACACACAACACAAATAAGTTTCTGACAATGCTTCTGTGTTGTTTTTATGGGAAGATATTTCCTTTTTAACCATAGGCCTGATAACGTTCCAAATGTCCACTTCCAGATACTACATAAAGAGTGTTTCAAACCTGCTGTATGAAAGGGAATGTTCAACACTGTGACTTGAATGCAAACATCACAAAGAAGTTTCTGAGAATGCTGCTGTCTACTATTTATCTGTAATCCCGCTTCCAACGAAATCCTCAGTTTTATAGAAATATCCACTTGCAGATTCCAGAAAAGAGTGTTTCACACGTGCTCTGTCAATAGAAAGGTTCAACACTGTTAGTTGTGTAGATACAGCATAAACAAGTTTCTGAGATTGCTTCTATCTCGTTTTTATGGGAAGATATTTCCTTTTGTACCATAGGCCAAAAAGCGCTGCAATTGTCCACTTCCAGATGCTACAAAAAGAGTGTTTCAAACCTGCTCTATGACAGGGAATGTTCAACTCTGTGACTTGAATGCAAACGTCATAAAGAAGTTTCTGAGAATGCTGCTGTCCACTATTTTTATATAATCCCGTTTCCAACGAAATCCTCAGAGCTATCCAAATATCCACTTGCAGATTCTACAAAAAGAGTGTTTCAAAACTGCTGTATCAAAAGAAAGGTTCAAGTCTGTTAGTTGAGGACACACAACACAAATAAGTTTCTGAGAATGCTTCTGTCTTGTTTTTATGGGAAGATATTTCCTTTTTAACCATAGGCCTGATAACGTTCCAAATGTCCACTTCCAGATACTACATAAAGAGTGTTTCAAACCTGCTCTATGAAAGGGAATGTTCAACACTGTGACTTGAATGCAAACATCACAAAGAAGTTTCTGAGAATGCTGCTGTCTACTATTTATCTGTAATCCCGCTTCCAACGAAATCCTCAGTTTTATAGAAATATCCACTTGCAGATTCCAAAAAAAGAGTGTTTCACACGTGCTCTGTCAATAGAAAGGTTCAACACTGTTAGTTGTGTAGATAGAGCATAAACAAGTTTCTGAGATTGCTTCTATCTCATTTTTATGCGAAGATATTTCCTTTTGTACCATAGGCCACAAGCGCTGCAAATGTCCACTTCCAGATGCTACAAAAAGAGTGTTTCAAACCTGCTCTATGACAGGGAATGTTCAGCTCTGTGACTTGAATGCAAAAGTCACAAAGAAGTTTCTGAGAATGCTGCTGTCTACTTTTTGTATGTAATCCCGTTTCCAAAAAAATCCTCAGAGCTATCCAAATATCCACTTGCAGATTCTACAAAAAGAGTGTTTCAAAACTGCTGTATCAAAAGAAAGGTTCAAGTCTGTTAGTTGAGGACACACATCGCAAATAAGTTTCTGAGAATGCTTCTGTCTTGTTTTTCTGGGAAGATATTTCCTTTTTAACCATAGGCCTGATACCGTTCCAAATGTCCACTTCCAGATACTACAAAAAGAGTGTTTCAAACCTGCTCTATGAAAGGGAATGTTCAACTCTGTGACTTGAATGCAAACATCGCAAAGAAGTTTCTGAGAATGCTGCTGTCTACTATTTATCTGTAATCCCGCTTCCAATGAAATCCTCAGTTTTATAGAAATATCCATTGCAGATTCCAAAAAAAGAGTGTTTCACACGTGCACTGTCAATAGAAAGGTTCAACACTGTTAGTTGTGAAGATAGAGCTTAAACAAGTTTCTGAGATTGCTTCTATCTCGTTTTTATGGGAAGATATTTCCATTTCTACCATAGGCCACAAAGCGCTGCAAATGTCCACTTCCAGATGCTACAAAAAGAGTGTTTCAAACCTGCTCTATGACAGGGAATGTTCAACTCTGTGACTTGAATGCAAACGTCACAAAGAAGTGTCTGAGAATGCTGCTGTCCACTATTTTTATGTAATCCCGTTTCCAACAAAATCCTCAGAGCTATCCAAATATCCACTTGCAGATTCTACAAAAAGAGTGTTTCAAAACTGCTGTATCAAAAGAAAGGTTCAAGTCTGTTAGTTGAGGACACACATCGCAAATAAGTTTCTCAGAATGCTTCTGTCTTGTTTTTATGGGAAGATATTTCCTTTTTAACCATAGGCCTGATACCGTTCCAAATGTCCACTTCCAGATACTACAAAAAGAGTGTTTCAAACCTGCTCTATGAAAGGGAATGTTCAACTCTGTGACTTGAATGCAAACATCACAAAGAAGTTTCTGAGAATGCTGCTGTCTACTATTTATCTGTAATCCCGCTTCCAACGAAATCCTCAGTTTTATAGAAATATCCACTTGCAGATTCCAAAAAAAGAGTGTTTCACACGTGCTCTGTCAATAGAAAGGTTCAACACTGTTAGTTGTGTAGATAGAGCATAAACAAGTTTCTGAGATTGCTTCTATCTCGTTTTTATGGGAAGATATTTCCTTTTGTACCATAGGCCAAAAAGCGCTGCAATTGTCCACTTCCAGATGCTACAAAAAGAGTGTTTCAAACCTGCTCTATGACAGGGAATGTTCAACTCTGTGACTTGAATGCAAACGTCATAAAGAAGTTTCTGAGAATGCTGCTGTCCACTATTTTTATGTAATCCCCTTTCCAACGAAATCCTCAGAGCTATCCAAATATCCACTTGCAGATTCTACAAAAAGAGTGTTTCAAAACTGCTGTATCAAAAGAAAGGTTCAAGTCTGTTAGTTGAGGACACACAACACAAATAAGTTTCTGAGAATGCTTCTGTCTTGTTTTTATGGGAAGATATTTCCTTTTTAACCATAGGCCTGATAACGTTCCAAATGTCCACTTCCAGATACTACATAAAGAGTGTTTCAAACCTGCTGTATGAAAGGGAATGTTCAACACTGTGACTTGAATGCAAACATCACAAAGAAGTTTCTGAGAATGCTGCTGTCTACTATTTATCTGTAATCCCGCTTCCAACGAAATCCTCAGTTTTATAGAAATATCCACTTGCAGATTCCAAAAAAAGAGTGTTTCACACGTGCTCTGTCAATAGAAAGGTTCAACACTGTTAGTTGTGTAGATAGAGCATAAACAAGTTTCTGAGATTGCTTCTATCTCATTTTTATGCGAAGATATTTCCTTTTGTACCATAGGCCACAAGCGCTGCAAATGTCCACTTCCAGATGCTACAAAAAGAGTGTTTCAAACCTGCTCTATGACAGGGAATGTTCAGCTCTGTGACTTGAATGCAAAAGTCACAAAGAAGTTTCTGAGAATGCTGCTGTCTACTTTTTGTATGTAATCCCGTTTCCAAAAAAATCCTCAGAGCTATCCAAATATCCACTTGCAGATTCTACAAAAAGAGTGTTTCAGAACTGCTGTATCAAAAGAAAGGTTCAAGTCTGTTAGTTGAGGACACACATCGCAAATAAGTTTCTGAGAATGCTTCTGTCTTGTTTTTCTGGGAAGATATTTCCTTTTTAACCATAGGCCTGATACCGTTCCAAATGTCCACTTCCAGATACTACAAAAAGAGTGTTTCAAACCTGCTCTATGAAAGGGAATGTTCAACTCTGTGACTTGAATGCAAACATCGCAAAGAAGTTTCTGAGAATGCTGCTGTCTACTATTTATCTGTAATCCCGCTTCCAATGAAATCCTCAGTTTTATAGAAATATCCATTCCAGATTCCAAAAAAAGAGTGTTTCACACGTGCACTGTCAATAGAAAGGTTCAACACTGTTAGTTGTGAAGATAGAGCTTAAACAAGTTTCTGAGATTGCTTCTATCTCGTTTTTATGGGAAGATATTTCCATTTCTACCATAGGCCACAAAGCGCTGCAAATGTCCACTTCCAGATGCTACAAAAAGAGTGTTTCAAACCTGCTCTATGACAGGGAATGTTCAACTCTGTGACTTGAATGCAAACGTCACAAAGAAGTTTCTGAGAATGCTGCTGTCCACTATTTTTATGTAATCCCGTTTCCAACAAAATCCTCAGAGCTATCCAAATATCCACTTGCAGATTCTACAAAAAGAGTGTTTCAAAACTGCTGTATCAAAAGAAAGGTTCAAGTCTGTTAGTTGAGGACACACATCGCAAATAAGTTTCTCAGAATGCTTCTGTCTTGTTTTTATGGGAAGATATTTCCTTTTTAACCATAGGCCTGATACCGTTCCAAATGTCCACTTCCAGATACTACAAAAAGAGTGTTTCAAACCTGCTCTATGAAAGGGAATGTTCAACTCTGTGACTTGAATGCAAACATCACAAAGAAGTTTCTGAGAATGCTGCTGTCTACTATTTATCTGTAATCCCGCTTCCAACGAAATCCTCAGTTTTATAGAAATATCCACTTGCAGATTCCAGAAAAGAGTGTTTCACACGTGCTCTGTCAATAGAAAGGTTCAACACTGTTAGTTGTGTAGATAGAGCATAAACAAGTTTCTGAGATTGCTTCTATCTCGTTTTTATGGGAAGATATTTCCTTTTGTACCATAGGCCAAAAAGCGCTGCAATTGTCCACTTCCAGATGCTACAAAAAGAGTGTTTCAAACCTGCTCTATGACAGGGAATGTTCAACTCTGTGACTTGAATGCAAACGTCATAAAGAAGTTTCTGAGAATGCTGCTGTCCACTATTTTTATGTAATCCCGTTTCCAACGAAATCCTCAGAGCTATCCAAATATCCACTTGCAGATTCTACAAAAAGAGTGTTTCAAAACTGCTGTATCAAAAGAAAGGTTCAAGTCTGTTAGTTGAGGACACACAACACAAATAAGTTTCTGAGAATGCTTCTGTCTTGTTTTTATGGGAAGATATTTCCTTTTTAACCATAGGCCTGATAACGTTCCAAATGTCCACTTCCAGATACTACATAAAGAGTGTTTCAAACCTGCTGTATGAAAGGGAATGTTCAACACTGTGACTTGAATGCAAACATCACAAAGAAGTTTCTGAGAATGCTGCTGTCTACTATTTATCTGTAATCCCGCTTCCAACGAAATCCTGTTTTATAGAAATATCCACTTGCAGATTCCAAGAAAAGAGTGTTTCACACGTGCTCTGTCAATAGAAAGGTTCAACACTGTTAGTTGTGTAGATAGAGCATAAACAAGTTTCTGAGATTGCTTCTATCTCGTTTTTATGCGAAGATATTTCCTTTTGTACCATAGGCCACAAGCGCTGCAAATGTCCACTTCCAGATGCTACAAAAAGAGTGTTTCAAACCTGCTCTATGACAGGGAAAGTTCAGCTCTGTGACTTGAATGCAAAAGTCACAAGGAAGTTTCTGAGAATGCTGCTGTCTTCTTTTTGTATGTAATCCCGTTTCCAAAAAAATCCTCAGATCTATCCAAATATCCACTTGCAGATTCTACAAAAAGAGTGTTTCAAAACTGCTGTATCAAAAGAAAGGCTCAAGTCTGTTAGTTGAGGACACACATCGCAAATAAGTTTCTCAGAATGCTTCTGTCTTGTTTTTATGGGAAGATATTTCCTTTTTAACCATAGGCCTGATACCGTTCCAAATGTCCACTTCCAGGTACCACAAAAACAGTGTTTCAAACCTGCTCTATGAAAGGGAATGTTCAACTCTGTGACTTGAATGCAAACATCACAAAGAAGATTCTGAGAATGCTGCTGTCTACTATTTATCTGTAATCCCGCTTCCAATGAAATCCTCAGTTTTATAGAAATATCCACTTGCAGATTCCAAAAAAAGAGTGTTTCACACGTGCTCTGTCAATAGAAAGGTTCAACACTGTTAGTTGTGTAGATAGAGCATAAACAAGTTTCTGAGATTGCTTCTATCTCATTTTTATGCGAAGATATTTCCTTTTGTACCATAGGCCACAAGCGCTGCAAATGTCCACTTCCAGATGCTACAAAAAGAGTGTTTCAAACCTGCTCTATGACAGGGAATGTTCAGCTCTGTGACTTGAATGCAAAAGTCACAAAGAAGTTTCTGAGAATGCTGCTGTCTACTTTTTGTATGTAATCCCGTTTCCAAAAAAATCCTCAGAGCTATCCAAATATCCACTTGCAGATTCTACAAAAAGAGTGTTTCAGAACTGCTGTATCAAAAGAAAGGTTCAAGTCTGTTAGTTGAGGACACACATCGCAAATAAGTTTCTGAGAATGCTTCTGTCTTGTTTTTCTGGGAAGATATTTCCTTTTTAACCATAGGCCTGATACCGTTCCAAATGTCCACTTCCAGATACTACAAAAAGAGTGTTTCAAACCTGCTCTATGAAAGGGAATGTTCAACTCTGTGACTTGAATGCAAACATCGCAAAGAAGTTTCTGAGAATGCTGCTGTCTACTATTTATCTGTAATCCCGCTTCCAATGAAATCCTCAGTTTTATAGAAATATCCATTCCAGATTCCAAAAAAAGAGTGTTTCACACGTGCACTGTCAATAGAAAGGTTCAACACTGTTAGTTGTGAAGATAGAGCTTAAACAAGTTTCTGAGATTGCTTCTATCTCGTTTTTATGGGAAGATATTTCCATTTCTACCATAGGCCACAAAGCGCTGCAAATGTCCACTTCCAGATGCTACAAAAAGAGTGTTTCAAACCTGCTCTATGACAGGGAATGTTCAACTCTGTGACTTGAATGCAAACGTCACAAAGAAGTTTCTGAGAATGCTGCTGTCCACTATTTTTATGTAATCCCGTTTCCAACAAAATCCTCAGAGCTATCCAAATATCCACTTGCAGATTCTACAAAAAGAGTGTTTCAAAACTGCTGTATGAAAAGAAAGGTTCAAGTCTGTTAGTTGAGGACACACATCGCAAATAAGTTTCTCAGAATGCTTCTGTCTTGTTTTTATGGGAAGATATTTCCTTTTTAACCATAGGCCTGATACCGTTCCAAATGTCCACTTCCAGATACTACAAAAGAGTGTTTCAAACCTGCTCTATGAAAGGGAATGTTCAACTCTGTGACTTGAATGCAAACATCACAAAGAAGTTTCTGAGAATGCTGCTGTCTACTATTTATCTGTAATCCCGCTTCCAACGAAATCCTCAGTTTTATAGAAATATCCACTTGCAGATTCCAGAAAAGAGTGTTTCACACGTGCTCTGTCAATAGAAAGGTTCAACACTGTTAGTTGTGTAGATAGAGCATAAACAAGTTTCTGAGATTGCTTCTATCTCGTTTTTATGGGAAGATATTTCCTTTTGTACCATAGGCCAAAAAGCGCTGCAATTGTCCACTTCCAGATGCTACAAAAAGAGTGTTTCAAACCTGCTCTATGACAGGGAATGTTCAACTCTGTGACTTGAATGCAAACGTCATAAAGAAGTTTCTGAGAATGCTGCTGTCCACTATTTTTATGTAATCCCGTTTCCAACGAAATCGTCAGAGCTATCCAAATATCCACTTGCAGATTCTACAAAAAGAGTGTTTCAAAACTGCTGTATCAAAAGAAAGGTTCAAGTCTGTTAGTTGAGGACACACAACACAAATAAGTTTCTGAGAATGCTTCTGTCTTGTTTTTATGGGAAGATATTTCCTTTTTAACCATAGGCCTGATAACGTTCCAAATGTCCACTTCCAGATACTACATAAAGAGTGTTTCAAACCTGCTGTATGAAAGGGAATGTTCAACACTGTGACTTGAATGCAAACATCACAAAGAAGTTTCTGAGAATGCTGCTGTCTACTATTTATCTGTAATCCCGCTTCCAACGAAATCCTGTTTTATAGAAATATCCACTTGCAGATTCCAAGAAAAGAGTGTTTCACACGTGCTCTGTCAATAGAAAGGTTCAACACTGTTAGTTGTGTAGATAGAGCATAAACAAGTTTCTGAGATTGCTTCTATCTCGTTTTTATGCGAAGATATTTCCTTTTGTACCATAGGCCACAAGCGCTGCAAATGTCCACTTCCAGATGCTACAAAAAGAGTGTTTAAAACCTGCTCTATGACAGGGAAAGTTCAGCTCTGTGACTTGAATGCAAAAGTCACAAGGAAGTTTCTGAGAATGCTGCTGTCTACTTTTTGTATGTAATCCCGTTTCCAAAAAAATCCTCAGAGCTATCCAAATATCCACTTGCAGATTCTACAAAAAGAGTGTTTCAAAACTGCTGTATCAAAAGAAAGGCTCAAGTCTGTTAGTTGAGGACACACATCGCAAATAAGTTTCTCAGAATGCTTCTGTCTTGTTTTTATGGGAAGATATTTCCTTTTTAACCATAGGCCTGATACCGTTCCAAATGTCCACTTCCAGATACTACAAAAAGAGTGTTTCAAACCTGCTCTATGAAAGGGAATGTTCAACTCTGTGACTTGAATGCAAACATCACAAAGAAGTTTCTGAGAATGCTGCTGTCTACTATTTATCTGTAATCCCGCTTCCAACGAAATCCTCAATTTTATAGAAATATCCACTTGCAGATTCCAGAAAAGAGTGTTTCACACGTGCTCTGTCAATAGAAAGGTTCAACACTGTTAGTTGTGTAGATAGAGCATAAACAAGTTTCTGAGATTGCTTCTATCTCGTTTTTATGGGAAGATATTTCCTTCTGTACCATAGGCCAAAAAGCGCTGCAGTTGTCCACTTCCAGATGCTACAAAAAGAGTGTTTCAAACCTGCTCTATGACAGGGAATGTTCAACTCTGTGACTTGAATGCAAACGTCATAAAGAAGTTTCTGAGAATGCTGCTGTCCACTATTTTTATATAATCCCGTTTCCAACGAAATCCTCAGAGCTATCCAAATATCCACTTGCAGATTCTACAAAAAGAGTGTTTCAAAACTGCTGTATCAAAAGAAAGGTTCAAGTCTGTTAGTTGAGGACACACAACACAAATAAGTTTCTGAGAATGCTTCTGTCTTGTTTTTATGGGAAGATATTTCCTTTTTAACCATAGGCCTGATAACGTTCCAAATGTCCACTTCCAGATACTACATAAAGAGTGTTTCAAACCTGCTCTATGAAAGGGAATGTTCAACACTGTGACTTGAATGCAAACATCACAAAGAAGTTTCTGAGAATGCTGCTGTCTACTATTTATCTGTAATCCCGCTTCCAACGAAATCCTCAGTTTTATAGAAATATCCACTTGCAGATTCCAAAAAAAGAGTGTTTCACACGTGCTCTGTCAATAGAAAGGTTCAACACTGTTAGTTGTGTAGATAGAGCATAAACAAGTTTCTGAGATTGCTTCTATCTCATTTTTATGCGAAGATATTTCCTTTTGTACCATAGGCCACAAGCGCTGCAAATGTCCACTTCCAGATGCTACAAAAAGAGTGTTTCAAACCTGCTCTATGACAGGGAATGTTCAGCTCTGTGACTTGAATGCAAAAGTCACAAAGAAGTTTCTGAGAATGCTGCTGTCTACTTTTTGTATGTAATCCCGTTTCCAAAAAAATCCTCAGAGCTATCCAAATATCCACTTGCAGATTCTACAAAAAGAGTGTTTCAAAACTGCTGTATCAAAAGAAAGGTTCAAGTCTGTTAGTTGAGGACACACATCGCAAATAAGTTTCTGAGAATGCTTCTGTCTTGTTTTTCTGGGAAGATATTTCCTTTTTAACCATAGGCCTGATACCGTTCCAAATGTCCACTTCCAGATACTACAAAAAGAGTGTTTCAAACCTGCTCTATGAAAGGGAATGTTCAACTCTGTGACTTGAATGCAAACATCGCAAAGAAGTTTCTGAGAATGCTGCTGTCTACTATTTATCTGTAATCCCGCTTCCAATGAAATCCTCAGTTTTATAGAAATATCCATTGCAGATTCCAAAAAAAGAGTGTTTCACACGTGCACTGTCAATAGAAAGGTTCAACACTGTTAGTTGTGAAGATAGAGCTTAAACAAGTTTCTGAGATTGCTTCTATCTCGTTTTTATGGGAAGATATTTCCATTTCTACCATAGGCCACAAAGCGCTGCAAATGTCCACTTCCAGATGCTACAAAAAGAGTGTTTCAAACCTGCTCTATGACAGGGAATGTTCAACTCTGTGACTTGAATGCAAACGTCACAAAGAAGTGTCTGAGAATGCTGCTGTCCACTATTTTTATGTAATCCCGTTTCCAACAAAATCCTCAGAGCTATCCAAATATCCACTTGCAGATTCTACAAAAAGAGTGTTTCAAAACTGCTGTATCAAAAGAAAGGTTCAAGTCTGTTAGTTGAGGACACACATCGCAAATAAGTTTCTCAGAATGCTTCTGTCTTGTTTTTATGGGAAGATATTTCCTTTTTAACCATAGGCCTGATACCGTTCCAAATGTCCACTTCCAGATACTACAAAAAGAGTGTTTCAAACCTGCTCTATGAAAGGGAATGTTCAACTCTGTGACTTGAATGCAAACATCACAAAGAAGTTTCTGAGAATGCTGCTGTCTACTATTTATCTGTAATCCCGCTTCCAACGAAATCCTCAGTTTTATAGAAATATCCACTTGCAGATTCCAAAAAAAGAGTGTTTCACACGTGCTCTGTCAATAGAAAGGTTCAACACTGTTAGTTGTGTAGATAGAGCATAAACAAGTTTCTGAGATTGCTTCTATCTCGTTTTTATGGGAAGATATTTCCTTTTGTACCATAGGCCAAAAAGCGCTGCAATTGTCCACTTGCAGATGCTACAAAAAGAGTGTTTCAAACCTGCTCTATGACAGGGAATGTTCAACTCTGTGACTTGAATGCAAACGTCATAAAGAAGTTTCTGAGAATGCTGCTGTCCACTATTTTTATGTAATCCCCTTTCCAACGAAATCCTCAGAGCTATCCAAATATCCACTTGCAGATTCTACAAAAAGAGTGTTTCAAAACTGCTGTATCAAAAGAAAGGTTCAAGTCTGTTAGTTGAGGACACACAACACAAATAAGTTTCTGAGAATGCTTCTGTCTTGTTTTTATGGGAAGATATTTCCTTTTTAACCATAGGCCTGATAACGTTCCAAATGTCCACTTCCAGATACTACATAAAGAGTGTTTCAAACCTGCTGTATGAAAGGGAATGTTCAACACTGTGACTTGAATGCAAACATCACAAAGAAGTTTCTGAGAATGCTGCTGTCTACTATTTATCTGTAATCCCGCTTCCAACGAAATCCTCAGTTTTATAGAAATATCCACTTGCAGATTCCAAAAAAAGAGTGTTTCACACGTGCTCTGTCAATAGAAAGGTTCAACACTGTTAGTTGTGTAGATAGAGCATAAACAAGTTTCTGAGATTGCTTCTATCTCATTTTTATGCGAAGATATTTCCTTTTGTACCATAGGCCACAAGCGCTGCAAATGTCCACTTCCAGATGCTACAAAAAGAGTGTTTCAAACCTGCTCTATGACAGGGAATGTTCAGCTCTGTGACTTGAATGCAAAAGTCACAAAGAAGTTTCTGAGAATGCTGCTGTCTACTTTTTGTATGTAATCCCGTTTCCAAAAAAATCCTCAGAGCTATCCAAATATCCACTTGCAGATTCTACAAAAAGAGTGTTTCAGAACTGCTGTATCAAAAGAAAGGTTCAAGTCTGTTAGTTGAGGACACACATCGCAAATAAGTTTCTGAGAATGCTTCTGTCTTGTTTTTCTGGGAAGATATTTCCTTTTTAACCATAGGCCTGATACCGTTCCAAATGTCCACTTCCAGATACTACAAAAAGAGTGTTTCAAACCTGCTCTATGAAAGGGAATGTTCAACTCTGTGACTTGAATGCAAACATCGCAAAGAAGTTTCTGAGAATGCTGCTGTCTACTATTTATCTGTAATCCCGCTTCCAATGAAATCCTCAGTTTTATAGAAATATCCATTCCAGATTCCAAAAAAAGAGTGTTTCACACGTGCACTGTCAATAGAAAGGTTCAACACTGTTAGTTGTGAAGATAGAGCTTAAACAAGTTTCTGAGATTGCTTCTATCTCGTTTTTATGGGAAGATATTTCCGTTTCTACCATAGGCCACAAAGCGCTGCAAATGTCCACTTCCAGATGCTACAAAAAGAGTGTTTCAAACCTGCTCTATGACAGGGAATGTTCAACTCTGTGACTTGAATGCAAACGTCACAAAGAAGTTTCTGAGAATGCTGCTGTCCACTATTTTTATGTAATCCCGTTTCCAACAAAATCCTCAGAGCTATCCAAATATCCACTTGCAGATTCTACAAAAAGAGTGTTTCAAAACTGCTGTATCAAAAGAAAGGTTCAAGTCTGTTAGTTGAGGACACACATCGCAAATAAGTTTCTCAGAATGCTTCTGTCTTGTTTTTATGGGAAGATATTTCCTTTTTAACCATAGGCCTGATACCGTTCCAAATGTCCACTTCCAGATACTACAAAAAGAGTGTTTCAAACCTGCTCTATGAAAGGGAATGTTCAACTCTGTGACTTGAATGCAAACATCACAAAGAAGTTTCTGAGAATGCTGCTGTCTACTATTTATCTGTAATCCCGCTTCCAACGAAATCCTCAGTTTTATAGAAATATCCACTTGCAGATTCCAGAAAAGAGTGTTTCACACGTGCTCTGTCAATAGAAAGGTTCAACACTGTTAGTTGTGTAGATAGAGCATAAACAAGTTTCTGAGATTGCTTCTATCTCGTTTTTATGGGAAGATATTTCCTTTTGTACCATAGGCCAAAAAGCGCTGCAATTGTCCACTTCCAGATGCTACAAAAAGAGTGTTTCAAACCTGCTCTATGACAGGGAATGTTCAACTCTGTGACTTGAATGCAAACGTCATAAAGAAGTTTCTGAGAATGCTGCTGTCCACTATTTTTATGTAATCCCGTTTCCAACGAAATCCTCAGAGCTATCCAAATATCCACTTGCAGATTCTACAAAAAGAGTGTTTCAAAACTGCTGTATCAAAAGAAAGGTTCAAGTCTGTTAGTTGAGGACACACAACACAAATAAGTTTCTGAGAATGCTTCTGTCTTGTTTTTATGGGAAGATATTTCCTTTTTAACCATAGGCCTGATAACGTTCCAAATGTCCACTTCCAGATACTACATAAAGAGTGTTTCAAACCTGCTGTATGAAAGGGAATGTTCAACACTGTGACTTGAATGCAAACATCACAAAGAAGTTTCTGAGAATGCTGCTGTCTACTATTTATCTGTAATCCCGCTTCCAACGAAATCCTGTTTTATAGAAATATCCACTTGCAGATTCCAAGAAAAGAGTGTTTCACACGTGCTCTGTCAATAGAAAGGTTCAACACTGTTAGTTGTGTAGATAGAGCATAAACAAGTTTCTGAGATTGCTTCTATCTCGTTTTTATGCGAAGATATTTCCTTTTGTACCATAGGCCACAAGCGCTGCAAATGTCCACTTCCAGATGCTACAAAAAGAGTGTTTAAAACCTGCTCTATGACAGGGAAAGTTCAGCTCTGTGACTTGAATGCAAAAGTCACAAGGAAGTTTCTGAGAATGCTGCTGTCTACTTTTTGTATGTAATCCCGTTTCCAAAAAAATCCTCAGAGCTATCCAAATATCCACTTGCAGATTCTACAAAAAGAGTGTTTCAAAACTGCTGTATCAAAAGAAAGGCTCAAGTCTGTTAGTTGAGGACACACATCGCAAATAAGTTTCTCAGAATGCTTCTGTCTTGTTTTTATGGGAAGATATTTCCTTTTTAACCATAGGCCTGATACCGTTCCAAATGTCCACTTCCAGATACTACAAAAAGAGTGTTTCAAACCTGCTCTATGAAAGGGAATGTTCAACTCTGTGACTTGAATGCAAACATCACAAAGAAGTTTCTGAGAATGCTGCTGTCTACTATTTATCTGTAATCCCGCTTCCAACGAAATCCTCAGTTTTATAGAAATATCCACTTGCAGATTCCAGAAAAGAGTGTTTCACACGTGCTCTGTCAATAGAAAGGTTCAACACTGTTAGTTGTGTAGATAGAGCATAAACAAGTTTCTGAGATTGCTTCTATCTCGTTTTTATGGGAAGATATTTCCTTTTGTACCATAGGCCAAAAAGCGCTGCAATTGTCCACTTCCAGATGCTACAAAAAGAGTGTTTCAAACCTGCTCTATGACAGGGAATGTTCAACTCTGTGACTTGAATGCAAACGTCATAAAGAAGTTTCTGAGAATGCTGCTGTCCACTATTTTTATGTAATCCCCTTTCCAACGAAATCCTCAGAGCTATCCAAATATCCACTTGCAGATTCTACAAAAAGAGTGTTTCAAAACTGCTGTATCAAAAGAAAGGTTCAAGTCTGTTAGTTGAGGACACACAACACAAATAAGTTTCTGAGAATGCTTCTGTCTTGTTTTTATGGGAAGATATTTCCTTTTTAACCATAGGCCTGATAACGTTCCAAATGTCCACTTCCAGATACTACATAAAGAGTGTTTCAAACCTGCTGTATGAAAGGGAATGTTCAACACTGTGACTTGAATGCAAACATCACAAAGAAGTTTCTGAGAATGCTGCTGTCTACTATTTATCTGTAATCCCGCTTCCAACGAAATCCTGTTTTATAGAAATATCCACTTGCAGATTCCAAGAAAAGAGTGTTTCACACGTGCTCTGTCAATAGAAAGGTTCAACACTGTTAGTTGTGTAGATAGAGCATAAACAAGTTTCTGAGATTGCTTCTATCTCGTTTTTATGCGAAGATATTTCCTTTTGTACCATAGGCCACAAGCGCTGCAAATGTCCACTTCCAGATGCTACAAAAAGAGTGTTTCAAACCTGCTCTATGACAGGGAAAGTTCAGCTCTGTGACTTGAATGCAAAAGTCACAAGGAAGTTTCTGAGAATGCTGCTGTCTTCTTTTTGTATGTAATCCCGTTTCCAAAAAAATCCTCAGATCTATCCAAATATCCACTTGCAGATTCTACAAAAAGAGTGTTTCAAAACTGCTGTATCAAAAGAAAGGCTCAAGTCTGTTAGTTGAGGACACACATCGCAAATAAGTTTCTCAGAATGCTTCTGTCTTGTTTTTATGGGAAGATATTTCCTTTTTAACCATAGGCCTGATACCGTTCCAAATGTCCACTTCCAGGTACCACAAAAACAGTGTTTCAAACCTGCTCTATGAAAGGGAATGTTCAACTCTGTGACTTGAATGCAAACATCACAAAGAAGATTCTGAGAATGCTGCTGTCTACTATTTATCTGTAATCCCGCTTCCAATGAAATCCTCAGTTTTATAGAAATATCCACTTGCAGATTCCAAAAAAAGAGTGTTTCACACGTGCTCTGTCAACAGAAAGGTTCAACAATGTTAGTTGTGTAGATAGAGCATAAACAAGTTTCTGAGATTGCTTCTATCTCGTTTTTATGGGAAGATATTTCCTTTTGTAGCATAGGCCACAAAGCGCTGCAAATGTCCACTTCCAGATGCTACAAAAAGAGTGTTTCAAACCTGCTCTATGACAGGGAATGTTCAACTCTGTGAGTTGAATGCAAACGTCATAAAGAAGTTTCTGAGAATGCTGCTGTCCACTATTTTTATGTAATCCCCTTTCCAACGAAATCCTCAGAGCTATCCAAATATCCACTTGCAGATTCTACAAAAAGAGTGTTTCAAAACTGCTGTATCAAAAGAAAGGTTCAAGTCTGTTAGTTGAGGACACACAACACAAATAAGTTTCTGACAATGCTTCTGTGTTGTTTTTATGGGAAGATATTTCCTTTTTAACCATAGGCCTGATAACGTTCCAAATGTCCACTTCCAGATACTACATAAAGAGTGTTTCAAACCTGCTGTATGAAAGGGAATGTTCAACACTGTGACTTGAATGCAAACATCACAAAGAAGTTTCTGAGAATGCTGCTGTCTACTATTTATCTGTAATCCCGCTTCCAACGAAATCCTCAGTTTTATAGAAATATCCACTTGCAGATTCCAGAAAAGAGTGTTTCACACGTGCTCTGTCAATAGAAAGGTTCAACACTGTTAGTTGTGTAGATACAGCATAAACAAGTTTCTGAGATTGCTTCTATCTCGTTTTTATGGGAAGATATTTCCTTTTGTACCATAGGCCAAAAAGCGCTGCAATTGTCCACTTCCAGATGCTACAAAAAGAGTGTTTCAAACCTGCTCTATGACAGGGAATGTTCAACTCTGTGACTTGAATGCAAACGTCATAAAGAAGTTTCTGAGAATGCTGCTGTCCACTATTTTTATATAATCCCGTTTCCAACGAAATCCTCAGAGCTATCCAAATATCCACTTGCAGATTCTACAAAAAGAGTGTTTCAAAACTGCTGTATCAAAAGAAAGGTTCAAGTCTGTTAGTTGAGGACACACAACACAAATAAGTTTCTGAGAATGCTTCTGTCTTGTTTTTATGGGAAGATATTTCCTTTTTAACCATAGGCCTGATAACGTTCCAAATGTCCACTTCCAGATACTACATAAAGAGTGTTTCAAACCTGCTCTATGAAAGGGAATGTTCAACACTGTGACTTGAATGCAAACATCACAAAGAAGTTTCTGAGAATGCTGCTGTCTACTATTTATCTGTAATCCCGCTTCCAACGAAATCCTCAGTTTTATAGAAATATCCACTTGCAGATTCCAAAAAAAGAGTGTTTCACACGTGCTCTGTCAATAGAAAGGTTCAACACTGTTAGTTGTGTAGATAGAGCATAAACAAGTTTCTGAGATTGCTTCTATCTCATTTTTATGCGAAGATATTTCCTTTTGTACCATAGGCCACAAGCGCTGCAAATGTCCACTTCCAGATGCTACAAAAAGAGTGTTTCAAACCTGCTCTATGACAGGGAATGTTCAGCTCTGTGACTTGAATGCAAAAGTCACAAAGAAGTTTCTGAGAATGCTGCTGTCTACTTTTTGTATGTAATCCCGTTTCCAAAAAAATCCTCAGAGCTATCCAAATATCCACTTGCAGATTCTACAAAAAGAGTGTTTCAAAACTGCTGTATCAAAAGAAAGGTTCAAGTCTGTTAGTTGAGGACACACATCGCAAATAAGTTTCTGAGAATGCTTCTGTCTTGTTTTTCTGGGAAGATATTTCCTTTTTAACCATAGGCCTGATACCGTTCCAAATGTCCACTTCCAGATACTACAAAAAGAGTGTTTCAAACCTGCTCTATGAAAGGGAATGTTCAACTCTGTGACTTGAATGCAAACATCGCAAAGAAGTTTCTGAGAATGCTGCTGTCTACTATTTATCTGTAATCCCGCTTCCAATGAAATCCTCAGTTTTATAGAAATATCCATTGCAGATTCCAAAAAAAGAGTGTTTCACACGTGCACTGTCAATAGAAAGGTTCAACACTGTTAGTTGTGAAGATAGAGCTTAAACAAGTTTCTGAGATTGCTTCTATCTCGTTTTTATGGGAAGATATTTCCATTTCTACCATAGGCCACAAAGCGCTGCAAATGTCCACTTCCAGATGCTACAAAAAGAGTGTTTCAAACCTGCTCTATGACAGGGAATGTTCAACTCTGTGACTTGAATGCAAACGTCACAAAGAAGTGTCTGAGAATGCTGCTGTCCACTATTTTTATGTAATCCCGTTTCCAACAAAATCCTCAGAGCTATCCAAATATCCACTTGCAGATTCTACAAAAAGAGTGTTTCAAAACTGCTGTATCAAAAGAAAGGTTCAAGTCTGTTAGTTGAGGACACACATCGCAAATAAGTTTCTCAGAATGCTTCTGTCTTGTTTTTATGGGAAGATATTTCCTTTTTAACCATAGGCCTGATACCGTTCCAAATGTCCACTTCCAGATACTACAAAAAGAGTGTTTCAAACCTGCTCTATGAAAGGGAATGTTCAACTCTGTGACTTGAATGCAAACATCACAAAGAAGTTTCTGAGAATGCTGCTGTCTACTATTTATCTGTAATCCCGCTTCCAACGAAATCCTCAGTTTTATAGAAATATCCACTTGCAGATTCCAAAAAAAGAGTGTTTCACACGTGCTCTGTCAATAGAAAGGTTCAACACTGTTAGTTGTGTAGATAGAGCATAAACAAGTTTCTGAGATTGCTTCTATCTCGTTTTTATGGGAAGATATTTCCTTTTGTACCATAGGCCAAAAAGCGCTGCAATTGTCCACTTCCAGATGCTACAAAAAGAGTGTTTCAAACCTGCTCTATGACAGGGAATGTTCAACTCTGTGACTTGAATGCAAACGTCATAAAGAAGTTTCTGAGAATGCTGCTGTCCACTATTTTTATGTAATCCCCTTTCCAACGAAATCCTCAGAGCTATCCAAATATCCACTTGCAGATTCTACAAAAAGAGTGTTTCAAAACTGCTGTATCAAAAGAAAGGTTCAAGTCTGTTAGTTGAGGACACACAACACAAATAAGTTTCTGAGAATGCTTCTGTCTTGTTTTTATGGGAAGATATTTCCTTTTTAACCATAGGCCTGATAACGTTCCAAATGTCCACTTCCAGATACTACATAAAGAGTGTTTCAAACCTGCTGTATGAAAGGGAATGTTCAACACTGTGACTTGAATGCAAACATCACAAAGAAGTTTCTGAGAATGCTGCTGTCTACTATTTATCTGTAATCCCGCTTCCAACGAAATCCTCAGTTTTATAGAAATATCCACTTGCAGATTCCAAAAAAAGAGTGTTTCACACGTGCTCTGTCAATAGAAAGGTTCAACACTGTTAGTTGTGTAGATAGAGCATAAACAAGTTTCTGAGATTGCTTCTATCTCATTTTTATGCGAAGATATTTCCTTTTGTACCATAGGCCACAAGCGCTGCAAATGTCCACTTCCAGATGCTACAAAAAGAGTGTTTCAAACCTGCTCTATGACAGGGAATGTTCAGCTCTGTGACTTGAATGCAAAAGTCACAAAGAAGTTTCTGAGAATGCTGCTGTCTACTTTTTGTATGTAATCCCGTTTCCAAAAAAATCCTCAGAGCTATCCAAATATCCACTTGCAGATTCTACAAAAAGAGTGTTTCAGAACTGCTGTATCAAAAGAAAGGTTCAAGTCTGTTAGTTGAGGACACACATCGCAAATAAGTTTCTGAGAATGCTTCTGTCTTGTTTTTCTGGGAAGATATTTCCTTTTTAACCATAGGCCTGATACCGTTCCAAATGTCCACTTCCAGATACTACAAAAAGAGTGTTTCAAACCTGCTCTATGAAAGGGAATGTTCAACTCTGTGACTTGAATGCAAACATCGCAAAGAAGTTTCTGAGAATGCTGCTGTCTACTATTTATCTGTAATCCCGCTTCCAATGAAATCCTCAGTTTTATAGAAATATCCATTCCAGATTCCAAAAAAAGAGTGTTTCACACGTGCACTGTCAATAGAAAGGTTCAACACTGTTAGTTGTGAAGATAGAGCTTAAACAAGTTTCTGAGATTGCTTCTATCTCGTTTTTATGGGAAGATATTTCCATTTCTACCATAGGCCACAAAGCGCTGCAAATGTCCACTTCCAGATGCTACAAAAAGAGTGTTTCAAACCTGCTCTATGACAGGGAATGTTCAACTCTGTGACTTGAATGCAAACGTCACAAAGAAGTTTCTGAGAATGCTGCTGTCCACTATTTTTATGTAATCCCGTTTCCAACAAAATCCTCAGAGCTATCCAAATATCCACTTGCAGATTCTACAAAAAGAGTGTTTCAAAACTGCTGTATCAAAAGAAAGGTTCAAGTCTGTTAGTTGAGGACACACATCGCAAATAAGTTTCTCAGAATGCTTCTGTCTTGTTTTTATGGGAAGATATTTCCTTTTTAACCATAGGCCTGATACCGTTCCAAATGTCCACTTCCAGATACTACAAAAAGAGTGTTTCAAACCTGCTCTATGAAAGGGAATGTTCAACTCTGTGACTTGAATGCAAACATCACAAAGAAGTTTCTGAGAATGCTGCTGTCTACTATTTATCTGTAATCCCGCTTCCAACGAAATCCTCAGTTTTATAGAAATATCCACTTGCAGATTCCAGAAAAGAGTGTTTCACACGTGCTCTGTCAATAGAAAGGTTCAACACTGTTAGTTGTGTAGATAGAGCATAAACAAGTTTCTGAGATTGCTTCTATCTCGTTTTTATGGGAAGATATTTCCTTTTGTACCATAGGCCAAAAAGCGCTGCAATTGTCCACTTCCAGATGCTACAAAAAGAGTGTTTCAAACCTGCTCTATGACAGGGAATGTTCAACTCTGTGACTTGAATGCAAACGTCATAAAGAAGTTTCTGAGAATGCTGCTGTCCACTATTTTTATGTAATCCCGTTTCCAACGAAATCCTCAGAGCTATCCAAATATCCACTTGCAGATTCTACAAAAAGAGTGTTTCAAAACTGCTGTATCAAAAGAAAGGTTCAAGTCTGTTAGTTGAGGACACACAACACAAATAAGTTTCTGAGAATGCTTCTGTCTTGTTTTTATGGGAAGATATTTCCTTTTTAACCATAGGCCTGATAACGTTCCAAATGTCCACTTCCAGATACTACATAAAGAGTGTTTCAAACCTGCTGTATGAAAGGGAATGTTCAACACTGTGACTTGAATGCAAACATCACAAAGAAGTTTCTGAGAATGCTGCTGTCTACTATTTATCTGTAATCCCGCTTCCAACGAAATCCTGTTTTATAGAAATATCCACTTGCAGATTCCAAGAAAAGAGTGTTTCACACGTGCTCTGTCAATAGAAAGGTTCAACACTGTTAGTTGTGTAGATAGAGCATAAACAAGTTTCTGAGATTGCTTCTATCTCGTTTTTATGCGAAGATATTTCCTTTTGTACCATAGGCCACAAGCGCTGCAAATGTCCACTTCCAGATGCTACAAAAAGAGTGTTTCAAACCTGCTCTATGACAGGGAAAGTTCAGCTCTGTGACTTGAATGCAAAAGTCACAAGGAAGTTTCTGAGAATGCTGCTGTCTTCTTTTTGTATGTAATCCCGTTTCCAAAAAAATCCTCAGATCTATCCAAATATCCACTTGCAGATTCTACAAAAAGAGTGTTTCAAAACTGCTGTATCAAAAGAAAGGCTCAAGTCTGTTAGTTGAGGACACACATCGCAAATAAGTTTCTCAGAATGCTTCTGTCTTGTTTTTATGGGAAGATATTTCCTTTTTAACCATAGGCCTGATACCGTTCCAAATGTCCACTTCCAGGTACCACAAAAACAGTGTTTCAAACCTGCTCTATGAAAGGGAATGTTCAACTCTGTGACTTGAATGCAAACATCACAAAGAAGATTCTGAGAATGCTGCTGTCTACTATTTATCTGTAATCCCGCTTCCAATGAAATCCTCAGTTTTATAGAAATATCCACTTGCAGATTCCAAAAAAAGAGTGTTTCACACGTGCTCTGTCAACAGAAAGGTTCAACAATGTTAGTTGTGTAGATAGAGCATAAACAAGTTTCTGAGATTGCTTCTATCTCGTTTTTATGGGAAGATATTTCCTTTTGTAGCATAGGCCACAAAGCGCTGCAAATGTCCACTTCCAGATGCTACAAAAAGAGTGTTTCAAACCTGCTCTATGACAGGGAATGTTCAACTCTGTGAGTTGAATGCAAACGTCATAAAGAAGTTTCTGAGAATGCTGCTGTCCACTATTTTTATGTAATCCCCTTTCCAACGAAATCCTCAGAGCTATCCAAATATCCACTTGCAGATTCTACAAAAAGAGTGTTTCAAAACTGCTGTATCAAAAGAAAGGTTCAAGTCTGTTAGTTGAGGACACACAACACAAATAAGTTTCTGACAATGCTTCTGTGTTGTTTTTATGGGAAGATATTTCCTTTTTAACCATAGGCCTGATAACGTTCCAAATGTCCACTTCCAGATACTACATAAAGAGTGTTTCAAACCTGCTGTATGAAAGGGAATGTTCAACACTGTGACTTGAATGCAAACATCACAAAGAAGTTTCTGAGAATGCTGCTGTCTACTATTTATCTGTAATCCCGCTTCCAACGAAATCCTCAGTTTTATAGAAATATCCACTTGCAGATTCCAGAAAAGAGTGTTTCACACGTGCTCTGTCAATAGAAAGGTTCAACACTGTTAGTTGTGTAGATACAGCATAAACAAGTTTCTGAGATTGCTTCTATCTCGTTTTTATGGGAAGATATTTCCTTTTGTACCATAGGCCAAAAAGCGCTGCAATTGTCCACTTCCAGATGCTACAAAAAGAGTGTTTCAAACCTGCTCTATGACAGGGAATGTTCAACTCTGTGACTTGAATGCAAACGTCATAAAGAAGTTTCTGAGAATGCTGCTGTCCACTATTTTTATGTAATCCCGTTTCCAACGAAATCCTCAGAGCTATCCAAATATCCACTTGCAGATTCTACAAAAAGAGTGTTTCAAAACTGCTGTATCAAAAGAAAGTTTCAAGTCTGTTAGTTGAGGACACACAACACAAATAAGTTTCTGAGAATGCTTCTGTCTTGTTTTTATGGGAAGATATTTCCTTTTTAACCATAGGCCTGATAACGTTCCAAATGTCCACTTCCAGATACTACATAAAGAGTGTTTCAAACCTGCTGTATGAAAGGGAATGTTCAACACTGTGACTTGAATGCAAACATCACAAAGAAGTTTCTGAGAATGCTGCTGTCTACTATTTATCTGTAATCCCGCTTCCAACGAAATCCTGTTTTATAGAAATATCCACTTGCAGATTCCAAGAAAAGAGTGTTTCACACGTGCTCTGTCAATAGAAAGGTTCAACACTGTTAGTTGTGTAGATAGAGCATAAACAAGTTTCTGAGATTGCTTCTATCTCGTTTTTATGCGAAGATATTTCCTTTTGTACCATAGGCCACAAGCGCTGCAAATGTCCACTTCCAGATGCTACAAAAAGAGTGTTTCAAACCTGCTCTATGACAGGGAAAGTTCAGCTCTGTGACCTGAATGCAAACGTCACAAAGAAGTTTCTGAGAATGCTGCTGTCTACTTTTTATATGTAATCCCCTTTCCAACAAAATCCTCATAGCTATCCAAATATCCACTTGCAGATTCTACAAAAAGAGTGTTTCAAAACTGCTGTATCAAAAGAAAGGTTCAAGTCTGTTAGTTGAGGACACACAACACTAATAAGTTTCTGAGAATGCTTCTGTCTTGTTTTTATGGGAAGATATTTCCTTTTTAACCATAGGCCTGATACCGTTCCAAATGTCCACTTCCAGATACTACAAAAAGAGTGTTTCAAACCTGCTCTATGAAAGGGAATGTTCAACTCTGTGACTTGAATGCAAACATCACAAAGAAGTTTCTGAGAATGCTGCTGTCTACTATTTATCTGTAATCCCGCTTCCAACGAATTCCTCAGTTTTATAGAAATATCCACTTGCAGATTCCAAAAAAAGTGTGTTTCACACGTGCTCTGTCAATAGAAAGGTTCAACACTGTTAGTTGTGTAGATAGAGCATAAACAAGTTTCTGAGATTGCTTCTATCTCGTTTTTATGGGAAGATATTTCCTTTTGTACCATAGGCCAAAAAGCGCTGCAATTGTCCACTTCCAGATGCTACAAAAAGAGTGTTTCAAACCTGCTCTATGAAAGGGAATGTTCAACTCTGTGACTTGAATGCAAACATCACAAAGAAGTTTCTGAGAATGCTGCTGTCTACTATTTATCTGTAATCCCGCTTCCAACGAAATCCTCAGTTTTATAGAAATATCCACTTGCAGATTCCAGAAAAGAGTGTTTCACACGTGCTCTGTCAATAGAAAGGTTCAACACTGTTAGTTGTGTAGATAGAGCATAAACAAGTTTCTGAGATTGCTTCTATCTCGTTTTTATGGGAAGATATTTCCTTTTGTACCATAGGCCAAAAAGCGCTGCAATTGTCCACTTCCAGATGCTACAAAAAGAGTGTTTCAAACCTGCTCTATGACAGGGAATGTTCAACTCTGTGACTTGAATGCAAACGTCATAAAGAAGTTTCTGAGAATGCTGCTGTCCACTATTTTTATGTAATCCCGTTTCCAACGAAATCCTCAGAGCTATCCAAATATCCACTTGCAGATTCTACAAAAAGAGTGTTTCAAAACTGCTGTATCAAAAGAAAGGTTCAAGTCTGTTAGTTGAGGACACACAACACAAATAAGTTTCTGAGAATGCTTCTGTCTTGTTTTTATGGGAAGATATTTCCTTTTTAACCATAGGCCTGATACCGTTCCAAATGTCCACTTCCAGATACTACAAAAAGAGTGTTTCAAACCTGCTCTATGAAAGGGAATGTTCAACTCTGTGACTTGAATGCAAACATCACAAAGAAGTTTCTGAGAATGCTGCTGTCTACTATTTATCTGTAATCCCGCTTCCAACGAAATCCTCAGTTTTATAGAAATATCCACTTGCAGATTCCAGAAAAGAGTGTTTCACACGTGCTCTGTCAATAGAAAGGTTCAACACTGTTAGTTGTGTAGATAGAGCATAAACAAGTTTCTGAGATTGCTTCTATCTCGTTTTTATGGGAAGATATTTCCTTTTGTACCATAGGCCAAAAAGCGCTGCAATTGTCCACTTCCAGATGCTACAAAAAGAGTGTTTCAAACCTGCTCTATGACAGGGAATGTTCAACTCTGTGACTTGAATGCAAACGTCATAAAGAAGTTTCTGAGAATGCTGCTGTCCACTATTTTTATGTAATCCCGTTTCCAACGAAATCCTCAGAGCTATCCAAATATCCACTTGCAGATTCTACAAAAAGAGTGTTTCAAAACTGCTGTATCAAAAGAAAGGTTCAAGTCTGTTAGTTGAGGACACACAACACAAATAAGTTTCTGAGAATGCTTCTGTCTTGTTTTTATGGGAAGATATTTCCTTTTTAACCATAGGCCTGATAACGTTCCAAATGTCCACTTCCAGATACTACATAAAGAGTGTTTCAAACCTGCTGTATGAAAGGGAATGTTCAACACTGTGACTTGAATGCAAACATCACAAAGAAGTTTCTGAGAATGCTGCTGTCTACTATTTATCTGTAATCCCGCTTCCAACGAAATCCTGTTTTATAGAAATATCCACTTGCAGATTCCAAGAAAAGAGTGTTTCACACGTGCTCTGTCAATAGAAAGGTTCAACACTGTTAGTTGTGTAGATAGAGCATAAACAAGTTTCTGAGATTGCTTCTATCTCGTTTTTATGCGAAGATATTTCCTTTTGTACCATAGGCCACAAGCGCTGCAAATGTCCACTTCCAGATGCTACAAAAAGAGTGTTTAAAACCTGCTCTATGACAGGGAAAGTTCAGCTCTGTGACTTGAATGCAAAAGTCACAAGGAAGTTTCTGAGAATGCTGCTGTCTACTTTTTGTATGTAATCCCGTTTCCAAAAAAATCCTCAGAGCTATCCAAATATCCACTTGCAGATTCTACAAAAAGAGTGTTTCAAAACTGCTGTATCAAAAGAAAGGCTCAAGTCTGTTAGTTGAGGACACACATCGCAAATAAGTTTCTCAGAATGCTTCTGTCTTGTTTTTATGGGAAGATATTTCCTTTTTAACCATAGGCCTGATACCGTTCCAAATGTCCACTTCCAGATACTACAAAAAGAGTGTTTCAAACCTGCTCTATGAAAGGGAATGTTCAACTCTGTGACTTGAATGCAAACATCACAAAGAAGTTTCTGAGAATGCTGCTGTCTACTATTTATCTGTAATCCCGCTTCCAACGAAATCCTCAGTTTTATAGAAATATCCACTTGCAGATTCCAGAAAAGAGTGTTTCACACGTGCTCTGTCAATAGAAAGGTTCAACACTGTTAGTTGTGTAGATAGAGCATAAACAAGTTTCTGAGATTGCTTCTATCTCGTTTTTATGGGAAGATATTTCCTTTTGTACCATAGGCCAAAAAGCGCTGCAATTGTCCACTTCCAGATGCTACAAAAAGAGTGTTTCAAACCTGCTCTATGACAGGGAATGTTCAACTCTGTGACTTGAATGCAAACGTCATAAAGAAGTTTCTGAGAATGCTGCTGTCCACTATTTTTATGTAATCCCCTTTCCAACGAAATCCTCAGAGCTATCCAAATATCCACTTGCAGATTCTACAAAAAGAGTGTTTCAAAACTGCTGTATCAAAAGAAAGGTTCAAGTCTGTTAGTTGAGGACACACAACACAAATAAGTTTCTGAGAATGCTTCTGTCTTGTTTTTATGGGAAGATATTTCCTTTTTAACCATAGGCCTGATAACGTTCCAAATGTCCACTTCCAGATACTACATAAAGAGTGTTTCAAACCTGCTGTATGAAAGGGAATGTTCAACACTGTGACTTGAATGCAAACATCACAAAGAAGTTTCTGAGAATGCTGCTGTCTACTATTTATCTGTAATCCCGCTTCCAACGAAATCCTGTTTTATAGAAATATCCACTTGCAGATTCCAAGAAAAGAGTGTTTCACACGTGCTCTGTCAATAGAAAGGTTCAACACTGTTAGTTGTGTAGATAGAGCATAAACAAGTTTCTGAGATTGCTTCTATCTCGTTTTTATGCGAAGATATTTCCTTTTGTACCATAGGCCACAAGCGCTGCAAATGTCCACTTCCAGATGCTACAAAAAGAGTGTTTCAAACCTGCTCTATGACAGGGAAAGTTCAGCTCTGTGACTTGAATGCAAAAGTCACAAGGAAGTTTCTGAGAATGCTGCTGTCTTCTTTTTGTATGTAATCCCGTTTCCAAAAAAATCCTCAGATCTATCCAAATATCCACTTGCAGATTCTACAAAAAGAGTGTTTCAAAACTGCTGTATCAAAAGAAAGGCTCAAGTCTGTTAGTTGAGGACACACATCGCAAATAAGTTTCTCAGAATGCTTCTGTCTTGTTTTTATGGGAAGATATTTCCTTTTTAACCATAGGCCTGATACCGTTCCAAATGTCCACTTCCAGGTACCACAAAAACAGTGTTTCAAACCTGCTCTATGAAAGGGAATGTTCAACTCTGTGACTTGAATGCAAACATCACAAAGAAGATTCTGAGAATGCTGCTGTCTACTATTTATCTGTAATCCCGCTTCCAATGAAATCCTCAGTTTTATAGAAATATCCACTTGCAGATTCCAAAAAAAGAGTGTTTCACACGTGCTCTGTCAACAGAAAGGTTCAACAATGTTAGTTGTGTAGATAGAGCATAAACAAGTTTCTGAGATTGCTTCTATCTCGTTTTTATGGGAAGATATTTCCTTTTGTAGCATAGGCCACAAAGCGCTGCAAATGTCCACTTCCAGATGCTACAAAAAGAGTGTTTCAAACCTGCTCTATGACAGGGAATGTTCAACTCTGTGAGTTGAATGCAAACGTCATAAAGAAGTTTCTGAGAATGCTGCTGTCCACTATTTTTATGTAATCCCCTTTCCAACGAAATCCTCAGAGCTATCCAAATATCCACTTGCAGATTCTACAAAAAGAGTGTTTCAAAACTGCTGTATCAAAAGAAAGGTTCAAGTCTGTTAGTTGAGGACACACAACACAAATAAGTTTCTGACAATGCTTCTGTGTTGTTTTTATGGGAAGATATTTCCTTTTTAACCATAGGCCTGATAACGTTCCAAATGTCCACTTCCAGATACTACATAAAGAGTGTTTCAAACCTGCTGTATGAAAGGGAATGTTCAACACTGTGACTTGAATGCAAACATCACAAAGAAGTTTCTGAGAATGCTGCTGTCTACTATTTATCTGTAATCCCGCTTCCAACGAAATCCTCAGTTTTATAGAAATATCCACTTGCAGATTCCAGAAAAGAGTGTTTCACACGTGCTCTGTCAATAGAAAGGTTCAACACTGTTAGTTGTGTAGATACAGCATAAACAAGTTTCTGAGATTGCTTCTATCTCGTTTTTATGGGAAGATATTTCCTTTTGTACCATAGGCCAAAAAGCGCTGCAATTGTCCACTTCCAGATGCTACAAAAAGAGTGTTTCAAACCTGCTCTATGACAGGGAATGTTCAACTCTGTGACTTGAATGCAAACGTCATAAAGAAGTTTCTGAGAATGCTGCTGTCCACTATTTTTATGTAATCCCGTTTCCAACGAAATCCTCAGAGCTATCCAAATATCCACTTGCAGATTCTACAAAAAGAGTGTTTCAAAACTGCTGTATCAAAAGAAAGTTTCAAGTCTGTTAGTTGAGGACACACAACACAAATAAGTTTCTGAGAATGCTTCTGTCTTGTTTTTATGGGAAGATATTTCCTTTTTAACCATAGGCCTGATAACGTTCCAAATGTCCACTTCCAGATACTACATAAAGAGTGTTTCAAACCTGCTGTATGAAAGGGAATGTTCAACACTGTGACTTGAATGCAAACATCACAAAGAAGTTTCTGAGAATGCTGCTGTCTACTATTTATCTGTAATCCCGCTTCCAACGAAATCCTGTTTTATAGAAATATCCACTTGCAGATTCCAAGAAAAGAGTGTTTCACACGTGCTCTGTCAATAGAAAGGTTCAACACTGTTAGTTGTGTAGATAGAGCATAAACAAGTTTCTGAGATTGCTTCTATCTCGTTTTTATGCGAAGATATTTCCTTTTGTACCATAGGCCACAAGCGCTGCAAATGTCCACTTCCAGATGCTACAAAAAGAGTGTTTCAAACCTGCTCTATGACAGGGAAAGTTCAGCTCTGTGACCTGAATGCAAACGTCACAAAGAAGTTTCTGAGAATGCTGCTGTCTACTTTTTATATGTAATCCCCTTTCCAACAAAATCCTCAGAGCTATCCAAATATCCACTTGCAGATTCTACAAAAAGAGTGTTTCAAAACTGCTGTATCAAAAGAAAGGTTCAAGTCTGTTAGTTGAGGACACACATCGCAAATAAGTTTCTCAGAATGCTTCTGTCTTGTGGGAAGACATTTCCTTTTTAACCATAGGCCTGATACCGTTCCAAATGTCCACTTCCAGATACTACAAAAAGAGTGTTTCAAACCTGCTCTATGAAAGGGAATGTTCAACTCTGTGACTTGAATGCAAACATCACAAAGAAGTTTCTGAGAATGCTGCTGTCTATTATTTATCTGTAATCCCGCTTCCAACGAATTCCTCAGTTTTATAGAAATATCCACTTGCAGATTCCAAAAAAAGTGTGTTTCACACGTGCTCTGTCAATAGAAAGGTTCAACAATGTTAGTTGTGTAGATAGAGCATAAACAAGTTTCTGAGATTGCTTCTATCTCGTTTTTATGGGAAGATATTTCCTTTTGTACCATAGGCCACAAAGCGCTGCAAATGTCCACTTCCAGATGCTACAAAAAGAGTGTTTCAAACCTGCTCTATGACAGGGAATGTTCAACTCTGTGACCTGAATGCAAACGTCACAAAGAAGTTTCTGAGAATGCTGCTGTCTACTTTTTATATGTAATCCCCTTTCCAACAAAATCCTCAGAGCTATCCAAATATCCACATGCAGATTCTACAAAAAGAGTGTTTCAAAACTGCTGTATCAAAAGAAAGGTTCAAGTCTGTTAGTTGAGGACACACATCGCAAATAAGTTTCTCAGAATGCTTCTGTCTTGTGGGAAGATATTTCCTTTTTAACCATAGGCCTGATACCGTTCCAAATGTCCACTTCCAGATACTACAAAAAGAGTGTTTCAAACCTGCTCTATGAAAGGGAATGTTCAACTCTGTGACTTGAATGCAAACATCACAAAGAAGTTTCTGAGAATGCTGCTGTCTACTATTTATCTGTAATCCCGCTTCCAACGAATTCCTCAGTTTTACAGAAATATCCACTTGCAGATTCCAAAAAAAGAGTGTTTCACACGTGCTCTGTCAATAGAAAGGTTCAACACTGATAGTTGTGTAGATAGAGCATAAACAAGTTTCTGAGATTGCTTCTATCTCGTTTTTATGGGAAGATATTTCCTTTTGTACCATAGGCCAAAAAGCGCTGCAATTGTCCACTTCCAGATGCTACAAAAAGAGTGTTTCAAACCTGCTCTATGACAGGGAATGTTCAACTCTGTGACTTGAATGCAAACGTCATAAAGAAGTTTCTGAGAATGCTGCTGTCCACTATTTTTATGTAATCCCCTTTCCAACGAAATCCTCAGAGCTATCCAAATATCCACTTGCAGATTCTACAAAAAGAGTGTTTCAAAACTGCTGTATCAAAAGAAAGGTTCAAGTCTGTTAGTTGAGGACACACAACACAAATAAGTTTCTGACAATGCTTCTGTCTTGTTTTTATGGGAAGATATTTCCTTTTTAACCATAGGCCTGATAACGTTCCAAATGTCCACTTCCAGATACTACATAAAGAGTGTTTCAAACCTGCTGTATGAAAGGGAATGTTCAACACTGTGACTTGAATGCAAACATCACAAAGAAGTTTCTGAGAATGCTGCTGTCTACTATTTATCTGTAATCCCGCTTCCAACGAAATCCTCAGTTTTATAGAAATATCCACTTGCAGATTCCAAAAAAAGAGTGTTTCACACGTGCTCTGTCAATAGAAAGGTTCAACACTGTTAGTTGTGTAGATAGAGCATAAACAAGTTTCTGAGATTGCTTCTATCTCATTTTTATGCGAAGATATTTCCTTTTGTACCATAGGCCGCAAGCGCTGCAAATGTCCACTTCCAGATGCTACAAAAAGAGTGTTTCAAACCTGCTCTATGACAGGGAATGTTCAGCTCTGTGACTTGAATGCAAAAGTCACAAAGAAGTTTCTGAGAATGCTGCTGTCTACTTTTTGTATGTAATCCCGTTTCCAAAAAAATCCTCAGAGCTATCCAAGTATCCACTTGCAGATTCTACAAAAAGAGTGTTTCAAAACTGCTGTATCAAAAGAAAGGTTCAAGTCTGTTAGTTGAGGACACACATCGCAAATAAGTTTCTGAGAATGCTTCTGTCTTGTTTTTCTGGGAAGATATTTCCTTTTTAACCATAGGCCTGATACCGTTCCAAATGTCCACTTCCAGATACTACAAAAAGAGTGTTTCAAACCTGCTCTATGAAAGGGAATGTTCAACTCTGTGACTTGAATGCAAACATCGCAAAGAAGTTTCTGAGAATGCTGCTGTCTACTATTTATCTGTTATCCCGCTTCCAACGAAATCCTCAGTTTTATAGAAATATCCATTGCAGATTCCAAAAAAAGAGTGTTTCACACGTGCACTGTCAATAGAAAGGTTCAACACTGTTAGTTGTGAAGATAGAGCTTAAACAAGTTTCTGAGATTGCTTCTATCTCGTTTTTATGGGAAGATATTTCCATTTCTACCATAGGCCACAAAGCGCTGCAAATGTCCACTTCCAGATGCTACAAAAAGAGTGTTTCAAACCTGCTCTATGACAGGGAATGTTCAACTCTGTGACCTGAATGCAAACGTCACAAAGAAGTTTCTGAGAATGCTGCTGTCCACTATTTTTATGTAATCCCGTTTCCAACAAAATCCTCAGAGCTATCCAAATATCCACTTGCAGATTCTACAAAAAGAGTGTTTCAAAACTGCTGTATCAAAAGAAAGGTTCAAGTCTGTTAGTTGAGGACACACATCGCAAATAAGTTTCTGAGAATGCTTCTGTCTTGTTTTTATGGGAAGATATTTCCTTTTTAACCATAGGCCTGATACCGTTCCAAATGTCCACTTCCAGATACTACAAAAAGAGTGTTTCAAACCTGCTCTATGAAAGGGAATGTTCAACTCTGTGACTTGAATGCAAACAACACAAAGAAGTTTCTGAGAATGCTGCTGTCTACTATTTATCTGTAATCCCGCTTCCAACGAAATCCTCAGTTTTATAGAAATATCCACTTGCAGATTCCAAAAAAAGAGTGTTTCACACGTGCTCTGTCAATAGAAAGGTTCAACAATGTTAGTTGTGTAGATAGAGCATAAACAAGTTTCTGAGATTGCTTCTATCTCGTTTTTATGGGAAGATATTTCCTTTTGTACCATAGGCCAAAAAGCGCTGCAATTGTCCACTTCCAGATGCTACAAAAAGAGTGTTTCAAACCTGCTCTATGACAGGGAATGTTCAACTCTGTGACTTGAATGCAAACGTCATAAAGAAGTTTCTGAGAATGCTGCTGTCCACTATTTTTATGTAATCCCCTTTCCAACGAAATCCTCAGAGCTATCCAAATATCCACTTGCAGATTCTACAAAAAGAGTGTTTCAAAACTGCTGTATCAAAAGAAAGGTTCAAGTCTGTTAGTTGAGGACACACAACACAAATAAGTTTCTGACAATGCTTCTGTCTTGTTTTTATGGGAAGATATTTCCTTTTTAACCATAGGCCTGATAACGTTCCAAATGTCCACTTCCAGATACTACATAAAGAGTGTTTCAAACCTGCTGTATGAAAGGGAATGTTCAACACTGTGACTTGAATGCAAACATCACAAAGAAGTTTCTGAGAATGCTGCTGTCTACTATTTATCTGTAATCCCGCTTCCAACGAAATCCTCAGTTTTATAGAAATATCCACTTGCAGATTCCAAAAAAAGAGTGTTTCACACGTGCTCTGTCAATAGAAAGGTTCAACACTGTTAGTTGTGTAGATAGAGCATAAACAAGTTTCTGAGATTGCTTCTATCTCATTTTTATGCGAAGATATTTCCTTTTGTACCATAGGCCACAAGCGCTGCAAATGTCCACTTCCAGATGCTACAAAAAGAGTGTTTCAAACCTGCTCTATGACAGGGAATGTTCAGCTCTGTGACTTGAATGCAAAAGTCACAAAGAAGTTTCTGAGAATGCTGCTGTCTACTTTTTGTATGTAATCCCGTTTCCAAAAAAATCCTCAGAGCTATCCAAATATCCACTTGCAGATTCCACAAAAAGAGTGTTTCAAAACTGCTGTATCAAAAGAAAGGTTCAAGTCTGTTAGTTGAGGACACACATCGCAAATAAGTTTCTGAGAATGCTTCTGTCTTGTTTTTCTGGGAAGATATTTCCTTTTTAACCATAGGCCTGATACCGTTCCAAATGTCCACTTCCAGATACTACAAAAAGAGTGTTTCAAACCTGCTCTATGAAAGGGAATGTTCAACTCTGTGACTTGAATGCAAACATCGCAAAGAAGTTTCTGAGAATGCTGCTGTCTACTATTTATCTGTAATCCCGCTTCCAATGAAATCCTCAGTTTTATAGAAATATCCATTGCAGATTCCAAAAAAAGAGTGTTTCACACGTGCACTGTCAATAGAAAGGTTCAACACTGTTAGTTGTGAAGATAGAGCTTAAACAAGTTTCTGAGATTGCTTCTATCTCGTTTTTATGGGAAGATATTTCCATTTCTACCATAGGCCACAAAGCGCTGCAAATGTCCACTTCCAGATGCTACAAAAAGAGTGTTTCAAACCTGCTCTATGACAGGGAATGTTCAACTCTGTGACTTGAATGCAAACGTCACAAAGAAGTTTCTGAGAATGCTGCTGTCCACTATTTTTATGTAATCCCGTTTCCAACAAAATCCTCAGAGCTATCCAAATATCCACTTGCAGATTCTACAAAAAGAGTGTTTCAAAACTGCTGTATGAAAAGAAAGTTTCAAGTCTGTTAGTTGAGGACACACATCGCAAATAAGTTTCTCAGAATGCTTCTGTCTTGTTTTTATGGGAAGATATTTCCTTTTTAACCATAGGCCTGATACCGTTCCAAATGTCCACTTCCAGATACTACAAAAAGAGTGTTTCAAACCTGCTCTATGAAAGGGAATGTTCAACTCTGTGACTTGAATGCAAACATCACAAAGAAGTTTCTGAGAATGCTGCTGTCTACTATTTATCTGTAATCCCGCTTCCAACGAAATCCTCAGTTTTATAGAAATATCCACTTGCAGATTCCAGAAAAGAGTGTTTCACACGTGCTCTGTCAATAGAAAGGTTCAACACTGTTAGTTGTGTAGATAGAGCATAAACAAGTTTCTGAGATTGCTTCTATCTCGTTTTTATGGGAAGATATTTCCTTTTGTACCATAGGCCAAAAAGCGCTGCAATTGTCCACTTCCAGATGCTACAAAAAGAGTGTTTCAAACCTGCTCTATGACAGGGAATGTTCAACTCTGTGACTTGAATGCAAACGTCATAAAGAAGTTTCTGAGAATGCTGCTGTCCACTATTTTTATATAATCCCGTTTCCAACGAAATCCTCAGAGCTATCCAAATATCCACTTGCAGATTCTACAAAAAGAGTGTTTCAAAACTGCTGTATCAAAAGAAAGGTTCAAGTCTGTTAGTTGAGGACACACAACACAAATAAGTTTCTGAGAATGCTTCTGTCTTGTTTTTATGGGAAGATATTTCCTTTTTAACCATAGGCCTGATAACGTTCCAAATGTCCACTTCCAGATACTACATAAAGAGTGTTTCAAACCTGCTGTATGAAAGGGAATGTTCAACACTGTGACTTGAATGCAAACATCACAAAGAAGTTTCTGAGAATGCTGCTGTCTACTATTTATCTGTAATCCCGCTTCCAACGAAATCCTGTTTTATAGAAATATCCACTTGCAGATTCCAAGAAAAGAGTGTTTCACACGTGCTCTGTCAATAGAAAGGTTCAACACTGTTAGTTGTGTAGATAGAGCATAAACAAGTTTCTGAGATTGCTTCTATCTCATTTTTATGCGAAGATATTTCCTTTTGTACCATAGGCCACAAGCGCTGCAAATGTCCACTTCCAGATGCTACAAAAAGAGTGTTTCAAACCTGCTCTATGACAGGGAAAGTTCAGCTCTGTGACTTGAATGCAAAAGTCACAAAGAAGTTTCTGAGAATGCTGCTGCCTACTTTTTGTATGTAATCCCGTTTCCAAAAAAATCCTCAGAGCTATCCAAATATCCACTTGCAGATTCTACAAAAAGAGTGTTTCAAAACTGCTGTATCAAAAGAAAGGCTCAAGTCTGTTAGTTGAGGACACACATCGCAAATAAGTTTCTCAGAATGCTTCTGTCTTGTTTTTATGGGAAGATATTTCCTTTTTAACCATAGGCCTGATACCGTTCCAAATGTCCACTTCCAGGTACCACAAAAACAGTGTTTCAAACCTGCTCTATGAAAGGGAATGTTCAACTCTGTGACTTGAATGCAAACATCACAAAGAAGATTCTGAGAATGCTGCTGTCTACTATTTATCTGTAATCCCGCTTCCAATGAAATCCTCAGTTTTATAGAAATATCCACTTGCAGATTCCAAAAAAAGTGTGTTTCACACGTGCTCTTTCAACAGAAAGGTTCAACAATGTTAGTTGTGTAGATAGAGCATAAACAAGTTTCTGAGATTGCTTCTATCTCGTTTTTATGGGAAGATATTTCCTTTTGTACCATAGGCCACAAAGCGCTGCAAATGTCCACTTCCAGATGCTACAAAAAGAGTGTTTCAAACCTGCTCTATGACAGGGAATGTTCAACTCTGTGACCTGAATGCAAACGTCACAAAGAAGTTTCTGAGAATGCTGCTGTCTACTTTTTATATGTAATCCCCTTTCCAACAAAATCCTCAGAGCTATCCAAATATCCACTTGCAGATTCTACAAAAAGAGTGTTTCAAAACTGCTGTATCAAAAGAAAGGTTCAAGTCTGTTAGTTGAGGACACACATCGCAAATAAGTTTCTCAGAATGCTTCTGTCTTGTTTTTATGGGAAGATATTTCCTTTTTAACCATAGGACTGATACCGTTCCAAATGTCCACTTCCAGATACTACAAAAAGAGTGTTTCAAACCTGCTCTATGAAAGGGAATGTTCAACTCTGTGACTTGAATGCAAACATCACAAAGAAGTTTCTGAGAATGCTGCTGTCTACTATTTATCTGTAATCCCGCTTCCAACGAAATCCTCAGTTTTATAGAAATATCCACTTGCAGATTCCAGAAAAGAGTGTTTCACACGTGCTCTGTCAATAGAAAGGTTCAACACTGTTAGTTGTGTAGATAGAGCATAAACAAGTTTCTGAGATTGCTTCTATCTCGTTTTTATGGGAAGATATTTCCTTTTGTACCATAGGCCAAAAAGCGCTGCAATTGTCCACTTCCAGATGCTACAAAAAGAGTGTTTCAAACCTGCTCTATGACAGGGAATGTTCAACTCTGTGACTTGAATGCAAACGTCATAAAGAAGTTTCTGAGAATGCTGCTGTCCACTATTTTTATGTAATCCCCTTTCCAACGAAATCCTCAGAGCTATCCAAATATCCACTTGCAGATTCTACAAAAAGAGTGTTTCAAAACTGCTGTATCAAAAGAAAGGTTCAAGTCTGTTAGTTGAGGACACACAACACAAATAAGTTTCTGACAATGCTTCTGTCTTGTTTTTATGGGAAGATATTTCCTTTTTAACCATAGGCCTGATAACGTTCCAAATGTCCACTTCCAGATACTACATAAAGAGTGTTTCAAACCTGCTGTATGAAAGGGAATGTTCAACACTGTGACTTGAATGCAAACATCACAAAGAAGTTTCTGAGAATGCTGCTGTCTACTATTTATCTGTAATCCCGCTTCCAACGAAATCCTCAGTTTTATAGAAATATCCACTTGCAGATTCCAAAAAAAGAGTGTTTCACACGTGCTCTGTCAATAGAAAGGTTCAACACTGTTAGTTGTGTAGATAGAGCATAAACAAGTTTCTGAGATTGCTTCTATCTCATTTTTATGCGAAGATATTTCCTTTTGTACCATAGGCCACAAGCGCTGCAAATGTCCACTTCCAGATGCTACAAAAAGAGTGTTTCAAACCTGCTCTATGACAGGGAATGTTCAGCTCTGTGACTTGAATGCAAAAGTCACAAAGAAGTTTCTGAGAATGCTGCTGTCTACTTTTTGTATGTAATCCCGTTTCCAAAAAAATCCTCAGAGCTATCCAAATATCCACTTGCAGATTCTACAAAAAGAGTGTTTCAAAACTGCTGTATCAAAAGAAAGGTTCAAGTCTGTTAGTTGAGGACACACATCGCAAATAAGTTTCTGAGAATGCTTCTGTCTTGTTTTTCTGGGAAGATATTTCCTTTTTAACCATAGGCCTGATACCGTTCCAAATGTCCACTTCCAGATACTACAAAAAGAGTGTTTCAAACCTGCTCTATGAAAGGGAATGTTCAACTCTGTGACTTGAATGCAAACATCGCAAAGAAGTTTCTGAGAATGCTGCTGTCTACTATTTATCTGTAATCCCGCTTCCAATGAAATCCTCAGTTTTATAGAAATCCATTGCAGATTCCAAAAAAAGAGTGTTTCACACGTGCACTGTCAATAGAAAGGTTCAACACTGTTAGTTGTGAAGATAGAGCTTAAACAAGTTTCTGAGATTGCTTCTATCTCGTTTTTATGGGAAGATATTTCCATTTCTACCATAGGCCACAAAGCGCTGCAAATGTCCACTTCCAGATGCTACAAAAAGAGTGTTTCAAACCTGCTCTATGACAGGGAATGTTCAACTCTGTGACTTGAATGCAAACGTCACAAAGAAGTTTCTGAGAATGCTGCTGTCCACTATTTTTATGTAATCCCGTTTCCAACAAAATCCTCAGTTTTATAGAAATATCCACTTGCAGATTCCAGAAAAGAGTGTTTCACACGTGCTCTGTCAATAGAAAGGTTCAACACTGTTAGTTGTGTAGATAGAGCATAAACAAGTTTCTGAGATTGCTTCTATCTCGTTTTTATGGGAAGATATTTCCTTTTGTACCATAGGCCAAAAAGCGCTGCAATTGTCCACTTCCAGATGCTACAAAAAGAGTGTTTCAAACCTGCTCTATGACAGGGAATGTTCAACTCTGTGACTTGAATGCAAACGTCATAAAGAAGTTTCTGAGAATGCTGCTGTCCACTATTTTTATGTAATCCCGTTTCCAACGAAATCCTCAGAGCTATCCAAATATCCACTTGCAGATTCTACAGAAAGAGTGTTTCAAAACTGCTGTATCAAAAGAAAGGTTCAAGTCTGTTAGTTGAGGACACACAACACAAATAAGTTTCTGAGAATGCTTCTGTCTTGTTTTTATGGGAAGATATTTCCTTTTTAACCATAGGCCTGATAACGTTCCAAATGTCCACTTCCAGATACTACATAAAGAGTGTTTCAAACCTGCTGTATGAAAGGGAATGTTCAACACTGTGACTTGAATGCAAACATCACAAAGAAGTTTCTGAGAATGCTGCTGTCTACTATTTATCTGTAATCCCGCTTCCAACAAAATCCTGTTTTATAAAAATATCCACTTGCAGATTCCAAGAAAAGAGTGTTTCACACGTGCTCTGTCAATAGAAAGGTTCAACACTGTTAGTTGTGTAGATAGAGCATAAACAAGTTTCTGAGATTGCTTCTATCTCGTTTTTATGGGAAGATATTTCCTTTTGTACCATAGGCCACAAGCGCTGCAAATGTCCACTTCCAGATGCTACAAAAAGAGTGTTTCAAACCTGCTCTATGACAGGGAATGTTCAGCTCTGTGACTTGAATGCAAAAGTCACAAAGAAGTTTCTGAGAATGCTGCTGTCTACTTTTTGTATGTAATCCCGTTTCCAAAAAAATCCTCAGAGCTATCCAAATATCCACTTGCAGATTCTACAAAAAGAGTGTTTCAAAACTGCTGTATCAAAAGAAAGGCTCAAGTCTGTTAGTTGAGGACACACATCGCAAATAAGTTTCTCAGAATGCTTCTGTCTTGTTTTTATGGGAAGATATTTCCTTTTTAACCATAGGCCTGATACCGTTCCAAATGTCCACTTCCAGGTACCACAAATACAGTGTTTCAAACCTGCTCTATGAAAGGGAATGTTCAACTCCGTGACTTGAATGCAAACATCACAAAGAAGATTCTGAGAATGCTGCTGTCTACTATTTATCTGTAATCCCGCTTCCAATGAAATCCTCAGTTTTATAGAAATATCCACTTGCAGATTCCAAAAAAAGAGTGTTTCACACGTGCTCTGTCAACAGAAAGGTTCAACAATGTTAGTTGTGTAGATAGAGCATAAACAAGTTTCTGAGATTGCTTCTATCTCGTTTTTATGGGAAGATATTTCCTTTTGTACCATAGGCCACAAAGCGCTGCAAATGTCCACTTCCAGATGCTACAAAAAGCGTGTTTCAAACCTGCTCTATGACAGGGAATGTTCAACTCTGTGACCTGAATGCAAACGTCACAAAGAAGTTTCTGAGAATGCTGCTGTCTACTTTTTATATGTAATCCCCTTTCCAACAAAATCCTCAGAGCTATCCAAATATCCACTTGCAGATTCTACAAAAAGAGTGTTTCAAAACTGCTGTATCAAAAGAAAGGTTCAAGTCTGTTAGTTGAGGACACACATCGCAAATAAGTTTCTCAGAATGCTTCTGTCTTGTTTTTATGGGAAGATATTTCCTTTTTAACCATAGGCCTGATACCGTTCCAAATGTCCACTTACAGATACTACAAAAAGAGTGTTTCAAACCTGCTCTATGAAAGGGAATGTTCAACTATGTGACTTGAATGAAAACATCACAAAGAAGTTTCTGAGAATGCTGCTGTCTACTATTGATCTGTAATACCGCTTCCAATGAAATCCTCAGTTTTATAGAAATATCCACTTGCAGATTCCAAAAAAAGAGTGTTTCACACGTGCTCTGTCAATAGAAAGGTTCAACACTGTTAGTTGTGAAGATAGAGCATAAACAAGTTTCTGAGATTGCTTCTATCTCGTTTTTATGGGAAGATATTTCCTTTTGTACCATAGGCCACAAAGCGATGCAAATGTCCACTTCCAGATGCTACAAAAAGAGTGTTTCAAACCTGCTCTATGACAGGGAATGTTCAACTCTGTGACTTGAATGCAAACGTCACAAAGAAGTTTCTGAGAATGCTGCTGTCCATTATTTTTATGTAATCCCGTTTCCAACGAAATCCTCAGAGCTATCCAAATATCCACTTGCAGATTCTACAAAAAGAGTGTTTCAAAACTGCTGTATCAAAAGAAAGGTTCAAGTCTCTTAGTTGAGGACACACAATAGAAATAAGTTTCTGAGAATGCTTCTGTCTTGTTTTTATCGGAAGATATTTCCTTTTTAACCATAGGCCTGATACCGTTCCAAATGTCCACTTCCAGATACTACAAAAAGAGTGTTTCAAACCTGCTCTATGAAAGGGAATGTTCAACTCTGTGACTTGAATGCAAACATCACAAAGAAGTTTCTGAGAATGCTGCTGTCTACTATTTATTTGTAATCCCGCTTCCAACGAAATCCTGTTTTATAGAAATATCCACTTGCAGTTTCCAAAAAAAGAATGTTTCACACGTGCTCTGTCAATAGAAAGGTTCAACACTGTTAGTTGTGAAGATAGAGCATAAACAAGTTTCTGAGATTGCTTCTATCTCGTTTTTATGGGAAGATATTTCCTTTTTTACCATAGGCCAAAAAGGGCTGCAAATGTCCACTTCCAGATACTACAAAAAGAGTGTTTGAAACCTGCTCTATGAAAGGGAATGTTCAGCTCTGTGACTTAAATGGAAACATCACAAAGAAGTTTCTGAGAATGCTGCTGTCTACTTTTTATATGTAATCTCGTTTCCAACGAAATCCTCAGAGCTATCCAAATATCCACTTGCAGATTCTACAAAAAGAGTGTTTCAAAACTGGTGTATCAAAAGAAAGTTTCAAGTCTGTTAGTTGAGGACACACATCGCAAATAAGTTTCTCAGAAAGCTTCTGTCTTGTTTTTATGGGAAGATATTTCCTTTTTAACCATAGGCCTGATACCGTTCCAAATGTCCACTTCCAGATACTACAAAAAGAGTGTTTCAAACCTGCTGTATGAAAGGGAATGTTGAACACTGTGACTTGAATGCGAACATCACAAAGAAGTTTCTGAGAATGCTGCTGTCTACTATTTATCGGTAATCCCGCTTCCAATGAAATCCTCAATTTTATAGAAATATCCACTTGCAGATTCCAAAAAAAGAATGTTTCACACGTGCTCTGTCAATAGAAAGGTTCAACACTGTTAGTTGTGTAGATAGAGCATAAACAAGTTTCTGAGATTGCTTCTATCTCGTTTTTATGGGAAGATATTTCCTTTTGTACCATAGGCCACAAACGCTGCAAATGTCCACTTCCAGATGCTACAAAAAGAGTGTTTCAAACCTGCTCTATGACAGGGAATGTTCAACTCTGTGACTTGAATGCAAACGTCATAAAGAAGTTTCTGAGAATGCTGCTGTCCACTATTTTTATATAATCCCGTTTCCAACGAAATCCTCAGAGCTATCCAAATATCCACTTGCAGATTCTACAAAAAGAGTGTTTCAAAACTGCTGTATCAAAAGAAAGGTTCAAGTCTGTTAGTTGAGGACACACAACACAAATAAGTTTCTGAGAATGCTTCTGTCTTGTTTTTATGGGAAGATATTTCCTTTTTAACCATAGGCCTGATAACGTTCCAAATGTCCACTTCCAGATACTACATAAAGAGTGTTTCAAACCTGCTGTATGAAAGGGAATGTTCAACACTGTGACTTGAATGCAAACATCACAAAGAAGTTTCTGAGAATGCTGCTGTCTACTATTTATCTGTAATCCCGCTTCCAACGAAATCCTGTTTTATAGAAATATCCACTTGCAGATTCCAAGAAAAGAGTGTTTCACACGTGCTCTGTCAATAGAAAGGTTCAACACTGTTAGTTGTGTAGATAGAGCATAAACAAGTTTCTGAGATTGCTTCTATCTCATTTTTATGCGAAGATATTTCCTTTTGTACCATAGGCCACAAGCGCTGCAAATGTCCACTTCCAGATGCTACAAAAAGAGTGTTTCAAACCTGCTCTATGACAGGGAAAGTTCAGCTCTGTGACTTGAATGCAAAAGTCACAAAGAAGTTTCTGAGAATGCTGCTGCCTACTTTTTGTATGTAATCCCGTTTCCAAAAAAATCCTCAGAGCTATCCAAATATCCACTTGCAGATTCTACAAAAAGAGTGTTTCAAAACTGCTGTATCAAAAGAAAGGCTCAAGTCTGTTAGTTGAGGACACACATCGCAAATAAGTTTCTCAGAATGCTTCTGTCTTGTTTTTATGGGAAGATATTTCCTTTTTAACCATAGGCCTGATACCGTTCCAAATGTCCACTTCCAGGTACCACAAAAACAGTGTTTCAAACCTGCTCTATGAAAGGGAATGTTCAACTCTGTGACTTGAATGCAAACATCACAAAGAAGATTCTGAGAATGCTGCTGTCTACTATTTATCTGTAATCCCGCTTCCAATGAAATCCTCAGTTTTATAGAAATATCCACTTGCAGATTCCAAAAAAAGTGTGTTTCACACGTGCTCTTTCAACAGAAAGGTTCAACAATGTTAGTTGTGTAGATAGAGCATAAACAAGTTTCTGAGATTGCTTCTATCTCGTTTTTATGGGAAGATATTTCCTTTTGTACCATAGGCCACAAAGCGCTGCAAATGTCCACTTCCAGATGCTACAAAAAGAGTGTTTCAAACCTGCTCTATGACAGGGAATGTTCAACTCTGTGACCTGAATGCAAACGTCACAAAGAAGTTTCTGAGAATGCTGCTGTCTACTTTTTATATGTAATCCCCTTTCCAACAAAATCCTCAGAGCTATCCAAATATCCACTTGCAGATTCTACAAAAAGAGTGTTTCAAAACTGCTGTATCAAAAGAAAGGTTCAAGTCTGTTAGTTGAGGACACACATCGCAAATAAGTTTCTCAGAATGCTTCTGTCTTGTTTTTATGGGAAGATATTTCCTTTTTAACCATAGGACTGATACCGTTCCAAATGTCCACTTCCAGATACTACAAAAAGAGTGTTTCAAACCTGCTCTATGAAAGGGAATGTTCAACTCTGTGACTTGAATGCAAACATCACAAAGAAGTTTCTGAGAATGCTGCTGTCTACTATTTATCTGTAATCCCGCTTCCAACGAAATCCTCAGTTTTATAGAAATATCCACTTGCAGATTCCAGAAAAGAGTGTTTCACACGTGCTCTGTCAATAGAAAGGTTCAACACTGTTAGTTGTGTAGATAGAGCATAAACAAGTTTCTGAGATTGCTTCTATCTCGTTTTTATGGGAAGATATTTCCTTTTGTACCATAGGCCAAAAAGCGCTGCAATTGTCCACTTCCAGATGCTACAAAAAGAGTGTTTCAAACCTGCTCTATGACAGGGAATGTTCAACTCTGTGACTTGAATGCAAACGTCATAAAGAAGTTTCTGAGAATGCTGCTGTCCACTATTTTTATGTAATCCCCTTTCCAACGAAATCCTCAGAGCTATCCAAATATCCACTTGCAGATTCTACAAAAAGAGTGTTTCAAAACTGCTGTATCAAAAGAAAGGTTCAAGTCTGTTAGTTGAGGACACACAACACAAATAAGTTTCTGACAATGCTTCTGTCTTGTTTTTATGGGAAGATATTTCCTTTTTAACCATAGGCCTGATAACGTTCCAAATGTCCACTTCCAGATACTACATAAAGAGTGTTTCAAACCTGCTGTATGAAAGGGAATGTTCAACACTGTGACTTGAATGCAAACATCACAAAGAAGTTTCTGAGAATGCTGCTGTCTACTATTTATCTGTAATCCCGCTTCCAACGAAATCCTCAGTTTTATAGAAATATCCACTTGCAGATTCCAAAAAAAGAGTGTTTCACACGTGCTCTGTCAATAGAAAGGTTCAACACTGTTAGTTGTGTAGATAGAGCATAAACAAGTTTCTGAGATTGCTTCTATCTCATTTTTATGCGAAGATATTTCCTTTTGTACCATAGGCCACAAGCGCTGCAAATGTCCACTTCCAGATGCTACAAAAAGAGTGTTTCAAACCTGCTCTATGACAGGGAATGTTCAGCTCTGTGACTTGAATGCAAAAGTCACAAAGAAGTTTCTGAGAATGCTGCTGTCTACTTTTTGTATGTAATCCCGTTTCCAAAAAAATCCTCAGAGCTATCCAAATATCCACTTGCAGATTCTACAAAAAGAGTGTTTCAAAACTGCTGTATCAAAAGAAAGGTTCAAGTCTGTTAGTTGAGGACACACATCGCAAATAAGTTTCTGAGAATGCTTCTGTCTTGTTTTTCTGGGAAGATATTTCCTTTTTAACCATAGGCCTGATACCGTTCCAAATGTCCACTTCCAGATACTACAAAAAGAGTGTTTCAAACCTGCTCTATGAAAGGGAATGTTCAACTCTGTGACTTGAATGCAAACATCGCAAAGAAGTTTCTGAGAATGCTGCTGTCTACTATTTATCTGTAATCCCGCTTCCAATGAAATCCTCAGTTTTATAGAAATCCATTGCAGATTCCAAAAAAAGAGTGTTTCACACGTGCACTGTCAATAGAAAGGTTCAACACTGTTAGTTGTGAAGATAGAGCTTAAACAAGTTTCTGAGATTGCTTCTATCTCGTTTTTATGGGAAGATATTTCCATTTCTACCATAGGCCACAAAGCGCTGCAAATGTCCACTTCCAGATGCTACAAAAAGAGTGTTTCAAACCTGCTCTATGACAGGGAATGTTCAACTCTGTGACTTGAATGCAAACGTCACAAAGAAGTTTCTGAGAATGCTGCTGTCCACTATTTTTATGTAATCCCGTTTCCAACAAAATCCTCAGTTTTATAGAAATATCCACTTGCAGATTCCAGAAAAGAGTGTTTCACACGTGCTCTGTCAATAGAAAGGTTCAACACTGTTAGTTGTGTAGATAGAGCATAAACAAGTTTCTGAGATTGCTTCTATCTCGTTTTTATGGGAAGATATTTCCTTTTGTACCATAGGCCAAAAAGCGCTGCAATTGTCCACTTCCAGATGCTACAAAAAGAGTGTTTCAAACCTGCTCTATGACAGGGAATGTTCAACTCTGTGACTTGAATGCAAACGTCATAAAGAAGTTTCTGAGAATGCTGCTGTCCACTATTTTTATGTAATCCCGTTTCCAACGAAATCCTCAGAGCTATCCAAATATCCACTTGCAGATTCTACAGAAAGAGTGTTTCAAAACTGCTGTATCAAAAGAAAGGTTCAAGTCTGTTAGTTGAGGACACACAACACAAATAAGTTTCTGAGAATGCTTCTGTCTTGTTTTTATGGGAAGATATTTCCTTTTTAACCATAGGCCTGATAACGTTCCAAATGTCCACTTCCAGATACTACATAAAGAGTGTTTCAAACCTGCTGTATGAAAGGGAATGTTCAACACTGTGACTTGAATGCAAACATCACAAAGAAGTTTCTGAGAATGCTGCTGTCTACTATTTATCTGTAATCCCGCTTCCAACAAAATCCTGTTTTATAAAAATATCCACTTGCAGATTCCAAGAAAAGAGTGTTTCACACGTGCTCTGTCAATAGAAAGGTTCAACACTGTTAGTTGTGTAGATAGAGCATAAACAAGTTTCTGAGATTGCTTCTATCTCGTTTTTATGGGAAGATATTTCCTTTTGTACCATAGGCCACAAGCGCTGCAAATGTCCACTTCCAGATGCTACAAAAAGAGTGTTTCAAACCTGCTCTATGACAGGGAATGTTCAGCTCTGTGACTTGAATGCAAAAGTCACAAAGAAGTTTCTGAGAATGCTGCTGTCTACTTTTTGTATGTAATCCCGTTTCCAAAAAAATCCTCAGAGCTATCCAAATATCCACTTGCAGATTCTACAAAAAGAGTGTTTCAAAACTGCTGTATCAAAAGAAAGGCTCAAGTCTGTTAGTTGAGGACACACATCGCAAATAAGTTTCTCAGAATGCTTCTGTCTTGTTTTTATGGGAAGATATTTCCTTTTTAACCATAGGCCTGATACCGTTCCAAATGTCCACTTCCAGGTACCACAAATACAGTGTTTCAAACCTGCTCTATGAAAGGGAATGTTCAACTCTGTGACTTGAATGCAAACATCACAAAGAAGATTCTGAGAATGCTGCTGTCTACTATTTATCTGTAATCCCGCTTCCAATGAAATCCTCAGTTTTATAGAAATATCCACTTGCAGATTCCAAAAAAAGAGTGTTTCACACGTGCTCTGTCAACAGAAAGGTTCAACAATGTTAGTTGTGTAGATAGAGCATAAACAAGTTTCTGAGATTGCTTCTATCTCGTTTTTATGGGAAGATATTTCCTTTTGTACCATAGGCCACAAAGCGCTGCAAATGTCCACTTCCAGATGCTACAAAAAGCGTGTTTCAAACCTGCTCTATGACAGGGAATGTTCAACTCTGTGACCTGAATGCAAACGTCACAAAGAAGTTTCTGAGAATGCTGCTGTCTACTTTTTATATGTAATCCCCTTTCCAACAAAATCCTCAGAGCTATCCAAATATCCACTTGCAGATTCTACAAAAAGAGTGTTTCAAAACTGCTGTATCAAAAGAAAGGTTCAAGTCTGTTAGTTGAGGACACACATCGCAAATAAGTTTCTCAGAATGCTTCTGTCTTGTTTTTATGGGAAGATATTTCCTTTTTAACCATAGGCCTGATACCGTTCCAAATGTCCACTTACAGATACTACAAAAAGAGTGTTTCAAACCTGCTCTATGAAAGGGAATGTTCAACTATGTGACTTGAATGAAAACATCACAAAGAAGTTTCTGAGAATGCTGCTGTCTACTATTGATCTGTAATACCGCTTCCAATGAAATCCTCAGTTTTATAGAAATATCCACTTGCAGATTCCAAAAAAAGAGTGTTTCACACGTGCTCTGTCAATAGAAAGGTTCAACACTGTTAGTTGTGAAGATAGAGCATAAACAAGTTTCTGAGATTGCTTCTATCTCGTTTTTATGGGAAGATATTTCCTTTTGTACCATAGGCCACAAAGCGATGCAAATGTCCACTTCCAGATGCTACAAAAAGAGTGTTTCAAACCTGCTCTATGACAGGGAATGTTCAACTCTGTGACTTGAATGCAAACGTCACAAAGAAGTTTCTGAGAATGCTGCTGTCCATTATTTTTATGTAATCCCGTTTCCAACGAAATCCTCAGAGCTATCCAAATATCCACTTGCAGATTCTACAAAAAGAGTGTTTCAAAACTGCTGTATCAAAAGAAAGGTTCAAGTCTCTTAGTTGAGGACACACAATAGAAATAAGTTTCTGAGAATGCTTCTGTCTTGTTTTTATCGGAAGATATTTCCTTTTTAACCATAGGCCTGATACCGTTCCAAATGTCCACTTCCAGATACTACAAAAAGAGTGTTTCAAACCTGCTCTATGAAAGGGAATGTTCAACTCTGTGACTTGAATGCAAACATCACAAAGAAGTTTCTGAGAATGCTGCTGTCTACTATTTATTTGTAATCCCGCTTCCAACGAAATCCTGTTTTATAGAAATATCCACTTGCAGTTTCCAAAAAAAGAATGTTTCACACGTGCTCTGTCAATAGAAAGGTTCAACACTGTTAGTTGTGAAGATAGAGCATAAACAAGTTTCTGAGATTGCTTCTATCTCGTTTTTATGGGAAGATATTTCCTTTTTTACCATAGGCCAAAAAGGGCTGCAAATGTCCACTTCCAGATACTACAAAAAGAGTGTTTGAAACCTGCTCTATGAAAGGGAATGTTCAGCTCTGTGACTTAAATGGAAACATCACAAAGAAGTTTCTGAGAATGCTGCTGTCTACTTTTTATATGTAATCTCGTTTCCAACGAAATCCTCAGAGCTATCCAAATATCCACTTGCAGATTCTACAAAAAGAGTGTTTCAAAACTGGTGTATCAAAAGAAAGTTTCAAGTCTGTTAGTTGAGGACACACATCGCAAATAAGTTTCTCAGAAAGCTTCTGTCTTGTTTTTATGGGAAGATATTTCCTTTTTAACCATAGGCCTGATACCGTTCCAAATGTCCACTTCCAGATACTACAAAAAGAGTGTTTCAAACCTGCTGTATGAAAGGGAATGTTGAACACTGTGACTTGAATGCGAACATCACAAAGAAGTTTCTGAGAATGCTGCTGTCTACTATTTATCGGTAATCCCGCTTCCAATGAAATCCTCAATTTTATAGAAATATCCACTTGCAGATTCCAAAAAAAGAATGTTTCACACGTGCTCTGTCAATAGAAAGGTTCAACACTGTTAGTTGTGTAGATAGAGCATAAACAAGTTTCTGAGATTGCTTCTATCTCGTTTTTATGGGAAGATATTTCCTTTTGTACCATAGGCCACAAACGCTGCAAATGTCCACTTCCAGATGCTACAAAAAGAGTGTTTCAAACCTGCTCTATGACAGGGAATGTTCAGCTCCGTGACTTGAATGCAAAAGTCACAAAGAAGTTTCTGAGAATGCTGCTGTCTACTTTTTGTATGTAATCCCATTTCCAAAAAAATCCTCAGAGCTATCCAAATATCCACTTGCAGATTCTACAAAAAGAGTGTTTCAAAACTGCTGTATCAAAGGAAAGGTTCAAGTCTGTTAGTTGAGGACACACATCGCAAATAAGTTTCTGAGAATGCTTCTGTCTTGTTTTTATGGGAAGATATTTCCTTTTTAACCATAGGCCTGATACCGTTCCAAATGTCCACTTCCAGATACTACAAAAAGAGTGTTTCAAACCTGCTCTATGAAAGGGAATGTTCAACTCTGTGATTTGAATGCAAACATCGCAAAGAAGTTTCTGAGAATGCTGCTGTCTACAATTTATCTGTAATCCCGCTTCCAATGAAATCCTCAGTTTTATAGAATTATCCACTTGCAGATTCCAAAAAAAGAGTGATTCACACGTGCCCTGTCAACAGAAAGGTTCAACACTGTTAGTTGTGAAGATAGAGCATAAACAAGTTTCTGAGATTGCTTCTATCTCGTTTTTATGGGAAGATATTTCCTTTTCTACCATAGGCCACAAAGCGCTGCAAATGTCCACTTCCAGATGCTACAAAAAGAGTGTTTCAAACCTGCTCTATGACAGGGAATGTTCAAATCTGTGACTTGAATGCAAACGTCACAAAGAAGTTTCTGAGAATGCTGCTGTCCAGTATTTTTATGTAATCCCGTTTCCAAAGAAATCCTCAGAGCTATCCAAATATCCACTTGCAGATTCTACAAAAAGAGTGTTTCAAAACTGCTGTATCAAAAGAATGGTTCAAGTCTCTTAGTTGAGGACACACAACAGAAATAAGTTTCTGAGAATGCTTCTCTCTTGTTTTTATGGGAAGATATTTCCTTTTTAACCATAGGCCTGATACCGTTCCAAATGTCCAATTCCAGATACTACAAAAAGTCTGTTTCAAACCTGCTCTATGAAACGGAATGTTCAACTCTGTGACTTGAATGCAAACATCACAAAGAAGTTTCTGAGAATGCTGCTGTCTACTATTTATCTGAAATCGCACTTCCAACGAAATCCTGTTTTATAGAAATATCCACTTGCAGTTTCCAAAAAAAGAATGTTTCACACGTGCTCTGTCAATAGAAAGGTTCAACACTGTTAGTTGTGAAGATAGGGCATAAACAAGTTTCTGAGATTGTTTCTATCTCGTTTTTATAGGAAGATATTTCCTTTTTTACCATAGGCCACAAAGCGCTGCAAATGCCCACCTCCAGATACTACAAAAAGAGTGTTTCAAACCTGCTCTATGAAAGGGAATGTTCAGCTCGGTGACTTAAATGGAAACATCACAAAGAAGTTTCTGAGAATGCTGCTGTGTACTTTCAATAGGTAATCCCGTTTCCAATGAAATCCTCAGAGCTATCCAAATATACACTTGCAGATTCTACAAAAAGAGTGTTTCAAAACTGCTGTATCAAAAGAAAGGTTCAAGTCCGTTAGTTGAGGACACACATCGCAAATAAGTTTCTGAGAATGCTTCTGTCATGTTTTTATGGGAAGATATTTCCTTTTTAACCATAGGCCTGATACCATTCCAAATGTCCACTTCCAGATACTACTAAAAGAGTGTTTCAAACCTGCTGTATGAAAGGGAATGTTCAACTCTGTGACTTGAATGCAAACATCACAAAGGAGTTTCTGAGTATGCTGCTGTCTACTATTTATCTGTAATCCCGCTTCCAACGAAATCCTCAGTTTTATAGAAATATCCACTTGCAGATTCCAAAAAAAGAGTGTTTCACACGTGCTCTGTCAATAGAAAGGTTCAACACTGTTAGTTGTGTAGATCGAGCATAAACAAGTTTCTGAGATTGCTTCTATCTCGTTTTTATGGGAAGATATTTCCTTTTGTATCATAGGCCACAAAGCGATGCAAATGTCCCCTTCCAGATGCTACAAAAAGAGTGTTTCAAACCTGCTCTATGACAGGGAATGTTCAACTCTGTGACTTGAATGCAAACGTCATAAAGAAGTTTCTGAGAATGCTGCTGTCCACTATTTTTATGTAATCCCCTTTCCATCGAAATCCTCAGAGCTATCCAAATATCCACTTGCAGATTCTACAAAAAGAGTGTTTCAAAACTGCTGTATCAATAGAAAGGTTCAAGTCTGTTAGTTGAGGACACACAACACAAATAAGTTTCTGAGAATGCTTCTGTCTTGTTTTTCTGGGAAGATATTTCCTTTTTAACCATAGGCCTGATAACGTTCCAAATGTCCACTTCCAGATACTACATAAAGAGTGTTCCAAACCTGCTGTATGAAAGGGAATGTTCAACACTGTGACTTGAATGCAAACATCACAAAGAAGTTTCTGAGAATGCTGCTGTCTACTATTTATCTGTAATCCCGCTTCCAACGAAATCCTCAGTTTTATAGAAATATCCACTTGCAGATTCCAAAAAAAGAGTGTTTCACACGTGCTCTGTCAATAGAAAGGTTCAACACTTAGTTGTGTAGATAGAGCATAAACAAGTTTCTGAGATTGCTTCTATCTCGTTTTTATGGGAAGATATTTCCTTTTGTACCATAGGCCACAAGCGCTGCAATTGTCCACTTCCAGATGCTACAAAAAGAGTGTTTCAAACCTGCTCTGTGACAGGGAATGTTCAGCTCTGTGACTTGAATGCAAAAGTCACAAAGAAGTTTCTGAGAATGCTGCTGTCTACTTTTTGTATGTAATCCCGTTTCCAAAAAAATCCTCAGAACTATCCAAATATCCACTTGCAGATTCTACAAAAAGAGTGTTTCAAAACTGCTGTATCAAAAGAAAGGTTCAAGTCTGTTAGTTGAGGACACACATCGCAAATAAGTTTCTGAGAATGCTTCTGGCTTGTTTTTATGGGAAGATATTTCCTTTTTAACCATAGGCCTGATACCGTTCCAAATGTCCACTTCCAGATACTACAAAAAGAGTGTTTCAAACCTGCTCTATGAAAGGGAATGTTCAACTCTGTGACTTGAATGCAAACATCGCAAAGAAGTTTCTGAGAATGCTGCTGTCTACTATTTATCTGTAATCCCGCTTCCAATGAAATCCTCAGTTTTATAGAAATATCCACTTGCAGATTCCAAAAAAAGAGTGTTTCACACGTGCACTGTCAATAGAAAGGTTCAACACTGTTAGTTGTGAAGATAGAGCTTAAACAAGTTTCTGAGATTGCTTCTATCTCGTTTTTATAGGACGATATTTCCTTTTCTACCATAGGCCAAAATGCGCTGCAAATGTCCACTTCCAGATGCTACAAAAAGAGTGTTTCAAACCTGCTCTATGACAGGGAATGTTCAACACTGTGACTTGAATGCAAACGTCACAAAGAAGTTTCTGAGAATGCTGCTGTCCACTATTTTTATGTAATTCCGTTTCCAACAAAATCCTCAGAGCTATCCAAATATCCACTTGCAGATTCTACAAAAAGAGTGTTTCAAAAGTAAAGTATCAAGAGAAAGGTTCAAGTCTGTTAGTTGAGGACACACATCGCAAATAAGTTTCTCAGAATGCTTCTGTCTTGTTTTTATGGGGAGATATTTCCTTTTTAACCATAGGCCTGATACCGTTCCAAATGTCCACTTCCAGATACTACAAAAAGAGTGTTTCAAACCTGCTCTATGAAAGGGAATGTTCAACTCTGTGACTTGATTGCAAACATCACAAAGAAGTTTCTGAGAATGCTGCTGTCTACTATTTATCTGTAATCCCGCTTCCAACGAAATCCTCAGTTTTATAGAAATATCCACTTGCAGATTCCAAAAAAAGAGTGTTTCACACGTGCTCTGTCAATAGAAAGGTTCAACACTGATAGTTGTGTAGATAGAGCATAAACAAGTTTCTGAGATTGCTTCTATCTCGTTTTTATGGGAAGATATTTCCTTTTGTACCATAGGCCACAAAGCGATGCAAATGTCCACTTCCAGATGCTACAAAAAGAGTGTTTCAAACCTTCTCTATGACAGGGAATGTTCAACTCTGTGACTTGAATGCAAAAGTCACAAAGAAGTTTCTGAGAATGCTGCTGTCCACTATTTTTATGTAATCCCGTTTCCAACGAAATCCTCAGAGCTATCCAAATATCCACTTGCAGATTCTACAAAAAGAGTGTTTCAAAACTGCTGTATCAAAAGAAAGCTTCAAGTCTCTTAGTTGAGGACACACAATAGAAATAAGTTTCTGAGAATGCTTCTGTCTTGTTTTTATCGGAAGATATTTCCTTTTTAACCATAGGCCTGATACCGTTCCAAATGTCCACTTCCAGATACTACAAAAAGAGTGTTTCAAACCTGCTCTATGAAAGGGAATGTTCAACTCTGTGACTTGAATGCAAACACCACAAAGAAGTTTCTGAGAATGCTGCTGTCTACTATTTATTTGTAATCCCGCTTCCAACGAAATCCTGTTTTATAGAAATATCCACTTGCAGTTTCCAAAAAAAGAATGTTTCACACGTGCTCTGTCAATAGAAAGGTTCAACACTGTTAGTTGTGAAGATAGAGCATAAACAAGTTTCTGAGATTGCTTCTATCTCGTTTTTATGGGAAGATATTTCCTTTTTTAACATAGGCCAAAAAGCGCTGCAAATGTCCACTTCCAGATACTACAAAAAGAGTGTTTGAAACCTCCTCTATGAAAGGGAATGTTCAGCTCTGTGACTTAAATGGAAACATCACAAAGAAGTTTCTGAGAATGCTGCTGTCTACTTTTTATATGTAATCCCGTTTCCAACGAAATCCTCAGAGCTATCCAAATATCCACTTGCAGATTCTACAAAAAGAGTGTTTCAAAACTGCTGTATCAAAAGAAAGTTTCAAGTCTGTTAGTTGAGGACACACATCGCAAATAAGTTTCTCAGAATGCTTCTGTCTTGTTTTTATGGGAAGATATTTCCTTTTTAACCATAGGCCTGATACCGTTCCAAATGTCCACTTCCAGATACTACAAAAAGAGTGTTTCAAACCTGCTGTATGAAAGGGAATGTTGAACACTGTGACTTGAATGCAAACATCACAAAGAAGTTTCTGAGAATGCTGCTGTCTACTATTTATCGGTAATCCCGCTTCCAACGAAATCCTCAATTTTATAGAAATATCCACTTGCAGATTCCAAAAAAAGAGTGTTTCACACGTGCTCTGTCAATAGAAAGGTTCAACACTGTTAGTTGTGTAGATAGAGCATAAACAAGTTTCTGAGATTGCTTCTATCTCGTTTTTATGGGAAGATATTTCCTTTTGTACCATAGGCCACAAAAGCTGCAAATGTCCACTTCCAGATGCTACAAAAAGAGTGTTTCAAACCTGCTCTATGACAGGGAATGTTCAGCTCCGTGACTTGAATGCAAAAGTCACAAAGAAGTTTCTGAGAATGCTGCTGTCCATTATTTTTATGTAATCCCGTTTCCAACGAAATCCTCAGAGCTATCCAAATATCCACTTGCAGATTCTACAAAAAGAGTGTTTCAAAACTGCTGTATCAAAAGAAAGGTTCAAGTCTCTTAGTTGAGGACACACAATAGAAATAAGTTTCTGAGAATGCTTCTGTCTTGTTTTTATCGGAAGATATTTCCTTTTTAACCATAGGCCTGATACCGTTCCAAATGTCCACTTCCAGATACTACAAAAAGAGTGTTTCAAACCTGCTCTATGACAGGGAATGTTCAGCTCTGTGACTTGAATGCAAAAGTCACAAAGAAGTTTCTGAGAATGCTGCTGTCTACTTTTTGTATGTAATCCCGTTTCCAAAAAAATCCTCAGAGCTATCCAAATATCCACTTGCAGATTCTACAAAAAGAGTGTTTCAAAACTGCTGTATCAAAAGAAAGGTTCAAGTCTCTTAGTTGAGGACACACAATAGAAATAAGTTTCTGATAATGCTTCTGTCTTGTTTTTATCGGAAGATATTTCCTTTTTAACCATAGGCCTGATACCGTTCCAAATGTCCACTTCCAGATACTACAAAAAGAGTGTTTCAAACCTGCTCTATGAAAGGGAATGTTCAACTCTGTGACTTGAATGCAAACATCACAAAGAAGTTTCTGAGAATGCTGCTGTCTACTATTTATTTGTAATCCCGCTTCCAACGAAATCCTGTTTTATAGAAATATCCACTTGCAGTTTCCAAAAAAAGAATGTTTCACACGTGCTCTGTCAATAGAAAGGTTCAACACTGTTAGTTGTGAAGATAGAGCATAAACAAGTTTCTGAGATTGCTTCTATCTCGTTTTTATGGGAAGATATTTCCTTTTTTACCATAGGCCAAAAAGGGCTGCAAATGTCCACTTCCAGATACTACAAAAAGAGTGTTTGAAACCTGCTCTATGAAAGGGAATGTTCAGCTCTGTGACTTAAATGGAAACATCACAAAGAAGTTTCTGAGAATGCTGCTGTCTACTTTTTATATGTAATCTCGTTTCCAACGAAATCCTCAGAGCTATCCAAATATCCACTTGCAGATTCTACAAAAAGAGTGTTTCAAAACTGGTGTATCAAAAGAAAGTTTCAAGTCTGTTAGTTGAGGACACACATCGCAAATAAGTTTCTCAGAAAGCTTCTGTCTTGTTTTTATGGGAAGATATTTCCTTTTTAACCATAGGCCTGATACCGTTCCAAATGTCCACTTCCAGATACTACAAAAAGAGTGTTTCAAACCTGCTGTATGAAAGGGAATGTTGAACACTGTGACTTGAATGCGAACATCACAAAGAAGTTTCTGAGAATGCTGCTGTCTACTATTTATCGGTAATCCCGCTTCCAACGAAATCCTCAATTTTATAGAAATATCCACTTGCAGATTCCAAAAAAAGAATGTTTCACACGTGCTCTGTCAATAGAAAGGTTCAACACTGTTAGTTGTGTAGATAGAGCATAAACAAGTTTCTGAGATTGCTTCTATCTCGTTTTTATGGGAAGATATTTCCTTTTGTACCATAGGCCACAAACGCTGCAAATGTCCACTTCCAGATGCTACAAAAAGAGTGTTTCAAACCTGCTCTATGACAGGGAATGTTCAGCTCCGTGACTTGAATGCAAAAGTCACAAAGAAGTTTCTGAGAATGCTGCTGTCTACTTTTTGTATGTAATCCCATTTCCAAAAAAATCCTCAGAGCTATCCAAATATCCACTTGCAGATTCTACAAAAAGAGTGTTTCAAAACTGCTGTATCAAAGGAAAGGTTCAAGTCTGTTAGTTGAGGACACACATCGCAAATAAGTTTCTGAGAATGCTTCTGTCTTGTTTTTATGGGAAGATATTTCCTTTTTAACCATAGGCCTGATACCGTTCCAAATGTCCACTTCCAGATACTACAAAAAGAGTGTTTCAAACCTGCTCTATGAAAGGGAATGTTCAACTCTGTGATTTGAATGCAAACATCGCAAAGAAGTTTCTGAGAATGCTGCTGTCTACAATTTATCTGTAATCCCGCTTCCAATGAAATCCTCAGTTTTATAGAATTATCCACTTGCAGATTCCAAAAAAAGAGTGATTCACACGTGCCCTGTCAACAGAAAGGTTCAACACTGTTAGTTGTGAAGATAGAGCATAAACAAGTTTCTGAGATTGCTTCTATCTCGTTTTTATGGGAAGATATTTCCTTTTCTACCATAGGCCACAAAGCGCTGCAAATGTCCACTTCCAGATGCTACAAAAAGAGTGTTTCAAACCTGCTCTATGACAGGGAATGTTCAAATCTGTGACTTGAATGCAAACGTCACAAAGAAGTTTCTGAGAATGCTGCTGTCCAGTATTTTTATGTAATCCCGTTTCCAACGAAATCCTCAGAGCTATCCAAATATCCACTTGCAGATTCTACAAAAAGAGTGTTTCAAAACTGCTGTATCAAAAGAATGGTTCAAGTCTCTTAGTTGAGGACACACAACAGAAATAAGTTTCTGAGAATGCTTCTCTCTTGTTTTTATGGGAAGATATTTCCTTTTTAACCATAGGCCTGATACCGTTCCAAATGTCCAATTCCAGATACTACAAAAAGTCTGTTTCAAACCTGCTCTATGAAACGGAATGTTCAACTCTGTGACTTGAATGCAAACATCACAAAGAAGTTTCTGAGAATGCTGCTGTCTACTATTTATCTGAAATCGCACTTCCAACGAAATCCTGTTTTATAGAAATATCCACTTGCAGTTTCCAAAAAAAGAATGTTTCACACGTCCTCTGTCAATAGAAAGGTTCAACACTGTTAGTTGTGAAGATAGGGCATAAACAAGTTTCTGAGATTGTTTCTATCTCGTTTTTATAGGAAGATATTTCCTTTTTTACCATAGGCCACAAAGCGCTGCAAATGCCCACCTCCAGATACTACAAAAAGAGTGTTTCAAACCTGCTCTATGAAAGGGAATGTTCAGCTCGGTGACTTAAATGGAAACATCACAAAGAAGTTTCTGAGAATGCTGCTGTGTACTTTCAATAGGTAATCCCGTTTCCAATGAAATCCTCAGAGCTATCCAAATATACACTTGCAGATTCTACAAAAAGAGTGTTTCAAAACTGCTGTATCAAAAGAAAGGTTCAAGTCCGTTAGTTGAGGACACACATCGCAAATAAGTTTCTGAGAATGCTTCTGTCATGTTTTTATGGGAAGATATTTCCTTTTTAACCATAGGCCTGATACCATTCCAAATGTCCACTTCCAGATACTACTAAAAGAGTGTTTCAAACCTGCTGTATGAAAGGGAATGTTCAACTCTGTGACTTGAATGCAAACATCACAAAGGAGTTTCTGAGTATGCTGCTGTCTACTATTTATCTGTAATCCCGCTTCCAACGAAATCCTCAGTTTTATAGAAATATCCACTTGCAGATTCCAAAAAAAGAGTGTTTCACACGTGCTCTGTCAATAGAAAGGTTCAACACTGTTAGTTGTGTAGATCGAGCATAAACAAGTTTCTGAGATTGCTTCTATCTCGTTTTTATGGGAAGATATTTCCTTTTGTATCATAGGCCACAAAGCGATGCAAATGTCCCCTTCCAGATGCTACAAAAAGAGTGTTTCAAACCTGCTCTATGACAGGGAATGTTCAACTCTGTGACTTGAATGCAAACGTCATAAAGAAGTTTCTGAGAATGCTGCTGTCCACTATTTTTATGTAATCCCCTTTCCATCGAAATCCTCAGAGCTATCCAAATATCCACTTGCAGATTCTACAAAAAGAGTGTTTCAAAACTGCTGTATCAATAGAAAGGTTCAAGTCTGTTAGTTGAGGACACACAACACAAATAAGTTTCTGAGAATGCTTCTGTCTTGTTTTTCTGGGAAGATATTTCCTTTTTAACCATAGGCCTGATAACGTTCCAAATGTCCACTTCCAGATACTACATAAAGAGTGTTCCAAACCTGCTGTATGAAAGGGAATGTTCAACACTGTGACTTGAATGCGAACATCACAAAGAAGTTTCTGAGAATGCTGCTGTCTACTATTTATCGGTAATCCCGCTTCCAACGAAATCCTCAATTTTATAGAAATATCCACTTGCAGATTCCAAAAAAAGAATGTTTCACACGTGCTCTGTCAATAGAAAGGTTCAACACTGTTAGTTGTGTAGATAGAGCATAAACAAGTTTCTGAGATTGCTTCTATCTCGTTTTTATGGGAAGATATTTCCTTTTGTACCATAGGCCACAAACGCTGCAAATGTCCACTTCCAGATGCTACAAAAAGAGTGTTTCAAACCTGCTCTATGACAGGGAATGTTCAGCTCCGTGACTTGAATGCAAAAGTCACAAAGAAGTTTCTGAGAATGCTGCTGTCTACTTTTTGTATGTAATCCCATTTCCAAAAAAATCCTCAGAGCTATCCAAATATCCACTTGCAGATTCTACAAAAAGAGTGTTTCAAAACTGCTGTATCAAAGGAAAGGTTCAAGTCTGTTAGTTGAGGACACACATCGCAAATAAGTTTCTGAGAATGCTTCTGTCTTGTTTTTATGGGAAGATATTTCCTTTTTAACCATAGGCCTGATACCGTTCCAAATGTCCACTTCCAGATACTACAAAAAGAGTGTTTCAAACCTGCTCTATGAAAGGGAATGTTCAACTCTGTGATTTGAATGCAAACATCGCAAAGAAGTTTCTGAGAATGCTGCTGTCTACAATTTATCTGTAATCCCGCTTCCAATGAAATCCTCAGTTTTATAGAATTATCCACTTGCAGATTCCAAAAAAAGAGTGATTCACACGTGCCCTGTCAACAGAAAGGTTCAACACTGTTAGTTGTGAAGATAGAGCATAAACAAGTTTCTGAGATTGCTTCTATCTCGTTTTTATGGGAAGATATTTCCTTTTCTACCATAGGCCACAAAGCGCTGCAAATGTCCACTTCCAGATGCTACAAAAAGAGTGTTTCAAACCTGCTCTATGACAGGGAATGTTCAAATCTGTGACTTGAATGCAAACGTCACAAAGAAGTTTCTGAGAATGCTGCTGTCCAGTATTTTTATGTAATCCCGTTTCCAACGAAATCCTCAGAGCTATCCAAATATCCACTTGCAGATTCTACAAAAAGAGTGTTTCAAAACTGCTGTATCAAAAGAATGGTTCAAGTCTCTTAGTTGAGGACACACAACAGAAATAAGTTTCTGAGAATGCTTCTCTCTTGTTTTTATGGGAAGATATTTCCTTTTTAACCATAGGCCTGATACCGTTCCAAATGTCCAATTCCAGATACTACAAAAAGTCTGTTTCAAACCTGCTCTATGAAACGGAATGTTCAACTCTGTGACTTGAATGCAAACATCACAAAGAAGTTTCTGAGAATGCTGCTGTCTACTATTTATCTGAAATCGCACTTCCAACGAAATCCTGTTTTATAGAAATATCCACTTGCAGTTTCCAAAAAAAGAATGTTTCACACGTGCTCTGTCAATAGAAAGGTTCAACACTGTTAGTTGTGAAGATAGGGCATAAACAAGTTTCTGAGATTGTTTCTATCTCGTTTTTATAGGAAGATATTTCCTTTTTTACCATAGGCCACAAAGCGCTGCAAATGCCCACCTCCAGATACTACAAAAAGAGTGTTTCAAACCTGCTCTATGAAAGGGAATGTTCAGCTCGGTGACTTAAATGGAAACATCACAAAGAAGTTTCTGAGAATGCTGCTGTGTACTTTCAATAGGTAATCCCGTTTCCAATGAAATCCTCAGAGCTATCCAAATATACACTTGCAGATTCTACAAAAAGAGTGTTTCAAAACTGCTGTATCAAAAGAAAGGTTCAAGTCCGTTAGTTGAGGACACACATCGCAAATAAGTTTCTGAGAATGCTTCTGTCATGTTTTTATGGGAAGATATTTCCTTTTTAACCATAGGCCTGATACCATTCCAAATGTCCACTTCCAGATACTACTAAAAGAGTGTTTCAAACCTGCTGTATGAAAGGGAATGTTCAACTCTGTGACTTGAATGCAAACATCACAAAGGAGTTTCTGAGTATGCTGCTGTCTACTATTTATCTGTAATCCCGCTTCCAACGAAATCCTCAGTTTTATAGAAATATCCACTTGCAGATTCCAAAAAAAGAGTGTTTCACACGTGCTCTGTCAATAGAAAGGTTCAACACTGTTAGTTGTGTAGATCGAGCATAAACAAGTTTCTGAGATTGCTTCTATCTCGTTTTTATGGGAAGATATTTCCTTTTGTATCATAGGCCACAAAGCGATGCAAATGTCCCCTTCCAGATGCTACAAAAAGAGTGTTTCAAACCTGCTCTATGACAGGGAATGTTCAACTCTGTGACTTGAATGCAAACGTCATAAAGAAGTTTCTGAGAATGCTGCTGTCCACTATTTTTATGTAATCCCCTTTCCATCGAAATCCTCAGAGCTATCCAAATATCCACTTGCAGATTCTACAAAAAGAGTGTTTCAAAACTGCTGTATCAATAGAAAGGTTCAAGTCTGTTAGTTGAGGACACACAACACAAATAAGTTTCTGAGAATGCTTCTGTCTTGTTTTTCTGGGAAGATATTTCCTTTTTAACCATAGGCCTGATAACGTTCCAAATGTCCACTTCCAGATACTACATAAAGAGTGTTCCAAACCTGCTGTATGAAAGGGAATGTTCAACACTGTGACTTGAATGCAAACATCACAAAGAAGTTTCTGAGAATGCTGCTGTCTGCTATTTATCTGTAATCCCGCTTCCAACGAAATCCTCAGTTTTATAGAAATATCCACTTGCAGATTCCAAAAAAAGAGTGTTTCACACGTGCTCTGTCAATAGAAAGGTTCAACACTTAGTTGTGTAGATAGAGCATAAACAAGTTTCTGAGATTGCTTCTATCTCGTTTTTATGGGAAGATATTTCCTTTTGTACCATAGGCCACAAGCGCTGCAATTGTCCACTTCCAGATGCTACAAAAAGAGTGTTTCAAACCTGCTCTGTGACAGGGAATGTTCAGCTCTGTGACTTGAATGCAAAAGTCACAAAGAAGTTTCTGAGAATGCTGCTGTCTACTTTTTGTATGTAATCCCGTTTCCAAAAAAATCCTCAGAACTATCCAAATATCCACTTGCAGATTCTACAAAAAGAGTGTTTCAAAACTGCTGTATCAAAAGAAAGGTTCAAGTCTGTTAGTTGAGGACACACATCGCAAATAAGTTTCTGAGAATGCTTCTGGCTTGTTTTTATGGGAAGATATTTCCTTTTTAACCATAGGCCTGATACCGTTCCAAATGTCCACTTCCAGATACTACAAAAAGAGTGTTTCAAACCTGCTCTATGAAAGGGAATGTTCAACTCTGTGACTTGAATGCAAACATCGCAAAGAAGTTTCTGAGAATGCTGCTGTCTACTATTTATCTGTAATCCCGCTTCCAATGAAATCCTCAGTTTTATAGAAATATCCACTTGCAGATTCCAAAAAAAGAGTGTTTCACACGTGCACTGTCAATAGAAAGGTTCAACACTGTTAGTTGTGAAGATAGAGCTTAAACAAGTTTCTGAGATTGCTTCTATCTCGTTTTTATAGGACGATATTTCCTTTTCTACCATAGGCCAAAATGCGCTGCAAATGTCCACTTCCAGATGCTACAAAAAGAGTGTTTCAAACCTGCTCTATGACAGGGAATGTTCAACACTGTGACTTGAATGCAAACGTCACAAAGAAGTTTCTGAGAATGCTGCTGTCCACTATTTTTATGTAATTCCGTTTCCAACAAAATCCTCAGAGCTATCCAAATATCCACTTGCAGATTCTACAAAAAGAGTGTTTCAAAAGTAAAGTATCAAGAGAAAGGTTCAAGTCTGTTAGTTGAGGACACACATCGCAAATAAGTTTCTCAGAATGCTTCTGTCTTGTTTTTATGGGGAGATATTTCCTTTTTAACCATAGGCCTGATACCGTTCCAAATGTCCACTTCCAGATACTACAAAAAGAGTGTTTCAAACCTGCTCTATGAAAGGGAATGTTCAACTCTGTGACTTGAATGCAAACATCACAAAGAAGTTTCTGAGAATGCTGCTGTCTACTATTTATCTGTAATCCCGCTTCCAACGAAATCCTCAGTTTTATAGAAATATCCACTTGCAGATTCCAAAAAAAGAGTGTTTCACACGTGCTCTGTCAATAGAAAGGTTCAACACTGATAGTTGTGTAGATAGAGCATAAACAAGTTTCTGAGATTGCTTCTATCTCGTTTTTATGGGAAGATATTTCCTTTTGTACCATAGGCCACAAAGCGATGCAAATGTCCACTTCCAGATGCTACAAAAAGAGTGTTTCAAACCTTCTCTATGACAGGGAATGTTCAACTCTGTGACTTGAATGCAAACGTCACAAAGAAGTTTCTGAGAATGCTGCTGTCCACTATTTTTATGTAATCCCGTTTCCAACGAAATCCTCAGAGCTATCCAAATATCCACTTGCAGATTCTACAAAAAGAGTGTTTCAAAACTGCTGTATCAAAAGAAAGCTTCAAGTCTCTTAGTTGAGGACACACAATAGAAATAAGTTTCTGAGAATGCTTCTGTCTTGTTTTTATCGGAAGATATTTCCTTTTTAACCATAGGCCTGATACCGTTCCAAATGTCCACTTCCAGATACTACAAAAAGAGTGTTTCAAACCTGCTCTATGAAAGGGAATGTTCAACTCTGTGACTTGAATGCAAACACCACAAAGAAGTTTCTGAGAATGCTGCTGTCTACTATTTATTTGTAATCCCGCTTCCAACGAAATCCTGTTTTATAGAAATATCCACTTGCAGTTTCCAAAAAAAGAATGTTTCACACGTGCTCTGTCAATAGAAAGGTTCAACACTGTTAGTTGTGAAGATAGAGCATAAACAAGTTTCTGAGATTGCTTCTATCTCGTTTTTATGGGAAGATATTTCCTTTTTTAACATAGGCCAAAAAGCGCTGCAAATGTCCACTTCCAGATACTACAAAAAGAGTGTTTGAAACCTCCTCTATGAAAGGGAATGTTCAGCTCTGTGACTTAAATGGAAACATCACAAAGAAGTTTCTGAGAATGCTGCTGTCTACTTTTTATATGTAATCCCGTTTCCAACGAAATCCTCAGAGCTATCCAAATATCCACTTGCAGATTCTACAAAAAGAGTGTTTCAAAACTGCTGTATCAAAAGAAAGTTTCAAGTCTGTTAGTTGAGGACACACATCGCAAATAAGTTTCTCAGAATGCTTCTGTCTTGTTTTTATGGGAAGATATTTCCTTTTTAACCATAGGCCTGATACCGTTCCAAATGTCCACTTCCAGATACTACAAAAAGAGTGTTTCAAACCTGCTGTATGAAAGGGAATGTTGAACACTGTGACTTGAATGCAAACATCACAAAGAAGTTTCTGAGAATGCTGCTGTCTACTATTTATCGGTAATCCCGCTTCCAACGAAATCCTCAATTTTATAGAAATATCCACTTGCAGATTCCAAAAAAAGAGTGTTTCACACGTGCTCTGTCAATAGAAAGGTTCAACACTGTTAGTTGTGTAGATAGAGCATAAACAAGTTTCTGAGATTGCTTCTATCTCGTTTTTATGGGAAGATATTTCCTTTTGTACCATAGGCCACAAAAGCTGCAAATGTCCACTTCCAGATGCTACAAAAAGAGTGTTTCAAACCTGCTCTATGACAGGGAATGTTCAGCTCCGTGACTTGAATGCAAAAGTCACAAAGAAGTTTCTGAGAATGCTGCTGTCCATTATTTTTATGTAATCCCGTTTCCAACGAAATCCTCAGAGCTATCCAAATATCCACTTGCAGATTCTACAAAAAGAGTGTTTCAAAACTGCTGTATCAAAAGAAAGGTTCAAGTCTCTTAGTTGAGGACACACAATAGAAATAAGTTTCTGAGAATGCTTCTGTCTTGTTTTTATCGGAAGATATTTCCTTTTTAACCATAGGCCTGATACCGTTCCAAATGTCCACTTCCAGATACTACAAAAAGAGTGTTTCAAACCTGCTCTATGAAAGGGAATGTTCAACTCTGTGACTTGAATGCAAACATCACAAAGAAGTTTCTGAGAATGCTGCTGTCTACTATTTATTTGTAATCCCGCTTCCAACGAAATCCTGTTTTATAGAAATATCCACTTGCAGTTTCCAAAAAAAGAATGTATCACACGTGCTCTGTCAATAGAAAGGTTCAACACTGTTAGTTGTGAAGATAGAGCATAAACAAGTTTCTGAGATTGCTTCTATCTCGTTTTTATGGGAAGATATTTCCTTTTTTACCATAGGCCAAAAAGGGCTGCAAATGTCCACTTCCAGATACTACAAAAAGAGTGTTTGAAACCTGCTCTATGAAAGGGAATGTTCAGCTCTGTGACTTAAATGGAAACATCACAAAGAAGTTTCTGAGAATGCTGCTGTCTACTTTTTATATGTAATCTCGTTTCCAACGAAATCCTCAGAGCTATCCAAATATCCACTTGCAGATTCTACAAAAAGAGTGTTTCAAAACTGGTGTATCAAAAGAAAGTTTCAAGTCTGTTAGTTGAGGACACACATCGCAAATAAGTTTCTCAGAAAGCTTCTGTCTTGTTTTTATGGGAAGATATTTCCTTTTTAACCATAGGCCTGATACCGTTCCAAATGTCCACTTCCAGATACTACAAAAAGAGTGTTTCAAACCTGCTGTATGAAAGGGAATGTTGAACACTGTGACTTGAATGCGAACATCACAAAGAAGTTTCTGAGAATGCTGCTGTCTACTATTTATCGGTAATCCCGCTTCCAACGAAATCCTCAATTTTATAGAAATATCCACTTGCAGATTCCAAAAAAAGAATGTTTCACACGTGCTCTGTCAATAGAAAGGTTCAACACTGTTAGTTGTGTAGATAGAGCATAAACAAGTTTCTGAGATTGCTTCTATCTCGTTTTTATGGGAAGATATTTCCTTTTGTACCATAGGCCACAAACGCTGCAAATGTCCACTTCCAGATGCTACAAAAAGAGTGTTTCAAACCTGCTCTATGACAGGGAATGTTCAGCTCCGTGACTTGAATGCAAAAGTCACAAAGAAGTTTCTGAGAGTGCTGCTGTCTACTTTTTGTATGTAATCCCATTTCCAAAAAAATCCTCAGAGCTATCCAAATATCCACTTGCAGATTCTACAAAAAGAGTGTTTCAAAACTGCTGTATCAAAGGAAAGGTTCAAGTCTGTTAGTTGAGGACACACATCGCAAATAAGTTTCTGAGAATGCTTCTGTCTTGTTTTTATGGGAAGATATTTCCTTTTTAACCATAGGCCTGATACCGTTCCAAATGTCCACTTCCAGATACTACAAAAAGAGTGTTTCAAACCTGCTCTATGAAAGGGAATGTTCAACTCTGTGATTTGAATGCAAACATCACAAAGAAGTTTCTGAGAATGCTGCTGTCTACAATTTATCTGTAATCCCGCTTCCAATGAAATCCTCAGTTTTATAGAATTATCCACTTGCAGATTCCAAAAAAAGAGTGATTCACACGTGCCCTGTCAACAGAAAGGTTCAACACTGTTAGTTGTGAAGATAGAGCATAAACAAGTTTCTGAGATTGCTTCTATCTCGTTTTTATGGGAAGATATTTCCTTTTCTACCATAGGCCACAAAGCGCTGCAAATGTCCACTTCCAGATGCTACAAAAAGAGTGTTTCAAACCTGCTCTATGACAGGGAATGTTCAAATCTGTGACTTGAATGCAAACGTCACAAAGAAGTTTCTGAGAATGCTGCTGTCCAGTATTTTTATGTAATCCCGTTTCCAACGAAATCCTCAGAGCTATCCAAATATCCACTTGCAGATTCTACAAAAAGAGTGTTTCAAAACTGCTGTATCAAAAGAATGGTTCAAGTCTCTTAGTTGAGGACACACAACAGAAATAAGTTTCTGAGAATGCTTCTCTCTTGTTTTTATGGGAAGATATTTCCTTTTTAACCATAGGCCTGATACCGTTCCAAATGTCCAATTCCAGATACTACAAAAAGTCTGTTTCAAACCTGCTCTATGAAACGGAATGTTCAACTCTGTGACTTGAATGCAAACATCACAAAGAAGTTTCTGAGAATGCTGCTGTCTACTATTTATCTGAAATCGCACTTCCAACGAAATCCTGTTTTATAGAAATATCCACTTGCAGTTTCCAAAAAAAGAATGTTTCACACGTGCTCTGTCAATAGAAAGGTTCAACACTGTTAGTTGTGAAGATAGGGCATAAACAAGTTTCTGAGATTGTTTCTATCTCGTTTTTATAGGAAGATATTTCCTTTTTTACCATAGGCCACAAAGCGCTGCAAATGCCCACCTCCAGATACTACAAAAAGAGTGTTTCAAACCTGCTCTATGAAAGGGAATGTTCAGCTCGGTGACTTAAATGGAAACATCACAAAGAAGTTTCTGAGAATGCTGCTGTGTACTTTCAATAGGTAATCCCGTTTCCAATGAAATCCTCAGAGCTATCCAAATATACACTTGCAGATTCTACAAAAAGAGTGTTTCAAAACTGCTGTATCAAAAGAAAGGTTCAAGTCCGTTAGTTGAGGACACACATCGCAAATAAGTTTCTGAGAATGCTTCTGTCATGTTTTTATGGGAAGATATTTCCTTTTTAACCATAGGCCTGATACCATTCCAAATGTCCACTTCCAGATACTACTAAAAGAGTGTTTCAAACCTGCTGTATGAAAGGGAATGTTCAACTCTGTGACTTGAATGCAAACATCACAAAGGAGTTTCTGAGTATGCTGCTGTCTACTATTTATCTGTAATCCCGCTTCCAACGAAATCCTCAGTTTTATAGAAATATCCACTTGCAGATTCCAAAAAAAGAGTGTTTCACACGTGCTCTGTCAATAGAAAGGTTCAACACTGTTAGTTGTGTAGATCGAGCATAAACAAGTTTCTGAGATTGCTTCTATCTCGTTTTTATGGGAAGATATTTCCTTTTGTATCATAGGCCACAAAGCGATGCAAATGTCCCCTTCCAGATGCTACAAAAAGAGTGTTTCAAACCTGCTCTATGACAGGGAATGTTCAACTCTGTGACTTGAATGCAAACGTCATAAAGAAGTTTCTGAGAATGCTGCTGTCCACTATTTTTATGTAATCCCCTTTCCATCGAAATCCTCAGAGCTATCCAAATATCCACTTGCAGATTCTACAAAAAGAGTGTTTCAAAACTGCTGTATCAATAGAAAGGTTCAAGTCTGTTAGTTGAGGACACACAACACAAATAAGTTTCTGAGAATGCTTCTGTCTTGTTTTTCTGGGAAGATATTTCCTTTTTAACCATAGGCCTGATAACGTTCCAAATGTCCACTTCCAGATACTACATAAAGAGTGTTCCAAACCTGCTGTATGAAAGGGAATGTTCAACACTGTGACTTGAATGCAAACATCACAAAGAAGTTTCTGAGAATGCTGCTGTCTACTATTTATCTGTAATCCCGCTTCCAACGAAATCCTCAGTTTTATAGAAATATCCACTTGCAGATTCCAAAAAAAGAGTGTTTCACACGTGCTCTGTCAATAGAAAGGTTCAACACTTAGTTGTGTAGATAGAGCATAAACAAGTTTCTGAGATTGCTTCTATCTCGTTTTTATGGGAAGATATTTCCTTTTGTACCATAGGCCACAAGCGCTGCAATTGTCCACTTCCAGATGCTACAAAAAGAGTGTTTCAAACCTGCTCTGTGACAGGGAATGTTCAGCTCTGTGACTTGAATGCAAAAGTCACAAAGAAGTTTCTGAGAATGCTGCTGTCTACTTTTTATATGTAATCCCGTTTCCAAAAAAATCCTCAGAACTATCCAAATATCCACTTGCAGATTCTACAAAAAGAGTGTTTCAAAACTGCTGTATCAAAAGAAAGGTTCAAGTCTGTTAGTTGAGGACACACATCGCAAATAAGTTTCTGAGAATGCTTCTGGCTTGTTTTTATGGGAAGATATTTCCTTTTTAACCATAGGCCTGATACCGTTCCAAATGTCCACTTCCAGATACTACAAAAAGAGTGTTTCAAACCTGCTCTATGAAAGGGAATGTTCAACTCTGTGACTTGAATGCAAACATCGCAAAGAAGTTTCTGAGAATGCTGCTGTCTACTATTTATCTGTAATCCCGCTTCCAATGAAATCCTCAGTTTTATAGAAATATCCACTTGCAGATTCCAAAAAAAGAGTGTTTCACACGTGCACTGTCAATAGAAAGGTTCAACACTGTTAGTTGTGAAGATAGAGCTTAAACAAGTTTCTGAGATTGCTTCTATCTCGTTTTTATAGGACGATATTTCCTTTTCTACCATAGGCCAAAATGCGCTGCAAATGTCCACTTCCAGATGCTACAAAAAGAGTGTTTCAAACCTGCTCTATGACAGGGAATGTTCAACACTGTGACTTGAATGCAAACGTCACAAAGAAGTTTCTGAGAATGCTGCTGTCCACTATTTTTATGTAATTCCGTTTCCAACAAAATCCTCAGAGCTATCCAAATATCCACTTGCAGATTCTACAAAAAGAGTGTTTCAAAAGTAAAGTATCAAGAGAAAGGTTCAAGTCTGTTAGTTGAGGACACACATCGCAAATAAGTTTCTCAGAATGCTTCTGTCTTGTTTTTATGGGGAGATATTTCCTTTTTAACCATAGGCCTGATACCGTTCCAAATGTCCACTTCCAGATACTACAAAAAGAGTGTTTCAAACCTGCTCTATGAAAGGGAATGTTCAACTCTGTGACTTGAATGCAAACATCACAAAGAAGTTTCTGAGAATGCTGCTGTCTACTATTTATCTGTAATCCCGCTTCCAACGAAATCCTCAGTTTTATAGAAATATCCACTTGCAGATTCCAAAAAAAGAGTGTTTCACACGTGCTCTGTCAATAGAAAGGTTCAACACTGATAGTTGTGTAGATAGAGCATAAACAAGTTTCTGAGATTGCTTCTATCTAGTTTTTATGGGAAGATATTTCCTTTTGTACCATAGGCCACAAAGCGATGCAAATGTCCACTTCCAGATGCTACAAAAAGAGTGTTTCAAACCTTCTCTATGACAGGGAATGTTCAACTCTGTGACTTGAATGCAAAAGTCACAAAGAAGTTTCTGAGAATGCTGCTGTCCACTATTTTTATGTAATCCCGTTTCCAACGAAATCCTCAGAGCTATCCAAATATCCACTTGCAGATTCTACAAAAAGAGTGTTTCAAAACTGCTGTATCAAAAGAAAGCTTCAAGTCTCTTAGTTGAGGACACACAATAGAAATAAGTTTCTGAGAATGCTTCTGTCTTGTTTTTATCGGAAGATATTTCCTTTTTAACCATAGGCCTGATACCGTTCCAAATGTCCACTTCCAGATACTACAAAAAGAGTGTTTCAAACCTGCTCTATGAAAGGGAATGTTCAACTCTGTGACTTGAATGCAAACACCACAAAGAAGTTTCTGAGAATGCTGCTGTCTACTATTTATTTGTAATCCCGCTTCCAACGAAATCCTGTTTTATAGAAATATCCACTTGCAGTTTCCAAAAAAAGAATGTTTCACACGTGCTCTGTCAATAGAAAGGTTCAACACTGTTAGTTGTGAAGATAGAGCATAAACAAGTTTCTGAGATTGCTTCTATCTCGTTTTTATGGGAAGATATTTCCTTTTTTAACATAGGCCAAAAAGCGCTGCAAATGTCCACTTCCAGATACTACAAAAAGAGTGTTTGAAACCTCCTCTATGAAAGGGAATGTTCAGCTCTGTGACTTAAATGGAAACATCACAAAGAAGTTTCTGAGAATGCTGCTGTCTACTTTTTATATGTAATCCCGTTTCCAACGAAATCCTCAGAGCTATCCAAATATCCACTTGCAGATTCTACAAAAAGAGTGTTTCAAAACTGCTGTATCAAAAGAAAGTTTCAAGTCTGTTAGTTGAGGACACACATCGCAAATAAGTTTCTCAGAATGCTTCTGTCTTGTTTTTATGGGAAGATATTTCCTTTTTAACCATAGGCCTGATACCGTTCCAAATGTCCACTTCCAGATACTACAAAAAGAGTGTTTCAAACCTGCTGTATGAAAGGGAATGTTGAACACTGTGACTTGAATGCAAACATCACAAAGAAGTTTCTGAGAATGCTGCTGTCTACTATTTATCGGTAATCCCGCTTCCAACGAAATCCTCAATTTTATAGAAATATCCACTTGCAGATTCCAAAAAAAGAGTGGTTCACACGTGCTCTGTCAATAGAAAGGTTCAACACTGTTAGTTGTGTAGATAGAGCATAAACAAGTTTCTGAGATTGCTTCTATCTCGTTTTTATGGGAAGATATTTCCTTTTGTACCATAGGCCACAAAAGCTGCAAATGTCCACTTCCAGATGCTACAAAAAGAGTGTTTCAAACCTGCTCTATGACAGGGAATGTTCAGCTCCGTGACTTGAATGCAAAAGTCACAAAGAAGTTTCTGAGAATGCTGCTGTCTACTTTTTGTATGTAATCCCATTTCCAAAAAAATCCTCAGAGCTATCCAAATATCCACTTGCGGATTCTACAAAAACAGTGTTTCAAAACTGCTGTATCAAAAGAAAGGTTCAAGTCTGTTAGTTGAGGACACACATTGCAAATAAGTTTCTGAGAATGCTTCTGTCTTGTTTTTATGGGAAGATATTTCCTTTTTAACCATAGGCCTGATACCGTTCCAAATGTCCACTTCCAGATACTACAAAAAGAGTGTTTCAAACCTGCTCTATGAAAGGGAATGTTCTACTCTGTGATTTGAATGCAAACATCGCAAAGAAGTTTCTGAGAATGCTGCTGTCTACTATTTATCTGTAATCCCGCTTCCAATGAAATCCTCTGTTTTATAGAATTATCCACTTGCAGTTTCCAAAAAAAGAGTGATTCACACGTGCCCTGTCAACAGAAAGGTTCAACAATGTTAGTTGTGAAGATAGAGCATAAACAAGTTTCTGAGATTGCTTCTATCTCGTTTTTATGGGAAGATATTTCCTTTTCTACCATAGGCCACAAAGCGCTGCAAATGTCCACTTCCAGATGCTACAAAAAGAGTGTTTCAAACCTGCTCTATGACAGGGAATGTTCAAATCTGTGACTTGAATGCAAACGTCACAAAGAAGTTTCTGAGAATGCTGCTGTCCAGTATTTTTATGTAATCCCGTTTCCAACGAAATCCTCAGAGCTATCCAAATATCCACTTGCAGATTCTACAAAAAGAGTGTTTCAAAACTGCTGTATCAAAAGAAAGGTTCAAGTCTCTTAGTTGAGGACACACAACAGAAATAAGTTTCTGAGAATGCTTCTCTCTTGTTTTTATGGGAAGATATTTCCTTTTTAACCATAGGCCTGATACCGTTCCAAATGTCCACTTCCAGATACTACAAAAAGACTGTTTCAAACCTGCTCTATGAAACGGAATGTTCAACTCTGTGACTTGAATGCAAACATCACAAAGAAGTTTCTGAGAATGCTGCTGTCTACTATTTATCTGTAATCCCGCTTCCAACGAAATCCTCAGTTTTATAGAAATATCCACTTGCAGATTCCAAAAAAGAGTGTTTCACACGTGCTCTGTCAATAGAAAGCTTCAACACTGTTAGTTGTGTAGATAGAGCATAAACAAGTTTCTGAGATTGCTTCTATCTCGTTTTTATGGGAAGATATTTCCTTTTGTACCATAGGCCAAAAAGCGCTGCAATTGTCCACTTCCAGATGCTACAAAAAGAGTGTTTCAAACCTGCTCTATGACAGGGAATGTTCAACTCTGTGACTTGAATGCAAACGTCATAAAGAAGTTTCTGAGAATGCTGCTGTCCACTATTTTTATGTAATCCCGTTTCCAACGAAATCCTCAGAGCTATCCAAATATCCACTTGCAGATTCTACAAAAAGAGTGTTTCAAAACTGCTGTATCAAAAGAAAGGTTCAAGTCTCTTAGTTGAGGACACACAATAGAAATAAGTTTCTGAGAATGCTTCTGTCTTGTTTTTATCGGAAGATATTTCCTTTTTAACCATAGGCCTGATACCGTTCCAAATGTCCACTTCCAGATACTACAAAAAGAGTGTTTCAAACCTGCTCTATGAAAGGGAATGTTCAACTCTGTGACTTGAATGCAAACACCACAAAGAAGTTTCTGAGAATGCTGCTGTCTACTATTTATTTGTAATCCCGCTTCCAACGAAATCCTGTTTTATAGAAATATCCACTTGCAGTTTCCAAAAAAAGAATGTTTCACACGTGCTCTGTCAATAGAAAGGTTCAACACTGTTAGTTGTGAAGATAGAGCATAAACAAGTTTCTGAGATTGCTTCTATCTCGTTTTTATGGGAAGATATTTCCTTTTTTAACATAGGCCAAAAAGCGCTGCAAATGTCCACTTCCAGATACTACAAAAAGAGTGTTTGAAACCTGCTCTATGAAAGGGAATGTTCAGCTCTGTGACTTAAATGGAAACATCACAAAGAAGTTTCTGAGAATGCTGCTGTCTACTTTTTATATGTAATCCCGTTTCCAACGAAATCCTCAGAGCTATCCAAATATCCACTTGCAGATTCTACAAAAAGAGTGTTTCAAAACTGGTGTATCAAAAGAAAGTTTCAAGTCTGTTAGTTGAGGACACACATCGCAAATAAGTTTCTCAGAATGCTTCTGTCTTGTTTTTATGGGAAGATATTTCCTTTTTAACCATAGGCCTGATACCGTTCCAAATGTCCACTTCCAGATACTACAAAAAGAGTGTTTCAAACCTGCTGTATGAAAGGGAATGTTGAACACTGTGACTTGAATGCAAACATCACAAAGAAGTTTCTGAGAATGCTGCTGTCTACTATTTATCGGTAATCCCGCTTCCAACGAAATCCTCAATTTTATAGAAATATCCACTTGCAGATTCCAAAAAAAGAGTGTTTCACACGTGCTCTGTCAATAGAAAGCTTCAACACTGTTAGTTGTGTAGATAGAGCATAAACAAGTTTCTGAGATTGCTTCTATCTCGTTTTTATGGGAAGATATTTCCTTTTGTACCGTAGGCCACAAAAGCTGCAAATGTCCACTTCCAGATGCTACAAAAAGAGTGTTTCAAACCTGCTCTATGACAGGGAATGTTCAGCTCCGTGACTTGAATGCAAAAGTCACAAAGAAGTTTCTGAGAATGCTGCTGTCTACTTTTTGTATGTAATCCCATTTCCAAAAAAATCCTCAGAGCTATCCAAATATCCACTTGCGGATTCTACAAAAACAGTGTTTCAAAACTGCTGTATCAAAAGAAAGGTTCAAGTCTGTTAGTTGAGGACACACATTGCAAATAAGTTTCTGAGAATGCTTCTGTCTTGTTTTTATGGGAAGATATTTCCTTTTTAACCATAGGCCTGATACCGTTCCAAATGTCCACTTCCAGATACTACAAAAAGAGTGTTTCAAACCTGCTCTATGAAAGGGAATTTTCTACTCTGTGATTTGAATGCAAAGATCGCAAAGAAGTTTCTGAGAATGCTGCTGTCTACTATTTATCTGTAATCCCGCTTCCAAAGAAATCCTCTGTTTTATAGAATTATCCACTTGCAGATTCCAAAAAAAGAGTGATTCACACGTGCCCTGTCAACAGAAAGGTTCAACAGTGTTAGTTGTGAAGATAGAGCATAAACAAGTTTCTGAGATTGCTTCTATCTCGTTTTTATGGGAAGATATTTCCTTTTCTACCATAGGCCACAAAGCGCTGCAATTGTCCACTTCCAGATGCTACAAAAAGAGTGTTTCAAACCTGCTCTATGACAGGGAATGTTCAAATCTGTGACTTGAATGCAAACGTCACAAAGAAGTTTCTGAGAATGCTGCTGTCCAGTATTTTTATGTAATCCCGTTTCCAACGAAATCCTCAGAGCTATCCAAATATCCACTTGCAGATTCTACAAAAAGAGTGTTTCAAAACTGCTGTATCAAAAGAAAGGTTCAAGTCTGTTAGTTGAGGACACACAACACAAATAAGTTTCTGAGAATGCTTCTGTCTTGTTTTTATGGGAAGATATTTCCTTTTTAACCATAGGCCTGATAACGTTCCAAATGTCCACTTCCAGATACTACATAAAGAGTGTTTCAAACCTGCTGTATGAAAGGGAATGTTCAACACTGTGACTTGAATGCAAACATCACAAAGAAGTTTCTGAGAATGCTGCTGTCTACTATTTATCTGTAATCCCGCTTCCAACGAAATCCTCAGTTTTATAGAAATATCCACTTGCAGATTCCAAAAAAAGAGTGTTTCACACGTGCTCTGTCAATAGAAAGGTTCAACACTTAGTTGTGTAGATAGAGCATAAACAAGTTTCTGAGATTGCTTCTATCTCGTTTTTATGGGAAGATATTTCCTTTTGTACCATAGGCCACAAGCGCTGCAATTGTCCACTTCCAGATGCTACAAAAAGAGTGTTTCAAACCTGCTCTGTGACAGGGAATGTTCAGCTCTGTGACTTGAATGCAAAAGTCACAAAGAAGTTTCTGAGAATGCTGCTGTCTACTTTTTGTATGTAATCCCGTTTCCAAAAAAATCCTCAGAACTATCCAAATATCCACTTGCAGATTCTACAAAAAGAGTGTTTCAAAACTGCTGTATCAAAAGAAAGGTTCAAGTGTGTTTGTAGAGGACACACATCGCAAATAAGTTTCTGAGAATGCTTCTGGCTTGTTTTTATGGGAAAATATTTCCTTTTTAACCATAGGCCTGATAACGTTCCAAATGTCCACTTCCAGATACTACAAAAAGAGTGTTTCAAACCTGCTCTATGAAAGGGAATGTTCAACTCTGTGACTTGAATGCAAACATCGCAAAGAAGTTTCTGAGAATGCTGCTGTCTACTATTTATCTGTAATCCCGCTTCCAATGAAATCCTCAGTTTTATAGAAATATCCACTTGCACATTCCAAAAAAAGAGTGTTTCACACGTGCACTGTCAATAGAAAGGTTCAACACTGTTAGTTGTGAAGATAGAGCTTAAACAAGTTTCTGAGATTGCTTCTATCTCGTTTTTATGGGAAGATATTTCCTTTTCTACCATAGGCCACAAAGCGCTGCAAATGTCCACTTCCAGATGCTACAAAAAGAGTGTTTCAAACCTGCTCTATGACAGGGAATGTTCAACACTGTGACTTGAATGCAAACGTCACAAAGAAGTTTCTGAGAATGCTGCTGTCCACTATTTTTATGTAATTCCGTTTCCAACAAAATCCTCAGAGCTATCCAAATATCCACTTGCAGATTCTACAAAAAGAGTGTTTCAAAACTGCTGTATCAAAAGAAAGGTTCAAGTCTCTTAGTTGAGGACACACAACAGAAATAAGTTTCTGAGAATGCTTCTCTCTTGTTTTTATGGGAAGATATTTCCTTTTTAACCATAGGCCTGATACCGTTCCAAATGTCCACTTCCAGATACTACAAAAAGAGTGTTTCAAACCTGCTGTATGAAAGGGAATGTTGAACACTGTGACTTGAATGCAAACATCACAAAGAAGTTTCTGAGAATGCTGCTGTCTACTATTTATCGGTAATCCCGCTTCCAACGAAATCCTGAATTTTATAGAAATATCCACTTGCAGATTCCAAAAAAAGAGTGTTTCACACGTGCTCTGTCAATAGAAAGCTTCAACACTGTTAGTTGTGTAGATAGAGCATAAACAAGTTTCTGAGATTGCTTCTATCTCGTTTTTATGGGAAGATATTTCCTTTTGTACCATAGGCCACAAAAGCTGCAAATGTCCACTTCCAGATGCTACAAAAAGAGTGTTTCAAACCTGCTCTATGACAGGGAATGTTCAGCTCCGTGACTTGAATGCAAAAGTCACAAAGAAGTTTTTGAGAATGCTGCTGTCTACTTTTTGTATGTAATCCCATTTCCAAAAAAATCCTCAGAGCTATCCAAATATCCACTTGCGGATTCTACAAAAACAGTGTTTCAAAACTGCTGTATCAAAAGAAAGGTTCAAGTCTGTTAGTTGAGGACACACATTGCAAATAAGTTTCTGAGAATGCTTCTGTCTTGTTTTTATGGGAAGATATTTCCTTTTTAACCATAGGCCTGATACCGTTCCAAATGTCCACTTCCAGATACTACAAAAAGAGTGTTTCAAACCTGCTCTATGAAAGGGAATGTTCAACTCTGTGACTTGAATGCAAACATCACAAAGAAGTTTCTGAGAATGCTGCTGTCTACTATTTATCTGTAATCCCGCTTCCAACGAAATCCTCAGTTTTATAGAAATATCCACTTGCAGATTCCAAAAAAAGAGTGTTTCACACGTGCTCTGTCAATAGAAAGGTTCAACACTGATAGTTGTGTAGATAGAGCATAAACAAGTTTCTGAGATTGCTTCTATCTCGTTTTTATGGGAAGATATTTCCTTTTGTACCATAGGCCACAAAGCGATGCAAATGTCCACTTCCAGATGCTACAAAAAGAGTGTTTCAAACCTTCTCTATGACAGGGAATGTTCAACTCTGTGACTTGAATGCAAACGTCACAAAGAAGTTTCTGAGAATGCTGCTGTCCACTATTTTTATGTAATCCCGTTTCCAACGAAATCCTCAGAGCTATCCAAATATCCACTTGCAGATTCTACAAAAAGAGTGTTTCAAAACTGCTGTATCAAAAGAAAGGTTCAAGTCTCTTAGTTGAGGACACACAATAGAAATAAGTTTCTGAGAATGCTTCTGTCTTGTTTTTATCGGAAGATATTTCCTTTTTAACCATAGGCCTGATACCGTTCCAAATGTCCACTTCCAGATACTACAAAAAGAGTGTTTCAAACCTGCTCTATGAAAGGGAATGTTCAACTCTGTGACTTGAATGCAAACACCACAAAGAAGTTTCTGAGAATGCTGCTGTCTACTATTTATTTGTAATCCCGCTTCCAACGAAATCCTGTTTTATAGAAATATCCACTTGCAGTTTCCAAAAAAAGAATGTTTCACACGTGCTCTGTCAATAGAAAGGTTCAACACTGTTAGTTGTGAAGATAGAGCATAAACAAGTTTCTGAGATTGCTTCTATCTCGTTTTTATGGGAAGATATTTCCTTTTTTAACATAGGCCAAAAAGCGCTGCAAATGTCCACTTCCAGATACTACAAAAAGAGTGTTTGAAACCTGCTCTATGAAAGGGAATGTTCAGCTCTGTGACTTAAATGGAAACATCACAAAGAAGTTTCTGAGAATGCTGCTGTCTACTTTTTATATGTAATCCCGTTTCCAACGAAATCCTCAGAGCTATCCAAATATCCACTTGCAGATTCTACAAAAAGAGTGTTTCAAAACTGGTGTATCAAAAGAAAGTTTCAAGTCTGTTAGTTGAGGACACACATCGCAAATAAGTTTCTCAGAATGCTTCTGTCTTGTTTTTATGGGAAGATATTTCCTTTTTAACCATAGGCCTGATACCGTTCCAAATGTCCACTTCCAGATACTACAAAAAGAGTGTTTCAAACCTGCTGTATGAAAGGGAATGTTGAACACTGTGACTTGAATGCAAACATCACAAAGAAGTTTCTGAGAATGCTGCTGTCTACTATTTATCGGTAATCCCGCTTCCAACGAAATCCTCAATTTTATAGAAATATCCACTTGCAGATTCCAAAAAAAGTGTTTCACACGTGCTCTGTCAATAGAAAGGTTCAACACTGTTAGTTGTGTAGATAGAGCATAAACAAGTTTTTGAGATTGCTTCTATCTCGTTTTTATGGGAAGATATTTCCTTTTGTACCATAGGCCACAAAAGCTGCAAATGTCCACTTCCAGATGCTACAAAAAGAGTGTTTCAAACCTGCTCTATGACAGGGAATGTTCAGCTCCGTGACTTGAATGCAAAAGTCACAAAGAAGTTTCTGAGAATGCTGCTGTCTACTTTTTGTATGTAATCCCATTTCCAAAAAAATCCTCAGAGCTATCCAAATATCCACTTGCGGATTCTACAAAAACAGTGTTTCAAAACTGCTGTATCAAAAGAAAGGTTCAAGTCTGTTAGTTGAGGACACACATTGCAAATAAGTTTCTGAGAATGCTTCTGTCTTGTTTTTATGGGAAGATATTTCCTTTTTAACCATAGGCCTGATACCGTTCCAAATGTCCACTTCCAGATACTACAAAAAGAGTGTTTCAAACCTGCTCTATGAAAGGGAATTTTCTACTCTGTGATTTGAATGCAAACATCGCAAAGAAGTTTCTGAGAATGCTGCTGTCTACTATTTATCTGTAATCCCGCTTCCAATGAAATCCTCTGTTTTATAGAATTATCCTCTTGCAGATTCCAAAAAAAGAGTGATTCACACGTGCCCTGTCAACAGAAAGGTTCAACAGTGTTAGTTGTGAAGATAGAGCATAAACAAGTTTCTGAGATTGCTTCTATCTCGTTTTTATGGGAAGATATTTCCTTTTCTACCATAGGCCACAAAGCGCTGCAATTGTCCACTTCCAGATGCTACAAAAAGAGTGTTTCAAACCTGCTCTATGACAGGGAATGTTCAAATCTGTGACTTGAATGCAAACGTCACAAAGAAGTTTCTGAGAATGCTGCTGTCCAGTATTTTTATGTAATCCCGTTTCCAACGAAATCCTCAGAGCTATCCAAATATCCACTTGCAGATTCTACAAAAAGAGTGTTTCAAAACTGCTGTATCAAAAGAAAGGTTCAAGTCTGTTAGTTGAGGACACACAACACAAATAAGTTTCTGAGAATGCTTCTGTCTTGTTTTTATGGGAAGATATTTCCTTTTTAACCATAGGCCTGATAACGTTCCAAATGTCCACTTCCAGATACTACATAAAGAGTGTTTCAAACCTGCTGTATGAAAGGGAATGTTCAACACTGTGACTTGAATGCAAACATCACAAAGAAGTTTCTGAGAATGCTGCTGTCTACTATTTATCTGTAATCCCGCTTCCAACGAAATCCTCAGTTTTATAGAAATATCCACTTGCAGATTCCAAAAAAAGAGTGTTTCACACGTGCTCTGTCAATAGAAAGGTTCAACACTTAGTTGTGTAGATAGAGCATAAACAAGTTTCTGAGATTGCTTCTATCTCGTTTTTATGGGAAGATATTTCCTTTTGTACCATAGGCCACAAGCGCTGCAATTGTCCACTTCCAGATGCTACAAAAAGAGTGTTTCAAACCTGCTCTGTGACAGGGAATGTTCAGCTCTGTGACTTGAATGCAAAAGTCACAAAGAAGTTTCTGAGAATGCTGCTGTCTACTTTTTGTATGTAATCCCGTTTCCAAAAAAATCCTCAGAACTATCCAAATATCCACTTGCAGATTCTACAAAAAGAGTGTTTCAAAACTGCTGTATCAAAAGAAAGGTTCAAGTGTGTTTGTAGAGGACACACATCGCAAATAAGTTTCTGAGAATGCTTCTGGCTTGTTTTTATGGGAAAATATTTCCTTTTTAACCATAGGCCTGATAACGTTCCAAATGTCCACTTCCAGATACTACAAAAAGAGTGTTTCAAACCTGCTCTATGAAAGGGAATGTTCAACTCTGTGACTTGAATGCAAACATCGCAAAGAAGTTTCTGAGAATGCTGCTGTCTACTATTTATCTGTAATCCCGCTTCCAATGAAATCCTCAGTTTTATAGAAATATCCACTTGCACATTCCAAAAAAAGAGTGTTTCACACGTGCACTGTCAATAGAAAGGTTCAACACTGTTAGTTGTGAAGATAGAGCTTAAACAAGTTTCTGAGATTGCTTCTATCTCGTTTTTATGGGAAGATATTTCCTTTTCTACCATAGGCCACAAAGCGCTGCAAATGTCCACTTCCAGATGCTACAAAAAGAGTGTTTCAAACCTGCTCTATGACAGGGAATGTTCAACACTGTGACTTGAATGCAAACGTCACAAAGAAGTTTCTGAGAATGCTGCTGTCCACTATTTTTATGTAATTCCGTTTCCAACAAAATCCTCAGAGCTATCCAAATATCCACTTGCAGATTCTACAAAAAGAGTGTTTCAAAACTGCTGTATCAAAAGAAAGGTTCAAGTCTCTTAGTTGAGGACACACAACAGAAATAAGTTTCTGAGAATGCTTCTCTCTTGTTTTTATGGGAAGATATTTCCTTTTTAACCATAGGCCTGATACCGTTCCAAATGTCCACTTCCAGATACTACAAAAAGAGTGTTTCAAACCTGCTGTATGAAAGGGAATGTTGAACACTGTGACTTGAATGCAAACATCACAAAGAAGTTTCTGAGAATGCTGCTGTCTACTATTTATCGGTAATCCCGCTTCCAACGAAATCCTGAATTTTATAGAAATATCCACTTGCAGATTCCAAAAAAAGAGTGTTTCACACGTGCTCTGTCAATAGAAAGGTTCAACACTGTTAGTTGTGTAGATAGAGCATAAACAAGTTTCTGAGATTGCTTCTATCTCGTTTTTATGGGAAGATATTTCCTTTTGTACCATAGGCCACAAAAGCTGCAAATGTCCACTTCCAGATGCTACAAAAAGAGTGTTTCAAACCTGCTCTATGACAGGGAATGTTCAGCTCCGTGACTTGAATGCAAAAGTCACAAAGAAGTTTCTGAGAATGCTGCTGTCTACTTTTTGTATGTAATCCCATTTCCAAAAAAATCCTCAGAGCTATCCAAATATCCACTTGCGGATTCTACAAAAACAGTGTTTCAAAACTGCTGTATCAAAAGAAAGGTTCAAGTCTGTTAGTTGAGGACACACATTGCAAATAAGTTTCTGAGAATGCTTCTGTCTTGTTTTTATGGGAAGATATTTCCTTTTTAACCATAGGCCTGATACCGTTCCAAATGTCCACTTCCAGATACTACAAAAAGAGTGTTTCAAACCTGCTCTATGAAAGGGAATGTTCAACTCTGTGACTTGAATGCAAACATCACAAAGAAGTTTCTGAGAATGCTGCTGTCTACTATTTATCTGTAATCCCGCTTCCAACGAAATCCTCAGTTTTATAGAAATATCCACTTGCAGATTCCAAAAAAAGAGTGTTTCACACGTGCTCTGTCAATAGAAAGGTTCAACACTGATAGTTGTGTAGATAGAGCATAAACAAGTTTCTGAGATTGCTTCTATCTCGTTTTTATGGGAAGATATTTCCTTTTGTACCATAGGCCACAAAGCGATGCAAATGTCCACTTCCAGATGCTACAAAAAGAGTGTTTCAAACCTTCTCTATGACAGGGAATGTTCAACTCTGTGACTTGAATGCAAACGTCACAAAGAAGTTTCTGAGAATGCTGCTGTCCACTATTTTTATGTAATCCCGTTTCCAACGAAATCCTCAGAGCTATCCAAATATCCACTTGCAGATTCTACAAAAAGAGTGTTTCAAAACTGCTGTATCAAAAGAAAGGTTCAAGTCTCTTAGTTGAGGACACACAATAGAAATAAGTTTCTGAGAATGCTTCTGTCTTGTTTTTATCGGAAGATATTTCCTTTTTAACCATAGGCCTGATACCGTTCCAAATGTCCACTTCCAGATACTACAAAAAGAGTGTTTCAAACCTGCTCTATGAAAGGGAATGTTCAACTCTGTGACTTGAATGCAAACACCACAAAGAAGTTTCTGAGAATGCTGCTGTCTACTATTTATTTGTAATCCCGCTTCCAACGAAATCCTGTTTTATAGAAATATCCACTTGCAGTTTCCAAAAAAAGAATGTTTCACACGTGCTCTGTCAATAGAAAGGTTCAACACTGTTAGTTGTGAAGATAGAGCATAAACAAGTTTCTGAGATTGCTTCTATCTCGTTTTTATGGGAAGATATTTCCTTTTTTAACATAGGCCAAAAAGCGCTGCAAATGTCCACTTCCAGATACTACAAAAAGAGTGTTTGAAACCTGCTCTATGAAAGGGAATGTTCAGCTCTGTGACTTAAATGGAAACATCACAAAGAAGTTTCTGAGAATGCTGCTGTCTACTTTTTATATGTAATCCCGTTTCCAACGAAATCCTCAGAGCTATCCAAATATCCACTTGCAGATTCTACAAAAAGAGTGTTTCAAAACTGGTGTATCAAAAGAAAGTTTCAAGTCTGTTAGTTGAGGACACACATCGCAAATAAGTTTCTCAGAATGCTTCTGTCTTGTTTTTATGGGAAGATATTTCCTTTTTAACCATAGGCCTGATACCGTTCCAAATGTCCACTTCCAGATACTACAAAAAGAGTGTTTCAAACCTGCTGTATGAAAGGGAATGTTGAACACTGTGACTTGAATGCAAACATCACAAAGAAGTTTCTGAGAATGCTGCTGTCTACTATTTATCGGTAATCCCGCTTCCAACGAAATCCTCAATTTTATACAAATATCCACTTGCAGATTCCAAAAAAAGTGTTTCACACGTGCTCTGTCAATAGAAAGGTTCAACACTGTTAGTTGTGTAGATAGAGCATAAACAAGTTTCTGAGATTGCTTCTATCTCGTTTTTATGGGAAGATATTTCCTTTTGTACCATAGGCCACAAAAGCTGCAAATGTCCACTTCCAGATGCTACAAAAAGAGTGTTTCAAACCTGCTCTATGACAGGGAATGTTCAGCTCCGTGACTTGAATGCAAAAGTCACAAAGAAGTTTCTGAGAATGCTGCTGTCTACTTTTTGTATGTAATCCCATTTCCAAAAAAATCCTCAGAGCTATCCAAATATCCACTTGCGGATTCTACAAAAACAGTGTTTCAAAACTGCTGTATCAAAAGAAAGGTTCAAGTCTGTTAGTTGAGGACACACATTGCAAATAAGTTTCTGAGAATGCTTCTGTCTTGTTTTTATGGGAAGATATTTCCTTTTTAACCATAGGCCTGATACCGTTCCAAATGTCCACTTCCAGATACTACAAAAAGAGTGTTTCAAACCTGCTCTATGAAAGGGAATGTTCTACTCTGTGATTTGAATGCAAACATCGCAAAGAAGTTTCTGAGAATGCTGCTGTCTACTATTTATCTGTAATCCCGCTTCCAATGAAATCCTCTGTTTTATAGAATTATCCACTTGCAGATTCCAAAAAAAGAGTGATTCACACGTGCCCTGTCAACAGAAAGGTTCAACACTGTTAGTTGTGAAGATAGAGCATAAACAAGTTTCTGAGATTGCTTCTATCTCGTTTTTATGGGAAGATATTTCCTTTTCTACCATAGGCCACAAAGCGCTGCAAATGTCCACTTCCAGATGCTACAAAAAGAGTGTTTCAAACCTGCTCTATGACAGGGAATGTTCAACTCTGTGACTTGAATGCAAACGTCATAAAGAAGTTTCTGAGAATGCTGCTGTCCACTATTTTTATGTAATCCCCTTTCCAACGAAATCCTCAGAGCTATCCAAATATCCACTTGCAGATTCTACAAAAAGAGTGTTTCAAAACTGCTGTATCAAAAGAAAGGTTCAAGTCTGTTAGTTGAGGACACACAACACAAATAAGTTTCTGAGAATGCTTCTGTCTTGTTTTTATGGGAAGATATTTCCTTTTTAACCATAGGCCTGATAACGTTCCAAATGTCCACTTCCAGATACTACATAAAGAGTGTTTCAAACCTGCTGTATGAAAGGGAATGTTCAACACTGTGACTTGAATGCAAACATCACAAAGAAGTTTCTGAGAATGCTGCTGTCTACTATTTATCTGTAATCCCGCTTCCAACGAAATCCTGTTTTATAGAAATATCCACTTGCAGATTCCAAGAAAAGAGTGTTTCACACGTGCTCTGTCAATAGAAAGGTTCAACACTGTTAGTTGTGTAGATAGAGCATAAACAAGTTTCTGAGATTGCTTCTATCTCGTTTTTATGCGAAGATATTTCCTTTTGTACCATAGGCCACAAGCGCTGCAAATGTCCACTTCCAGATGCTACAAAAAGAGTGTTTCAAACCTGCTCTATGACAGGGAATGTTCAGCTCTGTGACTTGAATGCAAAAGTCACAAAGAAGTTTCTGAGAATGCTGCTGTCTACTTTTTGTATGTAATCCCGTTTCCAAAAAAATCCTCAGAGCTATCCAAATATCCACTTGCAGATTCTACAAAAAGAGTGTTTCAAAACTGCTGTATCAAAAGAAAGGCTCAAGTCTGTTAGTTGAGGACACACATCGCAAATAAGTTTCTCAGAATGCTTCTGTCTTGTTTTTATGGGAAGATATTTCCTTTTTAACCATAGGCCTGATACCGTTCCAAATGTCCACTTCCAGATACCACAAAAACAGTGTTTCAAACCTGCTCTATGAAAGGGAATGTTCAACTCTGCGACTTGAATGCAAACATCACAAAGAAGATTCTGAGAATGCTGCTGTCTACTAGTTATCTGTAATCCCGCTTCCAACGAAATCCTCAGTTTTATAGAAATATCCACTTGCAGATTCCAAAAAAAGAGTGTTTCACACGTGCTCTGTCAATGGAAAGGTTCAACACTGTTAGTTGTGTAGATAGAGCATAAACAAGTTTCTGAGATTGCTTCTATCTCGTTTTTATGGGAAGATATTTCCTTTTGTACCATAGGCCACAAAGCGCTGCAAATGTCCACTTCCAGATGCTACAAAAAGCGTGTTTCAAACCTGCTCTATGACAGGGAATGTTCAACTCTGTGACTTGAATGCAAACGTCACAAAGAAGATTCTGAGAATGCTGCTGTCTACTTTTTATATGTAATCCCCTTTCCAACAAAATCCTCAGAGCTATCCAAATATCCACTTGCAGATTCTACAAAAAGAGTGTTTCAAAACTGCTGTATCAAAAGAAAGTTTCAAGTCTGTAAGTTGAGGACACACATCGCAAATAAGTTTCTCAGAATGCTTCTGTCTTGTTTTTATGGGAAGATAATTCCTTTTTAACCATAGGCCTGATACCGTTCCAAATGTCCACTTCCAGATACTACATAAAGAGTGTTTCAAACCTGCTCTATGAAAGGGAATGTTCAACTATGTGACTTGAATGAAAACATCACAAAGAAGTTTCTGAGAATGCTGCTGTCTACTATTTATCTGTAATCCCGCTTCCAATGAAATCCTCAGTTTTATAGAAATATCCACTTGCAGATTCCAAAAAAAGAGTGTTTCACACGTGCTCTGTCAATAGAAAGGTTCAACACTGTTAGTTGTGAAGATAGAGCATAAACAAGTTTCTGAGATTGCTTCTATCTCGTTTTTATGGGAAGATATTTCCTTTTGTACCATAGGCCACAAAGCGATGCAAATGTCCACTTCCAGATGCTACAAAAAGAGTGTTTCAAACCTGCTCTATGACAGGGAATGTTCAACTCTGTGACTTGAATGCAAACGTCACAAAGAAGTTTCTGAGAATGCTGCTGTCCACTATTTTTATGTAATCCCGTTTCCAACGAAATCCTCAGAGCTATCCAAATATCCACTTGCAGATTCTACAAAAAGAGTGTTTCAAAACTGCTGTATCAAAAGAAAGGTTCAAGTCTCTTAGTTGAGGACACACATCGCAAATAAGTTTCTCAGAATGCTTCTGTCTTGTTTTTATGGGAAGATATTTCCTTTTTAACCATAGGCCTGATACCGTTCCAAATGTCCACTTCCAGATACTACAAAAAGAGTGTTTCAAACCTGCTGTATGAAAGGGAATGTTCAACACTGTGACTTGAATGCAAACATCACAAAGAAGATTCTGAGAATGCTGCTGTATACTATTTATCTGTAATCCCGCTTCCAACGAAATCCTCAGTTTTATAGAAATATCCACTTGTAGATTCCAAAAAAAGAGTGTTTCACACGTGCTCTGTCAATAGAAAGGTTCAACACTGTTAGTTGTGTAGATAGAGCATAAACAAGTTTCTGAGATTGCTTCTATCTCGTTTTCATGCGAAGATATTTCCTTTTGTACCATAGGCCACAAGCGCTGCAAATGTCCACTTCCAGATGCTACAAAAAGAGTGTTTCAAACCTGCTCTATGACAGGGAATGTTCAGCTCTGTGACTTGAATGCAAAAGTCACAAAGAAGTTTCTGAGAATGCTGCTGTCTACTTTTTGTATGTAATCCCGTTTCCAAAAAAATCCTCAGAGCTATCCAAATATCCACTTGCAGATTCTACAAAAAGAGTGTTTCAAAACTGCTGTATCAAAAGAAAGGTTCAAGTCTGTTAGTTGAGGACACACATCGGAAATAAGTTTCTCAGAATGCTTCTGTCTTGTTTTTATGGGGAGATATTTCCTTTTTAACCATAGGCCTGATACCGTTCCAAATGTCCACTTCCAGATACTACAAAAAGAGTGTTTCAAACCTGCTCTATGAAAGGGAATGTTCAACTCTGTGACTTGAATGCAAACATCACAAAGAAGTTTCTGAGAATGCTGCTGTCTACTATTTATCTGTAATCCCGCTTCCAACGAAATCCTCAGTTTTATAGAAATATCCACTTGCAGATTCCAAAAAAAGAGTGTTTCACACGTGCTCTGTCAATAGAAAGGTTCAACACTGATAGTTGTGTAGATAGAGCATAAACAAGTTTCTGAGATTGCTTCTATCTCGTTTTTATGGAAGATATTTCCTTTTGTACCATAGGCCACAAAGCGATGCAAATGTCCACTTCCAGATGCTACAAAAAGAGTGTTTCAAACCTTCTCTATGACAGGGAATGTTCAACTCTGTGACTTGAATGCAAACGTCACAAAGAAGTTTCTGAGAATGCTGCTGTCCACTATTTTTATGTAATCCCGTTTCCAACGAAATCCTCAGAGCTATCCAAATATCCACTTGCAGATTCTACAAAAAGAGTGTTTCAAAACTGCTGTATCAAAAGAAAGGTTCAAGTCTCTTAGTTGAGGACACACAATAGAAATAAGTTTCTGAGAATGCTTCTGTCTTGTTTTTATCGGAAGATATTTCCTTTTTAACCATAGGCCTGATACCGTTCCAAATGTCCACTTCCAGATACTACAAAAAGAGTGTTTCAAACCTGCTCTATGAAAGGGAATGTTCAACTCTGTGACTTGAATGCAAACACCACAAAGAAGTTTCTGAGAATGCTGCTGTCTACTATTTATTTGTAATCCCGCTTCCAACGAAATCCTGTTTTATAGAAATATCCACTTGCAGTTTCCAAAAAAAGAATGTTTCACACGTGCTCTGTCAATAGAAAGGTTCAACACTGTTAGTTGTGAAGATAGAGCATAAACAAGTTTCTCAGATTGCTTCTATCTCGTTTTTATGGGAAGATATTTCCTTTTTTAACATAGGCCAAAAAGCGCTGCAAATGTCCACTTCCAGATACTACAAAAAGAGTGTTTGAAACCTGCTCTATGAAAGGGAATGTTCAGCTCTGTGACTTAAATGGAAACATCACAAAGAAGTTTCTGAGAATGCTGCTGTCTACTTTTTATATGTAATCCCGTTTCCAACGAAATCCTCAGAGCTATCCAAATATCCACTTGCAGATTCTACAAAAAGAGTGTTTCAAAACTGGTGTATCAAAAGAAAGTTTCAAGTCTGTTAGTTGAGGACACACATCGCAAATAAGTTTCTCAGAATGCTTCTGTCTTGTTTTTATGGGAAGATATTTCCTTTTTAACCATAGGCCTGATACCGTTCCAAATGTCCACTTCCAGATACTACAAAAAGAGTGTTTCAAACCTGCTGTATGAAAGGGAATGTTGAACACTGTGACTTGAATGCAAACATCACAAAGAAGTTTCTGAGAATGCTGCTGTCTACTATTTATCGGTAATCCCGCTTCCAACGAAATCCTCAATTTTATAGAAATATCCACTTGCAGATTCCAAAAAAAGTGTTTCACACGTGCTCTGTCAATAGAAAGGTTCAACACTGTTAGTTGTGTAGATAGAGCATAAACAAGTTTCTGAGATTGCTTCTATCTCGTTTTTATGGGAAGATATTTCCTTTTGTACCATAGGCCACAAAAGCTGCAAATGTCCACTTCCAGATGCTACAAAAAGAGTGTTTCAAACCTGCTCTATGACAGGGAATGTTCAGCTCCGTGACTTGAATGCAAAAGTCACAAAGAAGTTTCTGAGAATGCTGCTGTCTACTTTTTGTATGTAATCCCATTTCCAAAAAAATCCTCAGAGCTATCCAAATATCCACTTGCGGATTCTACAAAAACAGTGTTTCAAAACTGCTGTATCAAAAGAAAGGTTCAAGTCTGTTAGTTGAGGACACACATTGCAAATAAGTTTCTGAGAATGCTTCTGTCTTGTTTTTATGGGAAGATATTTCCTTTTTAACCATAGGCCTGATACCGTTCCAAATGTCCACTTCCAGATACTACAAAAAGAGTGTTTCAAACCTGCTCTATGAAAGGGAATGTTCTACTCTGTGATTTGAATGCAAACATCGCAAAGAAGTTTCTGAGAATGCTGCTGTCTACTATTTATCTGTAATCCCGCTTCCAATGAAATCCTCTGTTTTATAGAATTATCCACTTGCAGATTCCAAAAAAAGAGTGATTCACACGTGCCCTGTCAACAGAAAGGTTCAACACTGTTAGTTGTGAAGATAGAGCATAAACAAGTTTCTGAGATTGCTTCTATCTCGTTTTTATGGGAAGATATTTCCTTTTCTACCATAGGCCACAAAGCGCTGCAAATGTCCACTTCCAGATGCTACAAAAAGAGTGTTTCAAACCTGCTCTATGACAGGGAATGTTCAACTCTGTGACTTGAATGCAAACGTCACAAAGAAGTTTCTGAGAATGCTGCTGTCCAGTATTTTTATGTAATCCCGTTTCCAACGAAATCCTCAGAGCTATCCAAATATCCACTTGCAGATTCTACAAAAAGAGTGTTTCAAAACTGCTGTATCAAAAGAAAGGTTCAAGTCTCTTAGTTGAGGACACACAACAGAAATAAGTTTCTGAGAATGCTTCTCTCTTGTTTTTATGGGAAGATATTTCCTTTTTAACCATAGGCCTGATACCGTTCCAAATGTCCACTTCCAGATACTACAAAAAGACTGTTTCAAACCTGCTCTATGAAACGGAATGTTCAACTCTGTGACTTGAATGCAAACATCACAAAGAAGTTTCTGAGAATGCTGCTGTCTACTATTTATCTGTAATCCCGCTTCCAACGAAATCCTCAGTTTTATAGAAATATCCACTTGCAGATTCCAAAAAAGAGTGTTTCACACGTGCTCTGTCAATAGAAAGGTTCAACACTGTTAGTTGTGTAGATAGAGCATAAACAAGTTTCTGAGATTGCTTCTATCTCGTTTTTATGGGAAGATATTTCCTTTTGTACCATAGGCCAAAAAGCGCTGCAATTGTCCACTTCCAGATGCTACAAAAAGAGTGTTTCAAACCTGCTCTATGACAGGGAATGTTCAACTCTGTGACTTGAATGCAAACGTCATAAAGAAGTTTCTGAGAATGCTGCTGTCCACTATTTTTATGTAATCCCCTTTCCAACGAAATCCTCAGAGCTATCCAAATATCCACTTGCAGATTCTACAAAAAGAGTGTTTCAAAACTGCTGTATCAAAAGAAAGGTTCAAGTCTGTTAGTTGAGGACACCCAACACAAATAAGTTTCTGAGAATGCTTCTGTCTTGTTTTTATGGGAAGATATTTCCTTTTTAACCATAGGCCTGATAACGTTCCAAATGTCCACTTCCAGATACTACATAAAGAGTGTTTCAAACCTGCTGTATGAAAGGGAATGTTCAACACTGTGACTTGAATGCAAACATCACAAAGAAGTTTCTGAGAATGCTGCTGTCTACTATTTATCTGTAATCCCGCTTCCAACGAAATCCTGTTTTATAGAAATATCCACTTGCAGATTCCAAGAAAAGAGTGTTTCACACGTGCTCTGTCAATAGAAAGGTTCAACACTGTTAGTTGTGTAGATAGAGCATAAACAAGTTTCTGAGATTGCTTCTATCTCGTTTTTATGCGAAGATATTTCCTTTTGTACCATAGGCCACAAGCGCTGCAAATGTCCACTTCCAGATGCTACAAAAAGAGTGTTTCAAACCTGCTCTATGACAGGGAATGTTCAGCTCTGTGACTTGAATGCAAAAGTCACAAAGAAGTTTCTGAGAATGCTGCTGTCTACTTTTTGTATGTAATCCCGTTTCCAAAAAAATCCTCAGAGCTATCCAAATATCCACTTGCAGATTCTACAAAAAGAGTGTTTCAAAACTGCTGTATCAAAAGAAAGGCTCAAGTCTGTTAGTTGAGGACACACATCGCAAATAAGTTTCTCAGAATGCTTCTGTCTTGTTTTTATGGGAAGATATTTCCTTTTTAACCATAGGCCTGATACCGTTCCAAATGTCCACTTCCAGATACCACAAAAACAGTGTTTCAAACCTGCTCTATGAAAGGGAATGTTCAACTCTGCGACTTGAATGCAAACATCACAAAGAAGATTCTGAGAATGCTGCTGTCTACTAGTTATCTGTAATCCCGCTTCCAACGAAATCCTCAGTTTTATAGAAATATCCACTTGCAGATTCCAAAAAAAGAGTGTTTCACACGTGCTCTGTCAATGGAAAGGTTCAACACTGTTAGTTGTGTAGATAGAGCATAAACAAGTTTCTGAGATTGCTTCTATCTCGTTTTTATGGGAAGATATTTCCTTTTGTACCATAGGCCACAAAGCGCTGCAAATGTCCACTTCCAGATGCTACAAAAAGCGTGTTTCAAACCTGCTCTATGACAGGGAATGTTCAACTCTGTGACTTGAATGCAAACGTCACAAAGAAGATTCTGAGAATGCTGCTGTCTACTTTTTATATGTAATCCCCTTTCCAACAAAATCCTCAGAGCTATCCAAATATCCACTTGCAGATTCTACAAAAAGAGTGTTTCAAAACTGCTGTATCAAAAGAAAGTTTCAAGTCTGTAAGTTGAGGACACACATCGCAAATAAGTTTCTCAGAATGCTTCTGTCTTGTTTTTATGGGAAGATAATTCCTTTTTAACCATAGGCCTGATACCGTTCCAAATGTCCACTTCCAGATACTACATAAAGAGTGTTTCAAACCTGCTCTATGAAAGGGAATGTTCAACTATGTGACTTGAATGAAAACATCACAAAGAAGTTTCTGAGAATGCTGCTGTCTACTATTTATCTGTAATCCCGCTTCCAATGAAATCCTCAGTTTTATAGAAATATCCACTTGCAGATTCCAAAAAAAGAGTGTTTCACACGTGCTCTGTCAATAGAAAGGTTCAACACTGTTAGTTGTGAAGATAGAGCATAAACAAGTTTCTGAGATTGCTTCTATCTCGTTTTTATGGGAAGATATTTCCTTTTGTACCATAGGCCACAAAGCGATGCAAATGTCCACTTCCAGATGCTACAAAAAGAGTGTTTCAAACCTGCTCTATGACAGGGAATGTTCAACTCTGTGACTTGAATGCAAACGTCACAAAGAAGTTTCTGAGAATGCTGCTGTCCACTATTTTTATGTAATCCCGTTTCCAACGAAATCCTCAGAGCTATCCAAATATCCACTTGCAGATTCTACAAAAAGAGTGTTTCAAAACTGCTGTATCAAAAGAAAGGTTCAAGTCTCTTAGTTGAGGACACACATCGCAAATAAGTTTCTCAGAATGCTTCTGTCTTGTTTTTATGGGAAGATATTTCCTTTTTAACCATAGGCCTGATACCGTTCCAAATGTCCACTTCCAGATACTACAAAAAGAGTGTTTCAAACCTGCTGTATGAAAGGGAATGTTCAACACTGTGACTTGAATGCAAACATCACAAAGAAGATTCTGAGAATGCTGCTGTCTACTATTTATCTGTAATCCCGCTTCCAACGAAATCCTCAGTTTTATAGAAATATCCACTTGTAGATTCCAAAAAAAGAGTGTTTCACACGTGCTCTGTCAATAGAAAGGTTCAACACTGTTAGTTGTGTAGATAGAGCATAAACAAGTTTCTGAGATTGCTTCTATCTCGTTTTTATGCGAAGATATTTCCTTTTGTACCATAGGCCACAAGCGCTGCAAATGTCCACTTCCAGATGCTACAAAAAGAGTGTTTCAAACCTGCTCTATGACAGGGAATGTTCAGCTCTGTGACTTGAATGCAAAAGTCACAAAGAAGTTTCTGAGAATGCTGCTGTCTACTTTTTGTATGTAATCCCGTTTCCAAAAAAATCCTCAGAGCTATCCAAATATCCACTTGCAGATTCTACAAAAAGAGTGTTTGAAAACTGCTGTATCAAAAGAAAGGTTCAAGTCTGTTAGTTGAGGACACACATCGCAAATAAGTTTCTCAGAATGCTTCTGTCTTGTTTTTCTGGGAAGATATTTCCTTTTTAACCATAGGCCTGATACCGTTCCAAATGTCCACTTCCAGGTACTACAAAAACAGTGTTTCAAACCTGCTCTATGAAAGGGAATGTTCAACTCTGTGACTTGAATGCAAACATCGCAAAGAAGTTTCTGAGAATGCTGCTGTCTACTATTTATCTGTAATCCCGCTTCCAACGAAATCCTCAGTTTTATAGAAATATCCACTTGCAGATTCCAAAAAAAGAGTGTTTCACACGTGCTCTGTCAATAGAAAGGTTCAACACTGTTAGTTGTGTAGATAGAGCATAAACAAGTTTCTGAGATTGCTTCTATCTCGTTTTTACGGGAAGATATTTCCTTTTGTACCATAGGCCACAAAGCGCTGCAAATGTCCACTTCCAGATGCTACAAAAAGCGTGTTTCAAACCTGCTCTATGACAGGGAATGTTCAACTCTGTGACTTGAATGCAAACGTCACAAAGAAGTTTCTGAGAATGCTGCTGTCTACTTTTTATATGTAATCCCGTTTCCAACAAAATCCTCAGAGCTATCCAAATATCCACTTGCAGATTCTACAAAAAGAGTGTTTCAAAACTGCTGTATCAAAAGAAAGGTTCAAGTCTGTTAGTTGAGGACACACATCGCAAATAAGTTTCTGAGAATGCTTCTGTCTTGTTTTTATGGGAAGATATTTCCTTTTTAACCATAGGCCTGATACCGTTCCAAATGTCCACTTCCAGATACTACAAAAAGAGTGTTTCAAACCTGCTCTATGAAAGGGAATGTTCAACTCTGTGACTTGAATGCAAACATCGCAAAGAAGTTTCTGAGAATGCTGCTGTCTACTATTTATCTGTAATCCCGCTTCCAATGAAATCCTCAGTTTTATAGAAATATCCACTTGCAGATTCCAAAAAAAGAGTGTTTCACACGTGCACTGTCAATAGAAAGGTTCAACACTGTTAGTTGTGAAGATAGAGCTTAAACAAGTTTCTGAGATTGCTTCTATCTCGTTTTTATGGGAAGATATTTCCTTTTCTACCATAGGCCAAAATGCGCTGCAAATGTCCACTTCCAGATGCTACAAAAAGAGTGTTTCAAACCTGCTCTATGACAGGGAATGTTCAACACTGTGACTTGAATGCAAACGTCACAAAGAAGTTTCTGAGAATGCTGCTGTCCACTATTTTTATGTAATTCCGTTTCCAACAAAATCCTCAGAGCTATCCAAATATCCACTTGCAGATTCTACAAAAAGAGTGTTTCAAAAGTAAAGTATCAAGAGAAAGGTTCAAGTCTGTTAGTTGAGGACACACATCGCAAATAAGTTTCTCAGAATGCTTCTGTCTTGTTTTTATGGGGAGATATTTCCTTTTTAACCATAGGCCTGATACCGTTCCAAATGTCCACTTCCAGATACTACAAAAAGAGTGTTTCAAACCTGCTCTATGAAAGGGAATGTTCAACTCTGTGACTTGAATGCAAACATCACAAAGAAGTTTCTGAGAATGCTGCTGTCTACTATTTATCTGTAATCACGCTTCCAACGAAATCCTCAGTTTTATAGAAATATCCACTTGTAGATTCCAAAAAAAGAGTGTTTCACACGTGCTCTGTCAATAGAAAGGTTCAGCACTGTTAGTTGTGTAGATAGAGCATAAACAAGTTTCTGAGATTGCTTCTATCTCGTTTTTATGCGAAGATATTTCCTTTTGTACCATAGGCCACAAGCGCTGCAAATGTCCACTTCCAGATGCTACAAAAAGAGTGTTTCAAACCTGCTCTATGACAGGGAATGTTCAGCTCTGTGACTTGAATGCAAAAGTCACAAAGAAGTTTCTGAGAATGCTGCTGTCTACTTTTTGTATGTAATCCCGTTTCCAAAAAAATCCTCAGAGCTATCCAAATATCCACTTGCAGATTCTACAAAAAGAGTGTTTGAAAACTGCTGTATCAAAAGAAAGGTTCAAGTCTGTTAGTTGAGGACACACATCGCAAATAAGTTTCTCAGAATGCTTCTGTCTTGTTTTTCTGGGAAGATATTTCCTTTTTAACCATAGGCCTGATACCGTTCCAAATGTCCACTTCCAGGTACTACAAAAACAGTGTTTCAAACCTGCTCTATGAAAGGGAATGTTCAACTCTGTGACTTGAATGCAAACATCGCAAAGAAGTTTCTGAGAATGCTGCTGTCTACTATTTATCTGTAATCCCGCTTCCAACGAAATCCTCAGTTTTATAGAAATATCCACTTGCAGATTCCAAAAAAAGAGTGTTTCACACGTGCTCTGTCAATAGAAAGGTTCAACACTGTTAGTTGTGTAGATAGAGCATAAACAAGTTTCTGAGATTGCTTCTATCTCGTTTTTACGGGAAGATATTTCCTTTTGTACCATAGGCCACAAAGCGCTGCAAATGTCCACTTCCAGATGCTACAAAAAGCGTGTTTCAAACCTGCTCTATGACAGGGAATGTTCAACTCTGTGACTTGAATGCAAACGTCACAAAGAAGTTTCTGAGAATGCTGCTGTCTACTTTTTATATGTAATCCCGTTTCCAACAAAATCCTCAGAGCTATCCAAATATCCACTTGCAGATTCTACAAAAAGAGTGTTTCAAAACTGCTGTATCAAAAGAAAGGTTCAAGTCTGTTAGTTGAGGACACACATCGCAAATAAGTTTCTGAGAATGCTTCTGTCTTGTTTTTATGGGAAGATATTTCCTTTTTAACCATAGGCCTGATACCGTTCCAAATGTCCACTTCCAGATACTACAAAAAGAGTGTTTCAAACCTGCTCTATGAAAGGGAATGTTCAACTCTGTGACTTGAATGCAAACATCGCAAAGAAGTTTCTGAGAATGCTGCTGTCTACTATTTATCTGTAATCCCGCTTCCAATGAAATCCTCAGTTTTATAGAAATATCCACTTGCAGATTCCAAAAAAAGAGTGTTTCACACGTGCTCTGTCAATAGAAAGGTTCAACACTGTTAGTTGTGAAGATAGAGCATAAACAAGTTTCTGAGATTGCTTCTATCTCGTTTTTATGGGAAGATATTTCCTTTTCTACCATAGGCCAAAATGCGCTGCAAATGTCCACTTCCAGATGCTACAAAAAGAGTGTTTCAAACCTGCTCTATGACAGGGAATGTTCAACACTGTGACTTGAATGCAAACGTCACAAAGAAGTTTCTGAGAATGCTGCTGTCCACTATTTTTATGTAATTCCGTTTCCAACAAAATCCTCAGAGCTATCCAAATATCCACTTGCAGATTCTACAAAAAGAGTGTTTCAAAAGTAAAGTATCAAGAGAAAGGTTCAAGTCTGTTAGTTGAGGACACACATCGCAAATAAGTTTCTCAGAATGCTTCTGTCTTGTTTTTATGGGGAGATATTTCCTTTTTAACCATAGGCCTGATACCGTTCCAAATGTCCACTTCCAGATACTACAAAAAGAGTGTTTCAAACCTGCTCTATGAAAGGGAATGTTCAACTCTGTGACTTGAATGCAAACATCACAAAGAAGTTTCTGAGAATGCTGCTGTCTACTATTTATCTGTAATCACGCTTCCAACGAAATCCTCAGTTTTATAGAAATATCCACTTGCAGATTCCAAAAAAAGAGTGTTTCACACGTGCTCTGTCAATAGAAAGGTTCAACACTGATAGTTGTGTAGATAGAGCATAAACAAGTTTCTGAGATTGCTTCTATCTCGTTTTTATGGGAAGATATTTCCTTTTGTACCATAGGCCACAAAGCGATGCAAATGTCCACTTCCAGATGCTACAAAAAGAGTGTTTCAAACCTTCTCTATGACAGGGAATGTTCAACTCTGTGACTTGAATGCAAACGTCACAAAGAAGTTTCTGAGAATGCTGCTGTCCACTATTTTTATGTAATCCCGTTTCCAACGAAATCCTCAGAGCTATCCAAATATCCACTTGCAGATTCTACAAAAAGAGTGTTTCAAAACTGCTGTATCAAAAGAAAGGTTCAAGTCTCTTAGTTGAGGACACACAATAGAAATATGTTTCTGAGAATGCTTCTGTCTTGTTTTTATCGGAAGATATTTCCTTTTTAACCATAGGCCTGATACCGTTCCAAATGTCCACTTCCAGATACTACAAAAAGAGTGTTTCAAACCTGCTCTATGAAAGGGAATGTTCAACTCTGTGACTTGAATGCAAACACCACAAAGAAGTTTCTGAGAATGCTGCTGTCTACTATTTATTTGTAATCCCGCTTCCAACGAAATCCTGTTTTATAGAAATATCCACTTGCAGTTTCCAAAAAAAGAATGTTTCACACGTGCTCTGTCAATAGAAAGGTTCAACACTGTTAGTTGTGAAGATAGAGCATAAACAAGTTTCTGAGATTGCTTCTATCTCGTTTTTATGGGAAGATATTTCCTTTTTTAACATAGGCCAAAAAGCGCTGCAAATGTCCACTTCCAGATACTACAAAAAGAGTGTTTGAAACCTGCTCTATGAAAGGGAATGTTCAGCTCTGTGACTTAAATGGAAACATCACAAAGAAGTTTCTGAGAATGCTGCTGTCTACTTTTTATATGTAATCCCGTTTCCAACGAAATCCTCAGAGCTATCCAAATATCCACTTGCAGATTCTACAAAAAGAGTGTTTCAAAACTGGTGTATCAAAAGAAAGTTTCAAGTCTGTTAGTTGAGGACACACATCGCAAATAAGTTTCTCAGAATGCTTCTGTCTTGTTTTTATGGGAAGATATTTCCTTTTTAACCATAGGCCTGATACCGTTCCAAATGTCCACTTCCAGATACTACAAAAAGAGTGTTTCAAACCTGCTGTATGAAAGGGAATGTTGAACACTGTGACTTGAATGCAAACATCACAAAGAAGTTTCTGAGAATGCTGCTGTCTACTATTTATCGGTAATCCCGCTTCCAACGAAATCCTCAATTTTATAGAAATATCCACTTGCAGATTCCAAAAAAAGTGTTTCACACGTGCTCTGTCAATAGAAAGGTTCAACACTGTTAGTTGTGTAGATAGAGCATAAACAAGTTTCTGAGATTGCTTCTATCTCGTTTTTATGGGAAGATATTTCCTTTTGTACCATAGGCCACAAAAGCTGCAAATGTCCACTTCCAGATGCTACAAAAAGAGTGTTTCAAACCTGCTCTATGACAGGGAATGTTCAGCTCCGTGACTTGAATGCAAAAGTCACAAAGAAGTTTCTGAGAATGCTGCTGTCTACTTTTTGTATGTAATCCCATTTCCAAAAAAATCCTCAGAGCTATCCAAATATCCACTTGCGGATTCTACAAAAACAGTGTTTCAAAACTGCTGTATCAAAAGAAAGGTTCAAGTCTGTTAGTTGAGGACACACATTGCAAATAAGTTTCTGAGAATGCTTCTGTCTTGTTTTTATGGGAAGATATTTCCTTTTTAACCATAGGCCTGATACCGTTCCAAATGTCCACTTCCAGATACTACAAAAAGAGTGTTTCAAACCTGCTCTATGAAAGGGAATGTTCTACTCTGTGATTTGAATGCAAACATCGCAAAGAAGTTTCTGAGAATGCTGCTGTCTACTATTTATCTGTAATCCCGCTTCCAATGAAATCCTCTGTTTTATAGAATTATCCACTTGCAGATTCCAAAAAAAGAGTGATTCACACGTGCCCTGTCAACAGAAAGGTTCAACACTGTTAGTTGTGAAGATAGAGCATAAACAAGATTCTGAGATTGCTTCTATCTCGTTTTTATGGGAAGATATTTCCTTTTCTACCATAGGCCACAAAGCGCTGCAAATGTCCACTTCCAGATGCTACAAAAAGAGTGTTTCAAACCTGCTCTATGACAGGGAATGTTCAAATCTGTGACTTGAATGCAAACGTCACAAAGAAGTTTCTGAGAATGCTGCTGTCCAGTATTTTTATGTAATCCCGTTTCCAACGAAATCCTCAGAGCTATCCAAATATCCACTTGCAGATTCTACAAAAAGAGTGTTTCAAAACTGCTGTATCAAAAGAAAGGTTCAAGTCTCTTAGTTGAGGACACACAACAGAAATAAGTTTCTGAGAATGCTTCTCTCTTGTTTTTATGGGAAGATATTTCCTTTTTAACCATAGGCCTGATACCGTTCCAAATGTCCACTTCCAGATACTACAAAAAGACTGTTTCAAACCTGCTCTATGAAACGGAATGTTCAACTCTGTGACTTGAATGCAAACATCACAAAGAAGTTTCTGAGAATGCTGCTGTCTACTATTTATCTGTAATCCCGCTTCCAACGAAATCCTCAGTTTTATAGAAATATCCACTTGCAGATTCCAAAAAAGAGTGTTTCACACGTGCTCTGTCAATAGAAAGGTTCAACACTGTTAGTTGTGTAGATAGAGCATAAACAAGTTTCTGAGATTGCTTCTATCTCGTTTTTATGGGAAGATATTTCCTTTTGTACCATAGGCCAAAAAGCGCTGCAATTGTCCACTTCCAGATGCTACAAAAAGAGTGTTTCAAACCTGCTCTATGACAGGGAATGTTCAACTCTGTGACTTGAATGCAAACGTCATAAAGAAGTTTCTGAGAATGCTGCTGTCCACTATTTTTATGTAATCCCCTTTCCAACGAAATCCTCAGAGCTATCCAAATATCCACTTGCAGATTCTACAAAAAGAGTGTTTCAAAACTGCTGTATCAAAAGAAAGGTTCAAGTCTGTTAGTTGAGGACACCCAACACAAATAAGTTTCTGAGAATGCTTCTGTCTTGTTTTTATGGGAAGATATTTCCTTTTTAACCATAGGCCTGATAACGTTCCAAATGTCCACTTCCAGATACTACATAAAGAGTGTTTCAAACCTGCTGTATGAAAGGGAATGTTCAACACTGTGACTTGAATGCAAACATCACAAAGAAGTTTCTGAGAATGCTGCTGTCTACTATTTATCTGTAATCCCGCTTCCAACGAAATCCTGTTTTATAGAAATATCCACTTGCAGATTCCAAGAAAAGAGTGTTTCACACGTGCTCTGTCAATAGAAAGGTTCAACACTGTTAGTTGTGTAGATAGAGCATAAACAAGTTTCTGAGATTGCTTCTATCTCGTTTTTATGCGAAGATATTTCCTTTTGTACCATAGGCCACAAGCGCTGCAAATGTCCACTTCCAGATGCTACAAAAAGAGTGTTTCAAACCTGCTCTATGACAGGGAATGTTCAGCTCTGTGACTTGAATGCAAAAGTCACAAAGAAGTTTCTGAGAATGCTGCTGTCTACTTTTTGTATGTAATCCCGTTTCCAAAAAAATCCTCAGAGCTATCCAAATATCCACTTGCAGATTCTACAAAAAGAGTGTTTCAAAACTGCTGTATCAAAAGAAAGGCTCAAGTCTGTTAGTTGAGGACACACATCGCAAATAAGTTTCTCAGAATGCTTCTGTCTTGTTTTTATGGGAAGATATTTCCTTTTTAACCATAGGCCTGATACCGTTCCAAATGTCCACTTCCAGATACCACAAAAACAGTGTTTCAAACCTGCTCTATGAAAGGGAATGTTCAACTCTGCGACTTGAATGCAAACATCACAAAGAAGATTCTGAGAATGCTGCTGTCTACTAGTTATCTGTAATCCCGCTTCCAACGAAATCCTCAGTTTTATAGAAATATCCACTTGCAGATTCCAAAAAAAGAGTGTTTCACACGTGCTCTGTCAATGGAAAGGTTCAACACTGTTAGTTGTGTAGATAGAGCATAAACAAGTTTCTGAGATTGCTTCTATCTCGTTTTTATGGGAAGATATTTCCTTTTGTACCATAGGCCACAAAGCGCTGCAAATGTCCACTTCCAGATGCTACAAAAAGCGTGTTTCAAACCTGCTCTATGACAGGGAATGTTCAACTCTGTGACTTGAATGCAAACGTCACAAAGAAGATTCTGAGAATGCTGCTGTCTACTTTTTATATGTAATCCCCTTTCCAACAAAATCCTCAGAGCTATCCAAATATCCACTTGCAGATTCTACAAAAAGAGTGTTTCAAAACTGCTGTATCAAAAGAAAGTTTCAAGTCTGTAAGTTGAGGACACACATCGCAAATAAGTTTCTCAGAATGCTTCTGTCTTGTTTTTATGGGAAGATAATTCCTTTTTAACCATAGGCCTGATACCGTTCCAAATGTCCACTTCCAGATACTACATAAAGAGTGTTTCAAACCTGCTCTATGAAAGGGAATGTTCAACTATGTGACTTGAATGAAAACATCACAAAGAAGTTTCTGAGAATGCTGCTGTCTACTATTTATCTGTAATCCCGCTTCCAATGAAATCCTCAGTTTTATAGAAATATCCACTTGCAGATTCCAAAAAAAGAGTGTTTCACACGTGCTCTGTCAATAGAAAGGTTCAACACTGTTAGTTGTGAAGATAGAGCATAAACAAGTTTCTGAGATTGCTTCTATCTCGTTTTTATGGGAAGATATTTCCTTTTGTACCATAGGCCACAAAGCGATGCAAATGTCCACTTCCAGATGCTACAAAAAGAGTGTTTCAAACCTGCTCTATGACAGGGAATGTTCAACTCTGTGACTTGAATGCAAACGTCACAAAGAAGTTTCTGAGAATGCTGCTGTCCACTATTTTTATGTAATCCCGTTTCCAACGAAATCCTCAGAGCTATCCAAATATCCACTTGCAGATTCTACAAAAAGAGTGTTTCAAAACTGCTGTATCAAAAGAAAGGTTCAAGTCTCTTAGTTGAGGACACACATCGCAAATAAGTTTCTCAGAATGCTTCTGTCTTGTTTTTATGGGAAGATATTTCCTTTTTAACCATAGGCCTGATACCGTTCCAAATGTCCACTTCCAGATACTACAAAAAGAGTGTTTCAAACCTGCTGTATGAAAGGGAATGTTCAACACTGTGACTTGAATGCAAACATCACAAAGAAGATTCTGAGAATGCTGCTGTCTACTATTTATCTGTAATCCCGCTTCCAACGAAATCCTCAGTTTTATAGAAATATCCACTTGTAGATTCCAAAAAAAGAGTGTTTCACACGTGCTCTGTCAATAGAAAGGTTCAACACTGTTAGTTGTGTAGATAGAGCATAAACAAGTTTCTGAGATTGCTTCTATCTCGTTTTTATGCGAAGATATTTCCTTTTGTACCATAGGCCACAAGCGCTGCAAATGTCCACTTCCAGATGCTACAAAAAGAGTGTTTCAAACCTGCTCTATGACAGGGAATGTTCAGCTCTGTGACTTGAATGCAAAAGTCACAAAGAAGTTTCTGAGAATGCTGCTGTCTACTTTTTGTATGTAATCCCGTTTCCAAAAAAATCCTCAGAGCTATCCAAATATCCACTTGCAGATTCTACAAAAAGAGTGTTTCAAAACTGCTGTATCAAAAGAAAGGTTCAAGTCTGTTAGTTGAGGACACACATCGCAAATAAGTTTCTCAGAATGCTTCTGTCTTGTTTTTCTGGGAAGATATTTCCTTTTTAACCATAGGCCTGATACCGTTCCAAATGTCCACTTCCAGGTACTACAAAAACAGTGTTTCAAACCTGCTCTATGAAAGGGAATGTTCAACTCTGTGACTTGAATGCAAACATCGCAAAGAAGTTTCTGAGAATGCTGCTGTCTACTATTTATCTGTAATCCCGCTTCCAACGAAATCCTCAGTTTTATAGAAATATCCACTTGCAGATTCCAAAAAAAGAGTGTTTCACACGTGCTCTGTCAATAGAAAGGTTCAACACTTAGTTGTGTAGATAGAGCATAAACAAGTTTCTGAGATTGCTTCTATCTCGTTTTTATGGGAAGATATTTCCTTTTGTACCATAGGCCACAAGCGCTGCAATTGTCCACTTCCAGATGCTACAAAAAGAGTGTTTCAAACCTGCTCTGTGACAGGGAATGTTCAGCTCTGTGACTTGAATGCAAAAGTCACAAAGAAGTTTCTGAGAATGCTGCTGTCTACTTTTTGTATGTAATCCCGTTTCCAAAAAAATCCTCAGAACTATCCAAATATCCACTTGCAGATTCTACAAAAAGAGTGTTTCAAAACTGCTGTATCAAAAGAAAGGTTCAAGTCTGTTAGTTGAGGACACACATCGCAAATAAGTTTCTGAGAATGCTTCTGGCTTGTTTTTATGGGAAGATATTTCCTTTTTAACCATAGGCCTGATACCGTTCCAAATGTCCACTTCCAGATACTACAAAAAGAGTGTTTCAAACCTGCTCTATGAAAGGGAATGTTCAACTCTGTGACTTGAATGCAAACATCGCAAAGAAGTTTCTGAGAATGCTGCTGTCTACTATTTATCTGTAATCCCGCTTCCAATGAAATCCTGAGTTTTATAGAAATATCCACTTGCAGATTCCAAAAAAAGAGTGTTTCACACGTGCACTGTCAATAGAAAGGTTCAACACTGTTAGTTGTGAAGATAGAGCTTAAACAAGTTTCTGAGATTGCTTCTATCTCGTTTTTATAGGACGATATTTCCTTTTCTACCATAGGCCAAAATGCGCTGCAAATGTCCACTTCCAGATGCTACAAAAAGAGTGTTTCAAACCTGCTCTATGACAGGGAATGTTCAACACTGTGACTTGAATGCAAACGTCACAAAGAAGTTTCTGAGAATGCTGCTGTCCACTATTTTTATGTAATTCCGTTTCCAACAAAATCCTCAGAGCTATCCAAATATCCACTTGCAGATTCTACAAAAAGAGTGTTTCAAAAGTAAAGTATCAAGAGAAAGGTTCAAGTCTGTTAGTTGAGGACACACATCGCAAATAAGTTTCTCAGAATGCTTCTGTCTTGTTTTTATGGGGAGATATTTCCTTTTTAACCATAGGCCTGATACCGTTCCAAATGTCCACTTCCAGATACTACAAAAAGAGTGTTTCAAACCTGCTCTATGAAAGGGAATGTTCAACTCTGTGACTTGAATGCAAACATCACAAAGAAGTTTCTGAGAATGCTGCTGTCTACTATTTATCTGTAATCCCGCTTCCAACGAAATCCTCAGTTTTATAGAAATATCCACTTGCAGATTCCAAAAAAAGAGTGTTTCACACGTGCTCTGTCAATAGAAAGGTTCAACACTGATAGTTGTGTAGATAGAGCATAAACAAGTTTCTGAGATTGCTTCTATCTCGTTTTTATGGGAAGATATTTCCTTTTGTACCATAGGCCACAAAGCGATGCAAATGTCCACTTCCAGATGCTACAAAAAGAGTGTTTCAAACCTTCTCTATGACAGGGAATGTTCAACTCTGTGACTTGAATGCAAACGTCACAAAGAAGTTTCTGAGAATGCTGCTGTCCACTATTTTTATGTAATCCCGTTTCCAACGAAATCCTCAGAGCTATCCAAATATCCACTTGCAGATTCTACAAAAAGAGTGTTTCAAAACTGCTGTATCAAAAGAAAGGTTCAAGTCTCTTAGTTGAGGACACACAATAGAAATAAGTTTCTGAGAATGCTTCTGTCTTGTTTTTATCGGAAGATATTTCCTTTTTAACCATAGGCCTGATACCGTTCCAAATGTCCACTTCCAGATACTACAAAAAGAGTGTTTCAAACCTGCTCTATGAAAGGGAATGTTCAACTCTGTGACTTGAATGCAAACACCACAAAGAAGTTTCTGAGAATGCTGCTGTCTACTATTTATTTGTAATCCCGCTTCCAACGAAATCCTGTTTTATAGAAATATCCACTTGCAGTTTCCAAAAAAAGAATGTTTCACACGTGCTCTGTCAATCGAAAGGTTCAACACTGTTAGTTGTGAAGATAGAGCATAAACAAGTTTCTGAGATTGCTTCTATCTCGTTTTTATGGGAAGATATTTCCTTTTTTAACATAGGCCAAAAAGCGCTGCAAATGTCCACTTCCAGATACTACAAAAAGAGTGTTTGAAACCTGCTCTATGAAAGGGAATGCTCAGCTCTGTGACTTAAATGGAAACATCACAAAGAAGTTTCTGAGAATGCTGCTGTCTACTTTTTATATGTAATCCCGTTTCCAACGAAATCCTCAGAGCTATCCAAACATCCACTTGCAGATTCTACGAAAAGAGTGTTTCAAAACTGGTGTATCAAAAGAAAGTTTCAAGTCTGTTTGTTGAGGACACACATCGCAAATAAGTTTCTCAGAATGCTTCTGTCTTGTTTTTATGGGAAGATATTTCCTTTTTAACCATAGGCCTGATACCGTTCCAAATGTCCACTTCCAGATACTACAAAAAGAGTGTTTCAAACCTGCTGTATGAAAGGGAATGTTGAACACTGTGACTTGAATGCAAACATCACAAAGAAGTTTCTGAGAATGCTGCTGTCTACTATTTATCGGTAATCCCGCTTCCTACGAAATCCTCAATTTTATAGAAATATCCACTTGCAGATTCCAAAAAAAGAGTGTTTCACACGTGCTCTGTCAATAGAAAGGTTCAACACTGTTAGTTGTGTAGATAGAGCATAAACAAGTTTCTGAGATTGCTTCTATCTCGTTTTTATGGGAAGATATTTCCTTTTGTACCGTAGGCCACAAAAGCTGCAAATGTCCACTTCCAGATGCTACAAAAAGAGTGTTTCAAACCTGCTCTATGACAGGGAATGTTCAGCTCCGTGACTTGAATGCAAAAGTCACAAAGAAGTTTCTGAGAATGCTGCTGTCTACTTTTTGTATGTAACCCCATTTCCAAAAAAATCCTCAGAGCTATCCAAATATCCACTTGCGGATTCTACAAAAACAGTGTTTCAAAACTGCTGTATCAAAAGAAAGGTTCAAGTCTGTTAGTTGAGGACACACATTGCAAATAAGTTTCTGAGAATGCTTCTGTCTTGTTTTTATGGGAAGATATTTCCTTTTTAACCATAGGCCTGATACCGTTCCAAATGTCCACTTCCAGATACTACAAAAAGAGTGTTTCAAACCTGCTCTATGAAAGGGAATGTTCTACTCTGTGATTTGAATGCAAACATCGCAAAGAAGTTTCTGAGAATGCTGCTGTCTACTATTTATCTGTAATCCCGCTTCCAATGAAATCCTCTGTTTTATAGAATTATCCACTTGCAGATCCCAAAAAAAGAGTGATTCACACGTGCCCTGTCAACAGAAAGGTTCAACACTGTTAGTTGTGAAGATAGAGCATAAACAAGTTTCTGAGATTGCTTCTATCTCGTTTTTATGGGAAGATATTTCCTTTTCTACCATAGGCCACAAAGCGCTGCAAATGTCCACTTCCAGATGCTACAAAAAGAGTGTTTCAAACCTGCTCTATGACAGGGAATGTTCAAATCTGTGACTTGAATGCAAACGTCACAAAGAAGTTTCTGAGAATGCTGCTGTCCAGTATTTTTATGTAATCCCGTTTCCAACGAAATCCTCAGAGCTATCCAAATATCCACTTGCAGATTCTACAAAAAGAGTGTTTCAAAACTGCTGTATCAAAAGAAAGGTTCAAGTCTCTTAGTTGAGGACACACAACAGAAATAAGTTTCTGAGAATGCTTCTCTCTTGTTTTTATGGGAAGATATTTCCTTTTTAACCATAGGCCTGATACCGTTCCAAATCTCCACTTCCAGATACTACAAAAAGACTGTTTCAAACCTGCTCTATGAAACGGAATGTTCAACCCTGTGACTTGAGTGCAAACATCACAAAGAAGTTTCTGAGAATGCTGCTGTCTACTATTTATCTGTAATCCCGCTTCCAACGAAATCCTCAGTTTTATAGAAATATCCACTTGCAGATTCCAAAAAAAGAGTGTTTCACACGTGCTCTGTCAATAGAAAGGTTCAACACTGTTAGTTGTGTAGATAGAGCATAAACAAGTTTCTGAGATTGCTTCTATCTCGTTTTTATGGGAAGATATTTCCTTTTGTACCATAGGCCAAAAAGCGCTGCAATTGTCCACTTCCAGATGCTACAAAAAGAGTGTTTCAAACCTGCTCTATGACAGGGAATGTTCAACTCTGTGACTTGAATGCAAACGTCATAAAGAAGTTTCTGAGAATGCTGCTGTCCACTATTTTTATGTAATCCCGTTTCCAACGAAATCCTCAGAGCTATCCAAATATCCACTTGCAGATTCTACAAAAAGAGTGTTTCAAAACTGCTGTATCAAAAGAAAGGTTCAAGTCTCTTAGTTGAGGACACACAATAGAAATAAGTTTCTGAGAATGCTTCTGTCTTGTTTTTATCGGAAGATATTTCCTTTTTAACCATAGGCCTGATACCGTTCCAAATGTCCACTTCCAGATACTACAAAAAGAGTGTTTCAAACCTGCTCTATGAAAGGGAATGTTCAACTCTGTGACTTGAATGCAAACACCACAAAGAAGTTTCTGAGAATGCTGCTGTCTACTATTTATTTGTAATCCCGCTTCCAACGAAATCCTGTTTTATAGAAATATCCACTTGCAGTTTCCAAAAAAAGAATGTTTCACACGTGCTCTGTCAATAGAAAGGTTCAACACTGTTAGTTGTGAAGATAGAGCATAAACAAGTTTCTGAGATTGCTTCTATCTCGTTTTTATGGGAAGATATTTCCTTTTTTAACATAGGCCAAAAAGCGCTGCAAATGTCCACTTCCAGATACTACAAAAAGAGTGTTTGAAACCTGCTCTATGAAAGGGAATGTTCAGCTCTGTGACTTAAATGGAAACATCACAAAGAAGTTTCTGAGAATGCTGCTGTCTACTTTTTATATGTAATCCCGTTTCCAACGAAATCCTCAGAGCTATCCAAATATCCACTTGCAGATTCTACAAAAAGAGTGTTTCAAAACTGGTGTATCAAAAGAAATTTTCAAGTCTGTTAGTTGAGGACACACATCGCAAATAAGTTTCCCAGAATGCTTCTGTCTTGTTTTTATGGGAAGATATTTCCTTTTTAACCATAGGCCTGATACCGTTCCAAATGTCCACTTCCAGATACTACAAAAAGAGTGTTTCAAACCTGCTGTATGAAAGGGAATGTTGAACACTGTGACTTGAATGCAAACATCACAAAGAAGTTTCTGAGAATGCTGCTGTCTACTATTTATCGGTAATCCCGCTTCCAACGAAATCCTCAATTTTATAGAAATATCCACTTGCAGATTCCAAAAAAAGAGTGTTTCACACGTGCTCTGTCAATAGAAAGGTTCAACACTGTTAGTTGTGTAGATAGAGCATAAACAAGTTTCTGAGATTGCTTCTATCTCGTTTTTATGGGAAGATATTTCCTTTTGTACCATAGGCCACAAAAGCTGCAAATGTCCACTTCCAGATGCTACAAAAAGAGTGTTTCAAACCTGCTCTATGACAGGGAATGTTCAGCTCCGTGACTTGAATGCAAAAGTCACAAAGAAGTTTCTGAGAATGCTGCTGTCTACTTTTTGTATGTAATCCCATTTCCAAAAAAATCCTCAGAGCTATCCAAATATCCACTTGCGGATTCTACAAAAAGAGTGTTTCAAAACTGCTGTATCAAAAGAAAGGTTCAAGTCTGTTAGTTGAGGACACACATTGCAAATAAGTTTCTGAGAATGCTTCTGTCTTGTTTTTATGGGAAGATATTTCCTTTTTAACCATAGGCCTGATACCGTTCCAAATGTCCACTTCCAGATACTACAAAAAGACTGTTTCAAACCTGCTCTATGAAACGGAATGTTCAACCCTGTGACTTGAATGCAAACATCACAAAGAAGTTTCTGAGAATGCTGCTGTCTACTATTTATCTGTAATCCCGCTTCCAACGAAATCCTCAGTTTTATAGAAATATCCACTTGCAGATTCCAAAAAAGAGTGTTTCACACGTGCTCTGTCAATAGAAAGGTTCAACACTGTTAGTTGTGTAGATAGAGCATAAACAAGTTTCTGAGATTGCTTCTATCTCGTTTTTATGGGAAGATATTTCCTTTTGTACCATAGGCCAAAAAGCGCTGCAATTGTCCACTTCCAGATGCTACAAAAAGAGTGTTTCAAACCTGCTCTATGACAGGGAATGTTCAACTCTGTGACTTGAATGCAAACGTCATAAAGAAGTTTCTGAGAATGCTGCTGTCCACTATTTTTATGTAATCCCGTTTCCAACGAAATCCTCAGAGCTATCCAAATATCCACTTGCAGATTCTACAAAAAGAGTGTTTCAAAACTGCTGTATCAAAAGAAAGGTTCAAGTCTCTTAGTTGAGGACACACAATAGAAATAAGTTTCTGAGAATGCTTCTGTCTTGTTTTTATCGGAAGATATTTCCTTTTTAACCATAGGCCTGATACCGTTCCAAATGTCCACTTCCAGATACTACAAAAAGAGTGTTTCAAACCTGCTCTATGAAAGGGAATGTTCAACTCTGTGACTTGAATGCAAACACCACAAATAAGTTTCTGAGAATGCTGCTGTCTACTATTTATTTGTAATCCCGCTTCCAACGAAATCCTGTTTTATAGAAATATCCACTTGCAGTTTCCAAAAAAAGAATGTTTCACACGTGCTCTGTCAATAGAAAGGTTCAACACTGTTAGTTGTGAAGATAGAGCATAAACAAGTTTCTGAGATTGCTTCTATCTCGTTTTTATGGGAAGATATTTCCTTTATTAACATAGGCCAAAAAGCGCTGCAAATGTCCACTTCCAGATACTACAAAAAGAGTGTTTGAAACCTGCTCTATGAAAGGGAATGTTCAGCTCTGTGACTTAAATGGAAACATCACAAAGAAGTTTCTGAGAATGCTGCTGTCTACTTTTTATATGTAATCCCGTTTCCAACGAAATCCTCAGAGCTATCCAAATATCCACTTGCAGATTCTACAAAAAGAGTGTTTCAAAACTGGTGTATCAAAAGAAAGTTTCAACTCTGTTAGTTGAGGACACACATCGCAAATAAGTTTCTCAGAATGCTTCTGTCTTGTTTTTATGGGAAGATATTTCCTTTTTAACCATAGGCCTGATACCGTTCCAAATGTCCACTTCCAGATACTACAAAAAGAGTGTTTCAAACCTGCTGTATGAAAGGGAATGTTGAACACTGTGACTTGAATGCAAACATCACAAAGAAGTTTCTGAGAATGCTGCTGTCTACTATTTATCGGTAATCCCGCTTCCAACGAAATCCTGAATTTTATAGAAATATCCACTTGCAGATTCCAAAAAAAGAGTGTTTCACACGTGCTCTGTCAATAGAAAGGTTCAACACTGTTAGTTGTGTAGATAGAGCATAAACAAGTTTCTGAGATTGCTTCTATCTCGTTTTTATGGGAAGATATTTCCTTTTGTACCATAGGCCACAAAAGCTGCAAATGTCCACTTCCAGATGCTACAAAAAGAGTGTTTCAAACCTGCTCTATGACAGGGAATGTTCAGCTCCGTGACTTGAATGCAAAAGTCACAAAGAAGTTTCTGAGAATGCTGCTGTCTACTTTTTGTATGTAATCCCATTTCCAAAAAAATCCTCAGAGCTATCCAAATATCCACTTGCGGATTCTACAAAAACAGTGTTTCAAAACTGCTGTATCAAAAGAAAGGTTCAAGTCTGTTAGTTGAGGACACACATTGCAAATAAGTTTCTGAGAATGCTTCTGTCTTGTTTTTATGGGAAGATATTTCCTTTTTAACCATAGGCCTGATACCGTTCCAAATGTCCACTTCCAGATACTACAAAAAGAGTGTTTCAAACCTGCTCTATGAAAGGGAATGTTCAACTCTGTGACTTGAATGCAAACATCACAAAGAAGTTTCTGAGAATGCTGCTGTCTACTATTTATCTGTAATCCCGCTTCCAACGAAATCCTCAGTTTTATAGAAATATCCACTTGCAGATTCCAAAAAAAGAGTGTTTCACACGTGCTCTGTCAATAGAAAGGTTCAACACTGATAGTTGTGTAGATAGAGCATAAACAAGTTTCTGAGATTGCTTCTATCTCGTTTTTATGGGAAGATATTTCCTTTTGTACCATAGGCCACAAAGCGATGCAAATGTCCACTTCCAGATGCTACAAAAAGAGTGTTTCAAACCTTCTCTATGACAGGGAATGTTCAACTCTGTGACTTGAATGCAAACGTCACAAAGAAGTTTCTGAGAATGCTGCTGTCCACTATTTTTATGTAATCCCGTTTCCAACGAAATCCTCAGAGCTATCCAAATATCCACTTGCAGATTCTACAAAAAGAGTGTTTCAAAACTGCTGTATCAAAAGAAAGGTTCAAGTCTCTTAGTTGAGGACACACAATAGAAATAAGTTTCTGAGAATGCTTCTGTCTTGTTTTTATCGGAAGATATTTCCTTTTTAACCATAGGCCTGATACCGTTCCAAATGTCCACTTCCAGATACTACAAAAAGAGTGTTTCAAACCTGCTCTATGAAAGGGAATGTTCAACTCTGTGACTTGAATGCAAACACCACAAAGAAGTTTCTGAGAATGCTGCTGTCTACTATTTATTTGTAATCCCGCTTCCAACGAAATCCTGTTTTATAGAAATATCCACTTGCAGTTTCCAAAAAAAGAATGTTTCACACGTGCTCTGTCAATAGAAAGATTCAACACTGTTAGTTGTGAAGATAGAGCATAAACAAGTTTCTGAGATTCCTTCTATCTCGTTTTTATGGGAAGATATTTCCTTTTTTAACATAGGCCAAAAAGCGCTGCAAATGTCCACTTCCAGATACTACAAAAAGAGTGTTTGAAACCTGCTCTATGAAAGGGAATGTTCAGCTCTGTGATTAAATGGAAACATCACAAAGAAGTTTCTGAGAATGCTGCTGTCTACTTTTTATATGTAATCCCGTTTCCAACGAAATCCTCAGAGCTATCCAAATATCCACTTGCAGATTCTACAAAAAGAGTGTTTCAAAACTGGTGTATCAAAAGAAAGTTTCAAGTCTGTTAGTTGAGGACACACATCGCAAATAAGTTTCTCAGAATGCTTCTGTCTTGTTTTTATGGGAAGATATTTCCTTTTTAACCATAGGCCTGATACCGTTCCAAATGTCCACTTCCAGATACTACAAAAAGAGTGTTTCAAACCTGCTGTATGAAAGGGAATGTTGAACACTGTGACTTGAATGCAAACATCACAAAGAAGTTTCTGAGAATGCTGCTGTCTACTATTTATCGGTAATCCCGCTTCCAACGAAATCCTCAATTTTATAGAAATATCCACTTGCAGATTCCAAAAAAAGTGTTTCACACGTGCTCTGTCAATAGAAAGGTTCAACACTGTTAGTTGTGTAGATAGAGCATAAACAAGTTTCTGAGATTGCTTCTATCTCGTTTTTATGGGAAGATATTTCCTTTTGTACCATAGGCCACAAAAGCTGCAAATGTCCACTTCCAGATGCTATAAAAAGAGTGTTTCAAACCTGCTGTATGACAGGGAATGTTCAGCTCCGTGACTTGAATGCAAAAGTCACAAAGAAGTTTCTGAGAATGCTGCTGTCTACTTTTTGTATGTAATCCCATTTCCAAAAAAATCCTCAGAGCTATCCAAATATCCACTTGCGGATTCTACAAAAACAGTGTTTCAAAACTGCTGTATCAAAAGAAAGGTTCAAGTCTGTTAGTTGAGGACACACATTGCAAATAAGTTTCTGAGAATGCTTCTGTCTTGTTTTTATGGGAAGATATTTCCTTTTTAACCATAGGCCTGATACCGTTCCAAATGTCCACTTCCAGATACTACAAAAAGAGTGTTTCAAACCTGCTCTATGAAAGGGAATGTTCTACTCTGTGATTTGAATGCAAACATCGCAAAGAAGTTTCTGAGAATGCTGCTGTCTACTATTTATCTGTAATCCCGCTTCCAATGAAATCCTCTGTTTTATAGAATTATCCACTTGCAGATTCCAAAAAAAGAGTGATTCACACGTGCCCTGTCAACAGAAAGGTTCAACACTGTTAGTTGTGAAGATAGAGCATAAACAAGTTTCTGAGATTGCTTCTATCTCGTTTTTATGGGAAGATATTTCCTTTTCTACCATAGGCCACAAAGCGCTGCAAATGTCCACTTCCAGATGCTACAAAAAGAGTGTTTCAAACCTGCTCTATGACAGGGAATGTTCAAATCTGTGACTTGAATGCAAACGTCACAAAGAAGTTTCTGAGAATGCTGCTGTCCAGTATTTTTATGTAATCCCGTTTCCAACGAAATCCTCAGAGCTATCCAAATATCCACTTGCAGATTCTACAAAAAGAGTGTTTCAAAACTGCTGTATCAAAAGAAAGGTTCAAGTCTCTTAGTTGAGGACACACAACAGAAATAAGTTTCTGAGAATGCTTCTCTCTTGTTTTTATGGGAAGATATTTCCTTTTTAACCATAGGCCTGATACCGTTCCAAATGTCCACTTCCAGATACTACAAAAAGACTGTTTCAAACCTGCTCTATGAAACGGAATGTTCAACTCTGTGACTTGAATGCAAACATCACAAAGAAGTTTCTGAGAATGCTGCTGTCTACTATTTATCTGTAATCCCGCTTCCAACGAAATCCTCAGTTTTATAGAAATATCCACTTGCAGATTCCAAAAAAGAGTGTTTCACACGTGCTCTGTCAATAGAAAGGTTCAACACTGTTAGTTGTGTAGATAGAGCATAAACAAGTTTCTGAGATTGCTTCTATCTCGTTTTTATGGGAAGATATTTCCTTTTGTACCATAGGCCCAAAAGCGCTGCAATTGTCCACTTCCAGATGCTACAAAAAGAGTGTTTCAAACCTGCTCTATGACAGGGAATGTTCAACTCTGTGACTTGAATGCAAACGTCATAAAGAAGTTTCTGAGAATGCTGCTGTCCACTATTTTTATGTAATCCCCTTTCCAACGAAATCCTCAGAGCTATCCAAATATCCACTTGCAGATTCTACAAAAAGAGTGTTTCAAAACTGCTGTATCAAAAGAAAGGTTCAAGTCTGTTAGTTGAGGACACACAACACAAATAAGTTTCTGAGAATGCTTCTGTCTTGTTTTTATGGGAAGATATTTCCTTTTTAACCATAGGCCTGATAACGTTCCAAATGTCCACTTCCAGATACTACATAAAGAGTGTTTCAAACCTGCTGTATGAAAGGGAATGTTCAACACTGTGACTTGAATGCAAACATCACAAAGAAGTTTCTGAGAATGCTGCTGTCTACTATTTATCTGTAATCCCGCTTCCAACGAAATCCTGTTTTATAGAAATATCCACTTGCAGATTCCAAGAAAAGAGTGTTTCACACGTGCTCTGTCAATAGAAAGGTTCAACACTGTTAGTTGTGTAGATAGAGCATAAACAAGTTTCTGAGATTGCTTCTATCTCGTTTTTATGCGAAGATATTTCCTTTTGTACCATAGGCCACAAGCGCTGCAAATGTCCACTTCCAGATGCTACAAAAAGAGTGTTTCAAACCTGCTCTATGACAGGGAATGTTCAGCTCTGTGACTTGAATGCAAAAGTCACAAAGAAGTTTCTGAGAATGCTGCTGTCTACTTTTTGTATGTAATCCCGTTTCCAAAAAAATCCTCAGAGCTATCCAAATATCCACTTGCAGATTCTACAAAAAGAGTGTTTCAAAACTGCTGTATCAAAAGAAAGGCTCAAGTCTGTTAGTTGAGGACACACATCGCAAATAAGTTTCTCAGAATGCTTCTGTCTTGTTTTTATGGGAAGATATTTCCTTTTTAACCATAGGCCTGATACCGTTCCAAATGTCCACTTCCAGATACCACAAAAACAGTGTTTCAAACCTGCTCTATGAAAGGGAATGTTCAACTCTGCGACTTGAATGCAAACATCACAAAGAAGATTCTGAGAATGCTGCTGTCTACTATTTATCTGTAATCCCGCTTCCAACGAAATCCTCAGTTTTATAGAAATATCCACTTGCAGATTCCAAAAAAAGAGTGTTTCACACGTGCTCTGTCAATGGAAAGGTTCAACACTGTTAGTTGTGTAGATAGAGCATAAACAAGTTTCTGAGATTGCTTCTATCTCGTTTTTATGGGAAGATATTTCCTTTTGTACCATAGGCCACAAAGCGCTGCAAATGTCCACTTCCAGATGCTACAAAAAGCGTGTTTCAAACCTGCTCTATGACAGGGAATGTTCAACTCTGTGACTTGAATGCAAACGTCACAAAGAAGATTCTGAGAATGCTGCTGTCTACTTTTTATATGTAATCCCCTTTCCAACAAAATCCTCAGAGCTATCCAAATATCCACTTGCAGATTCTACAAAAAGAGTGTTTCAAAACTGCTGTATCAAAAGAAAGTTTCAAGTCTGTAAGTTGAGGACACACATCGCAAATAAGTTTCTCAGAATGCTTCTGTCTTGGTTTTATGGGAAGATAATTCCTTTTTAACCATAGGCCTGATACCGTTCCAAATGTCCACTTCCAGATACTACATAAAGAGTGTTTCAAACCTGCTCTATGAAAGGGAATGTTCAACTATGTGACTTGAATGAAAACATCACAAAGAAGTTTCTGAGAATGCTGCTGTCTACTATTTATCTGTAATCCCGCTTCCAATGAAATCCTCAGTTTTATAGAAATATCCACTTGCAGATTCCAAAAAAAGAGTGTTTCACACGTGCTCTGTCAATAGAAAGGTTCAACACTGTTAGTTGTGAAGATAGAGCATAAACAAGTTTCTGAGATTGCTTCTATCTCGTTTTTATGGGAAGATATTTCCTTTTGTACCATAGGCCACAAAGCGATGCAAATGTCCACTTTCAGATGCTACAAAAAGAGTGTTTCAAACCTGCTCTATGACAGGGAATGTTCAACTCTGTGACTTGAATGCAAACGTCACAAAGAAGTTTCTGAGAATGCTGCTGTCCACTATTTTTATGTAATCCCGTTTCCAACGGAATCCTCAGAGCTATCCAAATATCCACTTGCAGATTCTACAAAAAGAGTGTTTCAAAACTGCTGTATCAAAAGAAAGGTTCAAGTCTCTTAGTTGAGGACACACATCGCAAATAAGTTTCTCAGAATGCTTCTGTCTTGTTTTTATGGGAAGATATTTCCTTTTTAACCATAGGCCTGATACCGTTCCAAATGTCCACTTCCAGATACTACAAAAAGAGTGTTTCAAACCTGCTGTATGAAAGGGAATGTTCAACACTGTGACTTGAATGCAAACATCACAAAGAAGATTCTGAGAATGCTGCTGTATACTATTTATCTGTAATCCCGCTTCCAACGAAATCCTCAGTTTTATAGAAATATCCACTTGTAGATTCCAAAAAAAGAGTGTTTCACACGTGCTCTGTCAATAGAAAGGTTCAACACTGTTAGTTGTGTAGATAGAGCATAAACAAGTTTCTGAGATTGCTTCTATCTCGTTTTCATGCGAAGATATTTCCTTTTGTACCATAGGCCACAAGCGCTGCAAATGTCCACTTCCAGATGCTACAAAAAGAGTGTTTCAAACCTGCTCTATGACAGGGAATGTTCAGCTCTGTGACTTGAATGCAAAAGTCACAAAGAAGTTTCTGAGAATGCTGCTGTCTACTTTTTGTATGTAATCCCGTTTCCAAAAAAATCCTCAGAGCTATCCAAATATCCACTTGCAGATTCTACAAAAAGAGTGTTTCAAAACTGCTGTATCAAAAGAAAGGTTCAAGTCTGTTAGTTGAGGACACACATCGGAAATAAGTTTCTCAGAATGCTTCTGTCTTGTTTTTATGGGGAGATATTTCCTTTTTAACCATAGGCCTGATACCGTTCCAAATGTCCACTTCCAGATACTACAAAAAGAGTGTTTCAAACCTGCTCTATGAAAGGGAATGTTCAACTCTGTGACTTGAATGCAAACATCACAAAGAAGTTTCTGAGAATGCTGCTGTCTACTATTTATCTGTAATCCCGCTTCCAACGAAATCCTCAGTTTTATAGAAATATCCACTTGCAGATTCCAAAAAAAGAGTGTTTCACACGTGCTCTGTCAATAGAAAGGTTCAACACTGATAGTTGTGTAGATAGAGCATAAACAAGTTTCTGAGATTGCTTCTATCTCGTTTTTATGGGAAGATATTTCCTTTTGTACCATAGGCCACAAAGCGATGCAAATGTCCACTTCCAGATGCTACAAAAAGAGTGTTTCAAACCTTCTCTATGACAGGGAATGTTCAACTCTGTGACTTGAATGCAAACGTCACAAAGAAGTTTCTGAGAATGCTGCTGTCCACTATTTTTATGTAATCCCGTTTCCAACGAAATCCTCAGAGCTATCCAAATATCCACTTGCAGATTCTACAAAAAGAGTGTTTCAAAACTGCTGTATCAAAAGAAAGGTTCAAGTCTCTTAGTTGAGGACACACAATAGAAATAAGTTTCTGAGAATGCTTCTGTCTTGTTTTTATCGGAAGATATTTCCTTTTTAACCATAGGCCTGATACCGTTCCAAATGTCCACTTCCAGATACTACAAAAAGAGTGTTTCAAACCTGCTCTATGAAAGGGAATGTTCAACTCTGTGACTTGAATGCAAACACCACAAAGAAGTTTCTGAGAATGCTGCTGTCTACTATTTATTTGTAATCCCGCTTCCAACGAAATCCTGTTTTATAGAAATATCCACTTGCAGTTTCCAAAAAAAGAATGTTTCACACGTGCTCTGTCAATAGAAAGGTTCAACACTGTTAGTTGTGAAGATAGAGCATAAACAAGTTTCTGAGATTGCTTCTATCTCGTTTTTATGGGAAGATATTTCCTTTTTTAACATAGGCCAAAAAGCGCTGCAAATGTCCACTTCCAGATACTACAAAAAGAGTGTTTGAAACCTGCTCTATGAAAGGGAATGTTCAGCTCTGTGACTTAAATGGAAACATCACAAAGAAGTTTCTGAGAATGCTGCTGTCTACTTTTTATATGTAATCCCGTTTCCAACGAAATCCTCAGAGCTATCCAAATATCCACTTGCAGATTCTACAAAAAGAGTGTTTCAAAACTGGTGTATCAAAAGAAAGTTTCAAGTCTGTTAGTTGAGGACACACATCGCAAATAAGTTTCTCAGAATGCTTCTGTCTTGTTTTTATGGGAAGATATTTCCTTTTTAACCATAGGCCTGATACCGTTCCAAATGTCCACTTCCAGATACTACAAAAAGAGTGTTTCAAACCTGCTGTATGAAAGGGAATGTTGAACACTGTGACTTGAATGCAAACATCACAAAGAAGTTTCTGAGAATGCTGCTGTCTACTATTTATCGGTAATCCCGCTTCCAACGAAATCCTCAATTTTATAGAAATATCCACTTGCAGATTCCAAAAAAAGTGTTTCACACGTGCTCTGTCAATAGAAAGGTTCAACACTGTTAGTTGTGTAGATAGAGCATAAACAAGTTTCTGAGATTGCTTCTATCTCGTTTTTATGGGAAGATATTTCCTTTTGTACCATAGGCCACAAAAGCTGCAAATGTCCACTTCCAGATGCTACAAAAAGAGTGTTTCAAACCTGCTCTATGACAGGGAATGTTCAGCTCCGTGACTTGAATGCAAAAGTCACAAAGAAGTTTCTGAGAATGCTGCTGTCTACTTTTTGTATGTAATCCCATTTCCAAAAAAATCCTCAGAGCTATCCAAATATCCACTTGCGGATTCTACAAAAACAGTGTTTCAAAACTGCTGTATCAAAAGAAAGGTTCAAGTCTGTTAGTTGAGGACACACATTGCAAATAAGTTTCTGAGAATGCTTCTGTCTTGTTTTTATGGGAAGATATTTCCTTTTTAACCATAGGCCTGATACCGTTCCAAATGTCCACTTCCAGATACTACAAAAAGAGTGTTTCAAACCTGCTCTATGAAAGGGAATGTTCTACTCTGTGATTTGAATGCAAACATCGCAAAGAAGTTTCTGAGAATGCTGCTGTCTACTATTTATCTGTAATCCCGCTTCCAATGAAATCCTCTGTTTTATAGAATTATCCACTTGCAGATTCCAAAAAAAGAGTGATTCACACGTGCCCTGTCAACAGAAAGGTTCAACACTGTTAGTTGTGAAGATAGAGCATAAACAAGTTTCTGAGATTGCTTCTATCTCGTTTTTATGGGAAGATATTTCCTTTTCTACCATAGGCCACAAAGCGCTGCAAATGTCCACTTCCAGATGCTACAAAAAGAGTGTTTCAAACCTGCTCTATGACAGGGAATGTTCAAATCTGTGACTTGAATGCAAACGTCACAAAGAAGTTTCTGAGAATGCTGCTGTCCAGTATTTTTATGTAATCCCGTTTCCAACGAAATCCTCAGAGCTATCCAAATATCCACTTGCAGATTCTACAAAAAGAGTGTTTCAAAACTGCTGTATCAAAAGAAAGGTTCAAGTCTCTTAGTTGAGGACACACAACAGAAATAAGTTTCTGAGAATGCTTCTCTCTTGTTTTTATGGGAAGATATTTCCTTTTTAACCATAGGCCTGATACCGTTCCAAATGTCCACTTCCAGATACTACAAAAAGACTGTTTCAAACCTGCTCTATGAAACGGAATGTTCAACTCTGTGACTTGAATGCAAACATCACAAAGAAGTTTCTGAGAATGCTGCTGTCTACTATTTATCTGTAATCCCGCTTCCAACGAAATCCTCAGTTTTATAGAAATATCCACTTGCAGATTCCAAAAAAGAGTGTTTCACACGTGCTCTGTCAATAGAAAGGTTCAACACTGTTAGTTGTGTAGATAGAGCATAAACAAGTTTCTGAGATTGCTTCTATCTCGTTTTTATGGGAAGATATTTCCTTTTGTACCATAGGCCAAAAAGCGCTGCAATTGTCCACTTCCAGATGCTACAAAAAGAGTGTTTCAAACCTGCTCTATGACAGGGAATGTTCAACTCTGTGACTTGAATGCAAACGTCATAAAGAAGTTTCTGAGAATGCTGCTGTCCACTATTTTTATGTAATCCCCTTTCAAACGAAATCCTCAGAGCTATCCAAATATCCACTTGCAGATTCTACAAAAAGAGTGTTTCAAAACTGCTGTATCAAAAGAAAGGTTCAAGTCTGTTAGTTGAGGACACCCAACACAAATAAGTTTCTGAGAATGCTTCTGTCTTGTTTTTATGGGAAGATATTTCCTTTTTAACCATAGGCCTGATAACGTTCCAAATGTCCACTTCCAGATACTACATAAAGAGTGTTTCAAACCTGCTGTATGAAAGGGAATGTTCAACACTGTGACTTGAATGCAAACATCACAAAGAAGTTTCTGAGAATGCTGCTGTCTACTATTTATCTGTAATCCCGCTTCCAACGAAATCCTGTTTTATAGAAATATCCACTTGCAGATTCCAAGAAAAGAGTGTTTCACACGTGCTCTGTCAATAGAAAGGTTCAACACTGTTAGTTGTGTAGATAGAGCATAAACAAGTTTCTGAGATTGCTTCTATCTCGTTTTTATGCGAAGATATTTCCTTTTGTACCATAGGCCACAAGCGCTGCAAATGTCCACTTCCAGATGCTACAAAAAGAGTGTTTCAAACCTGCTCTATGACAGGGAATGTTCAGCTCTGTGACTTGAATGCAAAAGTCACAAAGAAGTTTCTGAGAATGCTGCTGTCTACTTTTTGTATGTAATCCCGTTTCCAAAAAAATCCTCAGAGCTATCCAAATATCCACTTGCAGATTCTACAAAAAGAGTGTTTCAAAACTGCTGTATCAAAAGAAAGGCTCAAGTCTGTTAGTTGAGGACACACATCGCAAATAAGTTTCTCAGAATGCTTCTGTCTTGTTTTTATGGGAAGATATTTCCTTTTTAACCATAGGCCTGATACCGTTCCAAATGTCCACTTCCAGATACCACAAAAACAGTGTTTCAAACCTGCTCTATGAAAGGGAATGTTCAACTCTGCGACTTGAATGCAAACATCACAAAGAAGATTCTGAGAATGCTGCTGTCTACTAGTTATCTGTAATCCCGCTTCCAACGAAATCCTCAGTTTTATAGAAATATCCACTTGCAGATTCCAAAAAAAGAGTGTTTCACACGTGCTCTGTCAATGGAAAGGTTCAACACTGTTAGTTGTGTAGATAGAGCATAAACAAGTTTCTGAGATTGCTTCTATCTCGTTTTTATGGGAAGATATTTCCTTTTGTACCATAGGCCACAAAGCGCTGCAAATGTCCACTTCCAGATGCTACAAAAAGCGTGTTTCAAACCTGCTCTATGACAGGGAATGTTCAACTCTGTGACTTGAATGCAAACGTCACAAAGAAGATTCTGAGAATGCTGCTGTCTACTTTTTATATGTAATCCCCTTTCCAACAAAATCCTCAGAGCTATCCAAATATCCACTTGCAGATTCTACAAAAAGAGTGTTTCAAAACTGCTGTATCAAAAGAAAGTTTCAAGTCTGTAAGTTGAGGACACACATCGCAAATAAGTTTCTCAGAATGCTTCTGTCTTGTTTTTATGGGAAGATAATTCCTTTTTAACCATAGGCCTGATACCGTTCCAAATGTCCACTTCCAGATACTACATAAAGAGTGTTTCAAACCTGCTCTATGAAAGGGAATGTTCAACTATGTGACTTGAATGAAAACATCACAAAGAAGTTTCTGAGAATGCTGCTGTCTACTATTTATCTGTAATCCCGCTTCCAATGAAATCCTCAGTTTTATAGAAATATCCACTTGCAGATTCCAAAAAAAGAGTGTTTCACACGTGCTCTGTCAATAGAAAGGTTCAACACTGTTAGTTGTGAAGATAGAGCATAAACAAGTTTCTGAGATTGCTTCTATCTCGTTTTTATGGGAAGATATTTCCTTTTGTACCATAGGCCACAAAGCGATGCAAATGTCCACTTCCAGATGCTACAAAAAGAGTGTTTCAAACCTGCTCTATGACAGGGAATGTTCAACTCTGTGACTTGAATGCAAACGTCACAAAGAAGTTTCTGAGAATGCTGCTGTCCACTATTTTTATGTAATCCCGTTTCCAACGAAATCCTCAGAGCTATCCAAATATCCACTTGCAGATTCTACAAAAAGAGTGTTTCAAAACTGCTGTATCAAAAGAAAGGTTCAAGTCTCTTAGTTGAGGACACACATCGCAAATAAGTTTCTCAGAATGCTTCTGTCTTGTTTTTATGGGAAGATATTTCCTTTTTAACCATAGGCCTGATACCGTTCCAAATGTCCACTTCCAGATACTACAAAAAGAGTGTTTCAAACCTGCTGTATGAAAGGGAATGTTCAACACTGTGACTTGAATGCAAACATCACAAAGAAGATTCTGAGAATGCTGCTGTATACTATTTATCTGTAATCCCGCTTCCAACGAAATCCTCAGTTTTATAGAAATATCCACTTGTAGATTCCAAAAAAAGAGTGTTTCACACGTGCTCTGTCAATAGAAAGGTTCAACACTGTTAGTTGTGTAGATAGAGCATAAACAAGTTTCTGAGATTGCTTCTATCTCGTTTTTATGCGAAGATATTTCCTTTTGTACCATAGGCCACAAGCGCTGCAAATGTCCACTTCCAGATGCTACAAAAAGAGTGTTTCAAACCTGCTCTATGACAGGGAATGTTCAGCTCTGTGACTTGAATGCAAAAGTCACAAAGAAGTTTCTGAGAATGCTGCTGTCTACTTTTTGTATGTAATCCCGTTTCCAAAAAAATCCTCAGAGCTATCCAAATATCCACTTGCAGATTCTACAAAAAGAGTGTTTGAAAACTGCTGTATCAAAAGAAAGGTTCAAGTCTGTTAGTTGAGGACACACATCGCAAATAAGTTTCTCAGAATGCTTCTGTCTTGTTTTTCTGGGAAGATATTTCCTTTTTAACCATAGGCCTGATACCGTTCCAAATGTCCACTTCCAGGTACTACAAAAACAGTGTTTCAAACCTGCTCTATGAAAGGGAATGTTCAACTCTGTGACTTGAATGCAAACATCGCAAAGAAGTTTCTGAGAATGCTGCTGTCTACTATTTATCTGTAATCCCGCTTCCAACGAAATCCTCAGTTTTATAGAAATATCCACTTGCAGATTCCAAAAAAAGAGTGTTTCACACGTGCTCTGTCAATAGAAAGGTTCAACACTGTTAGTTGTGTAGATAGAGCATAAACAAGTTTCTGAGATTGCTTCTATCTCGTTTTTACGGGAAGATATTTCCTTTTGTACCATAGGCCACAAAGCGCTGCAAATGTCCACTTCCAGATGCTACAAAAAGCGTGTTTCAAACCTGCTCTATGACAGGGAATGTTCAACTCTGTGACTTGAATGCAAACGTCACAAAGAAGTTTCTGAGAATGCTGCTGTCTACTTTTTATATGTAATCCCGTTTCCAACAAAATCCTCAGAGCTATCCAAATATCCACTTGCAGATTCTACAAAAAGAGTGTTTCAAAACTGCTGTATCAAAAGAAAGGTTCAAGTCTGTTAGTTGAGGACACACATCGCAAATAAGTTTCTGAGAATGCTTCTGTCTTGTTTTTATGGGAAGATATTTCCTTTTTAACCATAGGCCTGATACCGTTCCAAATGTCCACTTCCAGATACTACAAAAAGAGTGTTTCAAACCTGCTCTATGAAAGGGAATGTTCAACTCTGTGACTTGAATGCAAACATCGCAAAGAAGTTTCTGAGAATGCTGCTGTCTACTATTTATCTGTAATCCCGCTTCCAATGAAATCCTCAGTTTTATAGAAATATCCACTTGCAGATTCCAAAAAAAGAGTGTTTCACACGTGCACTGTCAATAGAAAGGTTCAACACTGTTAGTTGTGAAGATAGAGCTTAAACAAGTTTCTGAGATTGCTTCTATCTCGTTTTTATGGGAAGATATTTCCTTTTCTACCATAGGCCAAAATGCGCTGCAAATGTCCACTTCCAGATGCTACAAAAAGAGTGTTTCAAACCTGCTCTATGACAGGGAATGTTCAACACTGTGACTTGAATGCAAACGTCACAAAGAAGTTTCTGAGAATGCTGCTGTCCACTATTTTTATGTAATTCCGTTTCCAACAAAATCCTCAGAGCTATCCAAATATCCACTTGCAGATTCTACAAAAAGAGTGTTTCAAAAGTAAAGTATCAAGAGAAAGGTTCAAGTCTGTTAGTTGAGGACACACATCGCAAATAAGTTTCTCAGAATGCTTCTGTCTTGTTTTTATGGGGAGATATTTCCTTTTTAACCATAGGCCTGATACCGTTCCAAATGTCCACTTCCAGATACTACAAAAAGAGTGTTTCAAACCTGCTCTATGAAAGGGAATGTTCAACTCTGTGACTTGAATGCAAACATCACAAAGAAGTTTCTGAGAATGCTGCTGTCTACTATTTATCTGTAATCACGCTTCCAACGAAATCCTCAGTTTTATAGAAATATCCACTTGCAGATTCCAAAAAAAGAGTGTTTCACACGTGCTCTGTCAATAGAAAGGTTCAACACTGATAGTTGTGTAGATAGAGCATAAACAAGTTTCTGAGATTGCTTCTATCTCGTTTTTATGGGAAGATATTTCCTTTTGTACCATAGGCCACAAAGCGATGCAAATGTCCACTTCCAGATGCTACAAAAAGAGTGTTTCAAACCTTCTCTATGACAGGGAATGTTCAACTCTGTGACTTGAATGCAAACGTCACAAAGAAGTTTCTGAGAATGCTGCTGTCCACTATTTTTATGTAATCCCGTTTCCAACGAAATCCTCAGAGCTATCCAAATATCCACTTGCAGATTCTACAAAAAGAGTGTTTCAAAACTGCTGTATCAAAAGAAAGGTTCAAGTCTCTTAGTTGAGGACACACAATAGAAATAAGTTTCTGAGAATGCTTCTGTCTTGTTTTTATCGGAAGATATTTCCTTTTTAACCATAGGCCTGATACCGTTCCAAATGTCCACTTCCAGATACTACAAAAAGAGTGTTTCAAACCTGCTCTATGAAAGGGAATGTTCAACTCTGTGACTTGAATGCAAACACCACAAAGAAGTTTCTGAGAATGCTGCTGTCTACTATTTATTTGTAATCCCGCTTCCAACGAAATCCTGTTTTATAGAAATATCCACTTGCAGTTTCCAAAAAAAGAATGTTTCACACGTGCTCTGTCAATAGAAAGGTTCAACACTGTTAGTTGTGAAGATAGAGCATAAACAAGTTTCTGAGATTGCTTCTATCTCGTTTTTATGGGAAGATATTTCCTTTTTTAACATAGGCCAAAAAGCGCTGCAAATGTCCACTTCCAGATACTACAAAAAGAGTGTTTGAAACCTGCTCTATGAAAGGGAATGTTCAGCTCTGTGACTTAAATGGAAACATCACAAAGAAGTTTCTGAGAATGCTGCTGTCTACTTTTTATATGTAATCCCGTTTCCAACGAAATCCTCAGAGCTATCCAAATATCCACTTGCAGATTCTACAAAAAGAGTGTTTCAAAACTGGTGTATCAAAAGAAAGTTTCAAGTCTGTTAGTTGAGGACACACATCGCAAATAAGTTTCTCAGAATGCTTCTGTCTTGTTTTTATGGGAAGATATTTCCTTTTTAACCATAGGCCTGATACCGTTCCAAATGTCCACTTCCAGATACTACAAAAAGAGTGTTTCAAACCTGCTGTATGAAAGGGAATGTTGAACACTGTGACTTGAATGCAAACATCACAAAGAAGTTTCTGAGAATGCTGCTGTCTACTATTTATCGGTAATCCCGCTTCCAACGAAATCCTCAATTTTATAGAAATATCCACTTGCAGATTCCAAAAAAAGTGTTTCACACGTGCTCTGTCAATAGAAAGGTTCAACACTGTTAGTTGTGTAGATAGAGCATAAACAAGTTTCTGAGATTGCTTCTATCTCGTTTTTATGGGAAGATATTTCCTTTTGTACCATAGGCCACAAAAGCTGCAAATGTCCACTTCCAGATGCTACAAAAAGAGTGTTTCAAACCTGCTCTATGACAGGGAATGTTCAGCTCCGTGACTTGAATGCAAAAGTCACAAAGAAGTTTCTGAGAATGCTGCTGTCTACTTTTTGTATGTAATCCCATTTCCAAAAAAATCCTCAGAGCTATCCAAATATCCACTTGCGGATTCTACAAAAACAGTGTTTCAAAACTGCTGTATCAAAAGAAAGGTTCAAGTCTGTTAGTTGAGGACACACATTGCAAATAAGTTTCTGAGAATGCTTCTGTCTTGTTTTTATGGGAAGATATTTCCTTTTTAACCATAGGCCTGATACCGTTCCAAATGTCCACTTCCAGATACTACAAAAAGAGTGTTTCAAACCTGCTCTATGAAAGGGAATGTTCTACTCTGTGATTTGAATGCAAACATCGCAAAGAAGTTTCTGAGAATGCTGCTGTCTACTATTTATCTGTAATCCCGCTTCCAATGAAATCCTCTGTTTTATAGAATTATCCACTTGCAGATTCCAAAAAAAGAGTGATTCACACGTGCCCTGTCAACAGAAAGGTTCAACACTGTTAGTTGTGAAGATAGAGCATAAACAAGTTTCTGAGATTGCTTCTATCTCGTTTTTATGGGAAGATATTTCCTTTTCTACCATAGGCCACAAAGCGCTGCAAATGTCCACTTCCAGATGCTACAAAAAGAGTGTTTCAAACCTGCTCTATGACAGGGAATGTTCAAATCTGTGACTTGAATGCAAACGTCACAAAGAAGTTTCTGAGAATGCTGCTGTCCAGTATTTTTATGTAATCCCGTTTCCAACGAAATCCTCAGAGCTATCCAAATATCCACTTGCAGATTCTACAAAAAGAGTGTTTCAAAACTGCTGTATCAAAAGAAAGGTTCAAGTCTCTTAGTTGAGGACACACAACAGAAATAAGTTTCTGAGAATGCTTCTCTCTTGTTTTTATGGGAAGATATTTCCTTTTTAACCATAGGCCTGATACCGTTCCAAATGTCCACTTCCAGATACTACAAAAAGACTGTTTCAAACCTGCTCTATGAAACGGAATGTTCAACTCTGTGACTTGAATGCAAACATCACAAAGAAGTTTCTGAGAATGCTGCTGTCTACTATTTATCTGTAATCCCGCTTCCAACGAAATCCTCAGTTTTATAGAAATATCCACTTGCAGATTCCAAAAAAGAGTGTTTCACACGTGCTCTGTCAATAGAAAGGTTCAACACTGTTAGTTGTGTAGATAGAGCATAAACAAGTTTCTGAGATTGCTTCTATCTCGTTTTTATGGGAAGATATTTCCTTTTGTACCATAGGCCAAAAAGCGCTGCAATTGTCCACTTCCAGATGCTACAAAAAGAGTGTTTCAAACCTGCTCTATGACAGGGAATGTTCAACTCTGTGACTTGAATGCAAACGTCATAAAGAAGTTTCTGAGAATGCTGCTGTCCACTATTTTTATGTAATCCCCTTTCCAACGAAATCCTCAGAGCTATCCAAATATCCACTTGCAGATTCTACAAAAAGAGTGTTTCAAAACTGCTGTATCAAAAGAAAGGTTCAAGTCTGTTAGTTGAGGACACCCAACACAAATAAGTTTCTGAGAATGCTTCTGTCTTGTTTTTATGGGAAGATATTTCCTTTTTAACCATAGGCCTGATAACGTTCCAAATGTCCACTTCCAGATACTACATAAAGAGTGTTTCAAACCTGCTGTATGAAAGGGAATGTTCAACACTGTGACTTGAATGCAAACATCACAAAGAAGTTTCTGAGAATGCTGCTGTCTACTATTTATCTGTAATCCCGCTTCCAACGAAATCCTGTTTTATAGAAATATCCACTTGCAGATTCCAAGAAAAGAGTGTTTCACACGTGCTCTGTCAATAGAAAGGTTCAACACTGTTAGTTGTGTAGATAGAGCATAAACAAGTTTCTGAGATTGCTTCTATCTCGTTTTTATGCGAAGATATTTCCTTTTGTACCATAGGCCACAAGCGCTGCAAATGTCCACTTCCAGATGCTACAAAAAGAGTGTTTCAAACCTGCTCTATGACAGGGAATGTTCAGCTCTGTGACTTGAATGCAAAAGTCACAAAGAAGTTTCTGAGAATGCTGCTGTCTACTTTTTGTATGTAATCCCGTTTCCAAAAAAATCCTCAGAGCTATCCAAATATCCACTTGCAGATTCTACAAAAAGAGTGTTTCAAAACTGCTGTATCAAAAGAAAGGCTCAAGTCTGTTAGTTGAGGACACACATCGCAAATAAGTTTCTCAGAATGCTTCTGTCTTGTTTTTATGGGAAGATATTTCCTTTTTAACCATAGGCCTGATACCGTTCCAAATGTCCACTTCCAGATACCACAAAAACAGTGTTTCAAACCTGCTCTATGAAAGGGAATGTTCAACTCTGCGACTTGAATGCAAACATCACAAAGAAGATTCTGAGAATGCTGCTGTCTACTAGTTATCTGTAATCCCGCTTCCAACGAAATCCTCAGTTTTATAGAAATATCCACTTGCAGATTCCAAAAAAAGAGTGTTTCACACGTGCTCTGTCAATGGAAAGGTTCAACACTGTTAGTTGTGTAGATAGAGCATAAACAAGTTTCTGAGATTGCTTCTATCTCGTTTTTATGGGAAGATATTTCCTTTTGTACCATAGGCCACAAAGCGCTGCAAATGTCCACTTCCAGATGCTACAAAAAGCGTGTTTCAAACCTGCTCTATGACAGGGAATGTTCAACTCTGTGACTTGAATGCAAACGTCACAAAGAAGATTCTGAGAATGCTGCTGTCTACTTTTTATATGTAATCCCCTTTCCAACAAAATCCTCAGAGCTATCCAAATATCCACTTGCAGATTCTACAAAAAGAGTGTTTCAAAACTGCTGTATCAAAAGAAAGTTTCAAGTCTGTAAGTTGAGGACACACATCGCAAATAAGTTTCTCAGAATGCTTCTGTCTTGGTTTTATGGGAAGATAATTCCTTTTTAACCATAGGCCTGATACCGTTCCAAATGTCCACTTCCAGATACTACATAAAGAGTGTTTCAAACCTGCTCTATGAAAGGGAATGTTCAACTATGTGACTTGAATGAAAACATCACAAAGAAGTTTCTGAGAATGCTGCTGTCTACTATTTATCTGTAATCCCGCTTCCAATGAAATCCTCAGTTTTATAGAAATATCCACTTGCAGATTCCAAAAAAAGAGTGTTTCACACGTGCTCTGTCAATAGAAAGGTTCAACACTGTTAGTTGTGAAGATAGAGCATAAACAAGTTTCTGAGATTGCTTCTATCTCGTTTTTATGGGAAGATATTTCCTTTTGTACCATAGGCCACAAAGCGATGCAAATGTCCACTTCCAGATGCTACAAAAAGAGTGTTTCAAACCTGCTCTATGACAGGGAATGTTCAACTCTGTGACTTGAATGCAAACGTCACAAAGAAGTTTCTGAGAATGCTGCTGTCCACTATTTTTATGTAATCCCGTTTCCAACGAAATCCTCAGAGCTATCCAAATATCCACTTGCAGATTCTACAAAAAGAGTGTTTCAAAACTGCTGTATCAAAAGAAAGGTTCAAGTCTCTTAGTTGAGGACACACATCGCAAATAAGTTTCTCAGAATGCTTCTGTCTTGTTTTTATGGGAAGATATTTCCTTTTTAACCATAGGCCTGATACCGTTCCAAATGTCCACTTCCAGATACTACAAAAAGAGTGTTTCAAACCTGCTGTATGAAAGGGAATGTTCAACACTGTGACTTGAATGCAAACATCACAAAGAAGATTCTGAGAATGCTGCTGTATACTATTTATCTGTAATCCCGCTTCCAACGAAATCCTCAGTTTTATAGAAATATCCACTTGTAGATTCCAAAAAAAGAGTGTTTCACACGTGCTCTGTCAATAGAAAGGTTCAACACTGTTAGTTGTGTAGATAGAGCATAAACAAGTTTCTGAGATTGCTTCTATCTCGTTTTTATGCGAAGATATTTCCTTTTGTACCATAGGCCACAAGCGCTGCAAATGTCCACTTCCAGATGCTACAAAAAGAGTGTTTCAAACCTGCTCTATGACAGGGAATGTTCAGCTCTGTGACTTGAATGCAAAAGTCACAAAGAAGTTTCTGAGAATGCTGCTGTCTACTTTTTGTATGTAATCCCGTTTCCAAAAAAATCCTCAGAGCTATCCAAATATCCACTTGCAGATTCTACAAAAAGAGTGTTTCAAAACTGCTGTATCAAAAGAAAGGTTCAAGTCTGTTAGTTGAGGACACACATCGCAAATAAGTTTCTCAGAATGCTTCTGTCTTGTTTTTCTGGGAAGATATTTCCTTTTTAACCATAGGCCTGATACCGTTCCAAATGTCCACTTCCAGGTACTACAAAAACAGTGTTTCAAACCTGCTCTATGAAAGGGAATGTTCAACTCTGTGACTTGAATGCAAACATCGCAAAGAAGTTTCTGAGAATGCTGCTGTCTACTATTTATCTGTAATCCCGCTTCCAACGAAATCCTCAGTTTTATAGAAATATCCACTTGCAGATTCCAAAAAAAGAGTGTTTCACACGTGCTCTGTCAATAGAAAGGTTCAACACTGTTAGTTGTGTAGATAGAGCATAAACAAGTTTCTGAGATTGCTTCTATCTCGTTTTTACGGGAAGATATTTCCTTTTGTACCATAGGCCACAAAGCGCTGCAAATGTCCACTTCCAGATGCTACAAAAAGCGTGTTTCAAACCTGCTCTATGACAGGGAATGTTCAACTCTGTGACTTGAATGCAAACGTCACAAAGAAGTTTCTGAGAATGCTGCTGTCTACTTTTTATATGTAATCCCGTTTCCAACAAAATCCTCAGAGCTATCCAAATATCCACTTGCAGATTCTACAAAAAGAGTGTTTCAAAACTGCTGTATCAAAAGAAAGGTTCAAGTCTGTTAGTTGAGGACACACATCGCAAATAAGTTTCTGAGAATGCTTCTGTCTTGTTTTTATGGGAAGATATTTCCTTTTTAACCATAGGCCTGATACCGTTCCAAATGTCCACTTCCAGATACTACAAAAAGAGTGTTTCAAACCTGCTCTATGAAAGGGAATGTTCAACTCTGTGACTTGAATGCAAACATCGCAAAGAAGTTTCTGAGAATGCTGCTGTCTACTATTTATCTGTAATCCCGCTTCCAATGAAATCCTCAGTTTTATAGAAATATCCACTTGCAGATTCCAAAAAAAGAGTGTTTCACACGTGCACTGTCAATAGAAAGGTTCAACACTGTTAGTTGTGAAGATAGAGCTTAAACAAGTTTCTGAGATTGCTTCTATCTCGTTTTTATGGGAAGATATTTCCTTTTCTACCATAGGCCAAAATGCGCTGCAAATGTCCACTTCCAGATGCTACAAAAAGAGTGTTTCAAACCTGCTCTATGACAGGGAATGTTCAACACTGTGACTTGAATGCAAACGTCACAAAGAAGTTTCTGAGAATGCTGCTGTCCACTATTTTTATGTAATTCCGTTTCCAACAAAATCCTCAGAGCTATCCAAATATCCACTTGCAGATTCTACAAAAAGAGTGTTTCAAAAGTAAAGTATCAAGAGAAAGGTTCAAGTCTGTTAGTTGAGGACACACATCGCAAATAAGTTTCTCAGAATGCTTCTGTCTTGTTTTTATGGGGAGATATTTCCTTTTTAACCATAGGCCTGATACCGTTCCAAATGTCCACTTCCAGATACTACAAAAAGAGTGTTTCAAACCTGCTCTATGAAAGGGAATGTTCAACTCTGTGACTTGAATGCAAACATCACAAAGAAGTTTCTGAGAATGCTGCTGTCTACTATTTATCTGTAATCACGCTTCCAACGAAATCCTCAGTTTTATAGAAATATCCACTTGCAGATTCCAAAAAAAGAGTGTTTCACACGTGCTCTGTCAATAGAAAGGTTCAACACTGATAGTTGTGTAGATAGAGCATAAACAAGTTTCTGAGATTGCTTCTATCTCGTTTTTATGGGAAGATATTTCCTTTTGTACCATAGGCCACAAAGCGATGCAAATGTCCACTTCCAGATGCTACAAAAAGAGTGTTTCAAACCTTCTCTATGACAGGGAATGTTCAACTCTGTGACTTGAATGCAAACGTCACAAAGAAGTTTCTGAGAATGCTGCTGTCCACTATTTTTATGTAATCCCGTTTCCAACGAAATCCTCAGAGCTATCCAAATATCCACTTGCAGATTCTACAAAAAGAGTGTTTCAAAACTGCTGTATCAAAAGAAAGGTTCAAGTCTCTTAGTTGAGGACACACAATAGAAATAAGTTTCTGAGAATGCTTCTGTCTTGTTTTTATCGGAAGATATTTCCTTTTTAACCATAGGCCTGATACCGTTCCAAATGTCCACTTCCAGATACTACAAAAAGAGTGTTTCAAACCTGCTCTATGAAAGGGAATGTTCAACTCTGTGACTTGAATGCAAACACCACAAAGAAGTTTCTGAGAATGCTGCTGTCTACTATTTATTTGTAATCCCGCTTCCAACGAAATCCTGTTTTATAGAAATATCCACTTGCAGTTTCCAAAAAAAGAATGTTTCACACGTGCTCTGTCAATAGAAAGGTTCAACACTGTTAGTTGTGAAGATAGAGCATAAACAAGTTTCTGAGATTGCTTCTATCTCGTTTTTATGGGAAGATATTTCCTTTCTTAACATAGGCCAAAAAGCGCTGCAAATGTCCACTTCCAGATACTACAAAAAGAGTGTTTGAAACCTGCTCTATGAAAGGGAATGTTCAGCTCTGTGACTTAAATGGAAACATCACAAAGAAGTTTCTGAGAATGCTGCTGTCTACTTTTTATATGTAATCCCGTTTCCAACGAAATCCTCAGAGCTATCCAAATATCCACTTGCAGATTCTACAAAAAGAGTGTTTCAAAACTGGTGTATCAAAAGAAAGTTTCAAGTCTGTTAGTTGAGGACACACATCGCAAATAAGTTTCTCAGAATGCTTCTGTCTTGTTTTTATGGGAAGATATTTCCTTTTTAACCATAGGCCTGATACCGTTCCAAATGTCCACTTCCAGATACTACAAAAAGAGTGTTTCAAACCTGCTGTATGAAAGGGAATGTTGAACACTGTGACTTGAATGCAAACATCACAAAGAAGTTTCTGAGAATGCTGCTGTCTACTATTTATCGGTAATCCCGCTTCCAACGAAATCCTCAATTTTATAGAAATATCCACTTGCAGATTCCAAAAAAAGTGTTTCACACGTGCTCTGTCAATAGAAAGGTTCAACACTGTTAGTTGTGTAGATAGAGCATAAACAAGTTTCTGAGATTGCTTCTATCTCGTTTTTATGGGAAGATATTTCCTTTTGTACCATAGGCCACAAAAGCTGCAAATGTCCACTTCCAGATGCTACAAAAAGAGTGTTTCAAACCTGCTCTATGACAGGGAATGTTCAGCTCCGTGACTTGAATGCAAAAGTCACAAAGAAGTTTCTGAGAATGCTGCTGTCTACTTTTTGTATGTAATCCCATTTCCAAAAAAATCCTCAGAGCTATCCAAATATCCACTTGCGGATTCTACAAAAACAGTGTTTCAAAACTGCTGTATCAAAAGAAAGGTTCAAGTCTGTTAGTTGAGGACACACATTGCAAATAAGTTTCTGAGAATGCTTCTGTCTTGTTTTTATGGGAAGATATTTCCTTTTTAACCATAGGCCTGATACCGTTCCAAATGTCCACTTCCAGATACTACAAAAAGAGTGTTTCAAACCTGCTCTATGAAAGGGAATGTTCTACTCTGTGATTTGAATGCAAACATCGCAAAGAAGTTTCTGAGAATGCTGCTGTCTACTATTTATCTGTAATCCCGCTTCCAATGAAATCCTCTGTTTTATAGAATTATCCACTTGCAGATTCCAAAAAAAGAGTGATTCACACGTGCCCTGTCAACAGAAAGGTTCAACACTGTTAGTTGTGAAGATAGAGCATAAACAAGTTTCTGAGATTGCTTCTATCTCGTTTTTATGGGAAGATATTTCCTTTTCTACCATAGGCCACAAAGCGCTGCAAATGTCCACTTCCAGATGCTACAAAAAGAGTGTTTCAAACCTGCTCTATGACAGGGAATGTTCAAATCTGTGACTTGAATGCAAACGTCACAAAGAAGTTTCTGAGAATGCTGCTGTCCAGTATTTTTATGTAATCCCGTTTCCAACGAAATCCTCAGAGCTATCCAAATATCCACTTGCAGATTCTACAAAAAGAGTGTTTCAAAACTGCTGTATCAAAAGAAAGGTTCAAGTCTCTTAGTTGAGGACACACAACAGAAATAAGTTTCTGAGAATGCTTCTCTCTTGTTTTTATGGGAAGATATTTCCTTTTTAACCATAGGCCTGATACCGTTCCAAATGTCCACTTCCAGATACTACAAAAAGACTGTTTCAAACCTGCTCTATGAAACGGAATGTTCAACTCTGTGACTTGAATGCAAACATCACAAAGAAGTTTCTGAGAATGCTGCTGTCTACTATTTATCTGTAATCCCGCTTCCAACGAAATCCTCAGTTTTATAGAAATATCCACTTGCAGATTCCAAAAAAGAGTGTTTCACACGTGCTCTGTCAATAGAAAGGTTCAACACTGTTAGTTGTGTAGATAGAGCATAAACAAGTTTCTGAGATTGCTTCTATCTCGTTTTTATGGGAAGATATTTCCTTTTGTACCATAGGCCAAAAAGCGCTGCAATTGTCCACTTCCAGATGCTACAAAAAGAGTGTTTCAAACCTGCTCTATGACAGGGAATGTTCAACTCTGTGACTTGAATGCAAACGTCATAAAGAAGTTTCTGAGAATGCTGCTGTCCACTATTTTTATGTAATCCCCTTTCCAACGAAATCCTCAGAGCTATCCAAATATCCACTTGCAGATTCTACAAAAAGAGTGTTTCAAAACTGCTGTATCAAAAGAAAGGTTCAAGTCTGTTAGTTGAGGACACCCAACACAAATAAGTTTCTGAGAATGCTTCTGTCTTGTTTTTATGGGAAGATATTTCCTTTTTAACCATAGGCCTGATAACGTTCCAAATGTCCACTTCCAGATACTACATAAAGAGTGTTTCAAACCTGCTGTATGAAAGGGAATGTTCAACACTGTGACTTGAATGCAAACATCACAAAGAAGTTTCTGAGAATGCTGCTGTCTACTATTTATCTGTAATCCCGCTTCCAACGAAATCCTGTTTTATAGAAATATCCACTTGCAGATTCCAAGAAAAGAGTGTTTCACACGTGCTCTGTCAATAGAAAGGTTCAACACTGTTAGTTGTGTAGATAGAGCATAAACAAGTTTCTGAGATTGCTTCTATCTCGTTTTTATGCGAAGATATTTCCTTTTGTACCATAGGCCACAAGCGCTGCAAATGTCCACTTCCAGATGCTACAAAAAGAGTGTTTCAAACCTGCTCTATGACAGGGAATGTTCAGCTCTGTGACTTGAATGCAAAAGTCACAAAGAAGTTTCTGAGAATGCTGCTGTCTACTTTTTGTATGTAATCCCGTTTCCAAAAAAATCCTCAGAGCTATCCAAATATCCACTTGCAGATTCTACAAAAAGAGTGTTTCAAAACTGCTGTATCAAAAGAAAGGCTCAAGTCTGTTAGTTGAGGACACACATCGCAAATAAGTTTCTCAGAATGCTTCTGTCTTGTTTTTATGGGAAGATATTTCCTTTTTAACCATAGGCCTGATACCGTTCCAAATGTCCACTTCCAGATACCACAAAAACAGTGTTTCAAACCTGCTCTATGAAAGGGAATGTTCAACTCTGCGACTTGAATGCAAACATCACAAAGAAGATTCTGAGAATGCTGCTGTCTACTAGTTATCTGTAATCCCGCTTCCAACGAAATCCTCAGTTTTATAGAAATATCCACTTGCAGATTCCAAAAAAAGAGTGTTTCACACGTGCTCTGTCAATGGAAAGGTTCAACACTGTTAGTTGTGTAGATAGAGCATAAACAAGTTTCTGAGATTGCTTCTATCTCGTTTTTATGGGAAGATATTTCCTTTTGTACCATAGGCCACAAAGCGCTGCAAATGTCCACTTCCAGATGCTACAAAAAGCGTGTTTCAAACCTGCTCTATGACAGGGAATGTTCAACTCTGTGACTTGAATGCAAACGTCACAAAGAAGATTCTGAGAATGCTGCTGTCTACTTTTTATATGTAATCCCCTTTCCAACAAAATCCTCAGAGCTATCCAAATATCCACTTGCAGATTCTACAAAAAGAGTGTTTCAAAACTGCTGTATCAAAAGAAAGTTTCAAGTCTGTAAGTTGAGGACACACATCGCAAATAAGTTTCTCAGAATGCTTCTGTCTTGTTTTTATGGGAAGATAATTCCTTTTTAACCATAGGCCTGATACCGTTCCAAATGTCCACTTCCAGATACTACATAAAGAGTGTTTCAAACCTGCTCTATGAAAGGGAATGTTCAACTATGTGACTTGAATGAAAACATCACAAAGAAGTTTCTGAGAATGCTGCTGTCTACTATTTATCTGTAATCCCGCTTCCAATGAAATCCTCAGTTTTATAGAAATATCCACTTGCAGATTCCAAAAAAAGAGTGTTTCACACGTGCTCTGTCAATAGAAAGGTTCAACACTGTTAGTTGTGAAGATAGAGCATAAACAAGTTTCTGAGATTGCTTCTATCTCGTTTTTATGGGAAGATATTTCCTTTTGTACCATAGGCCACAAAGCGATGCAAATGTCCACTTCCAGATGCTACAAAAAGAGTGTTTCAAACCTGCTCTATGACAGGGAATGTTCAACTCTGTGACTTGAATGCAAACGTCACAAAGAAGTTTCTGAGAATGCTGCTGTCCACTATTTTTATGTAATCCCGTTTCCAACGAAATCCTCAGAGCTATCCAAATATCCACTTGCAGATTCTACAAAAAGAGTGTTTCAAAACTGCTGTATCAAAAGAAAGGTTCAAGTCTCTTAGTTGAGGACACACATCGCAAATAAGTTTCTCAGAATGCTTCTGTCTTGTTTTTATGGGAAGATATTTCCTTTTTAACCATAGGCCTGATACCGTTCCAAATGTCCACTTCCAGATACTACAAAAAGAGTGTTTCAAACCTGCTGTATGAAAGGGAATGTTCAACACTGTGACTTGAATGCAAACATCACAAAGAAGATTCTGAGAATGCTGCTGTATACTATTTATCTGTAATCCCGCTTCCAACGAAATCCTCAGTTTTATAGAAATATCCACTTGTAGATTCCAAAAAAAGAGTGTTTCACACGTGCTCTGTCAATAGAAAGGTTCAACACTGTTAGTTGTGTAGATAGAGCATAAACAAGTTTCTGAGATTGCTTCTATCTCGTTTTTATGCGAAGATATTTCCTTTTGTACCATAGGCCACAAGCGCTGCAAATGTCCACTTCCAGATGCTACAAAAAGAGTGTTTCAAACCTGCTCTATGACAGGGAATGTTCAGCTCTGTGACTTGAATGCAAAAGTCACAAAGAAGTTTCTGAGAATGCTGCTGTCTACTTTTTGTATGTAATCCCGTTTCCAAAAAAATCCTCAGAGCTATCCAAATATCCACTTGCAGATTCTACAAAAAGAGTGTTTCAAAACTGCTGTATCAAAAGAAAGGTTCAAGTCTGTTAGTTGAGGACACACATCGCAAATAAGTTTCTCAGAATGCTTCTGTCTTGTTTTTCTGGGAAGATATTTCCTTTTTAACCATAGGCCTGATACCGTTCCAAATGTCCACTTCCAGGTACTACAAAAACAGTGTTTCAAACCTGCTCTATGAAAGGGAATGTTCAACTCTGTGACTTGAATGCAAACATCGCAAAGAAGTTTCTGAGAATGCTGCTGTCTACTATTTATCTGTAATCCCGCTTCCAACGAAATCCTCAGTTTTATAGAAATATCCACTTGCAGATTCCAAAAAAAGAGTGTTTCACACGTGCTCTGTCAATAGAAAGGTTCAACACTGTTAGTTGTGTAGATAGAGCATAAACAAGTTTCTGAGATTGCTTCTATCTCGTTTTTACGGGAAGATATTTCCTTTTGTACCATAGGCCACAAAGCGCTGCAAATGTCCACTTCCAGATGCTACAAAAAGCGTGTTTCAAACCTGCTCTATGACAGGGAATGTTCAACTCTGTGACTTGAATGCAAACGTCACAAAGAAGTTTCTGAGAATGCTGCTGTCTACTTTTTATATGTAATCCCGTTTCCAACAAAATCCTCAGAGCTATCCAAATATCCACTTGCAGATTCTACAAAAAGAGTGTTTCAAAACTGCTGTATCAAAAGAAAGGTTCAAGTCTGTTAGTTGAGGACACACATCGCAAATAAGTTTCTGAGAATGCTTCTGTCTTGTTTTTATGGGAAGATATTTCCTTTTTAACCATAGGCCTGATACCGTTCCAAATGTCCACTTCCAGATACTACAAAAAGAGTGTTTCAAACCTGCTCTATGAAAGGGAATGTTCAACTCTGTGACTTGAATGCAAACATCGCAAAGAAGTTTCTGAGAATGCTGCTGTCTACTATTTATCTGTAATCCCGCTTCCAATGAAATCCTCAGTTTTATAGAAATATCCACTTGCAGATTCCAAAAAAAGAGTGTTTCACACGTGCACTGTCAATAGAAAGGTTCAACACTGTTAGTTGTGAAGATAGAGCTTAAACAAGTTTCTGAGATTGCTTCTATCTCGTTTTTATGGGAAGATATTTCCTTTTCTACCATAGGCCAAAATGCGCTGCAAATGTCCACTTCCAGATGCTACAAAAAGAGTGTTTCAAACCTGCTCTATGACAGGGAATGTTCAACACTGTGACTTGAATGCAAACGTCACAAAGAAGTTTCTGAGAATGCTGCTGTCCACTATTTTTATGTAATTCCGTTTCCAACAAAATCCTCAGAGCTATCCAAATATCCACTTGCAGATTCTACAAAAAGAGTGTTTCAAAAGTAAAGTATCAAGAGAAAGGTTCAAGTCTGTTAGTTGAGGACACACAATAGAAATAAGTTTCTGAGAATGCTTCTGTCTTGTTTTTATCGGAAGATATTTCCTTTTTAACCATAGGCCTGATACCGTTCCAAATGTCCACTTCCAGATACTACAAAAAGAGTGTTTCAAACCTGCTCTATGAAAGGGAATGTTCAACTCTGTGACTTGAATGCAAACACCACAAAGAAGTTTCTGAGAATGCTGCTGTCTACTATTTATTTGTAATCCCGCTTCCAACGAAATCCTGTTTTATAGAAATATCCACTTGCAGTTTCCAAAAAAAGAATGTTTCACACGTGCTCTGTCAATAGAAAGGTTCAACACTGTTAGTTGTGAAGATAGAGCATAAACAAGTTTCTGAGATTGCTTCTATCTCGTTTTTATGGGAAGATATTTCCTTTTTTAACATAGGCCAAAAAGCGCTGCAAATGTCCACTTCCAGATACTACAAAAAGAGTGTTTGAAACCTGCTCTATGAAAGGGAATGTTCAGCTCTGTGACTTAAATGGAAACATCACAAAGAAGTTTCTGAGAATGCTGCTGTCTACTTTTTATATGTAATCCCGTTTCCAACGAAATCCTCAGAGCTATCCAAATATCCACTTGCAGATTCTACAAAAAGAGTGTTTCAAAACTGGTGTATCAAAAGAAAGTTTCAAGTCTGTTAGTTGAGGACACACATCGCAAATAAGTTTCTCAGAATGCTTCTGTCTTGTTTTTATGGGAAGATATTTCCTTTTTAACCATAGGCCTGATACCGTTCCAAATGTCCACTTCCAGATACTACAAAAAGAGTGTTTCAAACCTGCTGTATGAAAGGGAATGTTGAACACTGTGACTTGAATGCAAACATCACAAAGAAGTTTCTGAGAATGCTGCTGTCTACTATTTATCGGTAATCCCGCTTCCAACGAAATCCTCAATTTTATAGAAATATCCACTTGCAGATTCCAAAAAAAGAGTGTTTCACACGTGCTCTGTCAATAGAAAGGTTCAACACTGTTAGTTGTGTAGATAGAGCATAAACAAGTTTCTGAGATTGCTTCTATCTCGTTTTTATGGGAAGATATTTCCTTTTGTACCATAGGCCACAAAAGCTGCAAATGTCCACTTCCAGATGCTACAAAATGAGTGTTTCAAACCTGCTCTATGACAGCGAATGTTCAGCTCCGTGACTTGAATGCAAAAGTCACAAAGAAGTTTCTGAGAATGCTGCTGTCTACTTTTTGTATGTAATCCCATTTCCAAAAAAATCCTCAGAGCTATCCAAATATCCACTTGCGGATTCTACAAAAACAGTGTTTCAAAACTGCTGTATCAAAAGAAAGGTTCAAGTCTGTTAGTTGAGGACACACATTGCAAATAAGTTTCTGAGAATGCTTCTGTCTTGTTTTTATGGGAAGATATTTCCTTTTTAACCATAGGCCTGATACCGTTCCAAATGTCCACTTCCAGATACTACAAAAAGAGTGTTTCAAACCTGCTCTATGAAAGGGAATGTTCTACTCTGTGATTTGAATGCAAACATCGCAAAGAAGTTTCTGAGAATGCTGCTGTCTACTATTTATCTGTAATCCCGCTTCCAATGAAATCCTCTGTTTTATAGAATTATCCACTTGCAGATTCCAAAAAAAGAGTGATTCACACGTGCCCTGTCAACAGAAAGGTTCAACACTGTTAGTTGTGAAGATAGAGCATAAACAAGTTTCTGAGATTGCTTCTATCTCGTTTTTATGGGAAGATATTTCCTTTTCTACCATAGGCCACAAAGCGCTGCAAATGTCCACTTCCAGATGCTACAAAAAGAGTGTTTCAAACCTGCTCTATGACAGGGAATGTTCAGCTCTGTGACTTGAATGCAAAAGTCACAAAGAACTTTCTGAGAATGCTGTTGTCTACTTTTTGTATGTAATCCCGTTTCCAAAAAAATCCTCAGAGCTATCCAAATATCCACTTGCAGATTCTACAAAAAGAGTGTTTCAAAACTGCTGTATCAAAAGAAAGGTTCAAGTCTCTTAGTTGAGGACACACATCGCAAATAAGTTTCTCAGAATGCTTCTGTCTTGTTTTTATGGGAAGATATTTCCTTTTTAACCATAGGCCTGATACCGTTCCAAATGTCCACTTCCAGATACTACAAAAAGAGTGTTTCAAACCTGCTGTATGAAAGGGAATGTTCAACACTGTGACTTGAATGCAAACATCACAAAGAAGTTTCTGAGAATGCTGCTGTCTACCATTTATCTGTAATCCCGCTTCCAACGAAATCCTCAGTTTTATAGAAATATCCACTTGTAGATTCCAAAAAAAGAGTGTTTCACACGTGCTCTGTCAATAGAAAGGTTCAACACTGTTAGTTGTGTAGATAGAGCATAAACAAGTTTCTGAGATTGCTTCTATCTCGTTTTTGTGCGAAGATATTTCCTTTTGTACCATAGGCCACAAGCGCTGCAAATGTCCACTTCCAGATGCTACAAAAAGAGTGTTTCAAACCTGCTCTATGACAGGGAATGTTCAACTCTGTGACTTGAATGCAAACGTCATAAAGAAGTTTCTGAGAATGCTGCTGTCCACTATTTTTATGTAATCCCCTTTCCAACGAAATCCTCAGAGCTATCCAAATATCCACTTGCAGATTCTACAAAAAGAGTGTTTCAAAACTGCTGTATCAAAAGAAAGGTTCAAGTCTGTTAGTTGAGGACACACAACACAAATAAGTTTCTGACAATGCTTCTGTCTTGTTTTTATGGGAAGATATTTCCTTTTTAACCATATGCCTGATAACGTTCCAAATGTCCACTTCCAGATACTACATAAAGAGTGTTTCAAACCTGCTGTATGAATGGGAATGTTCAACACTGTGAGTTGAATGCAAACATCACAAAGAAGTTTCTGAGAATGCTGCTGTCTACTATTTATCTGTAATCCCGCTTCCAACGAAATCCTGTTTTATAGAAATATCCACTTGCAGATTCCAAGAAAAGAGTGTTTCACACGTGCTCTGTCAATAGAAAGGTTCAACACTGTTAGTTGTGTAGATAGAGCATAAACAAGTTTCTGAGATTGCTTCTATCTCGTTTTTATGCGAAGATATTTCCTTTTGTACCATAGGCCACAAGCGCTGCAAATGTCCACTTCCAGATGCTACAAAAAGAGTGTTTCAAACCTGCTCTATGACAGGGAATGTTCAGCTCTGTGACTTGAATGCAAAAGTCACAAAGAAGTTTCTGAGAATGCTGCTGTCCACTATTTTTATGTAATCCCGTTTCCAAAAAAATCCTCAGAGCTATCCAAATATCCACTTGCAGATTCTACAAAAAGAGTGTTTCAAAACTGCTGTATCAAAAGAAAGGCTCAAGTCTGTTAGTTGAGGACACACATCGCAAATAAGTTTCTCAGAATGCTTCTGTCTTGTTTTTATGGGAAGATATTTCCTTTTTAACCATAGGCCTGATACCGTTCCAAATGTCCACTTCCAGATACCACTAAAACAGTGTTTCAAACCTGCTCTATGAAAGGGAATGTTCAACTCTGTGACTTGAATGCAAACATCACAAAGAAGATTCTGAGAATGCTGCTGTCTACTATTTATCTGTAATCCCGCTTCCAATGAAATCCTCAGTTTTATAGAAATATCCACTTGCAGATTCCAAAAAAAGAGTGTTTCACACGTGCTCTGTCAATGGAAAGGTTCAACACTGTTAGTTGTGTAGATAGAGCATAAACAAGTTTCTGAGATTGCTTCTATCTCGTTTTTATGGGAAGATATTTCCTTTTGTACCATAGGCCACAAAGCGCTGCAAATGTCCACTTCCAGATGCTACTAAAAGCGTGTTTCAAACCTGCTCTATGACAGGGAATGTTCAACTCTGTGACTTGAATGCAAACGTCACAAAGAAGATTCTGAGAATGCTGCTGTCTACTTTTTATATGTAATCCCGTTTCCAAAAAAATCCTCAGAGCTATCCAAATATCCACTTGCAGATTCTACAAAAAGAGTGTTTCAAAACTGCTGTATCAAAAGAAAGGTTCAAGTCTGTTAGTTGAGGACACACATCGCAAATAAGTTTCTGAGAATGCTTCTGTCTTGTTTTTATGGGAAGATATTTCCTTTTTAACCATAGGGCTGATACCGTTCCAAATGTCCACTTCCAGATACTACAAAAAGATTGTTTCAAACCTGCTCTATGAAAGGGAATGTTCAACTCTGTGACATGAATGCAATCATCGCAAAGAAGTTTCTGAGAATGCTGCTGTCTACTATTTATCTGTAATCCCGCTTCCAACGATATCCTGTTTTATAGAAATATCCACTTGCAGTTTCCAAAAAAAGAATGTTTCACAAGTGCTCTGTCAATTGAAAGGTTCAACACTGTTAATTGTGAAGATAGAGCATAAACAAGTTTCTGATATCGCTTCTATCTCGTTTTTATGGGAAGATATTTCCTTTTTTACCATAGGCCACAAAGCGCTGCAAATGTCCACTTCCAGATACTACAAAAAGAGTGTTTGAAACCTGCTCTATGAAAGGGAATGTTCAGCTCTGTGACTTAAATGGAAACATCACAAAGAAGTTTCTGAGAATGCTGCTGTCTACTTTTTATATGTAATCCCGTTTCCAACGAAATCCTCAGAGCTATCCAAATATCCACTTGCAGATTCTACAAAAAGAGTGTTTCAAAACTGCTGTATCAAAAGAAACGTTCAAGTCTGTTAGTTGAGGACACACATCGCAAATAAGTTTCTCAGAATGCTTCTGTCTTGTTTTTATGGGAAGATATTTCCTTTTTAACCATAGGCCTGATACCATTCCAAATGTTCACTTCCAGATACTACAAAAAGAATGTTTCAAACCTGCTGTATGAAAGGGAATGTTCAACTCTGTGACTTGAATGCAAACATCACAAATAAGTTTCTGAGAATGCTGCTGTGTACTATTTATCAGTAATCCCGCTTCCAACGAAATCCTCAGTTTTATAGAAATATCCACTTGCAGATTCCAAAAAAAGAGTGTTTCACACGTGCTCTGTCAATAGAAAGTTTCAACACCGTTAGTTGTGTAGATAGAGCATAAACCAGCTTCTGAGATTGCTTCTATCTCGTTTTTATGGGAAGATATTTCCTTTTGTACCATAGGCCACAAAGCGATGCAAATGTCCACTTCCAGATGCTACAAAAAGAGTGTTTCAAACCTGCTCTATGACAGGGAATGTTCAACTCTGTGACTTGAATGCAAACGTCATAAAGAAGATTCTGAGAATGCTGCTGTCCACTATTTTTATGTAATCCCCTTTCCAACGAAATCCTCAGAGCTATCCAAATATCCACTTGCAGATTCTACAAAAAGAGTGTTTCAAAACTGCTGTATCAAAAGAAAGGTTCAAGTCTGTTAGTTGAGGACACGCAACACAAATAAGTTTCTGTGAATGCTTCTGTCTTGTTTTTATGGGAAGATATTTCCTTTTTAACCATATGCCTGATAACGTTCCAAATGTCCACTTCCAGATACTACAAAAAGAGTGTTTCAAACCTGCTGTATGAAAGGGAATGTTCAACACTGTGACTTGAATGCAAACATCACAAAGAAGTTTCTGAGAATGCTGCTGTCTACTATTTATCTGTAATCCCGCTTCCAACGAAATCCTCAGTTTTATGGAAATATCCACTTGCAGATTCCAAAAAAAGAGTGTTTCACACGTGCTCTGTCAATAGAAAGGTTCAACACTGTTAGTTGTGTAGATACAGCATAAACAAGTTTCTGAGATTGCTTCTATCTCGTTTTTATGGGAAGATATTTCCTTTTGTACCATAGGCCACAAAGCGCTGCAAATGTCCACTTCCAGATGCTACAAAAAGCGTGTTTCAAACCTGCTCTATGACAGGGAATGTTCAACTCTGTGACTTGAATGCAAACGTCACAAAGAAGTTTCTGAGAATGCTGCTGTCTACTTTTTATATGTAATCCCGTTTCCAACAAAATCCTCAGAGCTATCCAAATATCCACTTGCAGATTCTACAAAAAGAGTGTTTCAAAACTGCTGTATCAAAAGAAAGGTTCAAGTCTGTTAGTTGAGGACACACATCGCAAATAAGTTTCTGAGAATGCTTCTGTCTTGTTTTTATGGGAAGATATTTCCTTTTTAACCATAGGCCTGATACCGTTCCAAATGTCCACTTCCAGATACTACAAAAAGAGTGTTTCAAACCTGCTCTATGAAAGGGAATGTTCAACTCTGTGACTTGAATGCAAACATCACAAAGAAGTTTCTGAGAATGCTGCTGTCTACTATTTATCTGTAATCCCGCTTCCAATGAAATCCTCAGTTTTATAGAAATATCCACTTGCAGATTCCAAAAAAAGAGTGTTTCACACGTGCTCTGTCAATAGAAAGGTTCAACACTGTTAGTTGTGAAGATAGAGCATAAACAAGTTTCTGAGATTGCTTCTATCTCCTTTTTATGGGAAGATATTTCCTTTTGTACCATAGGCCAAAAAGCGCTGCAAATGTCCACTTCCAGATGCTACAAAAAGAGTGTTTCAAACCTGCTCTATGACAGGGAATGTTCAACTCTGTGACTTGAATGCAAACGTCATAAAGAAGTTTCTGAGAATGCTGCTGTCCACTATTTTTATGTAATCCCCTTTCCAACGAAATCCTCAGAGCTATCCAAATATCCACTTGCAGATTCTACAAAAAGAGTGTTTCAAAACTGCTGTATCAAAAGAAAGGTTCAAGTCTGTTAGTTGAGGACACACAACACAAATAAGTTTCTGACAATGCTTCTGTCTTGTTTTTATGGGAAGATATTTCCTTTTTAACCATATGCCTGATAACGTTCCAAATGTCCACTTCCAGATACTACATAAAGAGTGTTTCAAACCTGCTGTATGAATGGGAATGTTCAACACTGTGAGTTGAATGCAAACATCACAAAGAAGTTTCTGAGAATGCTGCTGTCTACTATTTATCTGTAATCCCGCTTCCAACGAAATCCTGTTTTATAGAAATATCCACTTGCAGATTCCAAGAAAAGAGTGTTTCACACGTGCTCTGTCAATAGAAAGGTTCAACACTGTTAGTTGTGTAGATAGAGCATAAACAAGTTTCTGAGATTGCTTCTATCTCGTTTTTATGCGAAGATATTTCCTTTTGTACCATAGGCCACAAGCGCTGCAAATGTCCACTTCCAGATGCTACAAAAAGAGTGTTTCAAACCTGCTCTATGACAGGGAATGTTCAGCTCTGTGACTTGAATGCAAAAGTCACAAAGAAGTTTCTGAGAATGCTGCTGTCCACTATTTTTATGTAATCCCGTTTCCAAAAAAATCCTCAGAGCTATCCAAATATCCACTTGCAGATTCTACAAAAAGAGTGTTTCAAAACTGCTGTATCAAAAGAAAGGCTCAAGTCTGTTAGTTGAGGACACACATCGCAAATAAGTTTCTCAGAATGCTTCTGTCTTGTTTTTATGGGAAGATATTTCCTTTTTAACCATAGGCCTGATACCGTTCCAAATGTCCACTTCCAGATACCACTAAAACAGTGTTTCAAACCTGCTCTATGAAAGGGAATGTTCAACTCTGTGACTTGAATGCAAACATCACAAAGAAGATTCTGAGAATGCTGCTGTCTACTATTAATCTGTAATCCCGCTTCCAATGAAATCCTCAGTTTTATAGAAATATCCACTTGCAGATTCCAAAAAAAGAGTGTTTCACACGTGCTCTGTCAATGGAAAGGTTCAACACTGTTAGTTGTGTAGATAGAGCATAAACAAGTTTCTGAGATTGCTTCTATCTCGTTTTTATGGGAAGATATTTCCTTTTGTACCATAGGCCACAAAGCGCTGCAAATGTCCACTTCCAGATGCTACTAAAAGCGTGTTTCAAACCTGCTCTATGACAGGGAATGTTCAACTCTGTGACTTGAATGCAAACGTCACAAAGAAGATTCTGAGAATGCTGCTGTCTACTTTTTATATGTAATCCCGTTTCCAAAAAAATCCTCAGAGCTATCCAAATATCCACTTGCAGATTCTACAAAAAGAGTGTTTCAAAACTGCTGTATCAAAAGAAAGGTTCAAGTCTGTTAGTTGAGGACACACATCGCAAATAAGTTTCTGAGAATGCTTCTGTCTTGTTTTTATGGGAAGATATTTCCTTTTTAACCATAGGGCTGATACCGTTCCAAATGTCCACTTCCAGATACTACAAAAAGATTGTTTCAAACCTGCTCTATGAAAGGGAATGTTCAACTCTGTGACATGAATGCAATCATCGCAAAGAAGTTTCTGAGAATGCTGCTGTCTACTATTTATCTGTAATCCCGCTTCCAACGATATCCTGTTTTATAGAAATATCCACTTGCAGTTTCCAAAAAAAGAATGTTTCACAAGTGCTCTGTCAATTGAAAGGTTCAACACTGTTAATTGTGAAGATAGAGCATAAACAAGTTTCTGATATCGCTTCTATCTCGTTTTTATGGGAAGATATTTCCTTTTTTACCATAGGCCACAAAGCGCTGCAAATGTCCACTTCCAGATACTACAAAAAGAGTGTTTGAAACCTGCTCTATGAAAGGGAATGTTCAGCTCTGTGACTTAAATGGAAACATCACAAAGAAGTTTCTGAGAATGCTGCTGTCTACTTTTTATATGTAATCCCGTTTCCAACGAAATCCTCAGAGCTATCCAAATATCCACTTGCAGATTCTACAAAAAGAGTGTTTCAAAACTGCTGTATCAAAAGAAACGTTCAAGTCTGTTAGTTGAGGACACACATCGCAAATAAGTTTCTCAGAATGCTTCTGTCTTGTTTTTATGGGAAGATATTTCCTTTTTAACCATAGGCCTGATACCATTCCAAATGTTCACTTCCAGATACTACAAAAAGAATGTTTCAAACCTGCTGTATGAAAGGGAATGTTCAACTCTGTGACTTGAATGCAAACATCACAAATAAGTTTCTGAGAATGCTGCTGTGTACTATTTATCAGTAATCCCGCTTCCAACGAAATCCTCAGTTTTATAGAAATATCCACTTGCAGATTCCAAAAAAAGAGTGTTTCACACGTGCTCTGTCAATAGAAAGTTTCAACACCGTTAGTTGTGTAGATAGAGCATAAACCAGCTTCTGAGATTGCTTCTATCTCGTTTTTATGGGAAGATATTTCCTTTTGTACCATAGGCCACAAAGCGATGCAAATGTCCACTTCCAGATGCTACAAAAAGAGTGTTTCAAACCTGCTCTATGACAGGGAATGTTCAACTCTGTGACTTGAATGCAAACGTCATAAAGAAGATTCTGAGAATGCTGCTGTCCACTATTTTTATGTAATCCCCTTTCCAACGAAATCCTCAGAGCTATCCAAATATCCACTTGCAGATTCTACAAAAAGAGTGTTTCAAAACTGCTGTATCAAAAGAAAGGTTCAAGTCTGTTAGTTGAGGACACGCAACACAAATAAGTTTCTGTGAATGCTTCTGTCTTGTTTTTATGGGAAGATATTTCCTTTTTAACCATATGCCTGATAACGTTCCAAATGTCCACTTCCAGATACTACAAAAAGAGTGTTTCAAACCTGCTGTATGAAAGGGAATGTTCAACACTGTGACTTGAATGCAAACATCACAAAGAAGTTTCTGAGAATGCTGCTGTCTACTATTTATCTGTAATCCCGCTTCCAACGAAATCCTCAGTTTTATGGAAATATCCACTTGCAGATTCCAAAAAAAGAGTGTTTCACACGTGCTCTGTCAATAGAAAGGTTCAACACTGTTAGTTGTGTAGATACAGCATAAACAAGTTTCTGAGATTGCTTCTATCTCGTTTTTATGGGAAGATATTTCCTTTTGTACCATAGGCCACAAAGCGCTGCAAATGTCCACTTCCAGATGCTACAAAAAGCGTGTTTCAAACCTGCTCTATGACAGGGAATGTTCAACTCTGTGACTTGAATGCAAACGTCACAAAGAAGTTTCTGAGAATGCTGCTGTCTACTTTTTATATGTAATCCCGTTTCCAACAAAATCCTCAGAGCTATCCAAATATCCACTTGCAGATTCTACAAAAAGAGTGTTTCAAAACTGCTGTATCAAAAGAAAGGTTCAAGTCTGTTAGTTGAGGACACACATCGCAAATAAGTTTCTGAGAATGCGTCTGTCTTGTTTTTATGGGAAGATATTTCCTTTTTAACCATAGGCCTGATACCGTTCCAAATGTCCACTTCCAGATACTACAAAAAGAGTGTTTCAAACCTGCTCTATGAAAGGGAATGTTCAACTCTGTGACTTGAATGCAAACATCACAAAGAAGTTTCTGAGAATGCTGCTGTCTACTATTTATCTGTAATCCCGCTTCCAATGAAATCCTCAGTTTTATAGAAATATCCACTTGCAGATTCCAAAAAAAGAGTGTTTCACACGTGCTCTGTCAATAGAAAGGTTCAACACTGTTAGTTGTGAAGATAGAGCATAAACAAGTTTCTGAGATTGCTTCTATCTCCTTTTTATGGGAAGATATTTCCTTTTGTACCATAGGCCAAAAAGCGCTGCAAATGTCCACTTCCAGATGCTACAAAAAGAGTGTTTCAAACCTGCTCTATGACAGGGAATGTTCAACTCTGTGACTTGAATGCAAACGTCACAAAGAAGTTTCTGAGAATGCTGCTGTCCACTATTTTTATGTAATCCCTTTTCCAACGAACTCCTCAGAGCTATCCAAATATCCACTTGCAGATTCTACAAAAAGAGTGTTTCAAAACTGCTGTATCAAAAGAAAGGTTCAAGTCTCTTAGTTGAGGACACACAAAAGTAATAAGTTTCTGAGAATGCTTCTGTCTTGTTTTTATGGGAAGATATTTCCTTTTTAACCATAGGCCTGATACCGTTCCAAATGTCCACTTCCAGATACTACAAAAAGAGTGTTTCAAACCTGCTCTATGAAAGGGAATGTTCAACTCTGTGACTTGAATGCAAACATCACAAAGAAGTTTCTGAGAATGCTGCTGTCTACTATTTATCTGTAATCCCGCTTCCAACGAAATCCTGTTTTATAGAAATATCCACCTGCAGTTTCCAAAAAAAGAATGTTTCACACCTGCTCTGTCAATAGAAAGGTTCAACACTGTTAGTTGTGAAGATAGAGCATAAACAGGTTTCTGAGATCGCTTCTATCTCGGTTTTTATGGGAAGATATTTCCTTTTTAACCATAGGCCACAAAGCGCTGCAAATGTCCACTTCCAGATACTACAAAAAGAGTGTTTGAAACCTGCTCTATGAAAGGGAATGTTCAGCTCTGTGACTTAAATGGAAACATCACAAAGAAGTTTCTGAGAATGCTGCTGTGTACTTTTTATAGGTAATCCCGTTTCCAACGAAATCCTCAGAGCTATCCAAATATACACTTGCAGATTCTACAAAAAGAGTGTTTCAAAACTGCTGTATCAAAAGAAAGGTTCAAGTCTGTTAGTTGAGGACACACAACGCAAATAAGTTTCTGAGAATGCTTCTGTCATGTTTTTATGGGAAGATATTTCCTTTTTAGCCACAGGCCTGATACCATTCCAAATGTCCACTTCCAGATACTACTAAAAGAGTGTTTCAAACCTGCTGTATGAAAGGGAATGTTCAACTCTGTGACTTGAATGCAAACATCACAAAGGAGTTTCTGAGTATGCTGCTGTCTACTATTTATCTGTAATCCCGCTTCCAACGAAATCCTCAGTTTTATAGAAATATCCACTTGCAGATTCCAAAAAAAGAGTGTTTCACACGTGCTCTCTCAATAGAAAGGTTCAACACTGCTAGTTGTGTAGATCGAGCATAAACAAGTTTCTGAGATTGCTTCTATCTCGTTTTTATGGGAAGATATTTCCTTTTGTATCATAGGCCAAAAAGCGATGCAAATGTCCACTTCCAGATGCTACAAAAAGAGTGTTTCAAACCTGCTCTATGACAGGGAATGTTCAACTCTGTGACTTGAATGCAAACGTCATAAAGAAGTTTCTGAGAATGCTGCTGTGCACTATTTTTATGTAATCCCCTTTCCAACGAAATCCTCAGAGCTATCCAAATATCCACTTGCAGATTCTACAAAAAGAGTGTTTCAAAACTGCTGTATCAAAAGAAAGGTTCAAGTCTGTTAGTTGAGGACACACAACACAAATAAGTTTCTGAGAATGCTTCTGTCTTGTTTTTATGGGAAGATATTTCGATTTTAACCATAGGCCTGATAACGTACCAAATGTACACTTCCAGATACTACAAAAAGAGTGTTTCAAACCTGCTCTATGAAAGGGAATGTTCAACTCTGTGACTTGAATGCAAACATCACAAAGAAGTTTCTGAGAATGCTGCTGTCTACTATTTATCTGTAATCCCGCATCCAACGAAATCCTCAGTTTTATAGAAATATCCACTTGCAGATTCCAAAAAAAGAGTGTTTCACACGTGCTCTGTCAATAGAAAGGTTCAACACTGTTAGTTGTGTAGATAGAGCATAAACAAGTTTCTGAGATTGCTTCTATCTCGTTTTTATGGGAAGATATTTCCTTTTGTACCATAGGCCACAAAGCGCTGCAAATGTCCACTTCCAGATGCTACAAAAAGAGTGTTTCAAACCTGCTCTATGACAGGGAATGTTCAGCTCTGTGACTTGAATGCAAAAGTCACAAAGAAGTTTCTGAGAATGCTGCTATCTACTTTTTGTATGTAATCCCGTTTCCAAAAAAATCCTCAGAGCTATCCAAATATCCACTTGCAGATTCTACAAAAAGAGTGTTTCAAAACTGCTGTATCAAAAGAAAGGTTCAAGTCTGTTAGTTGAGGACACACATCGCAAATAAGTTTCTCAGAATGCTTCTGTCTTGTTTTTATGGGAAGATATTTCCTTTTTAACCATAGGCCTGATACCGTTCCAAATGTCCACTTCCAGATACTACAAAAAGAGTGTTTCAAACCTGCTGTATGAAAGGGAATGTTCAACTCTGTGACTTGAATGCAAACATCACAAAGAAGTTTCTGAGAATGCTGCTGTCTACTATTTATCTGTAATCCCGCTTCCAACGAAATCCTCAGTTTTATAAAATATCCACTTGCAGATTCCAAAAAAAGAGTGTTTCACACGTGCTCTGTCAATAGAAAGGTTCAACACTGTTAGTTTTGTAGATAGAGCATAAACAAGTTTCTGAGATTGCTTCTATCTCGTTTTTATGGGAAGATATTTCCTTTTGTACCATAGGCCACAAAGCGCTGCAAATGTCCACTTCCAGATGCTACAAAAAGCGTGTTTCAAACCTGCTCTATGACAGGGAATGTTCAACTCTGTGACTTGAATGCAAACGTCACAAAGAAGTTTCTGAGAATGCTGCTGTCCACTATTTTTATGTAATCCCCTTTGCAACGAAATCCTCAGAGCTATCCAAATATCCACTTGCAGATTCTACAAAAAGAGTGTTTCAAAACTGCTGTATCAAAAGAAAGGTTCAAGTCTGTTAGTTGAGGACACACAACACAAATAAGTTTCTGACAATGCTTCTGTCTTGTTTTTATGGGAAGATATTTCCTTTTTAACCATAGGCCTGATAACGTTCCAAATGTCCACTTCCAGATACTACATAAAGAGTGTTTCAAACCTGCTGTATGAAAGGGAATGTTCAACACTGTGACTTGAATGCAAACATCACAAAGAAGTTTCTGAGAATGCTGCTGTGTACTATTTAGCTGTAATCCCGCTTCCAACGAAATCCTCAGTTTTATAGAAATATCCACTTGCAGATTCCAAAAAAAGAGTGTTTCACACGTGCTCTGTCAATAGAAAGGTTCAACAGTGTTAGTTGTGTAGATAGAGCATAAACAAGTTTCTGAGATTGCTTCTATCTCATTTTTATGCGAAGATATTTCCTTTTGTACCATAGGCCACAAGCGCTGCAAATGTCCACTTCCAAATGCTACAAAAAGAGTGTTTCAAACCTGCTCTATGACAGGGAATGTTCAGCTCTGTGACTTGAATGCAAAAGTCACAAAGAAGTTTCTGAGAATGCTGCTGTCCACTATTTTTATGTAATCCCGTTTCCAACAAAATCCTCAGAGCTATCCAAATATCCACTTGCAGATTCTACAAAAAGAGTGTTTCAAAACTGCTGTATGAAAAGAAAGGTTCAAGTCTGTTAGTTGAGGACACACATCGCAAATAAGTTTCTCAGAATGCTTCTGTCTTGTTTTTATGGGAAGATATTTCCTTTTTAACCATAGGCCTGATACCGTTCCAAATGTCCACTTCCAGATACTACAAAAAGAGTGTTTCAAACCTGCTCTATGAAAGGGAATGTTCAACTCTGTGACTTGAATGCAAACATCACAAAGAAGTTTCTGAGAATGCTGCTGTCTACTATTTATCTGTAATCCCGCTTCCAACGAAATCCTCAGTTTTATAGAAATATCCACTTGCAGATTCCAAAAAAAGAGTGTTTCACACGTGCTCTGTCAATAGAAAGGTTCATCACTGATAGTTGTGTAGATAGAGCATAAACAAGTTTCTGAGATTGCTTCTATCTCGTTTTTATGGGAAGATATTTCCTTTTGTACCATAGGCCAAAAAGCGCTGCAATTGTCCACTTCCAGATGCTACAAAAAGAGTGTTTCAAACCTGCTCTATGACAGGGAATGTTCAACTCTGTGACTTGAATGCAAACGTCATAAAGAAGTTTCTGAGAATGCTGCTGTCCACTATTTTTATGTAATCCCCTTTCCAACGAAATCCTCAGAGCTATCCAAATATCCACTTGCAGATTCTACAAAAAGAGTGTTTCAAAACTGCTGTATCAAAAGAAAGGTTCAAGTCTGTTAGTTGAGGACACACAACACAAATAAGTTTCTGACAATGCTTCTGTCTTGTTTTTATGGGAAGATATTTCCTTTTTAACCATAGGCCTGATAACGTTCCAAATGTCCACTTCCAGATACTACATAAAGAGTGTTTCAAACCTGCTGTATGAATGGGAATGTTCAACACTGTGACTTGAATGCAAACATCACAAAGAAGTTTCTGAGAATGCTGCTGTCTACTATTTATCTGTAATCCCGCTTCCAACGAAATCCTCAGTTTTATAGAAATATCCACTTGCAGATTCCAAAAAAAGAGTGTTTCACACGTGCTCTGTCAATAGAAAGGTTCAACACTGTTAGTTGTGTAGATAGAGCATAAACAAGTTTCTGAGATTGCTTCTATCTCATTTTTATGCGAAGATATTTCCTTTTGTACCATAGGCCACAAGCGCTGCAAATGTCCACTTCCAGATGCTACAAAAAGAGTGTTTCAAACCTGCTCTATGACAGGGAATGTTCAGCTCTGTGACTTGAATGCAAAAGTCACAAAGAACTTTCTGAGAATGCTGTTGTCTACTTTTTGTATGTAATCCCGTTTCCAAAAAAATCCTCAGAGCTATCCAAATATCCACTTGCAGATTCTACAAAAAGAGTGTTTCAAAACTGCTGTATCAAAAGAAAGGTTCAAGTCTCTTAGTTGAGGACACACATCGCAAATAAGTTTCTCAGAATGCTTCTGTCTTGTTTTTATGGGAAGATATTTCCTTTTTAACCATAGGCCTGATACCGTTCCAAATGTCCACTTCCAGATACTACAAAAAGAGTGTTTCAAACCTGCTGTATGAAAGGGAATGTTCAACACTGTGACTTGAATGCAAACATCACAAAGAAGTTTCTGAGAATGCTGCTGTCTACTATTTATCTGTAATCCCGCTTCCAATGAAATCCTCAGTTTTATAGAAATATCCACTTGCAGATTCCAAAAAAAGAGTGTTTCACACGTGCTCTGTCAATGGAAAGGTTCAACACTGTTAGTTGTGTAGATAGAGCATAAACAAGTTTCTGAGATTGCTTCTATCTCGTTTTTATGGGAAGATATTTCCTTTTGTACCATAGGCCACAAAGCGCTGCAAATGTCCACTTCCAGATGCTACAAAAAGCGTGTTTCAAACCTGCTCTATGACAGGGAATGTTCAACTCTGTGACTTGAATGCAAACGTCACAAAGAAGATTCTGAGAATGCTGCTGTCTACTTTTTATATGTAATCCCCTTTCCAACAAAATCCTCAGAGCTATCCAAATATCCACTTGCAGATTCTACAAAAAGAGTGTTTCAAAACTGCTGTATCAAAAGAAAGTTTCAAGTCTGTAAGTTGAGGACACACATCGCAAATAAGTTTCTCAGAATGCTTCTGTCTTGTTTTTATGGGAAGATATTTCCTTTTTAACCATAGGCCTGATACCGTTCCAAATGTCCACTTCCAGATACTACAAAAAGAGTGTTTCAAACCTGCTGTATGAAAGGGAATGTTCAACACTGTGACTTGAATGCAAACATCACAAAGAAGTTTCTGAGAATGCTGCTGTCTACTATTTATCTGTAATCCCGCTTCCAACGAAATCCTCAGTTTTATAGAAATATCCACTTGTAGATTCCAAAAAAAGAGTGTTTCACACGTGCTCTGTCAATAGAAAGGTTCAACACTGTTAGTTGTGTAGATAGAGCATAAACAAGTTTCTGAGATTGCTTCTATCTCGTTTTTATGCGAAGATATTTCCTTTTGTACCATAGGCCACAAGCGCTGCAAATGTCCACTTCCAGATGCTACAAAAAGAGTGTTTCAAACCTGCTCTATGACAGGGAATGTTCAGCTCTGTGACTTGAATGCAAAAGTCACAAAGAAGTTTCTGAGAATGCTGCTGTCTACTTTTTGTATGTAATCCCGTTTCCAAAAAAATCCTCAGAGCTATCCAAATATCCACTTGCAGATTCTACAAAAAGAGTGTTTCAAAACTGCTGTATCAAAAGAAAGGTTCAAGTCTGTTAGTTGAGGACACACATCGCAAATAAGTTTCTCAGAATGCTTCTGTCTTGTTTTTATGGGAAGATATTTCCTTTTTAACCATAGGCCTGATACCGTTCCAAATGTCCACTTCCAGATACTACAAAAACAGTGTTTCAAACCTGCTCTATGAAAGGGAATGTTCAACTCTGTGACTTGAATGCAAACATCGCAAAGAAGTTTCTGAGAATGCTGCTACTATTTATCTGTAATCCCGCTTCCAACGAAATCCTCAGTTTTATAGAAATATCCACTTGCAGATTCCAAAAAAAGAGTGTTTCACACGTGCTCTGTCAATAGAAAGGTTCAACACTGTTAGTTGTGTAGATAGAGCATAAACAAGTTTCTGAGATTGCTTCTATCTCGTTTTTACGGGAAGATATTTCCTTTTGTACCATAGGCCACAAAGCGCTGCAAATGTCCACTTCCAGATGCTACAAAAAGCGTGTTTCAAACCTGCTCTATGACAGGGAATGTTCAACTCTGTGACTTGAATGCAAACGTCACAAAGAAGTTTCTGAGAATGCTGCTGTCTACTTTTTATATGTAATCCCGTTTCCAACAAAATCCTCAGAGCTATCCAAATATCCACTTGCAGATTCTACAAAAAGAGTGTTTCAAAACTGCTGTATCAAAAGAAAGGTTCAAGTCTGTTAGTTGAGGACACACATCGCAAATAAGTTTCTGAGAATGCTTCTGTCTTGTTTTTATGGGAAGATATTTCCTTTTTAACCATAGGCCTGATACCGTTCCAAATGTCCACTTCCAGATACTACAAAAAGAGTGTTTCAAACCTGCTCTATGAAAGGGAATGTTCAACTCTGTGACTTGAATGCAAACATCGCAAAGAAGTTTCTGAGAATGCTGCTGTCTACTATTTATCTGTAATCCCGCTTCCAATGAAATCCTCAGTTTTATAGAAATATCCACTTGCAGATTCCAAAAAAAGAGTGTTTCACACGTGCACTGTCAATAGAAAGGTTCAACACTGTTAGTTGTGAAGATAGAGCTTAAACAAGTTTCTGAGATTGCTTCTATCTCGTTTTTATGGGAAGATATTTCCTTTTCTACCATAGGCCAAAATGCGCTGCAAATGTCCACTTCCAGATGCTACAAAAAGAGTGTTTCAAACCTGCTCTATGACAGGGAATGTTCAACACTGTGACTTGAATGCAAACGTCACAAAGAAGTTTCTGAGAATGCTGCTGTCCACTATTTTTATGTAATTCCGTTTCCAACAAAATCCTCAGAGCTATCCAAATATCCACTTGCAGATTCTACAAAAAGAGTGTTTCAAAAGTAAAGTATCAAGAGAAAGGTTCAAGTCTGTTAGTTGAGGACACACATCGCAAATAAGTTTCTCAGAATGCTTCTGTCTTGTTTTTATGGGGAGATATTTCCTTTTTAACCATAGGCCTGATACCGTTCCAAATGTCCACTTCCAGATACTACAAAAAGAGTGTTTCAAACCTGCTCTATGAAAGGGAATGTTCAACTCTGTGACTTGAATGCAAACATCACAAAGAAGTTTCTGAGAATGCTGCTGTCTACTATTTATCTGTAATCCCGCTTCCAACGAAATCCTCCGTTTTACAGAAATATCCACTTGCAGATTCCAAAAAAAGAGTGTTTCACACGTGCTCTGTCAATACAAAGGTTCAACACTGATAGTTGTGTAGATAGAGCATAAACAAGTTTCTGAGATTGCTTCTATCTCGTTTTTATGGGAAGATATTTCCTTTTGTACCATAGGCCACAAAGCGATGCAAATGTCCACTTCCAGATGCTACAAAAAGAGTGTTTCAAACCTTCTCTATGACAGGGAATGTTCAACTCTGTGACTTGAATGCAAACGTCACAAAGAAGTTTCTGAGAATGCTGCTGTCCACTATTTTTATGTAATCCCGTTTCCAACGAAATCCTCAGAGCTATCCAAATATCCACTTGCAGATTCTACAAAAAGAGTGTTTCAAAACTGCTGTATCAAAAGAAAGGTTCAAGTCTCTTAGTTGAGGACACACAATAGAAATAAGTTTCTGAGAATGCTTCTGTCTTGTTTTTATCGGAAGATATTTCCTTTTTAACCATAGGCCTGATACCGTTCCAAATGTCCACTTCCAGATACTACAAAAAGAGTGTTTCAAACCTGCTCTATGAAAGGGAATGTTCAACTCTGTGACTTGAATGCAAACACCACAAAGAAGTTTCTGAGAATGCTGCTGTCTACTATTTATTTGTAATCCCGCTTCCAACGAAATCCTGTTTTATAGAAATATCCACTTGCAGTTTCCAAAAAAAGAATGTTTCACACGTGCTCTGTCAATAGAAAGGTTCAACACTGTTAGTTGTGAAGATAGAGCATAAACAAGTTTCTGAGATTGCTTCTATCTCGTTTTTATGGGAAGATATTTCCTTTTTTAACATAGGCCAAAAAGCGCTGCAAATGTCCACTTCCAGATACTACAAAAAGAGTGTTTGAAACCTGCTCTATGAAAGGGAATGTTCAGCTCTGTGACTTAAATGGAAACATCACAAAGAAGTTTCTGAGAATGCTGCTGTCTACTTTTTATATGTAATCCCGTTTCCAACGAAATCCTCAGAGCTATCCAAATATCCATTGCAGATTCTACAAAAAGAGTGTTTCAAAACTGGTGTATCAAAAGAAAGTTTCAAGTCTGTTAGTTGAGGACACACATCGCAAATAAGTTTCTCAGAATGCTTCTGTCTTGTTTTTATGGGAAGATATTTCCTTTTTAACCATAGGCCTGATACCGTTCCAAATGTCCACTTCCAGATACTACAAAAAGAGTGTTTCAAACCTGCTGTATGAAAGGGAATGTTGAACACTGTGACTTGAATGCAAACATCACAAAGAAGTTTCTGAGAATGCTGCTATCTACTATTTATCGGTAATCCCGCTTCCAACGAAATCCTCAATTTTATAGAAATATCCACTTGCAGATTCCAAAAAAAGAGTGTTTCACACGTGCTCTGTCAATAGAAAGGTTCAACACTGTTAGTTGTGTAGATAGAGCATAAACAAGTTTCTGAGATTGCTTCTATCTCGTTTTTATGGGAAGATATTTCCTTTTGTACCATAGGCCACAAAAGCTGCAAATGTCCACTTCCAGATGCTACAAAAAGAGTGTTTCAAACCTGCTCTATGACAGGGAATGTTCAGCTCCGTGACTTGAATGCAAAAGTCACAAAGAAGTTTCTGAGAATGCTGCTGTCTACTTTTTGTATGTAATCCCATTTCCAAAAAAATCCTCAGAGCTATCCAAATATCCACTTGCGGATTCTACAAAAACAGTGTTTCAAAACTGCTGTATCAAAAGAAAGGTTCAAGTCCGTTAGTTGAGGACACACATTGCAAATAAGTTTCTGAGAATGCTTCTGTCTTGTTTTTATGGGAAGATATTTCCTTTTTAACCATAGGCCTGATACCGTTCCAAATGTCCACTTCCAGATACTACAAAAAGAGTGTTTCAAACCTGCTCTATGAAAGGGAATGTTCTACTCTGTGATTTGAATGCAAACATCGCAAAGAAGTTTCTGAGAATGCTGCTGTCTACTATTTATCTGTAATCCCGCTTCCAATGAAATCCTCTGTTTTATAGAATTATCCACTTGCAGATTCCAAAAAAAGAGTGATTCACACGTGCCCTGTCAACAGAAAGGTTCAACACTGTTAGTTGTGAAGATAGAGCATAAACAAGTTTCTGAGATTGCTTCTATCTCGTTTTTATGGGAAGATATTTCCTTTTCTACCATAGGCCACAAAGCGCTGCAAATGTCCACTTCCAGATGCTACAAAAAGAGTGTTTCAAACCTGCTCTATGACAGGGAATGTTCAAATCTGTGACTTGAATGCAAACGTCACAAAGAAGTTTCTGAGAATGCTGCTGTCCAGTATTTTTATGTAATCCCGTTTCCAACGAAATCCTCAGAGCTATCCAAATATCCACTTGCAGATTCTACAAAAAGAGTGTTTCAAAACTGCTGTATCAAAAGAAAGGTTCAAGTCTCTTAGTTGAGGACACACAACAGAAATAAGTTTCTGAGAATGCTTCTCTCTTGTTTTTATGGGAAGATATTTCCTTTTTAACCACAGGCCTGATACCGTTCCAAATGTCCACTTCCAGATACTACAAAAAGACTGTTTCAAACCTGCTCTATGAAACGGAATGTTCAACTCTGTGACTTGAATGCAAACATCACAAAGAAGTTTCTGAGAATGCTGCTGTCTACTATTTATCTGTAATCCCGCTTCCAACGAAATCCTCAGTTTTATAGAAATATCCACTTGCAGATTCCAAAAAAGAGTGTTTCACACGTGCTCTGCCAATAGAAAGGTTCAACACTGTTAGTTGTGTAGATAGAGCATAAACAAGTTTCTGAGATTGCTTCTATCTCGTTTTTATGGGAAGATATTTCCTTTTGTACCATAGGCCAAAAAGCGCTGCAATTGTCCACTTCCAGATGCTACAAAAAGAGTGTTTCAAACCTGCTCTATGACAGGGAATGTTCAACTCTGTGACTTGAATGCAAACGTCATAAAGAAGTTTCTGAGAATGCTGCTGTCCACTATTTTTATGTAATCCCCTTTCCAACGAAATCCTCAGAGCTATCCAAATATCCACTTGCAGATTCTACAAAAAGAGTGTTTCAAAACTGCTGTATCAAAAGAAAGGTTCAAGTCTGTTAGTTGAGGACACACAACACAAATAAGTTTCTGAGAATGCTTCTGTCTTGTTTTTATGGGAAGATATTTCCTTTTTAACCATATGCCTGATAACGTTCCAAATGTCCACTTCCAGATACTACATAAAGAGTGTTTCAAACCTGCTGTATGAAAGGGAATGTTCAACACTGTGACTTGAATGCAAACATCACAAAGAAGTTTCTGAGAATGCTGCTGTCTACTATTTATCTGTAATCCCGCTTCCAACGAAATCCTGTTTTATAGAAATATCCACTTGCAGATTCCAAGAAAAGAGTGTTTCACACGTGCTCTGTCAATAGAAAGGTTCAACACTGTTAGTTGTGTAGATAGAGCATAAACAAGTTTCTGAGATTGCTTCTATCTCGTTTTTATGCGAAGATATTTCCTTTTGTACCATAGGCCACAAGCGCTGCAAATGTCCACTTCCAGATGCTACAAAAAGAGTGTTTCAAACCTGCTCTATGACAGGGAATGTTCAGCTCTGTGACTTGAATGCAAAAGTCACAAAGAAGTTTCTGAGAATGCTGCTGTCTACTTTTTGTATGTAATCCCGTTTCCAAAAAAATCCTCAGAGCTATCCAAATATCCACTTGCAGATTCTACAAAAAGAGTGTTTCAAAACTGCTGTATCAAAAGAAAGGTTCAAGTCTGCTAGTTGAGGACACACATCGCAAATAAGTTTCTCAGAATGCTTCTGTCTTGTTTTTCTGGGAAGATATTTCCTTTTTAACCATAGGCCTGATACCGTTCCAAATGTCCACTTCCAGATACTACAAAAACAGTGTTTCAAACCTGCTCTATGAAAGGGAACGTTCAACTCTGTGACTTGAATGCAAACATCGCAAAGAAGTTTCTGAGAATGCTGCTGTCTACTATTTATCTGTAATCACGCTTCCAACGAAATCCTCAGTTTTATAGAAATATCCACTTGCAGATTCCAAAAAAAGAGTGTTTCACACGTGCTCTGTCAATAGAAAGGTTCAACACTGATAGTTGTGTAGATAGAGCATAAACAAGTTTCTGAGATTGCTTCTATCTCGTTTTTATGGGAAGATATTTCCTTTTGTACCTTAGGCCTAAAAGCGCTGCAATTGTCCACTTCCAGATGCTACAAAAAGAATGTTTCAAACCTGCTCTATGACAGGGAATGTTCAACTCTGTGACTTGAATGCAAACGTCATAAAGAAGTTTCTGAGAATGCTGCTGTCCACTATTTTTATGTAATCCCCTTTCCAACGAAATCCTCAGAGCTATCCAAATATCCACTTGCAGATTCTACAAAAAGAGTGTTTCAAAACTGCTGTATCAAAAGAAAGGTTCAAGTCTGTTAGTTGAGGACACACAACACAAATAAGTTTCTGAGAATGCTTCTGTCTTGTTTTTATGGGAAGATATTTCCTTTTTAACCATATGCCTGATAACGTTCCAAATGTCCACTTCCAGATACTACATAAAGAGTGTTTCAAACCTGCTGTATGAATGGGAATGTTCAACACTGTGACTTGAATGCAAACATCACAAAGAAGTTATTGAGAATGCTGCTGTCTACTATTTATCTGTAATCCCGCTTCCAACGAAATCCTGTTTTATAGAAATATCCACTTGCAGATTCCAAGAAAAGAGTGTTTCACACGTGCTCTGTCAATAGAAAGGTTCAACACTGTTAGTTGTGTAGATAGAGCATAAACAAGTTTCTGAGATTGCTTCTATCTCGTTTTTATGCGAAGATATTTCCTTTTGTACCATAGGCCACAAGCGCTGCAAATGTCCACTTCCAGATGCTACAAAAAGAGTGTTTCAAACCTGCTCTATGACAGGGAATGTTCAGCTCTGTGACTTGAATGCAAAAGTCACAAAGAAGTTTCTGAGAATGCTGCTGTCTACTTTTTATATGTAATCCCGTTTCCAAAAAAATCCTCAGAGCTATCCAAATATCCACTTGCAGATTCTACAAAAAGAGTGTTTCAAAACTGCTGTATCAAAAGAAAGGCTCAAGTCTGTTAGTTGAGGACACACATCGCAAATAAGTTTCTCAGAATGCTTCTGTCTTGTTTTTATGGGAAGATATTTCCTTTTTAACCATAGGCCTGATACCGTTCCAAATGTCCACTTCCAGATACCACAAAAACAGTGTTTCAAACCTGCTCTATGAAAGGGAATGTTCAACTCTGTGACTTGAATGCAAACATCACAAAGAAGATTCTGAGAATGCTGCTGTCTACTATTTATCTGTAATCCCGCTTCCAATGAAATCCTCAGTTTTATAGAAATATCCACTTGCAGATTCCAAAAAAAGAGTGTTTCACACGTGCTCTGTCAATAGAAAGGTTCAACACTGTTAGTTGTGAAGATAGAGCATAAACAAGTTTCTGAGATTGCTTCTATCTCGTTTTTATGGGAAGATATTTCCTTTTGTACCATAGGCCACAAAGCGATGCAAATGTCCACTTCCAGATGCTACAAAAAGAGTGTTTCAAACCTGCTCTATGACAGGGAATGTTCAACTCTGTGACTTGAATGCAAACGTCACAAAGAAGTTTCTGAGAATGCTGCTGTCCACTATTTTTATGTAATCCCGTTTCCAACGAAATCCTCAGAGCTATCCAAATATCCACTTGCAGATTCTACAAAAAGAGTGTTTCAAAACTGCTGTATCAAAAGAAAGGTTCAAGTCTCTTAGTTGAGGACACACATCGCAAATAAGTTTCTCAGAATGCTTCTGTCTTGTTTTTATGGGAAGATATTTCCTTTTTAACCATAGGCCTGATACCGTTCCAAATGTCCACTTCCAGATACTACAAAAAGAGTGTTTCAAACCTGCTGTATGAAAGGGAATGTTCAACACTGTGACTTGAATGCAAACATCACAAAGAAGTTTCTGAGAATGCTGCTGTATACTATTTATCTGTAATCCCGCTTCCAACGAAATCCTCAGTTTTATAGAAATATCCACTTGTAGATTCCAAAAAAAGAGTGTTTCACACGTGCTCTGTCAATAGAAAGGTTCAACACTGTTAGTTGTGTAGATAGAGCATAAACAAGTTTCTGAGATTGCTTCTATCTCGTTTTTATGCGAAGATATTTCCTTTTGTACCATAGGCCACAAGCGCTGCAAATGTCCACTTCCAGATGCTACAAAAAGAGTGTTTCAAACCTGCTCTATGACAGGGAATGTTCAGCTCTGTGACTTGAATGCAAAAGTCACAAAGAAGTTTCTGAGAATGCTGCTGTCTACTTTTTGTATGTAATCCCGTTTCCAAAAAAATCCTCAGAGCTATCCAAATATCCACTTGCAGATTCTACAAAAAGAGTGTTTCAAAACTGCTGTATCAAAAGAAAGGTTCAAGTCTGTTAGTTGAGGACACACATCGCAAATAAGTTTCTCAGAATGCTTCTGTCTTGTTTTTCTGGGAAGATATTTCCTTTTTAACCATAGGCCTGATACCGTTCCAAATCTCCACTTCCAGATACTACAAAAACAGTGTTTCAAACCTGCTCTATGAAAGGGAACGTTCAACTCTGTGACTTGAATGCAAACATCGCAAAGAAGTTTCTGAGAATGCTGCTGTCTACTATTTATCTGTAATCACGCTTCCAACGAAATCCTCAGTTTTATAGAAATATCCACTTGCAGATTCCAAAAAAAGAGTGTTTCACACGTGCTCTGTCAATAGAAAGGTTCAACACTGATAGTTGAGTAGATAGAGCATAAACAAGTTTCTGAGATTGCTTCTATCTCGTTTTTATGGGAAGATATTTCCTTTTGTACCTTAGGCCTAAAAGCGCTGCAATTGTCCACTTCCAGATGCTACAAAAAGAATGTTTCAAACCTGCTCTATGACAGGGAATGTTCAACTCTGTGACTTGAATGCAAACGTCATAAAGAAGTTTCTGAGAATGCTGCTGTCCACTATTTTTATGTAATCCCCTTTCCAACGAAATCCTCAGAGCTATCCATATATCCACTTGCAGATTCTACAAAAAGAGTGTTTCAAAACTGCTGTATCAAAAGAAAGGTTCAAGTCTGTTAGTTGAGGACACACAACACAAATAAGTTTCTGAGAATGCTTCTGTCTTGTTTTTATGGGAAGATATTTCCTTTTTAACCATATGCCTGATAACGTTCCAAATGTCCACTTCCAGATACTACATAAAGAGTGTTTCAAACCTGCTGTATGAATGGGAATGTTCAACACTGTGACTTGAATGCAAACATCACAAAGAAGTTATTGAGAATGCTGCTGTCTACTATTTATCTGTAATCCCGCTTCCAACGAAATCCTGTTTTATAGAAATATCCACTTGCAGATTCCAAGAAAAGAGTGTTTCAACGTGCTCTGTCAATAGAAAGGTTCAACACTGTTAGTTGTGTAGATAGAGCATAAACAAGTTTCTGAGATTGCTTCTATCTCGTTTTTATGCGAAGATATTTCCTTTTGTACCATAGGCCACAAGCGCTGCAAATGTCCACTTCCAGATGCTACAAAAAGAGTGTTTCAAACCTGCTCTATGACAGGGAATGTTCAGCTCTGTGACTTGAATGCAAAAGTCACAAAGAAGTTTCTGAGAATGCTGCTGTCTACTTTTTATATGTAATCCCGTTTCCAAAAAAATCCTCAGAGCTATCCAAATATCCACTTGCAGATTCTACAAAAAGAGTGTTTCAAAACTGCTGTATCAAAAGAAAGGCTCAAGTCTGTTAGTTGAGGACACACATCGCAAATAAGTTTCTCAGAATGCTTCTGTCTTGTTTTTATGGGAAGATATTTCCTTTTTAACCATAGGCCTGATACCGTTCCAAATGTCCACTTCCAGATACCACAAAAACAGTGTTTCAAACCTGCTCTATGAAAGGGAATGTTCAACTCTGTGACTTGAATGCAAACATCACAAAGAAGATTCTGAGAATGCTGCTGTCTACTATTTATCTGTAATCCCGCTTCCAATGAAATCCTCAGTTTTATAGAAATATCCACTTGCAGATTCCAAAAAAAGAGTGTTTCACACGTGCTCTGTCAATGGAAAGGTTCAACACTGTTAGTTGTGTAGATAGAGCATAAACAAGTTTCTGAGATTGCTTCTATCTCGTTTTTATGGGAAGATATTTCCTTTTGTACCATAGGCCACAAAGCGCTGCAAATGTCCACTTCCAGATGCTACAAAAAGCGTGTTTCAAACCTGCTCTATGACAGGGAATGTTCAACTCTGTGACTTGAATGCAAACGTCACAAAGTAGATTCTGAGAATGCTGCTGTCTACTTTTTATATGTAATCCGCTTTCCAACAAAATCCTCAGAGCTATCCAAATATCCACTTGCAGATTCTACAAAAAGAGTGTTTCAAAACTGCTGTATCAAAAGAAAGTTTCAAGTCTGTAAGTTGAGGACACACATCGCAAATAAGTTTCTCAGAATGCTTCTGTCTTGTTTTTATGGGAAGATATTTCCTTTTTAACCATAGGCCTGATACCGTTCCAAATGTCCACTTCCAGATACTACATAAAGAGTGTTTCAAACCTGCTCTATGAAAGGGAATGTTCAACTATGTGACTTGAATGAAAACATCACAAAGGAGTTTCTGAGAATGCTGCTGCCTACTATTTATCTGTAATCCCGCTTCCAATGAAATCCTCAGTTTTATAGAAATATCCACTTGCAGATTCCAAAAAAAGAGTGTTTCACACGTGCTCTGTCAATAGAAAGGTTCAACACTGTTAGTTGTGAAGATAGAGCATAAACAAGTTTCTGAGATTGCTTCTATCTCGTTTTTATGGGAAGATATTTCCTTTTGTACCATAGGCCACAAAGCGATGCAAATGTCCACTTCCAGATGCTACAAAAAGAGTGTTTCAAACCTGCTCTATGACAGGGAATGTTCAACTCTGTGACTTGAATGCAAACGTCACAAAGAAGTTTCTGAGAATGCTGCTGTCCACTATTTTTATGTAATCCCGTTTCCAACGAAATCCTCAGAGCTATCCAAATATCCACTTGCAGATTCTACAAAAAGAGTGTTTCAAAACTGCTGTATCAAAAGAAAGGTTCAAGTCTCTTAGTTGAGGACACACATCGCAAATAAGTTTCTCAGAATGCTTCTGTCTTGTTTTTATGGGAAGATATTTCCTCTTTAACCATAGGCCTGATACCGTTCCAAATGTCCACTTCCAGATACTACAAAAAGAGTGTTTCAAACCTGCTGTATGAAAGGGAATGTTCAACACTGTGACTTGAATGCAAACATCACAAAGAAGTTTCTGAGAATGCTGCTGTATACTATTTATCTGTAATCCCGCTTCCAACGAAATCCTCAGTTTTATAGAAATATCCACTTGTAGATTCCAAAAAAAGAGTGTTTCACACGTGCTCTGTCAATAGAAAGGTTCAACACTGTTAGTTGTGTAGATAGAGCATAAACAAGTTTCTGAGATTGCTTCTATCTCGTTTTTATGCGAAGATATTTCCTTTTGTACCATAGGCCACAAGCGCTGCAAATGTCCACTTCCAGATGCTACAAAAAGAGTGTTTCAAACCTGCTCTATGACAGGGAATGTTCAGCTCTGTGACTTGAATGCAAAAGTCACAAAGAAGTTTCTGAGAATGCTGCTGTCTACTTTTTGTATGTAATCCCGTTTCCAAAAAAATCCTCAGAGCTATCCAAATATCCACTTGCAGATTCTACAAAAAGAGTGTTTCAAAACTGCTGTATCAAAAGAAAGGTTCAAGTCTGTTAGTTGAGGACACACATCGCAAATAAGTTTCTCAGAATGCTTCTGTCTTGTTTTTCTGGGAAGATATTTCCTTTTTAACCATAGGCCTGATACCGTTCCAAATCTCCACTTCCAGATACTACAAAAACAGTGTTTCAAACCTGCTCTATGAAAGGGAACGTTCAACTCTGTGACTTGAATGCAAACATCGCAAAGAAGTTTCTGAGAATGCTGCTGTCTACTATTTATCTGTAATCACGCTTCCAACGAAATCCTCAGTTTTATAGAAATATCCACTTGCAGATTCCAAAAAAAGAGTGTTTCACACGTGCTCTGTCAATAGAAAGGTTCAACACTGATAGTTGTGTAGATAGAGCATAAACAAGTTTCTGAGATTGCTTCTATCTCGTTTTTATGGGAAGATATTTCCTTTTGTACCTTAGGCCTAAAAGCGCTGCAATTGTCCACTTCCAGATGCTACAAAAAGAATGTTTCAAACCTGCTCTATGACAGGGAATGTTCAACTCTGTGACTTGAATGCAAACGTCATAAAGAAGTTTCTGAGAATGCTGCTGTCCACTATTTTTATGTAATCCCCTTTCCAACGAAATCCTCAGAGCTATCCAAATATCCACTTGCAGATTCTACAAAAAGAGTGTTTCAAAACTGCTGTATCAAAAGAAAGGTTCAAGTCTGTTAGTTGAGGACACACAACACAAATAAGTTTCTGAGAATGCTTCTGTCTTGTTTTTATGGGAAGATATTTCCTTTTTAACCATATGCCTGATAACGTTCCAAATGTCCACTTCCAGATACTACATAAAGAGTGTTTCAAACCTGCTGTATGAATGGGAATGTTCAACACTGTGACTTGAATGCAAACATCACAAAGAAGTTTCTGAGAATGCTGCTGTCTACTATTTATCTGTAATCCCGCTTCCAACGAAATCCTGTTTTATAGAAATATCCACTTGCAGATTCCAAGAAAAGAGTGTTTCACACGTGCTCTGTCAATAGAAAGGTTCAACACTGTTAGTTGTGTAGATAGAGCATAAACAAGTTTCTGAGATTGCTTCTATCTCGTTTTTATGCGAAGATATTTCCTTTTGTACCATAGGCCACAAGCGCTGCAAATGTCCACTTCCAGATGCTACAAAAAGAGTGTTTCAAACCTGCTCTATGACAGGGAATGTTCAGCTCTGTGACTTGAATGCAAAAGTCACAAAGAAGTTTCTGAGAATGCTGCTGTCTACTTTTTATATGTAATCCCGTTTCCAAAAAAATCCTCAGAGCTATCCAAATATCCACTTGCAGATTCTACAAAAAGAGTGTTTCAAAACTGCTGTATCAAAAGAAAGGCTCAAGTCTGTTAGTTGAGGACACACATCGCAAATAAGTTTCTCAGAATGCTTCTGTCTTGTTTTTATGGGAAGATATTTCCTTTTTAACCATAGGCCTGATACCGTTCCAAATGTCCACTTCCAGATACCACAAAAACAGTGTTTCAAACCTGCTCTATGAAAGGGAATGTTCAACTCTGTGACTTGAATGCAAACAACACAAAGAAGATTCTGAGAATGCTGCTGTCTACTATTTATCTGTAATCCCGCTTCCAATGAAATCCTCAGTTTTATAGAAATATCCACTTGCAGATTCCAAAAAAAGAGTGTTTCACACGTGCTCTGTCAATGGAAAGGTTCAACACTGTTAGTTGTGTAGATAGAGCATAAACAAGTTTCTGAGATTGCTTCTATCTCGTTTTTATGGGAAGATATTTCCTTTTGTACCATAGGCCACAAAGCGCTGCAAATGTCCACTTCCAGATGCTACAAAAAGCGTGTTTCAAACCTGCTCTATGACAGGGAATGTTCAACTCTGTGACTTGAATGCAAACGTCACAAAGAAGATTCTGAGAATGCTGCTGTCTACTTTTTATATGTAATCCCCTTTCCAACAAAATCCTCAGAGCTATCCAAATATCCACTTGCAGATTCTACAAAAAGAGTGTTTCAAAACTGCTGTATCAAAAGAAAGTTTCAAGTCTGTAAGTTGAGGACACACATCGCAAATAAGTTTCTCAGAATGCTTCTGTCTTGTTTTTATGGGAAGATATTTCCTTTTTAACCATAGGCCTGATACCGTTCCAAATGTCCACTTCCAGATACTACATAAAGAGTGTTTCAAACCTGCTCTATGAAAGGGAATGTTCAACTATGTGACTTGAATGAAAACATCACAAAGAAGTTTCTGAGAATGCTGCTGTCTACTATTTATCTGTAATCCCGCTTCCAATGAAATCCTCAGTTTTATAGAAATATCCACTTGCAGATTCCAAAAAAAGAGTGTTTCACACGTGCTCTGTCAATAGAAAGGTTCAACACTGTTAGTTGTGAAGATAGAGCATAAACAAGTTTCTGAGATTGCTTCTATCTCGTTTTTATGGGAAGATATTTCCTTTTGTACCATAGGCCACAAAGCGATGCAAATGTCCACTTCCAGATGCTACAAAAAGAGTGTTTCAAACCTGCTCTATGACAGGGAATGTTCAACTCTGTGACTTGAATGCAAACGTCACAAAGAAGTTTCTGAGAATGCTGCTGTCCACTATTTTTATGTAATCCCGTTTCCAACGAAATCCTCAGAGCTATCCAAATATCCACTTGCAGATTCTACAAAAAGAGTGTTTCAAAACTGCTGTATCAAAAGAAAGGTTCAAGTCTCTTAGTTGAGGACACACATCGCAAATAAGTTTCTCAGAATGCTTCTGTCTTGTTTTTATGGGAAGATATTTCCTTTTTAACCATAGGCCTGATACCGTTCCAAATGTCCACTTCCAGATACTACAAAAAGAGTGTTTCAAACCTGCTGTATGAAAGGGAATGTTCAACACTGTGACTTGAATGCAAACATCACAAAGAAGTTTCTGAGAATGCTGCTGTATACTATTTATCTGTAATCCCGCTTCCAACGAAATCCTCAGTTTTATAGAAATATCCACTTGTAGATTCCAAAAAAAGAGTGTTTCACACGTGCTCTGTCAATAGAAAGGTTCAACACTGTTAGTTGTGTAGATAGAGCATAAACAAGTTTCTGAGATTGCTTCTATCTCGTTTTTATGCGAAGACATTTCCTTTTGTACCATAGGCCACAAGCGCTGCAAATGTCCACTTCCAGATGCTACAAAAAGAGTGTTTCAAACCTGCTCTATGACAGGGAATGTTCAGCTCTGTGACTTGAATGCAAAAGTCACAAAGAAGTTTCTGAGAATGCTGCTGTCTACTTTTTGTATGTAATCCCGTTTCCAAAAAAATCCTCAGAGCTATCCAAATATCCACTTGCAGATTCTACAAAAAGAGTGTTTCAAAACTGCTGTATCAAAAGAAAGGTTCAAGTCTGTTAGTTGAGGACACACATCGCAAATAAGTTTCTCAGAATGCTTCTGTCTTGTTTTTCTGGGAAGATATTTCCTTTTTAACCATAGGCCTGATACCGTTCCAAATGTCCACTTCCAGATACTACAAAAACAGTGTTTCAAACCTGCTCTATGAAAGGGAATGTTCAACTCTGTGACTTGAATGCAAACATCGCAAAGAAGTTTCTGAGAATGCTGCTGTCTACTATTTATCTGTAATCACGCTTCCAACGAAATCCTCAGTTTTATAGAAATATCCACTTGCAGATTCCAAAAAAAGAGTGTTTCACACGTGCTCTGTCAATAGAAAGGTTCAACACTGATAGTTGTGTAGATAGAGCATAAACAAGTTTCTGAGATTGCTTCTATCTCGTTTTTATGGGAAGATATTTCCTTTTGTACCATAGGCCAAAAAGCGCTGCAATTGTCCACTTCCAGATGCTACAAAAAGAATGTTTCAAACCTGCTCTATGACAGGGAATGTTCAACTCTGTGACTTGAATGCAAACGTCATAAAGAAGTTTCTGAGAATGCTGCTGTCCACTATTTTTATGTAATCCCCTTTCCAACGAAATCCTCAGAGCTATCCAAATATCCACTTGCAGATTCTACAAAAAGAGTGTTTCAAAACTGCTGTATCAAAAGAAAGGTTCAAGTCTGTTAGTTGAGGACACACAACACAAATAAGTTTCTGAGAATATTTCTGTCTTGTTTTTATGGGAAGATATTTCCTTTTTAACCATATGCCTGATAACGTTCCAAATGTCCACTTCCAGATACTACATAAAGAGTGTTTCAAACCTGCTGTATGAATGGGAATGTTCAACACTGTGACTTGAATGCAAACATCACAAAGAAGTTTCTGAGAATGCTGCTGTCTACTATTTATCTGTAATCCCGCTTCCAACGAAATCCTGTTTTATAGAAATATCCACTTGCAGATTCCAAGAAAAGAGTGTTTCACACGTGCTCTGTCAATAGAAAGGTTCACCACTGTTAGTTGTGTAGATAGAGCATAAACAAGTTTCTGAGATTGCTTCTATCTCGTTTTTATGCGAAGATATTTCCTTTTGTACCATAGGCCACAAGCGCTGCAAATGTCCACTTCCAGATGCTACAAAAAGAGTGTTTCAAACCTGCTCTATGACAGGGAATGTTCAGCTCTGTGACTTGAATGCAAAAGTCACAAAGAAGTTTCTGAGAATGCTGCTGTCTACTTTTTATATGTAATCCCGTTTCCAAAAAAATCCTCAGAGCTATCCAAATATCCACTTGCAGATTCTACAAAAAGAGTGTTTCAAAACTGCTGTATCAAAAGAAAGGCTCAAGTCTGTTAGTTGAGGACACACATCGCAAATAAGTTTCTCAGAATGCTTCTGTCTTGTTTTTATGGGAAGATATTTCCTTTTTAACCATAGGCCTGATACCGTTCCAAATGTCCACTTCCAGATACCACAAAAACAGTGTTTCAAACCTGCTCTATGAAAGGGAATGTTCAACTCTGTGACTTGAATGCAAACATCACAAAGAAGATTCTGAGAATGCTGCTGTCTACTATTTATCTGTAATCCCGCTTCCAATGAAATCCTCAGTTTTATAGAAATATCCACTTGCAGATTCCAAAAAAAGAGTGTTTCACATGTGCTCTGTCAATGGAAAGGTTCAACACTGTTAGTTGTGTAGATAGAGCATAAACAAGTTTCTGAGATTGCTTCTATCTCGTTTTTATGGGAAGATATTTCCTTTTGTACCATAGGCCACAAAGCGCTGCAAATGTCCACTTCCAGATGCTACAAAAAGCGTGTTTCAAACCTGCTCTATGACAGGGAATGTTCAACTCTGTGACTTGAATGCAAACGTCACAAAGAAGATTCTGAGAATGCTGCTGTCTACTTTTTATATGTAATCCCCTTTCCAACAAAATCCTCAGAGCTATCCAAATATCCACTTGCAGATTCTACAAAAAGAGTGTTTCAAAACTGCTGTATCAAAAGAAAGTTTCAAGTCTGTAAGTTGAGGACACACAACGCAAATAAGTTTCTCAGAATGCTTCTGTCTTGTTTTTATGGGAAGATATTTCCTTTTTAACCATAGGCCTGATACCGTTCCAAATGTCCACTTCCAGATACTACATAAAGAGTGTTTCAAACCTGCTCTATGAAAGGGAATGTTCAACTATGTGACTTGAATGAAAACATCACAAAGAAGTTTCTGAGAATGCTGCTGTCTACTATTTATCTGTAATCCCGCTTCCAATGAAATCCTCAGTTTTATAGAAATATCCACTTGCAGATTCCAAAAAAAGAGTGTTTCACACGTGCTCTGTCAATAGAAAGGTTCAACACTGTTAGTTGTGAAGATAGAGCATAAACAAGTTTCTGAGATTGCTTCTATCTCGTTTTTATGGGAAGATATTTCCTTTTGTACCATAGGCCACAAAGCGATGCAAATGTCCACTTCCAGATGCTACAAAAAGAGTGTTTCAAACCTGCTCTATGACAGGGAATGTTCAACTCTGTGACTTGAATGCAAACGTCACAAAGAAGTTTCTGAGAATGCTGCTGTCCACTATTTTTATGTAATCCCGTTTCCAACGAAATCCTCAGAGCTATCCAAATATCCACTTGCAGATTCTACAAAAAGAGTGTTTCAAAACTGCTGTATCAAAAGAAAGGTTCAAGTCTCTTAGTTGAGGACACACATCGCAAATAAGTTTCTCAGAATGCTTCTGTCTTGTTTTTATGGGAAGATATTTCCTTTTTAACCATAGGCCTGATACCGTTCCAAATGTCCACTTCCAGATACTACAAAAAGAGTGTTTCAAACCTGCTGTATGAAAGGGAATGTTCAACTCTGTGACTTGAATGCAAACATCACAAAGAAGTTTCTGAGAATGCTGCTGTCTACTATTTATCTGTAATCCCGCTTCCAACGAAATCCTGTTTTATAGAAATATCCACTTGCAGATTCCAAGAAAAGAGTGTTTCACACGTGCTCTGTCAATAGAAAGGTTCAACACTGTTAGTTGTGTAGATAGAGCATAAACAAGTTTCTGAGATTGCTTCTATCTCGTTTTTATGCGAAGATATTTCCTTTTGTACCATAGGCCACAAGCGCTGCAAATGTCCACTTCCAGATGCTACAAAAAGAGTGTTTCAAACCTGCTCTATGACAGGGAATGTTCAGCTCTGTGACTTGAATGCAAAAGTCACAAAGAAGTTTCTGAGAATGCTGCTGTCCACTATTTTTATGTAATCCCGTTTCCAAAAAAATCCTCAGAGCTATCCAAATATCCACTTGCAGATTCTACAAAAAGAGTGTTTCAAAACTGCTGTATCAAAAGAAAGGCTCAAGTCTGTTAGTTGAGGACACACATCGCAAATAAGTTTCTCAGAATGCTTCTGTCTTGTTTTTATGGGAAGATATTTCCTTTTTAACCATAGGCCTGATACCGTTCCAAATGTCCACTTCCAGATACCACAAAAACAGTGTTTCAAACCTGCTCTATGAAAGGGAATGTTCAACTCTGTGACTTGAATGCAAACATCACAAAGAAGATTCTGAGAATGCTGCTGTCTACTATTTATCTGTAATCCCGCTTCCAAAGAAATCCTCAGTTTTATAGAAATATCCACTTGCAGATTCCAAAAAAATAGTGTTTCACACGTGCTCTGTCAATGGAAAGGTTCAACACTGTTAGTTGTGTAGATAGAGCATAAACAAGTTTCTGAGATTGCTTCTATCTCGTTTTTATGGGAAGATATTTCCTTTTGTACCATAGGCCACAAAGCGCTGCAAATGTCCACTTCCAGATGCTACAAAAAGCGTGTTTCAAACCTGCTCTATGACAGGGAATGTTCAACTCTGTGACTTGAATGCAAACGTCACAAAGAAGATTCTGAGAATGCTGCTGTCTACTTTTTATATGTAATCCCGTTTCCAAAAAAATCCTCAGAGCTATCCAAATATCCACTTGCAGATTCTACAAAAAGAGTGTTTCAAAACTGCTGTATCAAAAGAAAGGTTCAAGTCTGTTAGTTGAGGACACACATCGCAAATAAGTTTCTGAGAATGCTTCTGTCTTGTTTTTATGGGAAGATATTTCCTTTTTAACCATAGGCCTGATACCGTTCCAAATGTCCACTTCCAGATACTACAAAAAGAGTGTTTCAAACCTGCTCTATGAAAGGGAATGTTCAACTCTGTGACATGAATGCAATCATCGCAAAGAAGTTTCTGAGAATGCTGCTGTCTACTATTTATCTGTAATCCCGCTTCCAATGAAATCCTCAGTTTTATAGAAATATCCACTTGCAGATTCCAAAAAAAGAGTGTTTCACACGTGCCCTGTCAATAGAAAGGTTCAACACTGTTAGTTGTGAAGATAGAGCATAAACAAGTTTCTGAGATTGCTTCTATCTCGTTTTTATGGGAAGATATTTCCTTTTGTACCATAGGCCACAAAGCGCTGCAAATGTCCACTTCCAGATGCTACAAAAAGAGTGTTTCAAACCTGCTCTCTGACAGGGAATGTTCAACTCTGTGACTTGAATGCAAACGTCACAAAGAAGTTTCTGAGAATGCTGCTGTCCACTATTTTTATGTAATCCCGTTTCCAACAAAATCCTCAGAGCTATCCAAATATCCACTTGCAGATTCTACAAAAAGAGTGTTTCAAAACTGCTGTATCAAAAGAAAGGTTCAAGTCTCTTAGTTGAGGACACACAATAGAAATAAGTTTCTGAGAATGCTTCTGTCTTGTTTTTATCGGAAGATATTTCCTTTTTAACCATAGGCCTGATACCGTTAAAAATGTCCACTTCCAGATACTAAAAAAAGAGTGTTTCAAACCTGCTCTATGAAAGGGAATGTTCAACTCTGTGACTTGAATGCAAACATCACAAAGAAGTTTCTGAGAATGCTGCTGTCTACTATTTATCTGTAATCCCGCTTCCAAAGAAATCCTGTTTTATAGAAATATCCACTTGCAGTTTCCAAAAAAAGAATGTTTCACAAGTGCTCTGTCAATTGAAAGGTTCAACACTGTTAATTGTGAAGATAGAGCATAAACAAGTTTCTGATATCGCTTCTATCTCGTTTTTATGGGAAGATATTTCCTTTTTTACCATAGGCCACAAAGCGCTGCAAATGTCCACTTCCAGATACTACAAAAAGAGTGTTTGAAACCTGCTCTATGAAAGGGAATGTTCAGCTCTGTGACTTAAATGGAAACATCACAAAGAAGTTTCTGAGAATGCTGCTGTCTACTTTTTATATGTAATCCCGTTTCCAACGAAATCCTCAGAGCTATCCAAATATCCACTTGCAGATTCTACAAAAAGAGTGTTTCAAAACTGCTGTATCAAAAGAAACGTTCAAGTCTGTTAGTTGAGGACACACATCGCAAATAAGTTTCTGAGAATGCTTCTGTCTTGTTTTTATGGGAAGATATTTCCTTTTTAACCATAGGCCTGATACCATTCCAAATGTTCACTTCCAGATACTACAAAAAGAATGTTTCAAACCTGCTGTATGAAAGGGAATGTTCAACACTGTGACTTGAATGCAAACATCACAAAGAAGTTTCTGAGAATGCTGCTGTGTACTATTTATCAGTAATCCCGCTTCCAACGAAATCCTCAGTTTTATAGAAATATCCACTTGCAGATTCCAAAAAAAGAGTGTTTCACACGTGCTCTGTCAATAGAAAGTTTCAACACCGTTAGTTGTGTAGATAGAGCATAAACCAGCTTCTGAGATTGCTTCTATCTCGTTTTTATGGGAAGATATTTCCTTTTGTACCATAGGCCACAAAGCGATGCAAATGTCCACTTCCAGATGCTACAAAAAGAGTGTTTCAAACCTGCTCTATGACAGGGAATGTTCAACTCTGTGACTTGAATGCAAACGTCATTAAGAAGATTCTGAGAATGCTGCTGTCCACTATTTTTATGTAATCCCCTTTCCAACGAAATCCTCAGAGCTATCCAAATATCCACTTGCAGATTCTACAAAAAGAGTGTTTCAAAACTGCTGTATCAAAAGAAAGGTTCAAGTCTGTTAGTTGAGGACACGCAACACAAAGAAGTTTCTGTGAATGCTTCTGTCTTGTTTTTATGGGAAGATATTTCCTTTTTAACCATAGGCCTGATACCGTTCCAAATGTCCACTTCCAGATACTACAAAAAGAGTGTTTCAAACCTGCTCTATGAAAGGGAATGTTCAACTCTGTGACTTGAATGCAAACATCACAAAGAAGTTTCTGAGAATGCTGCTGTCTACTATTTATCTGTAATCCCGCTTCCAAAGAAATCCTCAGTTTTATAGAAATATCCACTTGCAGATTCCAAAAAAAGAGTGTTTCACACGTGCTCTGTCAATAGAAAGGTTCAACACTGTTAGTTGTGAAGATAGAGCATAAACAAGTTTCTGAGATTGCTTCCATCTCGTTTTTATGGGAGGATATTTCCTTTTGTACCATAGGCCAAAAAGCGCTGCAAATGTCCACTTCCAGATGCTACAAAAAGAGTGTTTCAAACCTGCTCTATGACAGGGAATGTTCAACTCTGTGACTTGAATGCAAACGTCACAAAGAAGTTTCTGAGAATGCTGCTGTCCACTATTTTTATGTAATCCCTTTTCCAACGAACTCCTCAGAGCTATCCAAATATCCACTTGCAGATTCTACAAAAAGAGTGTTTCAAAACTGCTGTATCAAAAGAAAGGTTCAAGTCTCTTAGTTGAGGACACACAAAAGTAATAAGTTTCTGAGAATGCTTCTGTCTTGTTTTTATGGGAAGATATTTCCTTTTTAACCATAGGCCTGATACCCTTCCAAATGTCCACTTCCAGATACTACAAAAAGAGCGTTTCAAACCTGCTCTATGAAAGGGAATGTTCAACTCTGTGACTTGAATGCAAACATCACAAAGAAGTTTCTGAGAATGCTGCTGTCTACTATTTATCTGTAATCCCGCTTCCAACGAAATCCTGTTTTATAGAAATATCCACTTGCAGTTTCCAAAAAAAGAATGTTTCACACCTGCTCTGTCAATAGAAAGGTTCAACACTGTTAGTTGTGAAGATAGAGCATAAACAGGTTTCTGAGATCGCTTCTATCTCGATTTTTATGGGAAGATATTTCCTTTTTAACCACAGGCCACAAAGCGCTGCAAATGTCCACTTCCAGATACTACAAAAAGAGTGTTTGAAACCTGCTCTATGAAAGGGAATGTTCAGCTCTGTGACTTAAATGGAAACATCACAAAGAAGTTTCTGAGAATGCTGCTGTGTACTTTTTATAGGTAATCCCGTTTCCAACGAAATCCTCAGAGCTATCCAAATATACACTTGCAGATTCTACAAAAAGAGTGTTTCAAAACTGCTGTATCAAAAGAAAGGTTCAAGTCTGTTAGTTGAGGACACACAACGCAAATAAGTTTCTGAGAATGCTTCTGTCATGTTTTTATGGGAAGATATTACCTTTTTAACCACAGGCCTGATACCATTCCAAATGTCCACTTCCAGATACTACTAAAAGAGTGTTTCAAACCTGCTGTATGAAAGGGAATGTTCAACTCTGTGACTTGAATGCAAACATCACAAAGGAGTTTCTGAGTATGCTGCTGTCTACTATTTATTTGTAATCCCGCTTCCAACGAAATCCTCAGTTTTATAGAAATATCCACTTGCAGATTCCAAAAAAAGAGTGTTTCACACGTGCTCTCTCAATAGAAAGGTTCAACACTGTTAGTTGTGTAGATCGAGCATAAACAAGTTTCTGAGATTGCTTCTATCTCGTTTTTATGGGAAGATATTTCCTTTTGTACCATAGGCCAAAAAGCGCTGCAAATGTCCACTTCCAGATGCTACAAAAAGAGTGTTTCAAACCTGCTGTATGACAGGGAATGTTCAACTCTGTGACTTGAATGCAAACGTCACAAAGAAGTTTCTGAGAATGCTGCTGTCCACTATTTTTATGTAATCCCGTTTCCAACGAAATCCTCAGAGCTATCCAAATATCCACTTGCAGATTCTACAAAAAGAGTGTTTCAAAACTGCTGTATCAAAAGAAAGGTTCAAGTCTCTTAGTTGAGGACACACATCGCAAATAAGTTTCTCAGAATGCTTCTGTCTTGTTTTTATGGGAAGATATTTCCTTTTTAACCATAGGCCTGATACCGTTCCAAATGTCCACTTCCAGATACTACAAAAAGAGTGTTTCAAACCTGCTGTATGAAAGGGAATGTTCAACACTGTGACTTGAATGCAAACATCACAAAGAAGTTTCTGAGAATGCTGCTGTATACTATTTATCTGTAATCCCGCTTCCAACGAAATCCTCAGTTTTATAGAAATATCCACTTGTAGATTCCAAAAAAAGAGTGTTTCACACGTGCTCTGTCAATAGAAAGGTTCAACACTGTTAGTTGTGTAGATAGAGCATAAACAAGTTTCTGAGATTGCTTCTATCTCGTTTTTATGCGAAGATATTTCCTTTTGTACCATAGGCCACAAGCGCTGCAAATGTCCACTTCCAGATGCTACAAAAAGAGTGTTTCAAACCTGCTCTATGACAGGGAATGTTCAGCTCTGTGACTTGAATGCAAAAGTCACAAAGAAGTTTCTGAGAATGCTGCTGTCCACTATTTTTATGTAATCCCGTTTCCAAAAAAATCCTCAGAGCTATCCAAATATCCACTTGCAGATTCTACAAAAAGAGTGTTTCAAAACTGCTGTATCAAAAGAAAGGCTCAAGTCTGTTAGTTGAGGACACACATCGCAAATAAGTTTCTCAGAATGCTTCTGTCTTGTTTTTATGGGAAGATATTTCCTTTTTAACCATAGGCCTGATACCGTTCCAAATGTCCACTTCCAGATACCACAAAAACAGTGTTTCAAACCTGCTCTATGAAAGGGAATGTTCAACTCTGTGACTTGAATGCAAACATCACAAAGAAGATTCTGAGAATGCTGCTGTCTACTATTTATCTGTAATCCCGCTTCCAAAGAAATCCTCAGTTTTATAGAAATATCCACTTGCAGATTCCAAAAAAATAGTGTTTCACACGTGCTCTGTCAATGGAAAGGTTCAACACTGTTAGTTGTGTAGATAGAGCATAAACAAGTTTCTGAGATTGCTTCTATCTCGTTTTTATGCGAAGATATTTCCTTTTGTACCATAGGCCACAAAGCGCTGCAAATGTCCACTTCCAGATGCTACAAAAAGCGTGTTTCAAACCTGCTCTATGACAGGGAATGTTCAACTCTGTGACTTGAATGCAAACGTCACAAAGAAGATTCTGAGAATGCTGCTGTCTACTTTTTATATGTAATCCCGTTTCCAAAAAAATCCTCAGAGCTATCCAAATATCCACTTGCAGATTCTACAAAAAGAGTGTTTCAAAACTGCTGTATCAAAAGAAAGGTTCAAGTCTGTTAGTTGAGGACACACATCGCAAATAAGTTTCTGAGAATGCTTCTGTCTTGTTTTTATGGGAAGATATTTCCTTTTTAACCATAGGCCTGATACCGTTAAAAATGTCCACTTCCAGATACTAAAAAAAGAGTGTTTCAAACCTGCTCTATGAAAGGGAATGTTCAACTCTGTGACTTGAATGCAAACATCACAAAGAAGTTTCTGAGAATGCTGCTGTCTACTATTTATCTGTAGTCCCGCTTCCAACGAAATCCTGTTTTATAGAAATATCCACTTGCAGTTTCCAAAAAAAGAATGTTTCACAAGTGCTCTGTCAATTGAAAGGTTCAACACTGTTAATTGTGAAGATAGAGCATAAACAAGTTTCTGATATCGCTTCTATCTCGTTTTTATGGGAAGATATTTCCTTTTTTACCATAGGCCACAAAGCGCTGCAAATGTCCACTTCCAGATACTACAAAAAGAGTGTTTGAAACCTGCTCTATGAAAGGGAATGTTCAGCTCTGTGACTTAAATGGAAACATCACAAAGAAGTTTCTGAGAATGCTGCTGTCTACTTTTTATATGTAATCCCGTTTCCAACGAAATCCTCAGAGCTATCCAAATATCCACTTGCAGATTCTACAAAAAGAGTGTTTCAAAACTGCTGTATCAAAAGAAACGTTCAAGTCTGTTAGTTGAGGACACACATCGCAAATAAGTTTCTCAGAATGCTTCTGTCTTGTTTTTATGGGAAGATATTTCCTTTTTAACCATAGGCCTGATACCATTCCAAATGTTCACTTCCAGATACTACAAAAAGAATGTTTCAAACCTGCTGTATGAAAGGGAATGTTCAACTCTGTGACTTGAATGCAAACATCACAAATAAGTTTCTGAGAATGCTGCTGTGTACTATTTATCAGTAATCCCGCTTCCAACGAAATCCTCAGTTTTATAGAAATATCCACTTGCAGATTCCAAAAAAAGAGTGTTTCACACGTGCTCTGTCAATAGAAAGTTTCAACACCGTTAGTTGTGTAGATAGAGCATAAACCAGCTTCTGAGATTGCTTCTATCTCGTTTTTATGGGAAGATATTTCCTTTTGTACCATAGGCCACAAAGCGATGCAAATGTCCACTTCCAGATGCTACAAAAAGAGTGTTTCAAACCTGCTCTATGACAGGGAATGTTCAACTCTGTGACTTGAATGCAAACGTCATAAAGAAGATTCTGAGAATGCTGCTGTCCACTATTTTTATGTAATCCCCTTTCCAACGAAATCCTCAGAGCTATCCAAATATCCACTTGCAGATTCTACAAAAAGAGTGTTTCAAAACTGCTGTATCAAAAGAAAGGTTCAAGTCTGTTAGTTGAGGACACGCAACACAAATAAGTTTCTGTGAATGCTTCTGTCTTGTTTTTATGGGAAGATATTTCCTTTTTAACCATAGGCCTGATACCGTTCCAAATGTCCACTTCCAGATACTACAAAAAGAGTGTTTCAAACCTGCTGTATGAAAGGGAATGTTCAACACTGTGACTTGAATGCAAACATCACAAAGAAGTTTCTGAGAATGCTGCTGTCTACTATTTATCTGTAATCCCGCTTCCAACGAAATCCTCAGTTTTATGGAAATATCCACTTGCAGATTCCAAAAAAAGAGTGTTTCACACGTGCTCTGTCAATAGAAAGGTTCAACACTGTTAGTTGTCTAGATACAGCATAATCAAGTTTCTGAGATTGCTTCTATCTCGTTTTTATGGGAAGATATTTCCTTTTGTACCATAGGCCAAAAAGCGATGCAAATGTCCACTTCCAGATGCTACAAAAAGCGTGTTTCAAACCTGCTCTATGACAGGGAATGTTCAACTCTGTGACTTGAATGCAAACGTCACAAATAAATTTCTGAGAATGCTGCTGTCTACTTTTTATATGTAATCCCGTTTCCAACAAAATCCTCAGAGCTATCCAAATATCCACTTGCAGATTCTACAAAAAGAGTGTTTCAAAACTGCTGTATCAAAAGAAAGGTTCAAGTCTGTTAGTTGAGGACACACATCGCAAATAAGTTTCTCAGAATGCTTCTGTCTTGTTTTTATGGGAAGATATTTCCTTTTTAACCATAGGCCTGATACCGTTCCAAATGTCCACTTCCAGATACTACAAAAAGAGTGTTTCAAACCTGCTCTATGAAAGGGAATGTTCAACTCTGTGACTTGAATGCAAACATCACAAAGAAGTTTCTGAGAATGCTGCTGTCTACTATTTATCTGTAATCCCGCTTCCAATGAAATCCTCAGTTTTATAGAAATATCCACTTGCAGATTCCAAAAAAAGAGTGTTTCACACGTGCTCTGTCAATAGAAAGGTTCAACACTGTTAGTTGTGAAGATAGAGCATAAACAAGTTTCTGAGATTGCTTCTATCTCGTTTTTATGGGAAGATATTTCCTTTTGTACCATAGGCCAAAAAGCGCTGCAAATGTCCACTTCCAGATGCTACAAAAAGAGTGTTTCAAACCTGCTCTATGACAGGGAATGTTCAACTCTGTGACTTGAATGCAAACGTCACAAAGAAGTTTCTGAGAATGCTGCTGTCCACTATTTTTATGTAATCCCTTTTCCAACGAACTCCTCAGAGCTATCCAAATATCCACTTGCAGATTCTACAAAAAGAGTGTTTCAAAACTGCTGTATCAAAAGAAAGGTTCAAGTCTCTTAGTTGAGGACACACAAAAGTAATAAGTTTCTGAGAATGCTTCTGTCTTGTTTTTATGGGAAGATATTTCCTTTTTAACCATAGGCCTGATACCCTTCCAAATGTCCACTTCCAGATACTACAAAAAGAGCGTTTCAAACCTGCTCTATGAAAGGGAATGTTCAACTCTGTGACTTGAATGCAAACATCACAAAGAAGTTTCTGAGAATGCTGCTGTCTACTATTTATCTGTAATCCCGCTTCCAACGAAATCCTGTTTTATAGAAATATCCACTTGCAGTTTCCAAAAAAAGAATGTTTCACACCTGCTCTGTCAATAGAAAGGTTCAACACTGTTAGTTGTGAAGATAGAGCATAAACAGGTTTCTGAGATCGCTTCTATCTCGATTTTTATGGGAAGATATTTCCTTTTTAACCATAGGCCACAAAGCGCTGCAAATGTCCACTTCCAGATACTACAAAAAGAGTGTTTGAAACCTGCTCTATGAAAGGGAATGTTCAGCTCTGTGACTTAAATGGAAACATCACAAAGAAGTTTCTGAGAATGCTGCTGTGTACTTTTTATAGGTAATCCCGTTTCCAACGAAATCCTCAGAGCTATCCAAATATACACTTGCAGATTCTACAAAAAGAGTGTTTCAAAACTGCTGTATCAAAAGAAAGGTTCAAGTCTGTTAGTTGAGGACACACAACGCAAATAAGTTTCTGAGAATGCTTCTGTCATGTTTTTATGGGAAGATATTACCTTTTTAACCACAGGCCTGATACCATTCCAAATGTCCACTTCCAGATACTACTAAAAGAGTGTTTCAAACCTGCTGTATGAAAGGGAATGTTCAACTCTGTGACTTGAATGCAAACATCACAAAGGAGTTTCTGAGTATGCTGCTGTCTACTATTTATCTGTAATCCCGCTTCCAACGAAATCCTCAGTTTTATAGAAATATCCACTTGCAGATTCCAAAAAAAGAGTGTTTCACACGTGCTCTCTCAATAGAAAGGTTCAACACTGTTAGTTGTGTAGATCGAGCATAAACAAGTTTCTGAGATTGCTTCTATCTCGTTTTTATGGGAAGATATTTCCTTTTGTACCATAGGCCAAAAAGCGCTGCAAATGTCCACTTCCAGATGCTACAAAAAGAGTGTTTCAAACCTGCTCTATGACAGGGAATGTTCAACTCTGTGACTTGAATGCAAACGTCACAAAGAAGTTTCTGAGAATGCTGCTGTCCACTATTTTTATGTAATCCCTTTTCCAACGAACTCCTCAGAGCTATCCAAATATCCACTTGCAGATTCTACAAAAAGAGTGTTTCAAAACTGCTGTATCAAAAGAAAGGTTCAAGTCTCTTAGTTGAGGACACACAAAAGTAATAAGTTTCTGAGAATGCTTCTGTCTTGTTTTTATGGGAAGATATTTCCTTTTTAACCATAGGCCTGATACCCTTCCAAATGTCCACTTCCAGATACTACAAAAAGAGTGTTTCAAACCTGCTCTATGAAAGGGAATGTTCAACTCTGTGACTTGAATGCAAACATCACAAAGAAGTTTCTGAGAATGCTGCTGTCTACTATTTATCTGTAATCCCGCATCCAACGAAATCCTCAGTTTTATAGAAATATCCACTTGCAGATTCCAAAAAAAGAGTGTTTCACACGTGCTCTGTCAATAGAAAGGTTCAACACTGTTAGTTGTGTAGATAGAGCATAAACAAGTTTCTGAGATTGCTTCTATCTCGTTTTTATGGGAAGATATTTCCTTTTGTACCATAGGCCACAAAGTGCTGCAAATGTCCACTTCCAGATGCTACAAAAAGAGTGTTTCAAACCTGCTCTATGACAGGGAATGTTCAGCTCTGTGACTTGAATGCAAAAGTCACAAAGAACTTTCTGAGAATGCTGCTATCTACTTTTTGTATGTAATCCCGTTTCCAAAAAAATCCTCAGAGCTATCCAAATATCCACTTGCAGATTCTACAAAAAGAGTGTTTCAAAACTGCTGTATCAAAAGAAAGGTTCAAGTCTGTTAGTTGAGGACACACATCGCAAATAAGTTTCTCAGAATGTTTCTGTCTTCTTTTTATGGGAAGATATTTCCTTTTTAACCATAGGCCTGATACCGTTCCAAATGTCCACTTCCAGATACTACAAAAAGAGTGTTTCAAACCTGCTGTATGAAAGGGAATGTTCAACTCTGTGACTTGAATGCAAACATCACAAAGAAGTTTCTGAGAATGCTGCTGTCTACTATTTATCTGTAATCCCGCTTCCAACGAAATCCTCAGTTTTATAGAAATATCCACTTGCAGATTCCAAAAAAAGAGTGTTTCACACGTGCTCTGTCAATAGAAAGGTTCAACACTGTTAGTTGTGTAGATAGAGCATAAACAAGTTTCTGAGATTGCTTCTATCTCGTTTTTATGGGAAGATATTTCCTTTTGTACCATAGGCCACAAAGCGCTGCAAATGTCCACTTCCAGATGCTACAAAAAGCGTGTTTCAAACCTGCTCTATGACAGGGAATGTTCAACTCTGTGACTTGAATGCAAACGTCACAAAGAAGTTTCTGAGAATGCTGCTGTCTACTTTTTATATGTAATCCCGTTTCCAACAAAATCCTCAGAGGTATCCAAATATCCACTTGCAGATTCTACAAAAAGAGTGTTTCAAAACTGCTGTATCAAAAGAAAGGTTCAAGTCTGTTAGTTGAGGACACACATCGCAAATAAGTTTCTGAGAATGCTTCTGTCTTGTTTTTATGGGAAGATATTTCCTTTTTAACCATAGGCCTGATACCGTTCCAAATGTCCACTTCCAGATACTACAAAAAGAGTGTTTCAAACCTGCTCTATGAAAGGGAATGTTCAACTCTGTGACTTGAATGCAAACATCACAAAGAAGTTTCTGAGAATGCTGCTGTCTACTATTTATCTGTAATCCCGCTTCCAACGAAATCCTCAGTTTTATGGAAATATCCACTTGCAGATTCCAAAAAAAGAGTGTTTCACACGTGCTCTGTCAATAGAAAGGTTCAACACTGTTAGTTGTCTAGATACAGCATAATCAAGTTTCTGAGATTGCTTCTATCTCGTTTTTATGGGAAGATATTTCCTTTTGTACCATAGGCCAAAAAGCGATGCAAATGTCCACTTCCAGATGCTACAAAAAGCGTGTTTCAAACCTGCTCTATGACAGGGAATGTTCAACTCTGTGACTTGAATGCAAACGTCACAAATAAATTTCTGAGAATGCTGCTGTCTACTTTTTATATGTAATCCCGTTTCCAACAAAATCCTCAGAGCTATCCAAATATCCACTTGCAGATTCTACAAAAAGAGTGTTTCAAAACTGCTGTATCAAAAGAAAGGTTCAAGTCTGTTAGTTGAGGACACACATCGCAAATAAGTTTCTCAGAATGCTTCTGTCTTGTTTTTATGGGAAGATATTTCCTTTTTAACCATAGGCCTGATACCGTTCCAAATGTCCACTTCCAGATACTACAAAAAGAGTGTTTCAAACCTGCTCTATGAAAGGGAATGTTCAACTCTGTGACTTGAATGCAAACATCACAAAGAAGTTTCTGAGAATGCTGCTGTCTACTATTTATCTGTAATCCCGCTTCCAATGAAATCCTCAGTTTTATAGAAATATCCACTTGCAGATTCCAAAAAAAGAGTGTTTCACACGTGCTCTGTCAATAGAAAGGTTCAACACTGTTAGTTGTGAAGATAGAGCATAAACAAGTTTCTGAGATTGCTTCTATCTCGTTTTTATGGGAAGATATTTCCTTTTGTACCATAGGCCAAAAAGCGCTGCAAATGTCCACTTCCAGATGCTACAAAAAGAGTGTTTCAAACCTGCTCTATGACAGGGAATGTTCAACTCTGTGACTTGAATGCAAACGTCACAAAGAAGTTTCTGAGAATGCTGCTGTCCACTATTTTTATGTAATCCCTTTTCCAACGAACTCCTCAGAGCTATCCAAATATCCACTTGCAGATTCTACAAAAAGAGTGTTTCAAAACTGCTGTATCAAAAGAAAGGTTCAAGTCTCTTAGTTGAGGACACACAAAAGTAATAAGTTTCTGAGAATGCTTCTGTCTTGTTTTTATGGGAAGATATTTCCTTTTTAACCATAGGCCTGATACCCTTCCAAATGTCCACTTCCAGATACTACAAAAAGAGCGTTTCAAACCTGCTCTATGAAAGGGAATGTTCAACTCTGTGACTTGAATGCAAACATCACAAAGAAGTTTCTGAGAATGCTGCTGTCTACTATTTATCTGTAATCCCGCTTCCAACGAAATCCTGTTTTATAGAAATATCCACTTGCAGTTTCCAAAAAAAGAATGTTTCACACCTGCTCTGTCAATAGAAAGGTTCAACACTGTTAGTTGTGAAGATAGAGCATAAACAGGTTTCTGAGATCGCTTCTATCTCGATTTTTATGGGAAGATATTTCCTTTTTAACCATAGGCCACAAAGCGCTGCAAATGTCCACTTCCAGATACTACAAAAAGAGTGTTTGAAACCTGCTCTATGAAAGGGAATGTTCAGCTCTGTGACTTAAATGGAAACATCACAAAGAAGTTTCTGAGAATGCTGCTGTGTACTTTTTATAGGTAATCCCGTTTCCAACGAAATCCTCAGAGCTATCCAAATATACACTTGCAGATTCTACAAAAAGAGTGTTTCAAAACTGCTGTATCAAAAGAAAGGTTCAAGTCTGTTAGTTGAGGACACACAACGCAAATAAGTTTCTGAGAATGCTTCTGTCATGTTTTTATGGGAAGATATTACCTTTTTAACCACAGGCCTGATACCATTCCAAATGTCCACTTCCAGATACTACTAAAAGAGTGTTTCAAACCTGCTGTATGAAAGGGAATGTTCAACTCTGTGACTTGAATGCAAACATCACAAAGGAGTTTCTGAGTATGCTGCTGTCTACTATTTATCTGTAATCCCGCTTCCAACGAAATCCTCAGTTTTATAGAAATATCCACTTGCAGATTCCAAAAAAAGAGTGTTTCACACGTGCTCTCTCAATAGAAAGGTTCAACACTGTTAGTTGTGTAGATCGAGCATAAACAAGTTTCTGAGATTGCTTCTATCTCGTTTTTATGGGAAGATATTTCCTTTTGTACCATAGGCCAAAAAGCGCTGCAAATGTCCACTTCCAGATGCTACAAAAAGAGTGTTTCAAACCTGCTCTATGACAGGGAATGTTCAACTCTGTGACTTGAATGCAAACGTCACAAAGAAGTTTCTGAGAATGCTGCTGTCCACTATTTTTATGTAATCCCTTTTCCAACGAACTCCTCAGAGCTATCCAAATATCCACTTGCAGATTCTACAAAAAGAGTGTTTCAAAACTGCTGTATCAAAAGAAAGGTTCAAGTCTCTTAGTTGAGGACACACAAAAGTAATAAGTTTCTGAGAATGCTTCTGTCTTGTTTTTATGGGAAGATATTTCCTTTTTAACCATAGGCCTGATACCCTTCCAAATGTCCACTTCCAGATACTACAAAAAGAGTGTTTCAAACCTGCTCTATGAAAGGGAATGTTCAACTCTGTGACTTGAATGCAAACATCACAAAGAAGTTTCTGAGAATGCTGCTGTCTACTATTTATCTGTAATCCCGCATCCAACGAAATCCTCAGTTTTATAGAAATATCCACTTGCAGATTCCAAAAAAAGAGTGTTTCACACGTGCTCTGTCAATAGAAAGGTTCAACACTGTTAGTTGTGTAGATAGAGCATAAACAAGTTTCTGAGATTGCTTCTATCTCGTTTTTATGGGAAGATATTTCCTTTTGTACCATAGGCCACAAAGTGCTGCAAATGTCCACTTCCAGATGCTACAAAAAGAGTGTTTCAAACCTGCTCTATGACAGGGAATGTTCAGCTCTGTGACTTGAATGCAAAAGTCACAAAGAACTTTCTGAGAATGCTGCTATCTACTTTTTGTATGTAATCCCGTTTCCAAAAAAATCCTCAGAGCTATCCAAATATCCACTTGCAGATTCTACAAAAAGAGTGTTTCAAAACTGCTGTATCAAAAGAAAGGTTCAAGTCTGTTAGTTGAGGACACACATCGCAAATAAGTTTCTCAGAATGTTTCTGTCTTCTTTTTATGGGAAGATATTTCCTTTTTAACCATAGGCCTGATACCGTTCCAAATGTCCACTTCCAGATACTACAAAAAGAGTGTTTCAAACCTGCTGTATGAAAGGGAATGTTCAACTCTGTGACTTGAATGCAAACATCACAAAGAAGTTTCTGAGAATGCTGCTGTCTACTATTTATCTGTAATCCCGCTTCCAACGAAATCCTCAGTTTTATAGAAATATCCACTTGCAGATTCCAAAAAAAGAGTGTTTCACACGTGCTCTGTCAATAGAAAGGTTCAACACTGTTAGTTGTGTAGATAGAGCATAAACAAGTTTCTGAGATTGCTTCTATCTCGTTTTTATGGGAAGATATTTCCTTTTGTACCATAGGCCACAAAGCGCTGCAAATGTCCACTTCCAGATGCTACAAAAAGCGTGTTTCAAACCTGCTCTATGACAGGGAATGTTCAACTCTGTGACTTGAATGCAAACGTCACAAAGAAGTTTCTGAGAATGCTGCTGTCTACTTTTTATATGTAATCCCGTTTCCAACAAAATCCTCAGAGGTATCCAAATATCCACTTGCAGATTCTACAAAAAGAGTGTTTCAAAACTGCTGTATCAAAAGAAAGGTTCAAGTCTGTTAGTTGAGGACACACATCGCAAATAAGTTTCTGAGAATGCTTCTGTCTTGTTTTTATGGGAAGATATTTCCTTTTTAACCATAGGCCTGATACCGTTCCAAATGTCCACTTCCAGATACTACAAAAAGAGTGTTTCAAACCTGCTCTATGAAAGGGAATGTTCAACTCTGTGACTTGAATGCAAACATCACAAAGAAGTTTCTGAGAATGCTGCTGTCTACTATTTATCTGTAATCCCGCTTCCAACGAAATCCTCAGTTTTATAGAAATATCCACTTGCAGATTCCAAAGAAAGAGTGTTTCACACGTGCTCTGTCAATAGAAAGGTTCCACACTGATAGTTGTGTAGATAGAGCATAAACAAGTTTCTGAGATTGCTTCTATCTCGTTTTTATGGGAAGATATTTCCTTTTGTACCATAGGCCAAAAAGCGCTGCAATTGTCCACTTCCAGATGCTACAAAAAGAGTGTTTCAAACCTGCTCTATGACAGGGAATGTTCAACTCTGTGACTTGAATGCAAACGTCATAAAGAAGTTTCTGAGAATGCTGCTGTCCACTATTTTTATGTAATCCCCTTTCCAACGAAATCCTCAGAGCTATCCAAATATCCACTTGCAGATTCTACAAAAAGAGTGTTTCAAAACTGCTGTATCAAAAGAAAGGTTCAAGTCTGTTAGTTGAGGACAAACAACACAAATAAGTTTCTGACAATGCTTCTGTCTTGTTTTTATGGGAAGATATTTCCTTTTTAACCATAGGCCTGATAACGTTCCAAATGTCCACTTCCAGATACTACATAAAGAGTGTTTCAAACCTGCTGTATGAAAGGGAATGTTCAACACTGTGACTTGAATGCAAACATCACAAAGAAGTTTCTGAGAATGCTGCTGTGTACTATTTATCTGTAATCCCGCTTCCAACGAAATCCTCAGTTTTATAGAAATATCCACTTGCAGATTCCAAAAAAAGAGTGTTTCACACGTGCTCTGTCAATAGAAAGGTTCAACACTGATAGTTGTGTAGATAGAGCATAAACAAGTTTCTGAGATTGCTTCTATCTCGTTTTTATGGGAAGATATTTCCTTTTTTACCATAGGCCACAAGCGCTGCAAATGTCCACTTCCAGATGCTACAAAAAGAGTGTTTCAAACCTGCTCTATGACAGGGAATGTTCAGCTCTGTGACTTGAATGCAAAAGTCACAAAGAAGTTTCTGAGAATGCTGCTGTCCACTATTTTTATGTAATCCCGTTTCCAAAAAAATCCTCAGAGCTATCCAAATATCCACTTGCAGATTCTACAAAAAGAGTGTTTCAAAACTGCTGTATCAAAAGAAAGGCTCAAGTCTGTTAGTTGAGGACACACATCGCAAATAAGTTTCTCAGAATGCTTCTGTCTTGTTTTTATGGGAAGATATTTCCTTTTTAACCATAGGCCTGATACCGTTCCAAATGTCCACTTCCAGATACCACAAAAACAGTGTTTCAAACCTGCTCTATGAAAGGGAATGTTCAACTCTGTGACTTGAATGCAAACATCACAAAGAAGATTCTGAGAATGCTGCTGTCTACTATTTATCTGTAATCCCGCTTCCAAAGAAATCCTCAGTTTTATAGAAATATCCACTTGCAGATTCCAAAAAAATAGTGTTTCACACGTGCTCTGTCAATGGAAAGGTTCAACACTGTTAGTTGTGTAGATAGAGCATAAACAAGCTTCTGAGATTGCTTCTATCTCGTTTTTATGGGAAGATATTTCCTTTTGTACCATAGGCCACAAAGCGCTGCAAATGTCCACTTCCAGATGCTACAAAAAGCGTGTTTCAAACCTGCTCTATGACAGGGAATGTTCAACTCTGTGACTTGAATGCAAACGTCACAAAGAAGATTCTGAGAATGCTGCTGTCTACTTTTTATATGTAATCCCGTTTCCAAAAAAATCCTCAGAGCTATCCAAATATCCACTTGCAGATTCTACAAAAAGAGTGTTTCAAAACTGCTGTATCAAAAGAAAGGTTCAAGTCTGTTAGTTGAGGACACACATCGCAAATAAGTTTCTGAGAATGCTTCTGTCTTGTTTTTATGGGAAGATATTTCCTTTTTAACCATAGGCCTGATACCGTTCCAAATGTCCACTTCCAGATACTACAAAAAGAGTGTTTCAAACCTGCTCTATGAAAGGGAATGTTCAACTCTGTGACATGAATGCAATCATCGCAAAGAAGTTTCTGAGAATGCTGCTGTCTACTATTTATCTGTAATCCCGCTTCCAATGAAATCCTCAGTTTTATAGAAATATCCACTTGCAGATTCCAAAAAAAGAGTGTTTCACACGTGCCCTGTCAATAGAAAGGTTCAACACTGTTAGTTGTGAAGATAGAGCATAAACAAGTTTCTGAGATTGCTTCTATCTCGTTTTTATGGGAAGATATTTCCTTTTGTACCATAGGCCACAAAGCGCTGCAAATGTCCACTTCCAGATGCTACAAAAAGAGTGTTTCAAACCTGCTCTCTGACAGGGAATGTTCAACTCTGTGACTTGAATGCAAACGTCACAAAGAAGTTTCTGAGAATGCTGCTGTCCACTATTTTTATGTAATCCCGTTTCCAACAAAATCCTCAGAGCTATCCAAATATCCACTTGCAGATTCTACAAAAAGAGTGTTTCAAAACTGCTGTATCAAAAGAAAGGTTCAAGTCTGTTAGTTGAGGACACACATCGCAAATAAGTTTCTGAGAATGCTTCTGTCTTGTTTTTATGGGAAGATATTTCCTTTTTAACCATAGGCCTGATACCGTTCCAAATGTCCACTTCCAGATACTAAAAAAAGAGTGTTTCAATCCTGCTCTATGAAAGGGAATGTTCAACTCTGTGACTTGAATGCAAACATCACAAAGAAGTTTCTGAGAATGCTGCTGTCTACTATTTATCTGTAATCCCGCTTCCAACGAAATCCTCAGTTTTATAGAAATATCCACTTGCAGATTCCAAAGAAAGAGTGTTTCACACGTGCTCTGTCAATAGAAAGGTTCCACACTGATAGTTGTGTAGATAGAGCATAAACAAGTTTCTGAGATTGCTTCTATCTCGTTTTTATGGGAAGATATTTCCTTTTGTACCATAGGACAAAAAGCGCTGCAATTGTCCACTTCCAGATGCTACAAAAAGAGTGTTTCAAACCTGCTCTATGACAGGGAATGTTCAACTCTGTGACTTGAATGCAAACGTCATAAAGAAGTTTCTGAGAATGCTGCTGTCCACTATTTTTATGTAATCCCCTTTCCAACGAAATCCTCAGAGCTATCCAAATATCCACTTGCAGATTCTACAAAAAGAGTGTTTCAAAACTGCTGTATCAAAAGAAAGGTTCAAGTCTGTTAGTTGAGGACAAACAACACAAATAAGTTTCTGAGAATGCTTCTGTCTTGTTTTTATGGGAAGATATTTCCTTTTTAACCATAGGCCTGATAACGTTCCAAATGTCCACTTCCAGATACTACATAAAGAGTGTTTCAAACCTGCTGTATGAAAGGGAATGTTCAACACTGTGACTTGAATGCAAACATCACAAAGAAGTTTCTGAGAATGCTGCTGTGTACTATTTATCTGTAATCCCGCTTCCAACGAAATCCTCAGTTTTATAGAAATATCCACTTGCAGATTCCAAAAAAAGAGTGTTTCACACGTGCTCTGTCAATAGAAAGGTTCAACACTGATAGTTGTGTAGATAGAGCATAAACAAGTTTCTGAGATTGCTTCTATCTCGTTTTTATGGGAAGATATTTCCTTTTTTACCATAGGCCACAAGCGCTGCAAATGTCCACTTCCAGATGCTACAAAAAGAGTGTTTCAAACCTGCTCTATGACAGGGAATGTTCAGCTCTGTGACTTGAATGCAAAAGTCACAAAGAAGTTTCTGAGAATGCTGCTGTCCACTATTTTTATGTAATCCCGTTTCCAAAAAAATCCTCAGAGCTATCCAAATATCCACTTGCAGATTCTACAAAAAGAGTGTTTCAAAACTGCTGTATCAAAAGAAAGGCTCAAGTCTGTTAGTTGAGGACACACATCGCAAATAAGTTTCTCAGAATGCTTCTGTCTTGTTTTTATGGGAAGATATTTCCTTTTTAACCATAGGCCTGATACCGTTCCAAATGTCCACTTCCAGATACCACAAAAACAGTGTTTCAAACCTGCTCTATGAAAGGGAATGTTCAACTCTGTGACTTGAATGCAAACATCACAAAGAAGATTCTGAGAATGCTGCTGTCTACTATTTATCTGTAATCCCGCTTCCAAAGAAATCCTCAGTTTTATAGAAATATCCACTTGCAGATTCCAAAAAAATAGTGTTTCACAAGTGCTCTGTCAATTGAAAGGTTCAACACTGTTAATTGTGAAGATAGAGCATAAACAAGTTTCTGATATCGCTTCTATCTCGTTTTTATGGGAAGATATTTCCTTTTTTACCATAGGCCACAAAGCGCTGCAAATGTCCACTTCCAGATACTACAAAAAGAGTGTTTGAAACCTGCTCTATGAAAGGGAATGTTCAGCTCTGTGACTTAAATGGAAACATCACAAAGAAGTTTCTGAGAATGCTGCTGTGTACTTTTTATAGGTAATCCCGTTTCCAACGAAATCCTCAGAGCTATCCAAATATACACTTGCAGATTCTACAAAAAGAGTGTTTCAAAACTGCTGTATCAAAAGAAAGGTTCAAGTCTGTTAGTTGAGGACACACAACGCAAATAAGTTTCTGAGAATGCTTGTGTCATGTTTTTATGGGAAGATATTACCTTTTTAACCACAGGCCTGATACCATTCCAAATGTCCACTTCCAGATACTACTAAAAGAGTGTTTCAAACCTGCTGTATGAAAGGGAATGTTCAACTCTGTGACTTGAATGCAAACATCACAAAGGAGTTTCTGAGTATGCTGCTGTCTACTATTTATCTGTAATCCCGCTTCCAACGAAATCCTCAGTTTTATAGAAATGTCCACTTGCAGATTCCAAAAAAAGAGTGTTTCACACGTGCTCTCTCAATAGAAAGGTTCAACACTGTTAGTTGTGTAGATCGAGCATAAACAAGTTTCTGAGATTGCTTCTATCTCGTTTTTATGGGAAGATATTTCCTTTTGTACCATAGGCCAAAAAGCGCTGCAAATGTCCACTTCCAGATGCTACAAAAAGAGTGTTTCAAACCTGCTCTATGACAGGGAATGTTCAACTCTGTGACTTGAATGCAAACGTCACAAAGAAGTTTCTGAGAATGCTGCTGTCCACTATTTTTATGTAATCCCTTTTCCAACGAACTCCTCAGAGCTATCGAAATATCCACTTGCAGATTCTACAAAAAGAGTGTTTCAAAACTGCTGTATCAAAAGAAAGGTTCAAGTCTCTTAGTTGAGGACACACAAAAGTAATAAGTTTCTGAGAATGCTTCTGTCTTGTTTTTATGGGAAGATATTTCCTTTTTAACCATAGGCCTGATACCGTTCCAAATGTCCACTTCCAGATACTACAAAAAGAGTGTTTCAAACCTGCTCTATGAAAGGGAATGTTCAACTCTGTGACTTGAATGCAAACATCACAAAGAAGTTTCTGAGAATGCTGCTGTCTACTATTTATCTGTAATCCCGCATCCAACGATATCCTCAGTTTTATAGAAATATCCACTTGCAGATTCCAAAAAAAGAGTGTTTCACACGTGCTCTGTCAATAGAAAGGTTCAACACTGTTAGTTGTGTAGATAGAGCATAAACAAGTTTCTGAGATTGCTTCTATCTCGTTTTTATGGGAAGATATTTCCTTTTGTACCATAGGCCACAAAGCGCTGCAAATGTCCACTTCCAGATGCTACAAAAAGAGTGTTTCAAACCTGCTCTATGACAGGGAATGTTCAGCTCTGTGACTTGAATGCAAAAGTCACAAAGAAGTTTCTGAGAATGCTGCTATCTACTTTTTGTATGTAATCCCGTTTCCAAAAAAATCCTCAGAGCTATCCAAATATCCACTTGCAGATTCTACAAAAAGAGTGTTTCAAAACTGCTGTATCAAAAGAAAGGTTCAAGTCTGTTAGTTGAGGACACACATCGCAAATAAGTTTCTCAGAATGCTTCTGTCTTCTTTTTATGGGAAGATATTTCCTTTTTAACCATAGGCCTGATACCGTTCCAAATGTCCACTTCCAGATACTACAAAAAGAGTGTTTCAAACCTGCTCTATGAAAGGGAATGTTCAACTCTGTGACTTGAATGCAAACATCACAAAGAAGTTTCTGAGAATGCTGCTGTCTACTGTTTATCTGTAATCCCGCTTCCAACGAAATCCTCAGTTTTATAGAAATATCCACTTGCAGATTCCAAAAAAAGAGTGTTTCACACGTGCTCTGTCAATAGAAAGGTTCAACACTGTTAGTTGTGTAGATAGAGCATAAACAAGTTTCTGAGATTGCTTCTATCTCGTTTTTATGGGAAGATATTTCCTTTTGTACCATAGGCCACAAAGCGCTGCAAATGTCCACTTCCAGATGCTACAAAAAGCGTGTTTCAAACCTGCTCTATGAATGTTCAACTCTGTGACTTGAATGCAAACGTCACAAAGAAGTTTCTGAGAATGCTGCTGTCTACTTTTTATATGTAAACCCGTTTCCAACAAAATCCTCAGAGCTATCCAAATATCCACTTGCAGATTCTACAAAAAGAGTGTTTCAAAACTGCTGTATCAAAAGAAAGGTTCAAGTCTGTTAGTTGAGGACACACATCGCAAATAAGTTTCTGAGAATGCTTCTGTCTTGTTTTTATGGGAAGATATTTCCTTTTTAACCATAGGCCTGATACCGTTCCAAATGTCCACTTCCAGATACTACAAAAAGAGTGTTTCAAACCTGCTCTATGAAAGGGAATGTTCAACTCTGTGACTTGAATGCAAACATCACAAAGAAGTTTCTGAGAATGCTGCTGTCTACTATTTATCTGTAATCCCGCTTCCAACGAAATCCTCAGTTTTATAGAAATATCCACTTGCAGATTCCAAAAAAAGAGTGTTTCACACGTGCTCTGTCAATAGAAAGGTTCAACACTGATAGTTGTGTAGATAGAGCATAAACAAGTTTCTGAGATTGCTTCTATCTCGTTTTTATGGGAAGATATTTCCTTTTGTACCATAGGCCAAAAAGCGCTGCAATTGTCCACTTCCAGATGCTACAAAAAGAGTGTTTCAAACCTGCTCTATGACAGGGAATGTTCAACTCTGTGACTTGAATGCAAACGTCATAAAGAAGTTTCTGAGAATGCTGCTGTCCACTATTTTTATGTAATCCCCTTTGCAACGAAATCCTCAGAGCTATCCAAATATCCACTTGCAGATTCTACAAAAAGAGTGTTTCAAAACTGCTGTATCAAAAGAAAGGTTCAAGTCTGTTAGTTGAGGACACACAACACAAATAAGTTTCTGACAATGCTTCTGTCTTGTTTTTATGGGAAGATATTTCCTTTTTAACCATAGGCCTGATAACGTTCCAAATGTCCACTTCCAGATACTACATAAAGAGTGTTTCAAACCTGCTGTATGAAAGGGAATGTTCAACACTGTGACTTGAATGCAAACATCACAAAGAAGTTTCTGAGAATGCTGCTGTGTACTATTTATCTGTAATCCCGCTTCCAATGAAATCCTCAGTTTTATAGAAATATCCACTTGCAGATTCCAAAAAAAGAGTGTTTCACACGTGCTCTGTCAATAGAAAGGTTCAACACTGTTAGTTGTGTAGATAGAGCATAAACAAGTTTCTGAGATTGCTTCTATCTCGTTTTTATGCGAAGATATTTCCTTTTGTACCATAGGCCACAAGCGCTGCAAATGTCCACTTCCAAATGCTACAAAAAGAGTGTTTCAAACCTGCTCTATGACAGGGAATGTTCAGCTCTGTGACTTGAATGCAAAAGTCACAAAGAAGTTTCTGAGAATGCTGCTGTCTACTTTTTGTATGTAATCCCGTTTCCAAAAAAATCCTCAGAGCTATCCAAATATCCTCTTGCAGATTCTACAAAAAGAGTGTTTCAAAACTGCTGTATCAAAAGAAAGGTTCAAGTCTGTTAGTTGAGGACACACATCGCAAATAAGTTTCTGAGAATGCTTCTGTCTTGTTTTTCTGGGAAGATATTTCCTTTTTAACCATAGGCCTGATTCCGTTCCAAATGTCCACTTCCAGATGCTACAAAAAGAGTGTTTCAAACCTGCTCTATGAAAGGGAATGTTCAACTCTGTGACTTGAATGCAAACATCGCAAAGAAGTTTCTGAGAATGCTGCTGTCTAGTATTTATCTGTAATCCCGCTTCCAATGAAATCCACAGTTTTATAGAAATATCCATTGCAGATTCCAAAAAAAGAGTGTTTCACACGTGCACTGTCAATAGAAAGGTTCAACACTGTTAGTTGTGAAGATAGAGCTTAAACAAGTTTCTGAGATTGCTTCTATCTCGTTTTTATGGGAAGATATTTCCATTTCTACCATAGGCCACAAAGCGCTGCAAATGTCCACTTCCAGATGCTACAAAAAGAGTGTTTCAAACCTGCTCTATGACAGGGAATGTTCAACTCTGTGACTTGAATGCAAACGTCACAAAGAAGTTTCTGAGAATGCTGCTGTCCACTATTTTTATGTAATCCCGTTTCCAACAAAATCCTCAGAGCTATCCAAATATCCACTTGCAGATTCTACAAAAAGAGTGTTTCAAAACTGCTGTATGAAAAGAAAGGTTCAAGTCTGTTAGTTGAGGACACACATCGCAAATAAGTTTCTGAGAATGCTTCTGTCTTGTTTTTATGGGAAGATATTTCCTTTTTAACCATAGGCCTGATACCGTTCCAAATGTCCACTTCCAGATACTACAAAAAGAGTGTTTCAAACCTGCTCTATGAAAGGGAATGTTCAACTCTGTGACTTGAATGCAAACATCACAAAGAAGTTTCTGAGAATGCTGCTGTCTACTATTTATCTGTAATCCCGCTTCCAACGAAATCCTCAGTTTTATAGAAATATCCACTTGCAGATTCCAAAAAAAGAGTGTTTCACACGTGCTCTGTCAATAGAAAGGTTCAACACTGATAGTTGTGTAGATAGAGCATAAACAAGTTTCTGAGATTGCTTCTATCTCGTTTTTATGGGAAGATATTTCCTTTTGTACCATAGGCCAAAAAGCGCTGCAATTGTCCACTTCCAGATGCTACAAAAAGAGTGTTTCAAACCTGCTCTATGACAGGGAATGTTCAACCCTGTGACTTGAATGCAAACGTCATAAAGAAGTTTCTGAGAATGCTGCTGTCCACTATTTTTATGTAATCCCCTTTCGAACGAAATCCTCAGAGCTATCCAAATATCCACTTGCAGATTCTACAAAAAGAGTGTTTCAAAACTGCTGTATCAAAAGAAAGGTTCAAGTCTGTTAGTTGAGGACAAACAACACAAATAAGTTTCTGACAATGCTTCTGTCTTGTTTTTATGGGAAGATATTTCCTTTTTAACCATAGGCCTGATAACGTTCCAAATGTCCACTTCCAGATACTACATAAAGAGTGTTTCAAACCTGCTGTATGAAAGGGAATGTTCAACACTGTGACTTGAATGCAAACATCACAAAGAAGTTTCTGAGAATGCTGCTGTGTACTATTTATCTGTAATCCCGCTTCCAACGAAATCCTCAGTTTTATAGAAATATCCACTTGCAGATTCCAAAAAAAGAGTGTTTCACACGTGCTCTGTCAATAGAAAGGTTCAACACTGATAGTTGTGTAGATAGAGCATAAACAAGTTTCTGAGATTGCTTCTATCTCGTTTTTATGGGAAGATATTTCCTTTTTTACCATAGGCCACAAGCGCTGCAAATGTCCACTTCCAGATGCTACAAAAAGAGTGTTTCAAACCTGCTCTATGACAGGGAATGTTCAGCTCTGTGACTTGAATGCAAAAGTCACAAAGAAGTTTCTGAGAATGCTGCTGTCCACTATTTTTATGTAATCCCGTTTCCAAAAAAATCCTCAGAGCTATCCAAATATCCACTTGCAGATTCTACAAAAAGAGTGTTTCAAAACTGCTGTATCAAAAGAAAGGCTCAAGTCTGTTAGTTGAGGACACACATCGCAAATAAGTTTCTCAGAATGCTTCTGTCTTGTTTTTATGGGAAGATATTTCCTTTTTAACCATAGGCCTGATACCGTTCCAAATGTCCACTTCCAGATACCACAAAAACAGTGTTTCAAACCTGCTCTATGAAAGGGAATGTTCAACTCTGTGACTTGAATGCAAACATCACAAAGAAGATTCTGAGAATGCTGCTGTCTACTATTTATCTGTAATCCCGCTTCCAAAGAAATCCTCAGTTTTATAGAAATATCCACTTGCAGATTCCAAAAAAATAGTGTTTCACACGTGCTCTGTCAATGGAAAGGTTCAACACTGTTAGTTGTGTAGATAGAGCATAAACAAGTTTCTGAGATTGCTTCTATCTCGTTTTTATGGGAAGATATTTCCTTTTGTACCATAGGCCACAAAGCGCTGCAAATGTCCACTTCCAGATGCTACAAAAAGCGTGTTTCAAACCTGCTCTATGACAGGGAATGTTCAACTCTGTGACTTGAATGCAAACGTCACAAAGAAGATTCTGAGAATGCTGCTGTCTACTTTTTATATGTAATCCCGTTTCCAAAAAAATCCTCAGAGCTATCCAAATATCCACTTGCAGATTCTACAAAAAGAGTGTTTCAAAACTGCTGTATCAAAAGAAAGGTTCAAGTCTGTTAGTTGAGGACACACATCGCAAATAAGTTTCTGAGAATGCTTCTGTCTTGTTTTTATGGGAAGATATTTCCTTTTTAACCATAGGCCTGATACCGTTCCAAATGTCCACTTCCAGATACTACAAAAAGAGTGTTTCAAACCTGCTCTATGAAAGGGAATGTTCAACTCTGTGACATGAATGCAATCATCGCAAAGAAGTTTCTGAGAATGCTGCTGTCTACTATTTATCTGTAATCCCGCTTCCAATGAAATCCTCAGTTTTATAGAAATATCCACTTGCAGATTCCAAAAAAAGAGTGTTTCACACGTGCCCTGTCAATAGAAAGGTTCAACACTGTTAGTTGTGAAGATAGAGCATAAACAAGTTTCTGAGATTGCTTCTATCTCGTTTTTATGGGAAGATATTTCCTTTTGTACCATAGGCCAAAAAGCGCTGCAAATGTCCACTTCCAGATGCTACAAAAAGAGTGTTTCAAACCTGCTCTCTGACAGGGAATGTTCAACTCTGTGACTTGAATGCAAACGTCACAAAGAAGTTTCTGAGAATGCTGCTGTCCACTATTTTTATGTAATCCCGTTTCCAACAAAATCCTCAGAGCTATCCAAATATCCACTTGCAGATTCTACAAAAAGAGTGTTTCAAAACTGCTGTATCAAAAGAAAGGTTCAAGTCTCTTAGTTGAGGACACACAATAGAAATAAGTTTCTGAGAATGCTTCTGTCTTGTTTTTATCGGAAGATATTTCCTTTTTAACCATAGGCCTGATACCGTTAAAAATGTCCACTTCCAGATACTAAAAAAAGAGTGTTTCAAACCTGCTCTATGAAAGGGAATGTTCAACTCTGTGACTTGAATGCAAACATCACAAAGAAGTTTCTGAGAATGCTGCTGTCTACTATTTATCTGTAATCCCGCTTCCAACGAAATCCTCAGTTTTATAGAAATATCCACTTGCAGATTCCAAAGAAAGAGTGTTTCACACGTGCTCTGTCAATAGAAAGGTTCCACACTGATAGTTGTGTAGATAGAGCATAAACAAGTTTCTGAGATTGCTTCTATCTCGTTTTTATGGGAAGATATTTCCTTTTGTACCATAGGCCAAAAAGCGCTGCAATTGTCCACTTCCAGATGCTACAAAAAGAGTGTTTCAAACCTGCTCTATGACAGGGAATGTTCAACTCTGTGACTTGAATGCAAACGTCATAAAGAAGTTTCTGAGAATGCTGCTGTCCACTATTTTTATGTAATCCCCTTTCCAACGAAATCCTCAGAGCTATCCAAATATCCACTTGCAGATTCTACAAAAAGAGTGTTTCAAAACTGCTGTATCAAAAGAAAGGTTCAAGTCTGTTAGTTGAGGACAAACAACACAAATAAGTTTCTGACAATGCTTCTGTCTTGTTTTTATGGGAAGATATTTCCTTTTTAACCATAGGCCTGATAACGTTCCAAATGTCCACTTCCAGATACTACATAAAGAGTGTTTCAAACCTGCTGTATGAAAGGGAATGTTCAACACTGTGACTTGAATGCAAACATCACAAAGAAGTTTCTGAGAATGCTGCTGTGTACTATTTATCTGTAATCCCGCTTCCAACGAAATCCTCAGTTTTATAGAAATATCCACTTGCAGATTCCAAAAAAAGAGTGTTTCACACGTGCTCTGTCAATAGAAAGGTTCAACACTGATAGTTGTGTAGATAGAGCATAAACAAGTTTCTGAGATTGCTTCTATCTCGTTTTTATGGGAAGATATTTCCTTTTTTACCATAGGCCACAAGCGCTGCAAATGTCCACTTCCAGATGCTACAAAAAGAGTGTTTCAAACCTGCTCTATGACAGGGAATGTTCAGCTCTGTGACTTGAATGCAAAAGTCACAAAGAAGTTTCTGAGAATGCTGCTGTCCACTATTTTTATGTAATCCCGTTTCCAAAAAAATCCTCAGAGCTATCCAAATATCCACTTGCAGATTCTACAAAAAGAGTGTTTCAAAACTGCTGTATCAAAAGAAAGGCTCAAGTCTGTTAGTTGAGGACACACATCGCAAATAAGTTTCTCAGAATGCTTCTGTCTTGTTTTTATGGGAAGATATTTCCTTTTTAACCATAGGCCTGATACCGTTCCAAATGTCCACTTCCAGATACCACAAAAACAGTGTTTCAAACCTGCTCTATGAAAGGGAATGTTCAACTCTGTGACTTGAATGCAAACATCACAAAGAAGATTCTGAGAATGCTGCTGTCTACTATTTATCTGTAATCCCGCTTCCAAAGAAATCCTCAGTTTTATAGAAATATCCACTTGCAGATTCCAAAAAAATAGTGTTTCACACGTGCTCTGTCAATGGAAAGGTTCAACACTGTTAGTTGTGTAGATAGAGCATAAACAAGCTTCTGAGATTGCTTCTATCTCGTTTTTATGGGAAGATATTTCCTTTTGTACCATAGGCCACAAAGCGCTGCAAATGTCCACTTCCAGATGCTACAAAAAGCGTGTTTCAAACCTGCTCTATGACAGGGAATGTTCAACTCTGTGACTTGAATGCAAACGTCACAAAGAAGATTCTGAGAATGCTGCTGTCTACTTTTTATATGTAATCCCGTTTCCAAAAAAATCCTCAGAGCTATCCAAATATCCACTTGCAGATTCTACAAAAAGAGTGTTTCAAAACTGCTGTATCAAAAGAAAGGTTCAAGTCTGTTAGTTGAGGACACACATCGCAAATAAGTTTCTGAGAATGCTTCTGTCTTGTTTTTATGGGAAGATATTTCCTTTTTAACCATAGGCCTGATACCGTTCCAAATGTCCACTTCCAGATACTACAAAAAGAGTGTTTCAAACCTGCTCTATGAAAGGGAATGTTCAACTCTGTGACATGAATGCAATCATCGCAAAGAAGTTTCTGAGAATGCTGCTGTCTACTATTTATCTGTAATCCCGCTTCCAATGAAATCCTCAGTTTTATAGAAATATCCACTTGCAGATTCCAAAAAAAGAGTGTTTCACACGTGCCCTGTCAATAGAAAGGTTCAACACTGTTAGTTGTGAAGATAGAGCATAAACAAGTTTCTGAGATTGCTTCTATCTCGTTTTTATGGGAAGATATTTCCTTTTGTACCATAGGCCACAAAGCGCTGCAAATGTCCACTTCCAGATGCTACAAAAAGAGTGTTTCAAACCTGCTCTCTGACAGGGAATGTTCAACTCTGTGACTTGAATGCAAACGTCACAAAGAAGTTTCTGAGAATGCTGCTGTCCACTATTTTTATGTAATCCCGTTTCCAACAAAATCCTCAGAGCTATCCAAATATCCACTTGCAGATTCTACAAAAAGAGTGTTTCAAAACTGCTGTATCAAAAGAAAGGTTCAAGTCTGTTAGTTGAGGACACACATCGCAAATAAGTTTCTGAGAATGCTTCTGTCTTGTTTTTATGGGAAGATATTTCCTTTTTAACCATAGGCCTGATACCGTTCCAAATGTCCACTTCCAGATACTAAAAAAAGAGTGTTTCAATCCTGCTCTATGAAAGGGAATGTTCAACTCTGTGACTTGAATGCAAACATCACAAAGAAGTTTCTGAGAATGCTGCTGTCTACTATTTATCTGTAATCCCGCTTCCAACGAAATCCTCAGTTTTATAGAAATATCCACTTGCAGATTCCAAAGAAAGAGTGTTTCACACGTGCTCTGTCAATAGAAAGGTTCCACACTGATAGTTGTGTAGATAGAGCATAAACAAGTTTCTGAGATTGCTTCTATCTCGTTTTTATGGGAAGATATTTCCTTTTGTACCATAGGACAAAAAGCGCTGCAATTGTCCACTTCCAGATGCTACAAAAAGAGTGTTTCAAACCTGCTCTATGACAGGGAATGTTCAACTCTGTGACTTGAATGCAAACGTCATAAAGAAGTTTCTGAGAATGCTGCTGTCCACTATTTTTATGTAATCCCCTTTCCAACGAAATCCTCAGAGCTATCCAAATATCCACTTGCAGATTCTACAAAAAGAGTGTTTCAAAACTGCTGTATCAAAAGAAAGGTTCAAGTCTGTTAGTTGAGGACAAACAACACAAATAAGTTTCTGAGAATGCTTCTGTCTTGTTTTTATGGGAAGATATTTCCTTTTTAACCATAGGCCTGATAACGTTCCAAATGTCCACTTCCAGATACTACATAAAGAGTGTTTCAAACCTGCTGTATGAAAGGGAATGTTCAACACTGTGACTTGAATGCAAACATCACAAAGAAGTTTCTGAGAATGCTGCTGTGTACTATTTATCTGTAATCCCGCTTCCAACGAAATCCTCAGTTTTATAGAAATATCCACTTGCAGATTCCAAAAAAAGAGTGTTTCACACGTGCTCTGTCAATAGAAAGGTTCAACACTGATAGTTGTGTAGATAGAGCATAAACAAGTTTCTGAGATTGCTTCTATCTCGTTTTTATGGGAAGATATTTCCTTTTTTACCATAGGCCACAAGCGCTGCAAATGTCCACTTCCAGATGCTACAAAAAGAGTGTTTCAAACCTGCTCTATGACAGGGAATGTTCAGCTCTGTGACTTGAATGCAAAAGTCACAAAGAAGTTTCTGAGAATGCTGCTGTCCACTATTTTTATGTAATCCCGTTTCCAAAAAAATCCTCAGAGCTATCCAAATATCCACTTGCAGATTCTACAAAAAGAGTGTTTCAAAACTGCTGTATCAAAAGAAAGGCTCAAGTCTGTTAGTTGAGGACACACATCGCAAATAAGTTTCTCAGAATGCTTCTGTCTTGTTTTTATGGGAAGATATTTCCTTTTTAACCATAGGCCTGATACCGTTCCAAATGTCCACTTCCAGATACCACAAAAACAGTGTTTCAAACCTGCTCTATGAAAGGGAATGTTCAACTCTGTGACTTGAATGCAAACATCACAAAGAAGATTCTGAGAATGCTGCTGTCTACTATTTATCTGTAATCCCGCTTCCAAAGAAATCCTCAGTTTTATAGAAATATCCACTTGCAGATTCCAAAAAAATAGTGTTTCACAAGTGCTCTGTCAATTGAAAGGTTCAACACTGTTAATTGTGAAGATAGAGCATAAACAAGTTTCTGATATCGCTTCTATCTCGTTTTTATGGGAAGATATTTCCTTTTTTACCATAGGCCACAAAGCGCTGCAAATGTCCACTTCCAGATACTACAAAAAGAGTGTTTGAAACCTGCTCTATGAAAGGGAATGTTCAGCTCTGTGACTTAAATGGAAACATCACAAAGAAGTTTCTGAGAATGCTGCTGTGTACTTTTTATAGGTAATCCCGTTTCCAACGAAATCCTCAGAGCTATCCAAATATACACTTGCAGATTCTACAAAAAGAGTGTTTCAAAACTGCTGTATCAAAAGAAAGGTTCAAGTCTGTTAGTTGAGGACACACAACGCAAATAAGTTTCTGAGAATGCTTCTGTCATGTTTTTATGGGAAGATATTACCTTTTTAACCACAGGCCTGATACCATTCCAAATGTCCACTTCCAGATACTACTAAAAGAGTGTTTCAAACCTGCTGTATGAAAGGGAATGTTCAACTCTGTGACTTGAATGCAAACATCACAAAGGAGTTTCTGAGTATGCTGCTGTCTACTATTTATCTGTAATCCCGCTTCCAACGAAATCCTCAGTTTTATAGAAATGTCCACTTGCAGATTCCAAAAAAAGAGTGTTTCACACGTGCTCTCTCAATAGAAAGGTTCAACACTGTTAGTTGTGTAGATCGAGCATAAACAAGTTTCTGAGATTGCTTCTATCTCGTTTTTATGGGAAGATATTTCCTTTTGTACCATAGGCCAAAAAGCGCTGCAAATGTCCACTTCCAGATGCTACAAAAAGAGTGTTTCAAACCTGCTCTATGACAGGGAATGTTCAACTCTGTGACTTGAATGCAAACGTCACAAAGAAGTTTCTGAGAATGCTGCTGTCCACTATTTTTATGTAATCCCTTTTCCAACGAACTCCTCAGAGCTATCGAAATATCCACTTGCAGATTCTACAAAAAGAGTGTTTCAAAACTGCTGTATCAAAAGAAAGGTTCAAGTCTCTTAGTTGAGGACACACAAAAGTAATAAGTTTCTGAGAATGCTTCTGTCTTGTTTTTATGGGAAGATATTTCCTTTTTAACCATAGGCCTGATACCGTTCCAAATGTCCACTTCCAGATACTACAAAAAGAGTGTTTCAAACCTGCTCTATGAAAGGGAATGTTCAACTCTGTGACTTGAATGCAAACATCACAAAGAAGTTTCTGAGAATGCTGCTGTCTACTATTTATCTGTAATCCCGCATCCAACGATATCCTCAGTTTTATAGAAATATCCACTTGCAGATTCCAAAAAAAGAGTGTTTCACACGTGCTCTGTCAATAGAAAGGTTCAACACTGTTAGTTGTGTAGATAGAGCATAAACAAGTTTCTGAGATTGCTTCTATCTCGTTTTTATGGGAAGATATTTCCTTTTGTACCATAGGCCACAAAGCGCTGCAAATGTCCACTTCCAGATGCTACAAAAAGAGTGTTTCAAACCTGCTCTATGACAGGGAATGTTCAGCTCTGTGACTTGAATGCAAAAGTCACAAAGAAGTTTCTGAGAATGCTGCTATCTACTTTTTGTATGTAATCCCGTTTCCAAAAAAATCCTCAGAGCTATCCAAATATCCACTTGCAGATTCTACAAAAAGAGTGTTTCAAAACTGCTGTATCAAAAGAAAGGTTCAAGTCTGTTAGTTGAGGACACACATCGCAAATAAGTTTCTCAGAATGCTTCTGTCTTCTTTTTATGGGAAGATATTTCCTTTTTAACCATAGGCCTGATACCGTTCCAAATGTCCACTTCCAGATACTACAAAAAGAGTGTTTCAAACCTGCTCTATGAAAGGGAATGTTCAACTCTGTGACTTGAATGCAAACATCACAAAGAAGTTTCTGAGAATGCTGCTGTCTACTGTTTATCTGTAATCCCGCTTCCAACGAAATCCTCAGTTTTATAGAAATATCCACTTGCAGATTCCAAAAAAAGAGTGTTTCACACGTGCTCTGTCAATAGAAAGGTTCAACACTGTTAGTTGTGTAGATAGAGCATAAACAAGTTTCTGAGATTGCTTCTATCTCGTTTTTATGGGAAGATATTTCCTTTTGTACCATAGGCCACAAAGCGCTGCAAATGTCCACTTCCAGATGCTACAAAAAGCGTGTTTCAAACCTGCTCTATGAATGTTCAACTCTGTGACTTGAATGCAAACGTCACAAAGAAGTTTCTGAGAATGCTGCTGTCTACTTTTTATATGTAAACCCGTTTCCAACAAAATCCTCAGAGCTATCCAAATATCCACTTGCAGATTCTACAAAAAGAGTGTTTCAAAACTGCTGTATCAAAAGAAAGGTTCAAGTCTGTTAGTTGAGGACACACATCGCAAATAAGTTTCTGAGAATGCTTCTGTCTTGTTTTTATGGGAAGATATTTCCTTTTTAACCATAGGCCTGATACCGTTCCAAATGTCCACTTCCAGATACTACAAAAAGAGTGTTTCAAACCTGCTCTATGAAAGGGAATGTTCAACTCTGTGACTTGAATGCAAACATCACAAAGAAGTTTCTGAGAATGCTGCTGTCTACTATTTATCTGTAATCCCGCTTCCAACGAAATCCTCAGTTTTATAGAAATATCCACTTGCAGATTCCAAAAAAAGAGTGTTTCACACGTGCTCTGTCAATAGAAAGGTTCAACACTGATAGTTGTGTAGATAGAGCATAAACAAGTTTCTGAGATTGCTTCTATCTCGTTTTTATGGGAAGATATTTCCTTTTGTACCATAGGCCAAAAAGCGCTGCAATTGTCCACTTCCAGATGCTACAAAAAGAGTGTTTCAAACCTGCTCTATGACAGGGAATGTTCAACTCTGTGACTTGAATGCAAACGTCATAAAGAAGTTTCTGAGAATGCTGCTGTCCACTATTTTTATGTAATCCCCTTTGCAACGAAATCCTCAGAGCTATCCAAATATCCACTTGCAGATTCTACAAAAAGAGTGTTTCAAAACTGCTGTATCAAAAGAAAGGTTCAAGTCTGTTAGTTGAGGACACACAACACAAATAAGTTTCTGACAATGCTTCTGTCTTGTTTTTATGGGAAGATATTTCCTTTTTAACCATAGGCCTGATAACGTTCCAAATGTCCACTTCCAGATACTACATAAAGAGTGTTTCAAACCTGCTGTATGAAAGGGAATGTTCAACACTGTGACTTGAATGCAAACATCACAAAGAAGTTTCTGAGAATGCTGCTGTGTACTATTTATCTGTAATCCCGCTTCCAATGAAATCCTCAGTTTTATAGAAATATCCACTTGCAGATTCCAAAAAAAGAGTGTTTCACACGTGCTCTGTCAATAGAAAGGTTCAACACTGTTAGTTGTGTAGATAGAGCATAAACAAGTTTCTGAGATTGCTTCTATCTCGTTTTTATGCGAAGATATTTCCTTTTGTACCATAGGCCACAAGCGCTGCAAATGTCCACTTCCAAATGCTACAAAAAGAGTGTTTCAAACCTGCTCTATGACAGGGAATGTTCAGCTCTGTGACTTGAATGCAAAAGTCACAAAGAAGTTTCTGAGAATGCTGCTGTCTACTTTTTGTATGTAATCCCGTTTCCAAAAAAATCCTCAGAGCTATCCAAATATCCTCTTGCAGATTCTACAAAAAGAGTGTTTCAAAACTGCTGTATCAAAAGAAAGGTTCAAGTCTGTTAGTTGAGGACACACATCGCAAATAAGTTTCTGAGAATGCTTCTGTCTTGTTTTTCTGGGAAGATATTTCCTTTTTAACCATAGGCCTGATTCCGTTCCAAATGTCCACTTCCAGATGCTACAAAAAGAGTGTTTCAAACCTGCTCTATGAAAGGGAATGTTCAACTCTGTGACTTGAATGCAAACATCGCAAAGAAGTTTCTGAGAATGCTGCTGTCTAGTATTTATCTGTAATCCCGCTTCCAATGAAATCCACAGTTTTATAGAAATATCCATTGCAGATTCCAAAAAAAGAGTGTTTCACACGTGCACTGTCAATAGAAAGGTTCAACACTGTTAGTTGTGAAGATAGAGCTTAAACAAGTTTCTGAGATTGCTTCTATCTCGTTTTTATGGGAAGATATTTCCATTTCTACCATAGGCCACAAAGCGCTGCAAATGTCCACTTCCAGATGCTACAAAAAGAGTGTTTCAAACCTGCTCTATGACAGGGAATGTTCAACTCTGTGACTTGAATGCAAACGTCACAAAGAAGTTTCTGAGAATGCTGCTGTCCACTATTTTTATGTAATCCCGTTTCCAACAAAATCCTCAGAGCTATCCAAATATCCACTTGCAGATTCTACAAAAAGAGTGTTTCAAAACTGCTGTATGAAAAGAAAGGTTCAAGTCTGTTAGTTGAGGACACACATCGCAAATAAGTTTCTGAGAATGCTTCTGTCTTGTTTTTATGGGAAGATATTTCCTTTTTAACCATAGGCCTGATACCGTTCCAAATGTCCACTTCCAGATACTACAAAAAGAGTGTTTCAAACCTGCTCTATGAAAGGGAATGTTCAACTCTGTGACTTGAATGCAAACATCACAAAGAAGTTTCTGAGAATGCTGCTGTCTACTATTTATCTGTAATCCCGCTTCCAACGAAATCCTCAGTTTTATAGAAATATCCACTTGCAGATTCCAAAAAAAGAGTGTTTCACACGTGCTCTGTCAATAGAAAGGTTCAACACTGATAGTTGTGTAGATAGAGCATAAACAAGTTTCTGAGATTGCTTCTATCTCGTTTTTATGGGAAGATATTTCCTTTTGTACCATAGGCCAAAAAGCGCTGCAATTGTCCACTTCCAGATGCTACAAAAAGAGTGTTTCAAACCTGCTCTATGACAGGGAATGTTCAACCCTGTGACTTGAATGCAAACGTCATAAAGAAGTTTCTGAGAATGCTGCTGTCCACTATTTTTATGTAATCCCCTTTCGAACGAAATCCTCAGAGCTATCCAAATATCCACTTGCAGATTCTACAAAAAGAGTGTTTCAAAACTGCTGTATCAAAAGAAAGGTTCAAGTCTGTTAGTTGAGGACAAACAACACAAATAAGTTTCTGACAATGCTTCTGTCTTGTTTTTATGGGAAGATATTTCCTTTTTAACCATAGGCCTGATAACGTTCCAAATGTCCACTTCCAGATACTACATAAAGAGTGTTTCAAACCTGCTGTATGAAAGGGAATGTTCAACACTGTGACTTGAATGCAAACATCACAAAGAAGTTTCTGAGAATGCTGCTGTGTACTATTTATCTGTAATCCCGCTTCCAACGAAATCCTCAGTTTTATAGAAATATCCACTTGCAGATTCCAAAAAAAGAGTGTTTCACACGTGCTCTGTCAATAGAAAGGTTCAACACTGATAGTTGTGTAGATAGAGCATAAACAAGTTTCTGAGATTGCTTCTATCTCGTTTTTATGGGAAGATATTTCCTTTTTTACCATAGGCCACAAGCGCTGCAAATGTCCACTTCCAGATGCTACAAAAAGAGTGTTTCAAACCTGCTCTATGACAGGGAATGTTCAGCTCTGTGACTTGAATGCAAAAGTCACAAAGAAGTTTCTGAGAATGCTGCTGTCCACTATTTTTATGTAATCCCGTTTCCAAAAAAATCCTCAGAGCTATCCAAATATCCACTTGCAGATTCTACAAAAAGAGTGTTTCAAAACTGCTGTATCAAAAGAAAGGCTCAAGTCTGTTAGTTGAGGACACACATCGCAAATAAGTTTCTCAGAATGCTTCTGTCTTGTTTTTATGGGAAGATATTTCCTTTTTAACCATAGGCCTGATACCGTTCCAAATGTCCACTTCCAGATACCACAAAAACAGTGTTTCAAACCTGCTCTATGAAAGGGAATGTTCAACTCTGTGACTTGAATGCAAACATCACAAAGAAGATTCTGAGAATGCTGCTGTCTACTATTTATCTGTAATCCCGCTTCCAAAGAAATCCTCAGTTTTATAGAAATATCCACTTGCAGATTCCAAAAAAATAGTGTTTCACACGTGCTCTGTCAATGGAAAGGTTCAACACTGTTAGTTGTGTAGATAGAGCATAAACAAGTTTCTGAGATTGCTTCTATCTCGTTTTTATGGGAAGATATTTCCTTTTGTACCATAGGCCACAAAGCGCTGCAAATGTCCACTTCCAGATGCTACAAAAAGCGTGTTTCAAACCTGCTCTATGACAGGGAATGTTCAACTCTGTGACTTGAATGCAAACGTCACAAAGAAGATTCTGAGAATGCTGCTGTCTACTTTTTATATGTAATCCCGTTTCCAAAAAAATCCTCAGAGCTATCCAAATATCCACTTGCAGATTCTACAAAAAGAGTGTTTCAAAACTGCTGTATCAAAAGAAAGGTTCAAGTCTGTTAGTTGAGGACACACATCGCAAATAAGTTTCTGAGAATGCTTCTGTCTTGTTTTTATGGGAAGATATTTCCTTTTTAACCATAGGCCTGATACCGTTCCAAATGTCCACTTCCAGATACTACAAAAAGAGTGTTTCAAACCTGCTCTATGAAAGGGAATGTTCAACTCTGTGACATGAATGCAATCATCGCAAAGAAGTTTCTGAGAATGCTGCTGTCTACTATTTATCTGTAATCCCGCTTCCAATGAAATCCTCAGTTTTATAGAAATATCCACTTGCAGATTCCAAAAAAAGAGTGTTTCACACGTGCCCTGTCAATAGAAAGGTTCAACACTGTTAGTTGTGAAGATAGAGCATAAACAAGTTTCTGAGATTGCTTCTATCTCGTTTTTATGGGAAGATATTTCCTTTTGTACCATAGGCCAAAAAGCGCTGCAAATGTCCACTTCCAGATGCTACAAAAAGAGTGTTTCAAACCTGCTCTCTGACAGGGAATGTTCAACTCTGTGACTTGAATGCAAACGTCACAAAGAAGTTTCTGAGAATGCTGCTGTCCACTATTTTTATGTAATCCCGTTTCCAACAAAATCCTCAGAGCTATCCAAATATCCACTTGCAGATTCTACAAAAAGAGTGTTTCAAAACTGCTGTATCAAAAGAAAGGTTCAAGTCTCTTAGTTGAGGACACACAATAGAAATAAGTTTCTGAGAATGCTTCTGTCTTGTTTTTATCGGAAGATATTTCCTTTTTAACCATAGGCCTGATACCGTTAAAAATGTCCACTTCCAGATACTAAAAAAAGAGTGTTTCAAACCTGCTCTATGAAAGGGAATGTTCAACTCTGTGACTTGAATGCAAACATCACAAAGAAGTTTCTGAGAATGCTGCTGTCTACTATTTATCTGTAATCCCGCTTCCAACGAAATCCTGTTTTATAGAAATATCCACTTGCAGTTTCCAAAAAAAGAATGTTTCACAAGTGCTCTGTCAATTGAAAGGTTCAACACTGTTAATTGTGAAGATAGAGCATAAACAAGTTTCTGATATCGCTTCTATCTCGTTTTTATGGGAAGATATTTCCTTTTTTACCATAGGCCACAAAGCGCTGCAAATGTCCACTTCCAGATACTACAAAAAGAGTGTTTGAAACCTGCTCTATGAAAGGGAATGTTCAGCTCTGTGACTTAAATGGAAACATCACAAAGAAGTTTCTGAGAATGCTGCTGTCTACTTTTTATATGTAATCCCGTTTCCAACGAAATCCTCAGAGCTATCCAAATATCCACTTGCAGATTCTACAAAAAGAGTGTTTCAAAACTGCTGTATCAAAAGAAACGTTCAAGTCTGTTAGTTGAGGACACACATCGCAAATAAGTTTCTCAGAATGCTTCTGTCTTGTTTTTATGGGAAGATATTTCCTTTTTAACCATAGGCCTGATACCATTCCAAATGTTCACTTCCAGATACTACAAAAAGAATGTTTCAAACCTGCTGTATGAAAGGGAATGTTCAACTCTGTGACTTGAATGCAAACATCACAAATAAGTTTCTGAGAATGCTGCTGTGTACTATTTATCAGTAATCCCGCTTCCAACGAAATCCTCAGTTTTATAGAAATATCCACTTGCAGATTCCAAAAAAAGAGTGTTTCACACGTGCTCTGTCAATAGAAAGTTTCAACTCCGTTAGTTGTGTAGATAGAGCATAAACCAGCTTCTGAGATTGCTTCTATCTCGTTTTTATGGGAAGATATTTCCTTTTGTACCATAGGCCACAAAGCGATGCAAATGTCCACTTCCAGATGCTACAAAAAGAGTGTTTCAAACCTGCTCTATGACAGGGAATGTTCAACTCTGTGACTTGAATGCAAACGTCACAAAGAAGTTTCTGAGAATGCTGCTGTCTACTTTTTATATGTAATCCCGTTTCCAACAAAATCCTCAGAGCTATCCAAATATCCACTTGCAGATTCTACAAAAAGAGTGTTTCAAAACTGCTGTATCAAAAGAAAGGTTCAAGTCTGTTAGTTGAGGACACACATCGCAAATAAGTTTCTGAGAATGCTTCTGTCTTGTTTTTATGGGAAGATATTTCCTTTTTAACCATAGGCCTGATACCGTTCCAAATGTCCACTTCCAGATACTACAAAAAGAGTGTTTCAAACCTGCTCTATGAAAGGGAATGTTCAACTCTGTGACTTGAATGCAAACATCACAAAGAAGTTTCTGAGAATGCTGCTGTCTACTATTTATCTGTAATCCCGCTTCCAATGAAATCCTCAGTTTTATAGAAATATCCACTTGCAGATTCCAAAAAAAGAGTGTTTCACACGTGCTCTGTCAATAGAAAGGTTCAACACTGTTAGTTGTGAAGATAGAGCATAAACAAGTTTCTGAGATTGCTTCTATCTCGTTTTTATGGGAAGATATTTCCTTTTGTACCATAGGCCAAAAAGCGCTGCAAATGTCCACTTCCAGATGCTACAAAAAGAGTGTTTCAAACCTGCTCTATGACAGGGAATGTTCAACTCTGTGACTTGAATGCAAACGTCACAAAGAAGTTTCTGAGAATGCTGCTGTCCACTATTTTTATGTAATCCCTTTTCCAACGAACTCCTCAGAGCTATCCAAATATCCACTTGCAGATTCTACAAAAAGAGTGTTTCAAAACTGCTGTATCAAAAGAAAGGTTCAAGTCTCTTAGTTGAGGACACACAAAAGTAATAAGTTTCTGAGAATGCTTCTGTCTTGTTTTTATGGGAAGATATTTCCTTTTTAACCATAGGCCTGATACCCTTCCAAATGTCCACTTCCAGATACTACAAAAAGAGTGTTTCAAACCTGCTCTATGAAAGGGAATGTTCAACTCTGTGACTTGAATGCAAACATCACAAAGAAGTTTCTGAGAATGCTGCTGTGTACTATTTATCTGTAATCCCGCTTCCAACGAAATCCTGTTTTATAGAAATATCCACTTGCAGTTTCCAAAAAAAGAATGTTTCACACCTGCTCTGTCAATAGAAAGGTTCAACACTGTTAGTTGTGAAGATAGAGCATAAACAGGTTTCTGAGATCGCTTCTATCTCGATTTTTATGGGAAGATATTTCCTTTTTAACCATAGGCCACAAAGCGCTGCAAATGTCCACTTCCAGATACTACAAAAAGAGTGTTTGAAACCTGCTCTATGAAAGGGAATGTTCAGCTCTGTGACTTAAATGGAAACATCACAAAGAAGTTTCTGAGAATGCTGCTGTGTACTTTTTATAGGTAATCCCGTTTCCAACGAAATCCTCAGAGCTATCCAAATATACACTTGCAGATTCTACAAAAAGAGTGTTTCAAAACTGCTGTATCAAAAGAAAGGTTCAAGTCTGTTAGTTGAGGACACACAACGCAAATAAGTTTCTGAGAATGCTTCTGTCATGTTTTTATGGGAAGATATTACCTTTTTAACCACAGGCCTGATACCATTCCAAATGTCCACTTCCAGATACTACTAAAAGAGTGTTTCAAACCTGCTGTATGAAAGGGAATGTTCAACTCTGTGACTTGAATGCAAACATCACAAAGGAGTTTCTGAGTATGCTGCTGTCTACTATTTATCTGTAATCCCGCTTCCAACGAAATCCTCAGTTTTATAGAAATGTCCACTTGCAGATTCCAAAAAAAGAGTGTTTCACACGTGCTCTCTCAATAGAAAGGTTCAACACTGTTAGTTGTGTAGATCGAGCATAAACAAGTTTCTGAGATTGCTTCTATCTCGTTTTTATGGGAAGATATTTCCTTTTGTACCATAGGCCAAAAAGCGCTGCAAATGTCCACTTCCAGATGCTACAAAAAGAGTGTTTCAAACCTGCTCTATGACAGGGAATGTTCAACTCTGTGACTTGAATGCAAACGTCACAAAGAAGTTTCTGAGAATGCTGCTGTCCACTATTTTTATGTAATCCCTTTTCCAACGAACTCCTCAGAGCTATCCAAATATCCACTTGCAGATTCTACAAAAAGAGTGTTTCAAAACTGCTGTATCAAAAGAAAGGTTCAAGTCTCTTAGTTGAGGACACACAAAAGTAATAAGTTTCTGAGAATGCTTCTGTCTTGTTTTTATGGGAAGATATTTCCTTTTTAACCATAGGCCTGATACCCTTCCAAATGTCCACTTCCAGATACTACAAAAAGAGTGTTTCAAACCTGCTCTATGAAAGGGAATGTTCAACTCTGTGACTTGAATGCAAATATCACAAAGAAGTTTCTGAGAATGCTGCTGTCTACTATTTATCTGTAATCCCGCATCCAACGATATCCTCAGTTTTATAGAAATATCCACTTGCAGATTCCAAAAAAAGAGTGGTTCACACGTGCTCTGTCAATAGAAAGGTTCAACACTGTTAGTTGTGTAGATAGAGCATAAACAAGTTTCTGAGATTGCTTCTATCTCGTTTTTATGGGAAGATATTTCCTTTTGTACCATAGGCCACAAAGCGCTGCAAATGTCCACTTCCAGATGCTACAAAAAGAGTGTTTCAAACCTGCTCTATGACAGGGAATGTTCAGCTCTGTGACTTGAATGCAAAAGTCACAAAGAAGTTTCTGAGAATGCTGCTATCTACTTTTTGTATGTAATCCCGTTTCCAAAAAAATCCTCAGAGCTATCCAAATATCCACTTGCAGATTCTACAAAAAGAGTGTTTCAAAACTGCTGTATCAAAAGAAAGGTTCAAGTCTGTTAGTTGAGGACACACATCGCAAATAAGTTTCTCAGAATGCTTCTGTCTTGTTTTTATGGGAAGATATTTCCTTTTTAACCATAGGCCTGATACCGTTCCAAATGTCCACTTCCAGATACTACAAAAAGAGTGTTTCAAACCTGCTGTATGAAAGGGAATGTTCAACTCTGTGACTTGAATGCAAACATCACAAAGAAGTTTCTGAGAATGCTGCTGTCTACTATTTATCTGTAATCCCGCTTCCAACGAAATCCTCAGTTTTATAGAAATATCCACTTGCAGATTCCAAAAAAAGAGTGTTTCACACGTGCTCTGTCAATAGAAAGGTTCAACACTGTTAGTTGTGTAGATAGAGCATAAACAAGTTTCTGAGATTGCTTCTATCTCGTTTTTATGGGAAGATATTTCCTTTTGTACCATAGGCCACAAAGCGCTGCAAATGTCCACTTCCAGATGCTACAAAAAGCGTGTTTCAAACCTGCTCTATGACAGGGAATGTTCAACTCTGTGACTTGAATGCAAACGTCACAAAGAAGTTTCTGAGAATGCTGCTGTCTACTTTTTATATGTAATCCCGTTTCCAACAAAATCCTCAGAGCTATCCAAATATCCACTTGCAGATTCTACAAAAAGAGTGTTTCAAAACTGCTGTATCAAAAGAAAGGTTCAAGTCTGTTAGTTGAGGACACACATCGCAAATAAGTTTCTGAGAATGCTTCTGTCTTGTTTTTATGGGAAGATATTTCCTTTTTAACCATAGGCCTGATACCGTTCCAAATGTCCACTTCCAGATACTACAAAAAGAGTGTTTCAAACCTGCTCTATGAAAGGGAATGTTCAACTCTGTGACTTGAATGCAAACATCACAAAGAAGTTTCTGAGAATGCTGCTGTCTACTATTTATCTGTAATCCCGCTTCCAACGAAATCCTCAGTTTTATAGAAATATCCACTTGCAGATTCCAAAAAAAGAGTGTTTCACACGTGCTCTGTCAATAGAAAGGTTCAACACTGATAGTTGTGTAGATAGAGCATAAACAAGTTTCTGAGATTGCTTCTATCTCGTTTTTATGGGAAGATATTTCCTTTTGTACCATAGGCCAAAAAGCGCTGCAATTGTCCACTTCCAGACGCTACAAAAAGAGTGTTTCAAACCTGCTCTATGACAGGGAATGTTCAACTCTGTGACTTGAATGCAAACGTCATAAAGAAGTTTCTGAGAATGCTGCTGTCCACTATTTTTATGTAATCCCCTTTGCAACGAAATCCTCAGAGCTATCCAAATATCCACTTGCAGATTCTACAAATGAGTGTTTCAAAACTGCTGTATCAAAAGAAAGGTTCAAGTCTGTTAGTTGAGGACACACAACACAAATAAGTTTCTGACAATGCTACTGTCTTGTTTTTATGGGAAGATATTTCCTTTTTAACCATAGGCCTGATAACGTTCCAAATGTCCACTTCCAGATACTACATAAAGAGTGTTTCAAACCTGCTGTATGAAAGGGAATGTTCAACACTGTGACTTGAATGCAAACATCACAAAGAAGTTTCTGAGAATGCTGCTGTGTACTATTTATCTGTAATCCCGCTTCCAATGAAATCCTCAGTTTTATAGAAATATCCACTTGCAGATTCCAAAAAAAGAGTGTTTCACACGTGCTCTGTCAATAGAAAGGTTCAACACTGTTAGTTGTGTAGATAGAGCATAAACAAGTTTCTGAGATTGCTTCTATCTCGTTTTTATGCGAAGATATTTCCTTTTGTACCATAGGCCACAAGCGCTGCAAATGTCCACTTCCAAATGCTACAAAAAGAGTGTTTCAAACCTGCTCTATGACAGGGAATGTTCAGCTCTGTGACTTGAATGCAAAAGTCACAAAGAAGTTTCTGAGAATGCTGCTGTCTACTTTTTGTATGTAATCCCGTTTCCAAAAAAATCCTCAGAGCTATCCAAATATCCTCTTGCAGATTCTACAAAAAGAGTGTTTCAAAACTGCTGTATCAAAAGAAAGGTTCAAGTCTGTTAGTTGAGGACACACATCGCAAATAAGTTTCTGAGAATGCTTCTGTCTTGTTTTTCTGGGAAGATATTTCCTTTTTAACCATAGGCCTGATTCCGTTCCAAATGTCCACTTCCAGATGCTACAAAAAGAGTGTTTCAAACCTGCTCTATGAAAGGGAATGTTCAACTCTGTGACTTGAATGCAAACATCGCAAAGAAGTTTCTGAGAATGCTGCTGTCTAGTATTTATCTGTAATCCCGCTTCCAATGAAATCCTCAGTTTTATAGAAATATCCATTGCAGATTCCAAAAAAAGAGTGTTTCACACGTGCACTGTCAATAGAAAGGTTCAACACTGTTAGTTGTGAAGATAGAGCTTAAACAAGTTTCTGAGATTGCTTCTATCTCGTTTTTATGGGAAGATATTTCCATTTCTACCATAGGCCACAAAGCGCTGCAAATGTCCACTTCCAGATGCTACAAAAAGAGTGTTTCAAACCTGCTCTATGACAGGGAATGTTCAACTCTGTGACTTGAATGCAAACGTCACAAAGAAGTTTCTGAGAATGCTGCTGTCCACTATTTTTATGTAATCCCGTTTCCAACAAAATCCTCAGAGCTATCCAAATATCCACTTGCAGATTCTACAAAAAGAGTGTTTCAAAACTGCTGTATGAAAAGAAAGGTTCAAGTCTGTTAGTTGAGGACACACATCGCAAATAAGTTTCTGAGAATGCTTCTGTCTTGTTTTTATGGGAAGATATTTCCTTTTTAACCATAGGCCTGATACCGTTCCAAATGTCCACTTCCAGATACTACAAAAAGAGTGTTTCAAACCTGCTCTATGAAAGGGAATGTTCAACTCTGTGACTTGAATGCAAACATCACAAAGAAGTTTCTGAGAATGCTGCTGTCTACTATTTATCTGTAATCCCGCTTCCAACGAAATCCTCAGTTTTATAGAAATATCCACTTGCAGATTCCAAAAAAAGAGTGTTTCACACGTGCTCTGTCAATAGAAAGGTTCAACACTGATAGTTGTGTAGATAGAGCATAAACAAGTTTCTGAGATTGCTTCTATCTCGTTTTTATGGGAAGATATTTCCTTTTGTACCATAGGCCAAAAAGCGCTGCAATTGTCCACTTCCAGATGCTACAAAAAGAGTGTTTCAAACCTGCTCTATGACAGGGAATGTTCAACCCTGTGACTTGAATGCAAACGTCATAAAGAAGTTTCTGAGAATGCTGCTGTCCACTATTTTTATGTAATCCCCTTTCGAACGAAATCCTCAGAGCTATCCAAATATCCACTTGCAGATTCTACAAAAAGAGTGTTTCAAAACTGCTGTATCAAAAGAAAGGTTCAAGTCTCTTAGTTGAGGACACACAACACAAATAAGTTTCTGACAATGCTTCTGTCTTGTTTTTATGGGAAGATATTTCCTTTTTAACCATAGGCCTGATAACGTTCCAAATGTCCACTTCCAGATACTACATAAAGAGTGTCTCAAACCTGCTGTATGAAAGGGAATGTTCAACACTGTGACTTGAATGCAAACATCACAAAGAAGTTTCTGAGAATGCTGCTGTCTACTATTTATCTGTAATCCCGCTTCCAACGAAATCCTCAGTTTTATAGAAATATCCACTTGCAGATTCCAAAAAAAGAGTGTTTCACACGTGCTCTGTCAATAGAAAGGTTCAACACTGTTAGTTGTGTAGATAGAGCATAAACAAGTTTCTGAGATTGCTTCTATCTCATTTTTATGCGAAGATATTTCCTTTTGTACCATAGGCCACAAGCGCTGCAAATGTCCACTTCCAGATGCTACAAAAAGAGTGTTTCAAACCTGCTCTATGACAGGGAATGTTCAGCTCTGTGACTTGAATGCAAAAGTCACAAAGAAGATTCTGAGAATGCTGCTGTCTACTTTTTGTATGTAATCCCGTTTCCAAAAAAATCCTCAGAGCTATCCAAATATCCACTTGCAGAATCTACAAAAAGAGTGTTTCAAAACTGCTGTATCAAAAGAAAGGTTCAAGTCTGTTAGTTGAGGACACACATCGCAAATAAGTTTCTGAGAATGCTTCTGTCTTGTTTTTCTGGGAAGATATTACCTTTTTAACCATAGGCCTGATACCGTTCCAAATGTCCACTTCCAGATACTACAAAAAGAGTGTTTCAAACCTGCTCTATGAAAGGGAATGTTCAACTCTGTGACTTGAATGCAAACATCGCAAAGAAGTTTCTCAGAATGCTGCTGTCTACTATTTATCTGTAATCCCGCTTCCAATGAAATCCTCAGTTTTATAGAAATATCCATTGCAGATTCCAAAAAAAGAGTGTTTCACACGTGCACTGTCAATAGAAAGGTTCAACACTGTTAGTTGTGAAGATAGAGCTTAAACAAGTTTCTGAGATTGCTTCTATCTCGTTTTTATGGGAAGATATTTCCATTTCTACCATAGGCCACAAAGCGCTGCAAATGTCCACTTCCAGATGCTACAAAAAGAGTGTTTCAAACCTGCTCTATGACAGGGAATGTTCAACTCTGTGACTTGAATGCAAACGTCACAAAGAAGTTTCTGAGAATGCTGCTGTCCACTATTTTTATGTAATCCCGTTTCCAACAAAATCCTCAGAGCTATCCAAATATCCACTTGCAGATTCTACAAAAAGAGTGTTTCAAAACTGCTGTATCAAAAGAAAGGTTCAAGTCTGTTAGTTGAGGACACACATCGCAAATAAGTTTCTCAGAATGCTTCTGTCTTGTTTTTATGGGAAGATATTTCCTTTTTAACCATAGGCCTGATACCGTTCCAAATGTCCACTTCCAGATACTACAAAAAGAGTGTTTCAAACCTGCTCTATGAAAGGGAATGTTCAACTCTGTGACTTGAATGCAAACATCACAAAGAAGTTTCTGAGAATGCTGCTGTCTACTATTTATCTGTAATCCCGCTTCCAACGAAATCCTCAGTTTTATAGAAATATCCACTTGCAGATTCGAGAAAAGAGTGTTTCACACGTGCTCTGTCAATAGAAAGGTTCAACACTGTTAGTTGTGTAGATAGAGCATAAACAAGTTTCTGAGATTGCTTCTATCTCGTTTTTATGGGAAGATATTTCCTTTTGTACCATAGGCCAAAAAGCGCTGCAATTGTCCACTTCCAGATGCTACAAAAAGAGTGTTTCAAACCTGCTCTATGACAGGGAATGTTCAACTCTGTGACTTGAATGCAAACGTCATAAAGAAGTTTCTGAGAATGCTGCTGTCCACTATTTTTATGTAATCCCTTTTCCAACGAAATCCTCAGAGCTATCCAAATATCCACTTGCAGATTCTACAAAAAGAGTGTTTCAAAACTGCTGTATCAAAAGAAAGGTTCAAGTCTGTTAGTTGAGGACACACAACACAAATAAGTTTCTGAGAATGCTTCTGTCTTGTTTTTATGGGAAGATATTTCCTTTCTAACCATAGGCCTGATAACGTTCCAAATGTCCACTTCCAGATACTACATAAAGAGTGTTTCAAACCTGCTGTATGAAAGGGAATGTTCAACACTGTGACTTGAATGCAAACATCACAAAGAAGTTTCTGAGAATGCTGCTGTCTACTATTTATCTGTAATCCCGCTTCCAACGAAATCCTGTTTTATAGAAATATCCACTTGCAGATTCCAAGAAAAGAGTGTTTCACACGTGCTCTGTCAATAGAAAGGTTCAACACTGTTAGTTGTGTAGATAGAGCATAAACAAGTTTCTGAGATTGCTTCTATCTCGTTTTTATGCGAAGATATTTCCTTTTGTACCATAGGCCACAAGCGCTGCAAATGTCCACTTCCAGATGCTACAAAAAGAGTGTTTCAAACCTGCTCTATGACAGGGAATGTTCAGCTCTGTGACTTGAATGCAAAAGTCACAAAGAAGTTTCTGAGAATGCTGCTGTCTACTTTTTGTATGTAATCCCGTTTCCAAAAAAATCCTCAGAGCTATCCAAATATCCACTTGCAGATTCTACAAAAAGAGTGTTTGAAAACTGCTGTATCAAAAGAAAGGCTCAAGTCTGTTAGTTGAGGACACACATCGCAAATAAGTTTCTCAGAATGCTTCTGTCTTGTTTTTATGGGAAGATATTTCCTTTTTAACCATAGGCCTGATACCGTTCCAAATGTCCACTTCCAGGTACCACAAAAACAGTGTTTCAAACCTGCTCTATGAAAGGGAATGTTCAACTCTGTGACTTGAATGCAAACATCACAAAGAAGATTCTGAGAATGCTGCTACTATTTATCTGTAATCCCGCTTCCAATGAAATCCTCAGTTTTATAGAAATATCCACTTGCAGATTCCAAAAAAAGAGTGTTTCACACGTGCTCTGTCAACAGAAAGGTTCAAGAATGTTGGTTGTGTAGATAGAGCATAAACAAGTTTCTGAGATTGCTTCTATCTCGTTTTTATGGGAAGATATTTCCTTTTGTACCATAGGCCACAAAGCGCTGCAAATGTCCACTTCCAGATGCTACAAAAAGCGTGTTTCAAACCTGCTCTATGACAGGGAATGTTCAACTCTGTGACTTGAATGCAAACGTCACAAAGAAGTTTCTGAGAATGCTGCTGTCTACTTTTTATATGTAATCCCCTTTACAACAAAATCCTCAGAGCTATCCAAATATCCACTTGCAGATTCTACAAAAAGAGTGTTTCAAAACTGCTGTATCAAAAGAAAGTTTCAAGTCTGTTAGTTGAGGACACACATCGCAAATAAGTTTCTGAGAATGCTTCTGTCTTGTTTTTCTGGGAAGATATTTCCTTTTAAACCATAGGCCTGATTCCGTTCCAAATGTCCACTTCCAGATACTACAAAAAGAGTGTTTCAAACCTGCTCTATGAAAGGGAATGTTCAACTATGTGACTTGAATGAAAACATCACAAAGAAGTTTCTGAGAATGCTGCTGTCTACTATTTATCTGTAATCCCGCTTCCAATGAAATCCTCAGTTTTATAGAAATATCCACTTGCAGATTCCAAAAAAAGAGTGTTTCACACGTGCTCTGTCAATAGAAAGGTTCAACACTGTTAGTTGTGAAGATAGAGCATAAACAAGTTTCTGAGATTGCTTCTATCTCGTTTTTATGGGAAGATATTTCCTTTTGTACCATAGGCCACAAAGCGATGCAAATGTCCACTTCCAGATGCTACAAAAAGAGTGTTTCAAACCTGCTCTATGACAGGGAATGTTCAACTCTGTGACTTGAATGCAAACGTCACAAAGAAGTTTCTGAGAATGCTGCTGTCCACTATTTTTATGTAATCCCGTTTCCAACAAAATCCTCAGAGCTATCCAAATATCCACTTGCAGATTCTACAAGAAGAGTGTTTCAAAACTGCTGTATCAAAAGAAAGGTTCAAGTCTCTTAGTTGAGGACACACAATAGAAATAAGTTTCTGAGAATGCTTCTGTCTTGTTTTTATCGGAAGATATTTCCTTTTTAACCATAGGCCTGATACCGTTCCAAATGTCCACTTCCAGATACTACAAAAAGAGTGTTTCAAACCTGCTCTATGAAAGGGAATGTTCAACTCTGTGACTTGAATGCAAACATCACAAAGAAGTTTCTGAGAATGCTGCTGTCTACTATTTATTTGTAATCCCGCTTCCAACGAAATCCTGTTTTATAGAAATATCCACTTGCAGTTTCCAAAAAAAGAATGTTTCACACGTGCTCTGTCAATAGAAAGGTTCAACACTGTTAGTTGTGAAGATAGAGCATAAACAAGTTTCTGAGATTGCTTCTATCTCGTTTTTATGGGAAGATATTTCCTTTTTTACCATAGGCCAAAAAGCGTTGCAAATGTCCACTTCCAGATACTACAAAAAGAGTGTTTCAAACCTGCTGTATGAAAGGGAATGTTGAACACTGTGACTTGAATGCAAACATCACAAAGAAGTTTCTGAGAATGCTGCTGTCTACAATTTATCTGTAAACCCGCTTCCAATGAAATCCTCAGTTTTATAGAATTATCCACTTGCAGATTCCAAAAAAAGAGTGATTCACACGTGCCCTGTCAACAGAAAGGTTCAACACTGTTAGTTGTGAAGATAGAGCATAAACAAGTTTCTGAGATTGCTTCTATCTCGTTTTTATGGGAAGATATTTCCTTTTCTACCATAGGCCACAAAGCGCTGCAAATGTCCACTTCCAGATGCTACAAAAAGAGTGTTTCAAACCTGCTCTACGACAGGGAATGTTCAAATCTGTGACTTGAATGCAAACGTCATAAAGAAGTTTCTGAGAATGCTGCTGTCCAGTATTTTTATGTAATCCCGTTTCCAACGAAATCCTCAGAGCTATCCAAATATCCACTTGCAGATTCTACAAAAAGAGTGTTTCAAAACTGCTGTATCAAAAGAAAGGTTCAAGTCTCTTAGTTGAGGACACACAACAGAAATTAGTTTCTGAGAATGCTTCTCTCTTGTTTTTATGGGAAGATATTTCCTTTTTAACCATAGGCCTGATACCGTTCCAAATGTCCACTTCCAGATACTACAAAAAGACTGTTTCAAACCTGCTCTATGAAACGGAATGTTCAACTCTGTGACTTGAATGCAAACATCACAAAGAAGTTTCTGAGAATGCTGCTGTCTACTATTTATCTGAAATCCCACTTCCAACGAAATCCTGTTTTATAGAAATATCCACTTGCAGTTTCCAAAAAAAGAATGTTTCACACGTGCTCTGTCAATAGAAAGATTCAACACTGTTAGTTGTGAAGATAGGGCATAAACAAGTTTCTGAGATTGCTTCTATCTCGTTTTTATAGGAAGATATTTCCTTTTATACCATAGGCCACAAAGCGCTGCAAATGCCTACCTCCAGATACTACAAAAAGAGTGTTTCAAACCTGCTCTATGAAAGGGAATGTTCAGCTCAGTGACTTAAATGGAAACATCACATAGAAGTTTCTGAGAATGCTGCTGTGTACTTTCTATAGGTAATCCCGTTTCCAATGAAATCCTCAGAGCTATCCAAATATACACTTGCAGATTCTACAAAAAGAGTGTTTCAAAACTGCTGTATCAAAAGAAAGGTTCAAGTCCGTTAGTTGAGGACACACATCGCAAATAAGTTTCTGAGAATGCTTCTGTCATGTTTTTATGGGAAGATATTTCCTTTTTAACCATAGGCCTGATACCATTCCAAATGTCCACTTCCAGATACTACTAAAAGAGTGTTTCAAACCTGCTGTATGAAAGGGAATGTTCAACTCTGTGACTTGAATGCAAACATCACAAAGGAGTTTCTGAGTATGCTGCTGTCTACTATTTATCTGTAATCCCGCTTCCAACGAAATCCTCAGTTTTATAGAAATATCCACTTGCAGATTCCAAAAAAAGAGTGTTTCACACGTGCTCTGTCAATAGAAAGGTTCAACACTGTTAGTTGTGTAGATCGAGCATAAACAAGTTTCTGAGATTGCTTCTATCTCGTTTTTATGGGAAGATATTTCCTTTTGTACCATAGGCCACAAGCGCTGCAATTGTCCACTTCCAGATGCTACAAAAAGAGTGTTTCAAACCTGCTCTGTGACAGGGAATGTTCAGCTCTGTGACTTGAATGCAAAAGTCACAAAGAAGTTTCTGAGAATGCTGCTGTCTACTTTTTGTATGTAATCCCGTTTCCAAAAAAATCCTCAGAACTATCCAAATATCCACTTGCAGATTCTACAAAAAGAGTGTTTCAAAACTGCTGTATCAAAAGAAAGGTTCAAGTCTGTTAGTTGAGGACACACATCGGAAATAAGTTTCTGAGAATGCTTCTGACTTGTTTTTATGGGAAAATATTTCCTTTTTAACCATAGGCCTGATACCGTTCCAAATGTCCACTTCCAGATACTACAAAAAGAGTGTTTCAAACCTGCTCTATGAAAGGGAATGTTCAACTCTGTGACTTGAATGCAAACATCGCAAAGAAGTTTCTGAGAATGCTGCTGTCTACTATTTATCTGTAATCCCGCTTCCAATGAAATCCTCAGTTTTATAGAAATATCCACTTGCAGATTCCAAAAAAAGAGTGTTTCACACGTGCACTGTCAATAGAAAGGTTCAACACTGTTAGTTGTGAAGATAGAGCTTAAACAAGTTTCTGAGATTGCTTCTATCTCGTTTTTATGGGAAGATATTTCCTTTTCTACCATAGGCCAAAATGCGCTGCAAATGTCCACTTCCAGATGCTACAAAAAGAGTGTTTCAAACCTGCTCTATGACAGGGAATGTTCAACACTGTGACTTGAATGCAAACGTCACAAAGAAGTTTCTGAGAATGCTGCTGTCCACTATTTTTATGTAATTCCGTTTCCAACAAAATCCTCAGAGCTATCCAAATATCCACTTGCAGATTCTACAAAAAGAGTGTTTCAAAAGTAAAGTATCAAGAGAAAGGTTCAAGTCTGTTAGTTGAGGACACACATCGCAAATAAGTTTCTCAGAATGCTTCTGTCTTGTTTTTATGGGGAGATATTTCCTTTTTAACCATAGGCCTGATACCGTTTCAAATGTCCACTTCCAGATACTACAAAAAGAGTGTTTCAAACCTGCTCTATGAAAGGGAATGTTCAACTCTGTGACTTGAATGCAAACATCACAAAGAAGTTTCTGAGAATGCTGCTGTCTACTATTTATCTGTAATCCCGCTTCCAACGAAATCCTCAGTTTTATAGAAATATCCACTTGCAGATTCCAAAAAAAGAGTGTTTCACACGTGCTCTGTCAATAGAAAGGTTCAACACCGATAGTTGTGTAGATAGAGCATAAACAAGTTTCTGAGATTGCTTCTATCTCGTTTTTATGGGAAGATATTTCCTTTTGTACCATAGGCCACAAAGCGATGCAAATGTCCACTTCAAGATGCTACAAAAAGAGTGTTTCAAACCTTCTCTATGACAGGGAATGTTCAACTCTGTGACTTGAATGCAAACGTCACAAAGAAGTTTCTGAGAATGCTGCTGTCTACTATTTTTATGTAATCCCGTTTCCAACGAAATCCTCAGAGCTATCCAAATATCCACTTGCAGATTCTACAAAAAGAGTGTTTCAAAACTGCTGTATCAAAAGAAAGGTTCAAGTCTCTTAGTTGAGGACACACAATAGAAATAAGTTTCTGAGAATGCTTCTGTCTTGTTTTTATGGGAAGATATTTCCTTTTTAACCATAGGCCTGATACCGTTCCAAATGTCCACTTCCAGATACTACAAAAAGAGTGTTTCAAACCTGCTCTATGAAAGGGAATGTTCAACTCTGTGACTTGAATGCAAACACCACAAAGAAGTTTCTTAGAATGCTGCTGTCTACTATTTATTTGTAATCCCGCTTCCAACGAAATCCTGTTTTATAGAAATATCCACTTGCAGTTTCCAAAAAAAGAATGTTTCACACGTGCTCTGTCAATAGAAAGGTTCAACACTGTTAGTTGTGAAGATAGAGCATAAACAAGTTTCTGAGATTGCTTCTATCTCGTTTTTATGGGAAGATATTTCCTTTTTTAACATAGGCCAAAAAGCGCTGCAAATGTCCACTTCCAGATACTACAAAAAGAGTGTTTGAAACCTGCTCTATGAAAGGGAATGTTCAGCTCTGTGACTTAAATGGAAACATCACAAAGAAGTTTCTGAGAATGCTGCTGTCTACTTTTTATATGTAATCCCGTTTCCAACGAAATCCTCAGAGCTATCCAAATATCCACTTGCAGATTCTACAAAAAGAGTGTTTCAAAACTGGTGTATCAAAAGAAAGTTTCAAGTCTGTTAGTTGAGGACACACATCGCAAATAAGTTTCTCAGAATGCTTCTGTCTTGTTTTTATGGGAAGATATTTCCTTTTTAACCATAGGCCTGATACCGTTCCAAATGTCCACTTCCAGATACTACAAAAAGAGTGTTTCAAACCTGCTGTATGAAAGGGAATGTTGAACACTGTGACTTGAATGCAAACATCACAAAGAAGTTTCTGAGAATGCTGCTGTCTACTATTTATCGGTAATCCCGCTTCCAAAGAAATCCTCAATTTTATAGAAATATCCACTTGCAGATTCCAAAAAAAGAGTGTTTCACACGTGCTCTGTCAATAGAAAGGTTCAACACTGTTAGTTGTGTAGATAGAGCATAAACAAGTTTCTGAGATTGCTTCTATCTCGTTTTTATGGGAAGATATTTCCTTTTGTACCATAGGCCACAAAAGCTGCAAATGTCCACTTCCAGATGCTACAAAAAGAGTGTTTCAAACCTGCTCTATGACAGGGAATGTTCAGGTCCGTGACTTGAATGCAAAAGTCACAAAGAAGTTTCTGAGAATGCTGCTGTCTACTTTTTGTATGTAATCCCATTTCCAAAAAAATCCTCAGAGCTATCCAAATATCCACTTGCGGATTCTACAAAAACAGTGTTTCAAAACTGCTGTATCAAAAGAAAGGTTCAAGTCTGTTAGTTGAGGACACACATTGCAAATAAGTTTCTGAGAATGCTTCTGTCTTGTTTTTATGGGAAGATATTTCCTTTTTAACCATAGGCCTGATACCGTTCCAAATGTCCACTTCCAGATACTACAAAAAGAGTGTTTCAAACCTGCTCTATGAAAGGGAATGTTCTACTCCGTGATTTGAAAGCAAACATCGCAAAGAAGTTTCTGAGAATGCTGCTGTCTACTATTTATCTGTAATCCCGCTTCCAATGAAATCCTCTGTTTTATAGAATTATCCACTTGCAGATTCCAAAAAAAGAGTGATTCACACGTGCCCTGTCAACAGAAAGGTTCAACACTGTTAGTTGTGAAGATAGAGCATAAACAAGTTTCTGAGATTGCTTCTATCTCGTTTTTATGGGAAGATATTTCCTTTTCTACCACAGGCCACAAAGCGCTGCAAATGTCCACTTCCAGATGCTACAAAAAGAGTGTTTCAAACCTGCTCTATGACAGGGAATGTTCAAATCTGTGACTTGAATGCAAACGTCACAAAGAAGTTTCTGAGAATGCTGCTGTCCACTATTTTTATGTAATCCCGTTTCCAACGAAATCCTCAGAGCTATCCAAATATCCACTTGCAGATTCTACAAAAAGAGTGTTTCAAAACTGCTGTATCAAAAGAAAGGTTCAAGTCTCTTAGTTGAGGACACACAACAGAAATAAGTTTCTGAGAATGCTTCTCTCTTGTATTTATGGGAAGATATTTCCTTTTTAACCATAGGCCTGATACCGTTCCAAATGTCCACTTCCAGATACTACAAAAAGACTGTTTCAAACCTGCTCTATGAAACGGAATGTTCAACTCTGTGACTTGAATGCAAACATCACAAAGAAGTTTCTGAGAATGCTGCTGTCTACTATTTATCTGTAATCCCGCTTCCAACGAAATCCTCAGTTTTATAGAAATATCCACTTGCAGATTCCAAAAAAGAGTGTTTCACACGTGCTCTGTCAATAGAAAGGTTCAACACTGTTAGTTGTGTAGATAGAGCATAAACAAGTTTCTGAGATTGCTTCTATCTCGTTTTTATGGGAAGATATTTCCTTTTGTACCATAGGCCAAAAAGCGCTGCAATTGTCCACTTCCAGATGCTACAAAAAGAGTGTTTCAAAGCTGCTCTATGACAGGGAATGTTCAACTCTGTGACTTGAATGCAAACGTCATAAAGAAGTTTCTGAGAATGCTGCTGTCCACTATTTTTATGTAATCCCCTTTCCAACGAAATCCTCAGAGCTATCCAAATATCCACTTGCAGATTCTACAAAAAGAGTGTTTCAAAACTGCTGTATCAAAAGAAAGGTTCAAGTCTGTTAGTTGAGGACACACAACACAAATAAGTTTCTGAGAATGCTTCTGTCTTGTTTTTATGGGAAGATATTTCCTTTTTAACCATAGGCCTGATAACGTTCCAAATGTCCACTTCCAGATACTACATAAAGAGTGTTTCAAACCTGCTGTATGAAAGGGAATGTTCAACACTGTGACTTGAATGCAAACATCACAAAGAAGTTTCTGAGAATGCTGCTGTCTACTATTTATCTGTAATCCCGCTTCCAACGAAATCCTGTTTTATAGAAATATCCACTTGCAGATTCCAAGAAAAGAGTGTTTCACACGTGCTCTGTCAATAGAAAGGTTCAACACTGTTAGTTGTGAAGATAGAGCATAAACAAGTTTCTGAGATTGCTTCTATCTCGTTTTTATGCGAAGATATTTCCTTTTGTACCATAGGCCACAAGCGCTGCAAATGTCCACTTCCAGATGCTACAAAAAGAGTGTTTCAAACCTGCTCTATGACAGGGAATGTTCAGCTCTGTGACTTGAATGCAAAAGTCACAAAGAAGTTTCTGAGAATGCTGCTGTCTACTTTTTGTATGTAATCCCGTTTCCAAAAAAATCCTCAGAGCTATCCAAATATCCACTTGCAGATTCTACAAAAAGAGTGTTTCAAAACTGCTGTATCAAAAGAAAGGCTCAAGTCTGTTAGTTGAGGACACACATCGCAAATAAGTTTCTCAGAATGCTTCTGTCTTGTTTTTATGGGAAGATATTTCCTTTTTAACCATAGGCCTGATACCGTTCCAAATGTCCACTTCCAGATACCACAAAAACAGTGTTTCAAACCTGCTCTATGAAAGGGAATGTTCAACTCTGTGACTTGAATGCAAACATCACAAAGAAGATTCTGAGAATGCTGCTGTCTACTATTTATCTGTAATCCCGCTTCCAATGAAATCCTCAGTTTTATAGAAATATCCACTTGCAGATTCCAAAAAAAGAGTGTTTCACACGTGCTCTGTCAATGGAAAGGTTCAACACTGTTAGTTGTGTAGATAGAGCATAAACAAGTTTCTGAGATTGCTTCTATCTCGTTTTTATAGGAAGATATTTCCTTTTGTACCATAGGCCACAAAGCGCTGCAAATGTCCACTTCCAGATGCTACAAAAAGCGTGTTTCAAACCTGCTCTATGACAGGGAATGTTCAACTCTGTGACTTGAATGCAAACGTCACAAAGAAGATTCTGAGAATGCTGCTGTCTACTTTTTATATGTAATCCCCTTTCCAACAAAATCCTCAGAGCTATCCAAATATCCACTTGCAGATTCTACAAAAAGAGTGTTTCAAAACTGCTGTATCAAAAGAAAGTTTCAAGTCTGTAAGTTGAGGACACACATCGCAAATAAGTTTCTCAGAATGCTTCTGTCTTGTTTTTATGGGAAGATATTTCCTTTTTAACCATAGGCCTGATACCGTTCCAAATGTCCACTTCCAGATACTACATAAAGAGTGTTTCAAACCTGCTCTATGAAAGGGAATGTTCAACACTGTGACTTGAATGCAAACATCACAAAGAAGTTTCTGAGAATGCTGCTGTATACTATTTATCTGTAATCCCGCTTCCAACGAAATCCTCAGTTTTATAGAAATATCCACTTGTAGATTCCAAAAAAAGAGTGTTTCACACGTGCTCTGTCAATAGAAAGGTTCAACACTGTTAGTTGTGTAGATAGAGCATAAACAAGTTGCTGAGATTGCTTCTATCTCGTTTTTATGCGAAGATATTTCCTTTTGTACCATAGGCCACAAGCGCTGCAAATGTCCACTTCCAGATGCTACAAAAAGAGTGTTTCAAACCTGCTCTATGACAGGGAATGTTCAGCTCTGTGACTTGAATGCAAAAGTCACAAAGAAGTTTCTGAGAATGCTGCTGTCTACTTTTTGTATGTAATCCCGTTTCCAAAAAAATCCTCAGAGCTATCCAAATATCCACTTGCAGATTCTACAAAAAGAGTGTTTCAAAACTGCTGTATCAAAAGAAAGGTTCAAGTCTGTTAGTTGAGGACACACATCGCAAATAAGTTTCTCAGAATGCTTCTGTCTTGTTTTTCTGGGAAGATATTTCCTTTTTAACCATAGGCCTGATACCGTTCCAAATGTCCACTTCCAGATACTACAAAAACAGTGTTTCAAACCTGCTCTATGAAAGGGAATGTTCAACTCTGTGACTTGAATGCAAACATCGCAAAGAAGTTTCTGAGAATGCTGCTGTCTACTATTTATCTGTAATCACGCTTCCAACGAAATCCTCAGTTTTATAGAAATATCCACTTGCAGATTCCAAAAAAAGAGTGTTTCACACGTGCTCTGTCAATAGAAAGGTTCAACACTGATAGTTGTGTAGATAGAGCATAAACAAGTTTCTGAGATTGCTTCTATCTCGTTTTTATGGGAAGATATTTCCTTTTGTACCATAGGCCAAAAAGCGCTGCAATTGTCCACTTCCAGATGCTACAAAAAGAATGTTTCAAACCTGCTCTATGACAGGGAATGTTCAACTCTGTGACTTGAATGCAAACGTCATAAAGAAGTTTCTGAGAATGCTGCTGTCCACTATTTTTATGTAATCCCCTTTCCAACGAAATCCTCAGAGCTATCCAAATATCCACTTGCAGATTCTACAAAAAGAGTGTTTCAAAACTGCTGTATCAAAAGAAAGGTTCAAGTCTGTTAGTTGAGGACACACAACACAAATAAGTTTCTGAGAATGCTTCTGTCTTGTTTTTATGGGAAGATATTTCCTTTTTAACCATATGCCTGATAACGTTCCAAATGTCCACTTCCAGATACTACATAAAGAGTGTTTCAAACCTGCTGTATGAATGGGAATGTTCAACACTGTGACTTGAATGCAAACATCACAAAGAAGTTTCTGAGAATGCTGCTGTCTACTATTTATCGGTAATCCCGCTTCCAACGAAATCCTGTTTTATAGAAATATCCACTTGCAGATTCCAAGAAAAGAGTGTTTCACACGTGCTCTGTCAATAGAAAGGTTCAACACTGTTAGTTGTGTAGATAGAGCATAAACAAGTTTCTGAGATTGCTTCTATCTCGTTTTTATGCGAAGATATTTCCTTTTGTACCATAGGCCACAAGCGCTGCAAATGTCCACTTCCAGATGCTACAAAAAGAGTGTTTCAAACCTGCTCTATGACAGGGAATGTTCAGCTCTGTGACTTGAATGCAAAAGTCACAAAGAAGTTTCTGAGAATGCTGCTGTCTACTTTTTGTATGTAATCCCGTTTCCAAAAAAATCCTCAGAGCTATCCAAATATCCACTTGCAGATTCTACAAAAAGAGTGTTTCAAAACTGCTGTATCAAAAGAAAGGCTCAAGTCTGTTAGTTGAGGACACACATCGCAAATAAGTTTCTCAGAATGCTTCTGTCTTGTTTTTATGGGAAGATATTTCCTTTTTAACCATAGGCCTGATACCGTTCCAAATGTCCACTTCCAGATACCACAAAAACAGTGTTTCAAACCTGCTCTATGAAAGGGAATGTTCAACTCTGTGACTTGAATGCAAACATCACAAAGAAGATTCTGAGAATGCTGCTGTCTACTATTTATCTGTAATCCCGCTTCCAATGAAATCCTCAGTTTTATAGAAATATCCACTTGCAGATTCCAAAAAAAGAGTGTTTCACACGTGCTCTGTCAATGGAAAGGTTCAACACTGTTAGTTGTGTAGATAGAGCATAAACAAGTTTCTGAGATTGCTTCTATCTCGTTTTTATGGGAAGATATTTCCTTTTGTACCATAGGCCACAAAGCGCTGCAAATGTCCACTTCCAGATGCTACAAAAAGCGTGTTTCAAACCTGCTCTATGACAGGGAATGTTCAACTCTGTGACTTGAATGCAAACGTCACAAAGAAGATTCTGAGAATGCTGCTGTCTACTTTTTATATGTAGTCCCCTTTCCAACAAAATCCTCAGAGCTATCCAAATATCCACTTGCAGATTCTACAAAAAGAGTGTTTCAAAACTGCTGTATCAAAAGAAAGTTTCAAGTCTGTAAGTTGAGGACACACATCGCAAATAAGTTTCTCAGAACGCTTCTGTCTTGTTTTTATGGGAAGATATTTCCTTTTTAACCATAGGCCTGATACCGTTCCAAATGTCCACTTCCAGATACTACAAAAAGAGTGTTTCAAACCTGCTGTATGAAAGGGAATGTTCAACACTGTGACTTGAATGCAAACATCACAAAGAAGTTTCTGAGAATGCTGCTGTCTACTATTTATCTGTAATCCCGCTTCCAACGAAATCCTCAGTTTTATAGAAATATCCACTTGTAGATTCCAAAAAAAGAGTGTTTCACACGTGCTCTGTCAATAGAAAGGTTCAACACTGTTAGTTGTGTAGATAGAGCATAAACAAGTTTCTGAGATTGCTTCTATCTCGTTTTTATGCGAAGATATTTCCTTTTGTACCATAGGCCACAAGCGCTGCAAATGTCCACTTCCAGATGCTACAAAAAGAGTGTTTCAAACCTGCTCTATGACAGGGAATGTTCAGCTCTGTGACTTGAATGCAAAAGTCACAAAGAAGTTTCTGAGAATGCTGCTGTCTACTTTTTGTATGTAATCCCGTTTCCAAAAAAATCCTCAGAGCTATCCAAATATCCACTTGCAGATTCTACAAAAAGAGTGTTTCAAAACTGCTGTATCAAAAGAAAGGTTCAAGTCTGTTAGTTGAGGACACACATCGCAAATAAGTTTCTCAGAATGCTTCTGTCTTGTTTTTATGGGAAGATATTTCCTTTTTAACCATAGGCCTGATACCGTTCCAAATGTCCACTTCCAGATACTACAAAAACAGTGTTTCAAACCTGCTCTATGAAAGGGAATGTTCAACTCTGTGACTTGAATGCAAACATCGCAAAGAAGTTTCTGAGAATGCTGCTGTCTACTATTTATCTGTAATCACGCTTCCAACGAAATCCTCAGTTTTATAGAAATATCCACTTGCAGATTCCAAAAAAAGAGTGTTTCACACGTGCTCTGTCAATAGAAAGGTTCAACACTGATAGTTGTGTAGATAGAGCATAAACAAGTTTCTGAGATTGCTTCTATCTCGTTTTTATGGGAAGATATTTCCTTTTGTACCATAGGCCAAAAAGCGCTGCAATTGTCCACTTCCAGATGCTACAAAAAGAATGTTTCAAACCTGCTCTATGACAGGGAATGTTCAACTCTGTGACTTGAATGCAAACGTCATAAAGAAGTTTCTGAGAATGCTGCTGTCCACTATTTTTATGTAATCCCCTTTCCAACGAAATCCTCAGAGCTATCCAAATATCCACTTGCAGATTCTACAAAAAGAGTGTTTCAAAACTGCTGTATCAAAAGAAAGGTTCAAGTCTGTTAGTTGAGGACACACAACACAAATAAGTTTCTGAGAATGCTTCTGTCTTGTTTTTATGGGAAGATATTTCCTTTTTAACCATATGCCTGATAACGTTCCAAATGTCCACTTCCAGATACTACATAAAGAGTGTTTCAAACCTGCTGTATGAATGGGAATGTTCAACACTGTGACTTGAATGCAAACATCACAAAGAAGTTTCTGAGAATGCTGCTGTCTACTATTTATCTGTAATCTCGCTTCCAACGAAATCCTCAGTTTTATAGAAATATCCACTTGCAGATTCCAAAAAAAGTGTTTCACACGTGCTCTGTCAATAGAAAGGTTCAACACTGTTAGTTGTGTAGATAGAGCATAAACAAGTTTCTGAGATTGCTTCTATCTCGTTTTTATGGGAAGATATTTCCTTTTGTACCACAGGCCACAAGCGCTGCAAATGTCCACTTCCAGATGCTACAAAAAGAGTGTTTCAAACCTGCTCTATGACAGGGAATGTTCAGCTCTGTGACTTGAATGCAAAAGTCACAAAGAAGTTTCTGAGAATGCTGCTGTCTACTTTTTGTATGTAATCCCGTTTCCAAAAAAATCCTCAGAACTATCCAAATATCCACTTGCAGATTCTACAAAAAGAGTGTTTCAAAACTGCTGTATCAAAAGAAAGGTTCAAGTCTGTTAGTTGAGGACACACATCGCAAATAAGTTTCTGAGAATGCTTCTGTCTTGTTTTTATGGGAAGATATTTCCTTTTTAACCATAGGCCTGATACCGTTCCAAATGTCCACTTCCAGATACTACAAAAAGAGTGTTTCAAACCTGCTCTATGAAAGGGAATGTTCAACTATGTGACTTGAATGCAAACATCGCAAAGAAGTTTCTGAGAATGCTGCTGTCTACTATTTATCTGTAATCCCGCTTCCAATGAAATCCTCAGTTTTATAGAAATATCCACTTGCAGATTCCAAAAAAAGAGTGTTTCACACGTACACTGTCAATAGAAAGGTTCAACACTGTTAGTTGTGAAGATAGAGCTTAAACAAGTTTCTGAGATTGCTTCTATAGCGTTTCTATGGGAAGATATTTCCATTTCTACCATAGGCCACAAAGCGCTGCAAATGTCCACTTCCAGATGCTACAATAAGAGTGTTTCAAACCTGCTCTATGACAGGGAATGTTCAGCTCCGTGACTTGAATGCAAAAGTCACAAAGAAGTTTCTGAGAATGCTGCTGTCTACTTTTTGTATGTAATCCCATTTCCAAAAAAATCCTCAGAGCTATCCAAATATCCACTTGCAGATTCTACAAAAAGAGTGTTTCAAAACTGCTGTATCAAAAGAAAGGTTCAAGTCTGTTAATTGAGGACACACATCGCAAATAAGTTTCTGAGAATGCTTCTGTCTTGTTTTTATGGGAAGATATTTCCTTTTTAACCATAGGCCTGATACCGTTCCAAATGTCCACTTCCAGATACTACAAAAAGAGTGTTTCAAACCTGCTCTATGAAAGGGAATGTTCAACTCTGTGACTTGAATGCAAACATCGCAAAGAAGTTTCTGAGAATGCTGCTGTCTACTATTTATCTGTAATCACGCTTCCAACGAAATCCTCAGTTTTATAGAAATATCCACTTGCAGATTCCAAAAAAAGAGTGTTTCACACGTGCTCTTTCAATAGAAAGGTTCAACACTGTTAGATGTGTAGATAGAGCATAAACAAGTTTCTGAGATTGCTTCTATCTCGTTTTTATGGGAAGATATTTCCTTTTGTACCACAGGCCAAAAAGCGCTGCAATTGTCCACTTCCAGATGCTACAAAAAGAATGTTTCAAACCTGCTCTATGACAGGGAATGTTCAACTCTGTGACTTGAATGCAAACGTCATAAAGAAGTTTCTGAGAATGCTGCTGTCCACTATTTTTATGTAATCCCCTTTCCAACGAAATCCTCAGAGCTATCCAAATATCCACTTGCAGATTCTACAAAAAGAGTGTTTCAAAACTGCTGTATCAAAAGAAAGGTTCAAGTCTGTTAGTTGAGGACACACAACACAAATAAGTTTCTGAGAATGCTTCTGTCTTGTTTTTATGGGAAGATATTTCCTTTTTAACCATAGGCCTGATACCGTTCCAAATGTCCACTTCCAGATACTACAAAAAGAGTGTTTCAAACCTGCTCTATGAAAGGGAATGTTCAACTCTGTGACTTGAATGCAAACATCGCAAAGAAGTTTCTGAGAATGCTGCTGTCTACTATTTATCTGTAATCCCGCTTCCAACGAAATCCTCAGTTTTATAGAAATATCCACTTGCAGATTCCAAAAAAAGAGTGTTTCACACGTGCTCTGTCAATAGAAATGTTCAACACTGTTAGTTGTGTAGATAGAGCATAAACAAGTTTCTGAGATTGCTTCTATCTCGTTTTTATGGGAAGATATTTCCTTTTGTACCATAGGCCAAAAAGCGCTGCAATTGTCCACTTCCAGATGCTACAAAAAGAGTGTTTCAAACCTGCTCTATGACAGGGAATGTTCAACTCTGTGACTTGAATGCAAACGTCATAAAGAAGTTTCTGAGAATGCTGCTGTCCACTATTTTTATGTAATCCCCTTTCCAACGAAATCCTCAGAGCTATCCAAATATCCACTTGCAGATTCTACAAAAAGAGTGTTTCAAAACTGCTGTATCAAAAGAAAGGTTCAAGTCTGTTAGTTGAGGACACACAACACAAATAAGTTTCTGAGAATGCTTCTGTCTTGTTTTTATGGGAAGATATTTCCTTTTTAAACATAGGCCTGATAACGTTCCAAATGTCCACTTCCAGATACTACATAAAGAGTGTTTCAAACCTGCTGTATGAAAGGGAATGTTCAACACTGTGACTTGAATGCAAACATCACAAAGAAGTTTCTGAGAATGCTGCTGTCTACTATTTATCTGTAATCCCGCTTCCAACGAAATCCTCAGTTTTATAGAAATATCCACTTGCAGATTCCAAAAAAAGAGTGTTTCACACGTGCTCTGTCAATAGAAAGGTTCAACACTGTTAGTTGTGTAGATAGAGTATAAACAAGTTTCTGAGATTGCTTCTATCTCGTTTTTATGCGAAGATATTTCCTTTTGTACCATAGGCCACAAGCGCTGCAAATGTCCACTTCCAGATGCTACAAAAAGAGTGTTTCAAACCTGCTCTATGACAGGGAATGTTCAGCTCTGTGACTTGAATGCAAAAGTCACAAAGAAGTTTCTGAGAATGCTGCTGTCTACTTTTTGTATGTAATCCCGTTTCCAAAAAAATCCTCAGAGCTATCCAAATATCCACTTGCAGATTCTACAAAAAGAGTGTTTCAAAACTGCTGTATCAAAAGAAAGGTTCAAGTCTGTTAGTTGAGGACACACATCGCAAATAAGTTTCTCAGAAGGCTTCTGTCTTGTTTTTCTGGGAAGATATTTCCTTTTTAACCATAGGCCTGATACCGTTCCAAATGTCCACTTCCAGATACTACAAAAACAGTGTTTCAAACCTGCTCTATGAAAGGGAATGTTCAACTCTGTGACTTGAATGCAAACATCGCAAAGAAGATTTTGAGAATGCTGCTGTCTACTATTTATCTGTAATCCCGCTTCCAATGAAATCCTCTGTTTTATAGAAATATCCACTTGCAGATTCCAAAAAAAGAGTGTTTCACACGTGCTCTGTCAATAGAAAGGTTCAACACTGTTAGTTGTGTAGATAGAGCATAAACAAGTTTCTGAGATTGCTTCTATCTCGTTTTTATGGGAAGATATTTCCTTTTGTACCATAGGCCACAAAGCGCTGCAAATGTCCACTTCCAGATGCTACAAAAAGCGTGTTTCAAACCTGCTCTATGACAGGGAATGTTCAACTCTGTGACTTGAATGCAAACGTCACAAAGAAGTTTCTGAGAATGCTGCTGTCTACTTTTTATATGTAATCCCCTTTCCAACAAAATCCTCAGAGCTATCCAAATATCCACTTGCAGATTCTACAAAAAGAGTGTTTCAAAACTGCTGTATCAAAAGAAAGTTTCAAGTCTGTAAGTTGAGGACACACATCGCAAATAAGTTTCTCAGAACGCTTCTGTCTTGTTTTTATGGGAAGATATTTCCTTTTTAACCATAGGCCTGATACCGTTCCAAATGTCCACTTCCAGATACTACAAAAAGAGTGTTTCAAACCTGCTGTATGAAAGGGAATGTTCAACACTGTGACTTGAATGCAAACATCACAAAGAAGTTTCTGAGAATGCTGCTGTCTACTATTTATCTGTAATCCCGCTTCCAACGAAATCCTCAGTTTTATAGAAATATCCACTTGTAGATTCCAAAAAAAGAGTGTTTCACACGTGCTCTGTCAATAGAAAGGTTCAACACTGTTAGTTGTGTAGATAGAGCATAAACAAGTTTCTGAGATTGCTTCTATCTCGTTTTTATGCGAAGATATTTCCTTTTGTACCATAGGCCACAAGCGCAGCAAATGTCCACTTCCAGATGCTACAAAAAGAGTGTTTCAAACCTGCTCTATGACAGGGAATGTTCAGCTCTGTGACTTGAATGCAAAAGTCACAAAGAAGTTTCTGAGAATGCTGCTGTCTACTTTTTGTATGTAATCCCGTTTCCAAAAAAATCCTCAGAGCTATCCAAATATCCACTTGCAGATTCTACAAAAAGAGTGTTTCAAAACTGCTGTATCAAAAGAAAGGTTCAAGTCTGTTAGTTGAGGACACACATCGCAAATAAGTTTCTCAGAATGCTTCTGTCTTGTTTTTATGGGAAGATATTTCCTTTTTAACCATAGGCCTGATACCGTTCCAAATGTCCACTTCCAGATACTACAAAAACAGTGTTTCAAACCTGCTCTATGAAAGGGAATGTTCAACTCTGTGACTTGAATGCAAACATCGCAAAGAAGTTTCTGAGAATGCTGCTGTCTACTATTTATCTGTAATCACGCTTCCAACGAAATCCTCAGTTTTATAGAAATATCCACTTGCAGATTCCAAAAAAAGTGTTTCACGCGTGCTCTGTCAATAGAAAGGTTCAACACTGTTAGTTGTGTAGATAGAGCATAAACAAGTTTCTGAGATTGCTTCTATCTCGTTTTTATGGGAAGATATTTCCTTTTGTACCACAGGCCACAAGCGCTGCAATTGTCCACTTCCAGATGCTACAAAAAGAATGTTTCAAACCTGCTCTATGACAGGGAATGTTCAACTCTGTGACTTGAATGCAAACGTCATAAAGAAGTTTCTGAGAATGCTGCTGTCCACTTTTTGTATGTAATCCCGTTTCCAAAAAAATCCTCAGAACTATCCAAATATCCACTTGCAGATTCTACAAAAAGAGTGTTTCAAAACTGCTGTATCAAAAGAAAGGTTCAAGTCTGTTAGTTGAGGACACACATCGCAAATAAGTTTCTGAGAATGCTTCTGTCTTGTTTTTATGGGAAGATATTTCCTTTTTAACCATAGGCCTGATACCGTTCCAAATGTCCACTTCCAGATACTACAAAAAGAGTGTTTCAAACCTGCTCTATGAAAGGGAATGTTCAGCTATGTGACTTGAATGCAAACATCGCAAAGAAGTTTCTGAGAATGCTACTGTCTACTATTTATCTGTAATCCCGCTTCCAATGAAATCCTCAGTTTTATAGAAATATCCACTTGCAGATTCCAAAAAAAGAGTGTTTCACACGTACACTGTCAATAGAAAGGTTCAACACTGTTAGTTGTGAAGATAGAGCTTAAACAAGTTTCTGAGATTGCTTCTATAGCGTTTTTATGGGAAGATATTTCCATTTCTACCATAGGCCACAAAGCGCTGCAAATGTCCACTTCCAGATGCTACAAAAAGAGTGTTTCAAACCTGCTCTATGACAGGGAATGTTCAACTCTGTGACTTGAATGCAAACGTCACAAAGAAGTTTCTGAGAATGCTGCTGTCCACTATTTTTATGTAATCCCGTTTCCAACAAAATCCTCAGAGCTATCCAAATATCCACTTGCAGATTCTACAAAAAGAGTGTTTCAAAACTGGTGTATCAAAAGAAAGTTTCAAGTCTGTTAGTTGAGGACACACATCGCAAATAAGTTTCTCAGAATGCTTCTGTCTTGTTTTTATGGGAAGATATTTCCTTTTTAACCATAGGCCTGATACCGTTCCAAATGTCCACTTCCAGATACTACAAAAAGAGTGTTTCAAACCTGCTCTATGAAAGGGAATGTTGAACACTGTGACTTGAATGCAAACATCACAAAGAAGTTTCTGAGAATGCTGCTGTCTACTATTTATCTGTAATCCCGCTTCCAACGAAATCCTCAATTTTATAGAAATATCCACTTGCAGATTCCAAAAAAAGAGTGTTTCACACGTGCTCTGTCAATAGAAAGGTTCAACACTGTTAGTTGTGTAGATAGAGCATAAACAAGTTTCTGAGATTGCTTCTATCTCGTTTTTATGGGAAGATATTTCCTTTTGTACCATAGGCCACAAAGCGCTGCAAATGTCCACTTCCAGATGCTACAATAAGAGTGTTTCAAACCTGCTCTATGACAGGGAATGTTCAGCTCCGTGACTTGAATGCAAAAGTCACAAAGAAGTTTCTGAGAATGCTGCTGTCTACTTTTTGTATGTAATCCCATTTCCAAAAAAATCCTCAGAGCTATCCAAATATCCACTTGCAGATTCTACAAAAAGAGTGTTTCAAAACTGCTGTATCAAAAGAAAGGTTCAAGTCTGTTAATTGAGGACACACATCGCAAATAAGTTTCTGAGAATGCTTCTGTCTTGTTTTTATGGGAAGATATTTCCTTTTTAACCATAGGCCTGATACCGTTCCAAATGTCCACTTCCAGATACTACAAAAAGAGTGTTTCAAACCTGCTCTATGAAAGGGAATGTTCAACTCTGTGACTTGAATGCAAACATCGCAAAGAAGTTTCTGAGAATGCTGCTGTCTACTATTTATCTGTAATCACGCTTCCAACGAAATCCTCAGTTTTATAGAAATATCCACTTGCAGATTCCAAAAAAAGAGTGTTTCACACGTGCTCTTTCAATAGAAAGGTTCAACACTGTTAGATGTGTAGATAGAGCATAAACAAGTTTCTGAGATTGCTTCTATCTCGTTTTTATGGGAAGATATTTCCTTTTGTACCATAGGCCACAAGCGCTGCAAATGTCCACTTCCAGATGCTACAAAAAGAGTGTTTCAAACCTGCTCTATGACAGGGAATGTTCAGCTCTGTGACTTGAATGCAAAAGTCACAAAGAAGTTTCTAAGAATGCTGCTGTCTACTTTTTGTATGTAATCCCGTTTCCAAAAAAATCCTCAGAACTATCCAAATATCCACTTGCAGATTCTACAAAAAGAGTGTTTCAAAACTGCTGTATCAAAAGAAAGGTTCAAGTCTGTTAGTTGAGGACACACATCGCAAATAAGTTTCTGAGAATGCTTCTGTCTTGTTTTTATGGGAAGATATTTCCTTTTTAACCATAGGCCTGATACCGTTCCAAATGTCCACTTCCAGATACTACAAAAAGAGTGTTTCAAACCTGCTCTATGAAAGGGAATGTTCAACTCTGTGACTTGAATGCAAACATCGCAAAAAGTTTCTGAGAATGCTGCTGTCTACTATTTATCTGTAATCCCGCTTCCAACGAAATCCTCAGTTTTATAGAAATATCCACTTGCAGATTCCAAAAAAAGAGTGTTTCACACGTGCTCTGTCAATAGAAATGTTCAACACTGTTAGTTGTGTAGATAGAGCATAAACAAGTTTCTGAGATTGCTTCTATCTCGTTTTTATGGGAAGATATTTCCTTTTGTACCATAGGCCAAAAAGCGCTGCAATTGTCCACTTCCAGATGCTACAAAAAGAGTGTTTCAAACCTGCTCTATGACAGGGAATGTTCAACTCTGTGACTTGAATGCAAACGTCATAAAGAAGTTTCTGAGAATGCTGCTGTCCACTATTTTTATGTAATCCCCTTTCCAACGAAATCCTCAGAGCTATCCAAATATCCACTTGCAGATTCTACAAAAAGAGTGTTTCAAAACTGCTGTATCAAAAGAAAGGTTCAAGTCTGTTAGTTGAGGACACACAACACAAATAAGTTTCTGAGAATGCTTCTGTCTTGTTTTTATGGGAAGATATTTCCTTTTTAACCATAGGCCTGATAACGTTCCAAATGTCCACTTCCAGATACTACATAAAGAGTGTTTCAAACCTGCTGTATGAAAGGGAATGTTCAACACTGTGACTTGAATGCAAACATCACAAAGAAGTTTCTGAGAATGCTGCTGTCTACTATTTATCTGTAATCCCGCTTCCAACGAAATCCTCAGTTTTATAGAAATATCCACTTGCAGATTCCAAAAAAAGAGTGTTTCACACGTGCTCTGTCAATAGAAAGGTTCAACACTGTTAGTTGTGTAGATAGAGTATAAACAAGTTTCTGAGATTGCTTCTATCTCGTTTTTATGCGAAGATATTTCCTTTTGTACCATAGGCCACAAGCGCTGCAAATGTCCACTTCCAGATGCTACAAAAAGAGTGTTTCAAACCTGCTCTATGACAGGGAATGTTCAGCTCTGTGACTTGAATGCAAAAGTCACAAAGAAGTTTCTGAGAATGCTGCTGTCTACTTTTTGTATGTAATCCCGTTTCCAAAAAAATCCTCAGAGCTATCCAAATATCCACTTGCAGATTCTACAAAAAGAGTGTTTCAAAACTGCTGTATCAAAAGAAAGGTTCAAGTCTGTTAGTTGAGGACACACATCGCAAATAAGTTTCTCAGAAGGCTTCTGTCTTGTTTTTCTGGGAAGATATTTCCTTTTTAACCATAGGCCTGATACCGTTCCAAATGTCCACTTCCAGATACTACAAAAACAGTGTTTCAAACCTGCTCTATGAAAGGGAATGTTCAACTCTGTGACTTGAATGCAAACATCGCAAAGAAGATTTTGAGAATGCTGCTGTCTACTATTTATCTGTAATCCCGCTTCCAATGAAATCCTCAGTTTTATAGAAATATCCACTTGCAGATTCCAAAAAAAGAGTGTTTCACACGTGCTCTGTCAATAGAAAGGTTCAACACTGTTAGTTGTGTAGATAGAGCATAAACAAGTTTCTGAGATTGCTTCTATCTCGTTTTTATGGGAAGATATTTCCTTTTGTACCATAGGCCACAAAGCGCTGCAAATGTCCACTTCCAGATGCTACAAAAAGCGTGTTTCAAACCTGCTCTATGACAGGGAATGTTCAACTCTGTGACTTGAATGCAAACGTCACAAAGAAGTTTCTGAGAATGCTGCTGTCTACTTTTTATATGTAATCCCCTTTCCAACAAAATCCTCAGAGCTATCCAAATATCCACTTGCAGATTCTACAAAAAGAGTGTTTCAAAACTGCTGTATCAAAAGAAAGGTTCAAGTCTGTTAGTTGAGGACACACATCGCAAATAAGTTTCTCAGAATGCTTCTGTCTTGTTTTTATGGGAAGATATTTCCTTTTTAACCATAGGCCTGATACCGTTCCAAATGTCCACTTCCAGATACTACAAAAAGAGTGTTTCAAACCTGCTCTGTGAAAGGGAATGTTCAACTATGTGACTTGAATGCAAACATCACAAAGAAGTTTCTGAGAATGCTGCTGTCTACTATTTATCTGTAATCCCGCTTCCAATGAAATCCTCAGTTTTATAGAAATATCCACTTGCAGATTCCAAAAAAAGAGTGTTTCACACGTGCTCTGTCAATAGAAAGGTTCAACACTGTTAGTTGTGAGGATAGAGCATAAACAAGTTTCTGAGATTGCTTCTATCTCGTTTTTATGGGAAGATATTTCCTTTTGTACCATAGGCCACAAAGCGATGAAAATGTCCACTTCCAGATGCTACAAAAAGAGTGTTTCAAACCTGCTCTATGACAGGGAATGTTCAACTCTGTGACTTGAATGCAAACGTCACAAAGAAGTTTCTGAGAATGCTGCTGTCCAGTATTTTTATGTAATCCCGTTTCCAACGAAATCCTCAGAGCTATCCAAATATCCACTTGCAGATTCTACAAAAAGAGTGTTTCAAAACTGCTGTATCAAAAGAAAGGTTCAAGTCTGTTAGTTGAGGACACACATCGCAAATAAGTTTCTGAGAATGCTTCTGTCATGTTTTTATCGGAAGATATTTCCTTTTTAACCATAGGCCTGATACCATTCCAAATGTCCACTTCCAGATACTACTAAAAGAGTGTTTCAAACCTGCTGTATGAAAGGGAATGTTCAACTCTGTGACTTGAATGCAAACATCACAAAGGAGTTTCTGAGTATGCTGCTGTCTACTATTTATCTGTAATCCCGCTTCCAACGAAATCCTCAGTTTTATAGAAATATCCACTTGCAGATTCCAAAAAAAGAGTGTTTCACACGTGCTCTGTCAATAGAAAGGTTCAAAACTGTTAGTTGTGTAGATCGAGCATAAACAAGTTTCTGAGATTGCTTCTATCTCGTTTTTATGGGAAGATATTTCCTTTTGTACCATAGGCCAAAAAGCGCTGCAATTGTCCACTTCCAGATGCTACAAAAAGAGTGTTTCAAACCTGCTCTATGACAGGGAATGTTCAACTCTGTGACTTGAATGCAAACGTCATAAAGAAGTTTCTGAGAATGCTGCTCTCCACTATTTTTATGTAATCCCCTTTCCAACGAACTCCTCAGAGCTATCCAAATATCCACTTGCAGATTCTACAAAAAGAGTGTTTCAAAACTGCTGTATCAAAAGAAAGGTTCAAGTCTGTTAGTTGAGGACACACAACACAAATAAGTTTCTGAGAATGCTTCTGTCTTGTTTTTATGGGAAGATATTTCCTTTTTAACCATAGGCCTGATAACATTCCAAATGTCCACTTCCAGATACTACATAAAGAGTGTTTCAAACCTGCTGTATGAAAGGGAATGTTCAACACTGTGAGTTGAATGAAAACATCACAAAGAAGTTTCTGAGAATGCTGCTGTCTACTATTTATCTGTAATCCCGCTTCCAACGAAATCCTCAGTTTATAGAAATATCCACTTGCAGATTCCAAAAAAAGTGTTTCACACGTGCTCTGTCAATAGAAAGGTTCAACACTGTTAGTTGTGTAGATAGAGCATAAACAAGTTTCTGAGATTGCTTCTATCTCGTTTTTATGGGAAGATATTTCCTTTTGTACCATAGGCCACAAGCGCTGCAAATGTCCACTTCCAGATGCTACAAAAAGAGTGTTTCAAACCTGCTCTATGACAGGGAATGTTCAGCTCTGTGACTTGAATGCAAAAGTCACAAAGAAGTTTCTAAGAATGCTGCTGTCTACTTTTTGTATGTAATCCCGTTTCCAAAAAAATCCTCAGAACTATCCAAATATCCACTTGCAGATTCTACAAAAAGAGTCTTTCAAAACCGCTGTATCAAAAGAAAGGTTCAAGTCTGTTAGTTGAGGACACACATCGCAAATAAGTTTCTGAGAATGCTTCTGTCTTGTTTTTATGGGAAGATATTTCCTTTTTAAACATAGGCCTGATACCGTTCCAAATGTCCACTTCCAGATACTACAAAAAGAGTTTTTCAAACCTGCTCTATGAAAGGGAATTTTCAACTCTGTGACTTGAATGCAAACATCACAAAAAGTTTCTGAGAATGCTGCTGTCTACTATTTATCTGTAATCCCGCTTCCAACGAAATCCTCAGTTTTATAGAAATATCCACTTGCAGATTCCAAAAAAAGAGTGTTTCACACGTGCTCTGTCAATAGAAATGTTCAACACTGTTAGTTGTGTAGATAGAGCATAAACAAGTTTCTGAGATTGCTTCTATCTCGTTTTTATGGGAAGATATTTCCTTTTGTACCATAGGCCAAAAAGCGCTGCAATTGTCCACTTCCAGATGCTACAAAAAGAGTGTTTCAAACCTGCTCTATGACAGGGAATGTTCAACTCTGTGACTTGAATGCAAACGTCATAAAGAAGTTTCTGAGAATGCTGCTGTCCACTATTTTTATGTAATCCCCTTTCCAACGAAATCCTCAGAGCTATCCAAATATCCACTTGCAGATTCTACAAAAAGAGTCTTTCAAAACTGCTGTATGAAAAGAAAGGTTCAAGTCTGTTAGTTGAGGACACACAACACAAATAAGTTTCTGAGAATGCTTCTGTCTTGTTTTTATGGGAAGATATTTCCTTTTTAACCATAGGCCTGATAACGTTCCAAATGTCCACTTCCAGATACTATATAAAGAGTGTTTCAAACCTGCTGTATGAAAGGGAATGTTCAACACTGTGACTTGAATGCAAACATCACAAAGAAGTTTCTGAGAATGCTGCTGTCTACTATTTATCTGTAATCCCGCTTCCAACGAAATCCGCAGTTTTATAGAAATATCCACTTGCAGATTCCAAAAAAAGAGTGTTTCACTCGTGCTCTGTCAATAGAAAGGTTCAACACTGTTAGTTGTGTAGATAGAGCATAAACAAGTTTCTGAGATTGCTTCTATCTCGTTTTTATGCGAAGATATTTCCTTTTGTACCATAGGCCACAAGCGCTGCAAATGTCCACTTCCAGATGCTACAAAAAGAGTGTTTCAAACCTGCTCTATGACAGGGAATGTTCAGCTCTGTGACTTGAATGCAAAAGTCACAAAGAAGTTTCTGAGAATGCTGCTGTCTAGTTTTTGTATGTAATCCCGTTTCCAAAAAAATCCTCAGAGCTATCCAAATATCCACTTGCAGATTCTACAAAAAGAGTGTTTCAAAACTGCTGTATCAAAAGAAAGGTTCAAGTCTGTTAGTTGAGGACACACATCGCAAATATGTTTCTCAGAATGCTTCTGTCTTGTTTTTATGGGAAGATATTTCCTTTTTAACCATAGGCCTGATACCGTTCCAAATGTCCACTTCCAGATACTACAAAAACAGTGTTTCAAACCTGCTCTATGAAAGGGAATGTTCAACTCTGTGACTTGAATGCAAACATCGCAAAGAAGATTCTGAGAATGCTGCTGTCTACTATTTATCTGTAATCCCGCTTCCAATGAAATCCTCAGTTTTATAGAAATATCCACTTGCAGATTCCAAAAAAAGAGTGTTTCACACGTGCTCTGTCAATAGAAAGGTTCAACACTGTTAGTTGTGTAGATAGAGCATAAACAAGTTTCTGAGATTGCTTCTATCTCGTTTTTATGGGAAGATATTTCCTTTTGTACCATAGGCCACAAAGCGCTGCAAATGTCCACTTCCAGATGCTACAAAAAGCGTGTTTCAAACCTGCTCTATGACAGAGAATGTTCAACTCTGTGACTTGAATGCAAACGTCACAAAGAAGTTTCTGAGAATGCTGCTGTCTACTTTTTATATGTAATCCCCTTTCCAACAAAATCCTTAGAGCTATCCAAATATCCACTTGCAGATTCTACAAAAAGAGTCTTTCAAAACTGCTGTATCAAAAGAAAGGTTCAAGTCTGTTAGTTGAGGACACACAACACAAATAAGTTTCTGAGAATGCTTCTGTCTTGTTTTTATGGGAAGATATTTCCTTTTTAACCATAGACCTGATAACGTTCCAAATGTCCACTTCCAGATACTACATAAAGAGTGTTTCAAACCTGCTGTATGAAAGGGAATGTTCAACACTGTGACTTGAATGCAAACATCACAAAGAAGTTTCTGAGAATGCTGCTGTCTACTATTTATCTGTAATCCCGCTTCCAACGAAATCCTCAGTTTTATAGAAATATCCACTTGCAGATTCCAAGAAAAGAGTGTTTCACACGTGCTCTGTCAATAGAAAGGTTCAACACTGTTAGTTGTGTAGATAGAGCATAAACAAGTTTCTGAGATTGCTTCTATCTCGTTTTTATGCGAAGATATTTCCTTTTGTACCATAGGCCACAAGCGCTGCAAATGTCCACTTCCAGATGCTACAAAAAGAGTGTTTCAAACCTGCTCTATGACAGGGAATGTTCAGCTCTGTGACTTGAATGCAAAAGTCACAAAGAAGTTTCTGAGAATGCTGCTGTCTACTTTTTGTATGTAATCCCGTTTCCAAAAAAATCCTCAGAGCTATCCAAATATCCACTTGCAGATTCTACAAAAAGAGTGTTTCAAAACTGCTGTATCAAAAGAAAGGTTCAAGTCTGTTAGTTGAGGACACACATCGCAAATAAGTTTCTCAGAATGCTTCTGTCTTGTTTTTCTGGGAAGATATTTCCTTTGTAACCATAGGCCTGATACCGTTCCAAATGTCCACTTCCAGATACTACAAAAACAGTGTTTCAAACCTGCTCTATGAAAGGGAATGTTCAACTCTGTGACTTGAATGCAAACATCGCAAAGAAGATTCTGAGAATGCTGCTGTCTACTATTTATCTGTAATCCCGCTTCCAATGAAATCCTCAGTTTTATAGAAATATCCACTTGCAGATTCCAAAAAAAGAGTGTTTCACACGTGCTCTGTCAATAGAAAGGTTCAACACTGTTAGTTGTGTAGATAGAGCATAAACAAGTTTCTGAGATTGCTTCTATCTCGTTTTTATGGGAAGATATTTCCTTTTGTACCATAGGCCACAAAGCGCTGCAAATGTCCACTTCCAGATGCTACAAAAAGCGTGTTTCAAACCTGCTCTGTGACAGGGAATGTTCAACTCTGTGACTTGAATGCAAACGTCACAAAGAAGTTTCTGAGAATGCTGCTGTCTACTTTTTATATGTAATCCCCTTTCCAACAAAATCCTCAGAGCTATCCAAATATCCACTTGCAGATTCTACAAAAAGAGTGTTTCAAAACTGCTGTATCAAAAGAAAGGTTCAAGTCTGTTAGTTGAGGACACACATCGCAAATAAGTTTCTCAGAATGCTTCTGTCTTGTTTTTATGGGAAGATATTTCCTTTTTAACCATAGGCCTGATACCGTTCCAAATGTCCACTTCCAGATACTACAAAAAGAGTGTTTCAAACCTGCTCTGTGAAAGGGAATGTTCAACTATGTGACTTGAATGCAAACATCACAAAGAAGTTTCTGAGAATGCTGCTGTCTACTATTTATCTGTAATCCCGCTTCCAATGAAATCCTCAGTTTTATAGAAATATCCACTTGCAGATTCCAAAAAAAGAGTGTTTCACACGTGCTGTCAATAGAAAGGTTCAACACTGTTAGTTGTGAGGATAGAGCATAAACAAGTTTCTGAGATTGCTTCTATCTCGTTTTTATGGGAAGATATTTCCTTTTGTACCATAGGCCACAAAGCGATGCAAATGTCCACTTCCAGATGCTACAAAAAGAGTGTTTCAAACCTGCTCTATGACAGGGAATGTTCAACTCTGTGACTTGAATGCAAACGTCATAAAGAAGTTTCTGAGAATGCTGCTGTCCACTATTTTTATGTAATCCCCTTTCCATCGAAATCCTCAGAGCTATCCAAATATCCACTTGCAGATTCTACAAAAAGAGTGTTTCAAAACTGGTGTATCAAAAGAAAGGTTCAAGTCTGTTAGTTGAGGACACACAACACTAATAAGTTTCTGAGAATGCTTCTGTCTTGTTTTTATGGGAAGATATTTCCTTTTTAACCATAGGCCTGATAACGTTCCAAATGTCCACTTCCAGATACTACAAAAAGAGTGTTTCAAACCTGCTCTATGAATGGGAATGTTCAACTCTGTGA